>NC_137470.1:132088059-133288059 GCF_964235325.1 Thermobia domestica | reverse complement strand
ACCCGAAAAAACCCGGTAGTTTTTTTCGGGCTGGGCCCACTTGGGCAAACCCTGATATTTATAGACATGCAACAATAATTTTGGACATGAGTGTATATAGAACAATTGGTACAAAGCCTGTAGAAGTTAATAAGAAAACATAATTCTTTTTAAGTTCGTTCTGGTAATGCTCTTGGAGCATTCTCAACTTTTTTTCTAAATGTATCTGCTATAGCATATATAAACTAAATTATAATCCTAGAACACATCAATCATTATAATGCCCACACGAACAGCAAATGCTACAAGTATCACATATTGAATATGCAACGGTTTAATAGAACTTTTGATTTTAATAAAGTTTGATAATTTCCGAAGTGACTTATCACTGTACCTAACATAGTACTTACAGTCGTGGAGCAGAAAGGTTCACCGGGAGACCAGCTACCTGGACGGCCCTGACCAGCTCCTCCACCACTATACTCCATTCATCACATCCGTCCGACATAATTTCTTCACTGGAAACATAGATGTAAAAATATGGTAACACCAATATCTGATCTAGCATGCATATTTATATAATTATAGACCGATTTAATATCATATATACTACTGAGAAAGAAAAGAAAATTCTCTAAGGGTTATAAGAGAAGATGGTACCTAATCTTAAAACGATAAATAGATTCCAAAGAAAAGCCACTTTTAGCTATCTGTTACAGTTTTTGCTCTATGTAGATAAATACTCGAACTCTAAGCTACAGTTAATTTCTATCACTTCAGCTTTCAGTAGAGAATTTCGGATATAGATGAACTTTATTCTTGAGAGCTCAATCGATTACAGAGAACTGCTTTTCCCTATCTATTAGTAACTTTGCTCATAGTGACCAACGTTAAAACCGGAAATGGTTGATTTCGACCACTTCCTGTTTGAACATCATCTTCGCCAACAAACTCAATTCGTAGCTTTTGACCCTCTAACATCCTGGCTGTCTATGGTCAAAACTTTCATTGTTACCAAGGGGTGTTAACGTAAGTACAAGCTTAGTTAATAGTGCATTAGATATTTTATTATGTATGTTGTAATGTACCACGTGCTAGTGTTTATAAATATTACACGTGCTCTTGTCTGTAAACAACAACCACATGTATTTAAGATGGAGTACTTCACGATGGGTTACTACAAGAAGCAGACGACAGACCTACAAGACACATGACGAGAAGGGAGCAACAGCGCCATCGCTGCCCGGAGTGCCTATATAAGAGGATTCAAGCGATAGTCACCAGTCTGCGATTGGTTAAACCCCTCCTCTAGCTTACCTGGAGCTCTAGGAGAAACCCAACCTAAAAGCCTCTAGTCTGCTGCGGAACTCTAGGCTTCCCTACCACCCACCTTAGCTTGCACGGAGCTCTGTGACTTAACCTCCTCACTGCTGGCTTCGGAGCAATGCGGTTTCCTACACCACTCTATTTAGTTTGCCCGGAGCTCTGTTGAGATGCTGCCCTAAGGCTGTAAGGTCTTGGCCTACCTTTTCTCTACCTCGCATTAAAGAAAGTTATATTGAAATATTTCTGTAAATACTGTTCTATAATAAACCTCTACTGGCAGTCGATTCCGGACTCTGATTTACCCAACTTTGCTCTTCCTACAGCTACAAAGGGAAGAATTTTACAATATTTACATTTCCTAATATTTAAACATAATTGCATGATTGCTTGTTAATAACAATGAAGTCGAAAAAAAAAAGTTACCATCGTTAAGTGTATGAGAAATGTGGAGGGGAAATTTAAAATAAATGTTCATTCCCTCAATTTTAAATATTTAGTGCTAATTGAAGCAAATTATTGTTAAGATATTTTAAGCAAAGGAAGAAGAAACAATGAGTTCCAATACATTAGTTGAACTGACAATGTTTTATTCGAATTTGTGATCCTATAAACAATTAACCCGTGATATATTAATAATTTTTACATAATTGGGAAAGCTTTAATTTTCAAAACAGAACTTTTCGATCTTTATTCAATTTTTCAGCAAAAAAGGGGGGAGATTATTTTGCACAGTGTGCATTCGTTAAAACAAGTAAGTACGTGTAGTGCTGCAAATATGTATGCTGAATTACGCATTTTAAGAAACTGAGTAATAAAATTGTAAGAAACAAATTAATCATTGAATAATATAAAACTTCAGTTACTAACGTATTTGGATCTCAAGAAACAACGGTAAACGTGGGAAAAAATAGTGTTATGCCGGAATTATTTTTCACCAATAGTCTACAAATTAAAACGATTCTGATGTGCACATGTCTTCTTCGAACATATACATAAGCAACATTGTAAAGGAAAACATCGAGAAAACTATATAAATCACAATAATAATAATAATAATCACCCTACATATTCCACAGCAATGAATCGAATAAAACCCAAATAGTGAAAAAGTATAACTTGGCCAAGAACTAAGAAACAACCTCCAACTTGGCATGCTGATCCGATATCCCCTACAACATGGTCCACCCGTATCAGAAAGAGTTTCTTTCTTGAGGTAGGTACTGAGTTGTTTAGACAAAATGGACGATATCATAACTCCTGATATATTTGGAGAATCACGTGCATAGTGTATACCGACACAAAAACCTGGTGCCCGGAGATCAGTTCTCGGCCCAGTCTTAATATCTCACTAGTTGATTTTATCGAGGAAAGTGGATTTCTAATTTAAGGCACACTTTCAAACATAGGAAATTCCAGCTAAGGACAAAGACCTTTCATGGTCAAAAGGGTAACACTCGTGCTATTGTGTGTGTGGTACCAAGTTCGATTCCCAGGGCGAGTACTCAGCCTTGAATACAAACCGGAATAGTATATTGGATCTTACTTGCAGCAATTGGTCAATCCTGCGATGGCAGTTCGATTTCGATTTCGATATCTGAATCAAGGAATAAATAAATCAAATGGTTAAGCAGCACAATTGTTCATTTGAGTTTTAATGCACAAGGTAGAAAATGATAGAAAATGTATGTTATCTAACATGGATTTACAGCGTATATTAAAACCCTTACGTACTCGCGCAGGGTGTTCACAGACCCCCAACCAGGTAACTTTTGTGTTGCTAGCCAGAAGTTCTGATGAAAAAATATTTAAAAAATGTCTAGAGTTACGCTACATTGTCTTAATTATTAAAAAATATATTTTTTGAAATAAAACAAATATCAATTTGAAGGGTCTACAGAACCCCCGCGCGAGTACCAGTGTCACAAAAAGGACGCGAGTACTTACGGGTTAAATACTTCTGCGAACAATCTAGCATGTAGTACTAACTTCAAGTCTTCAGAGATATATGCATGCAATATTAACAAAGTCAGGAATGTGTCTAAATTTTATTAATGCGGAAATTTTAATTGGAATCTTCATATTCTTCACCATTTACTTTTTCCTTTTACATTTCATTAACAAACATTATTTTGAAGAATTCCATGGTTCTTTCCCCTTTTTCTAACAAATTCTTAATAATCAAAATTACTAATTGTTTAGTTATACGAAATATCTTAAGATAAATAAAAAAAGTTAACATTATCTACTCCTGACTTGGGCTAATTATTGGTTGCCTAAATTATAATAATAAAAGAACATACACCGGTAAAATACGGGGTGAACATTAAGAATATCGGGATCTTTTAGAAAACATACAGGTAAAATGTACTACTGGTAATTCACATAGAAAGAATGATTTAAGGAACTTGTTCTCGCAGGCTATTAATCTGAACAATATACAGTACATTTACTGTGTATTCTATGTTTACAAAGGTAGAGTTACTGGCCTCAAGCAAATAACAGTACTACAGGACTGTTAAAATACATGACGAATGCGCTAATAAAAGAACAGACTACAACATAGTAGGGTATTACTAAGAATAAGTAAAATAATTTTATGAAGCAGTCCCCACATTGGTGAAATAAGCACTGTAAATGAAAACAAATATGTTAATTTACGGTACATGCACTTTTACCGTAAGAAAAAAAATATAAAAAACAACCATGACTACAATAATGGCGGCATATTTTAACGCTCCGTGTAAGCCCTACTGATATCAACTACCAAACTTAGTTTGCGAATATAAGGCGACCCAGTATTTTTGGAACGACTAATTAAAAAAAAAAAAAAGGCCTCGGGCACTGATTAAGTATAGTCCGTCATAAAAATGTCAATTTTACAGATAAAATCAGTAAGTGTATACGAAAGAGAGTTGTCTAGGATATTATCGGAGGAATTTTTCAGAAAATACAAAACCAGTGTTTCATGTTTACATGTGTGAAACTATCAAAGTGCTATAACCTATCTGATCTTATACGATATTAAGTGTAATCCTGCAACATGTTCGTTTTTGCATATACCGGCCGTCGATGACGCGCCTGCTGCCTACGAACGTTCCCACGCGTGTGTTAAACAACTTCACTCCAACCCTGACTAGGTTAGATAGCATTCTAACTTTTTCATGACCACCTAGCACAAGTTGGTTTGTTCTTTTTTGCAGTTGATTTTTATGGTATATATTCAAACTGAATCTGCATCCATGAATGCAATCTCTTCCTAAAAAAAAAAAAAAAAAAAAAAAAAAAAAAAAAAAAAAAACTTCTAAGGCACTACGAGTGAATTTCGCGAAGAAATAATTGCATATAATAGGATATCAAGTACTTGCCCAGCACATAGACATTTTCTAGGGAACATTAGTTTGAAGGAACAAAATCTATCCATACGCAATTATTTATGCATGCGCCAGAGTAATAACAGCTTGGATCATCTTAGGGAACCATTTAAACAAGAAAATTGGAAGAAAAATGCATCTATTCCGTTAAGGCCCGCTTCTAATGAACAGAATAACTAATCTAAAATTACAAATTGCCTAACGAAGGCATTAGAAGTTTCAGCTGATACGGTAGGTTATATTACGTTTACGGCACTATCCCATTCTAGGATTCATGAAATATTACATTCCCTTAGCACAAAATATACTTCTGCTGCTTTAAAAAATGTCTTATATGGGAGGTATTGCATTACTGGGGTTAAGTTCCGTTAAGGTCCGCCGAAATGAATAAAATCTTGCAAAATTCACCGGAAACAACTGCCGATTGCGGTCCTTGTAGCGTGATAGAATAAGAAAACGGTAGAAATTAGTGTTTATTCATGAATACCGAGATAGTAAGGATGGATATACCTTGTTATGATGGACGTTAGAGCCCAAGGTTACCGAACTATGGTGGGAGTATATTGAGAAAATGGCGAATATCCCTGCGGATTGAGATTTAACAGTGTTTTGCGCAAGTAAATTCTAACAAAGTGCGTAAGACACAAATAATTAAGTGTAACGACGCGAAGTCAAAAGTAAAGATGTGAAAACAAGGAAAAATAAAGTTTGGTATATCTTGAAATATAATAGAATAGTCAATGGTGTGAAATGTTACTAGGAAAAACGGAAACAAAACCAATGTCTCTTGAGCGCGCTTGATTAACTAGTTTATTCTATGAGAAAGATATGAAGAACTGAAGTGCTATTAGAAATGTGAGTGTACAAACTGTCACAAAGCTGTGACTCTATGGCACGTAATGTTTTGCCCTACCTTTGTTTATGCGTATACCCAAAGTTGGTGACGCGCCTGCTTTCTACGGACGCACCCCTCGTAACCACTCTGGTCCTTTTGTCGCGCTCCTTCCTGAACCGGTTAAATAGTACTCGTGTATTTTAGATCCAACCTAGTAGAAAATGATACGTGTTTTAAGTTCATTCGTAGCTTATACTCAGTCCTCCTAAAGTCAACCTGCAGCTAGCAATTTACCATCTACCTTAAGAAATGTCTTTGAGGCAGTAACAGTGGTTTCGTGGTAAGAGAAGATAATGTCTAATGAATGTTAGTGTATCCCCTAAACTAGAATCGTGCCGTAAATGAAACGTAACGTAAAGTAACCCATCAACCAAATCTGGCAAACGGATCTGAAGGTCTTATTTGTTATTCTGTCTATTAGCTGACGGAACTTAACGAAATACCCTTTACTGGATGCAAATTGACTTTAAGAGGACGGAGAATAAAACAACTTGTGTTGGGTGGCCACTAGCAACTAGTTATGTCATGTAACCGAGCCAGGGTAGGTGAGCAGCAGGAGGGCCCCAGCGGCAGCGAGGGAATGCGTTTATAGATAGCAGGCACGTAAGAGACGGTAAGTATACGCATAAAAGAGGAAAGTTGAAAACTCGTTTATAAAGCATAAAAAAAAATGCCTTGCATGTAGCACAGCACTTCACTTCATGTTTCCCCTACGGTCAACTAGGAGGTACAGAGCACACTCTCCATTCCGTATTTTTACCATATTACAAGTATAGGACGTAAGATCCTAATATATCTTCATTACTGGTACAATCCAATTAAGAAATCAGGTAACACATTCCTTCCGTCGATTTCACAAACTTATACCCCCCATAAAATGGGATAGCTCCGAAAATTTTGCCTCATTTGGTTCCGTTGCAACTTCCCCTTATTAGTCTGTACTCAATTTTCTTTTGCCTCACATGTAATGCACTTTGAAAAATCTACGGGTAAAATCTGTTAATTCAGAAGGGAAGAGTCAAATTTAAAGGAGTCATTTATGTAGACGATATGTATTGAATCGCCAAAGCGAGACAGCATAAAGAAGGAAACATTATAAGGTAAAGATTATACCGTATGTATATCGTGTAGATTTCTACCCATTCAGTAATTAAGAATAACACCTGCCTCTGTGCCTTTTGCGCCCTAACATTCACAGCTACTTTCCTGCTTTCTAACAGTATTGCTTACTCCGGCTCCCACACTTCTCACTAGATGAAGAAACATACTTTTCGACGTAATTATACCTACTGAATATGAATACTGGACACGGGAACAACAGTATACAAGGCAATCAAACATTTCCGGCACCGGAGTATAAATACCGACGGCACAAAAGTGTCTGGTGTAGGGCTGTTAGCAGTCACAGAATTAGTACATATCTACTTAGTAAACTTAGGAGTAACGTTCACAATGCGTCGCTGGCTCAAATTTTCAATACGTTTCCAATAAGGTACAATCACTTCATATTTAGACGTACTTTTACATTAAATTTACTCTTTGTACGAGTCAGCGACGGTGAATATACGGATCAATCAGGATAGTGGATACAGCACTACTGCTAGGTGGCCATTCTTACTAGGTCAGGAGCATTTAATTCGTCCTGTAAAGTTTTAAAATACATGGATTCTCACTGTAAATCGTTACAGGACTGTTTGCTTACGTATAATAGCGTCTTAACGAAGCACGTGTTTTATGCTATTTACATGTTTCCCACCTAAATACATAAGTAAATTAAAAATCACTGCGATGTTTACTACAACAATAAGAATCAGTGAACTATATTTAACAATTCAGCATTTTACATTAATTTATATTAAGAAAAATACGAATATTAATATAAATTTACCTCTACAAATATCAACGAAATTATGATTCAGCATATACATGCACAGACTATAACTTATTAGTAAGCTTCGAAGAAGAAGCTAATCTCCACACGGGTCTCAAAATTTCACAAAAGCTTATTAGAACTCCGTAATCCTTAAAATGGTACTACAAACTCAAATTATGCTTAATAGTCAGATACGTAACGTAATAAATCTGGGAATAATAAGAGTAAAGTACGGTACGAAATAAGACAGAAAAAGCAGCGCCTTATGCGAGTACTGTTTTTATCTAATGTAGATGATGTGTAGAAGCTAATTAAAATTATATACATTAAAAGGCAGACTGATTTAAAATACGAGGATCACTTGTTCAAACATTTCCCTGCAGTTTATAAACCTGGGTCACTATACACTGAGTAAATATTTATGGTTTCATTACACAAATAATTTCGTGTTGCCTTATAAAGTTTATTTCATTACCGTAATAATATGGCGCATACTAAGATTAGTCCATCAAATTTAAGGAACATTTCTTTTAATCACTTTTCCTTTTTTAAATGAATCAGTGAAGGGTTTCGGTCCAACTAACTGCGCACAGTGTTCAGGTCTAGTTTTGGCGCACCACTCGAAATAAGTGTTGAAAAATTAGAATTCTTTCACTAATTTCCTTCTTATCCTTTCCTAAATGATTTGCGCTGGGCGACATGGAAATATCTCACACGGCATAGTTCAAAATTCCAGGGGGCCCGTCATAAACAATTACTGAAAAATTTCCATTCTTTCACGTTTCGCATATAAATATGGCGTCCGGATTTATGCATAAAAACTACAGTTTTGCACTGTAGTGCAAAACACATAACAGCATGTGCTACCTAGCCAGTAAAAAGCACGAATGATATCTAACCGAATCAGAACAGGGCGAAAGTGGGGGGTTCCTAAGAGAGCAGGCGCGACAGCGAAGGTGAGTATACGCATATGTAGTGAAGGGGAGTGAGTTTTGGCAGTGATACGAGTTCCAATAGCATTTGCAATGGTTTCATACTAGTATCGCTCCACATGTAAACATAAAATACAGCTTCTGTGCACTGTGCAGATATTCGCGCCGGGGAAAAATAATTTCTTATACAGTAATCTTACAGATGCTGCAATTATTTTAACCCTCGTAATGCACTTCTAATGATATTACACTAGTAACCCTACACTTGTAACCACAAAATACAAGTGTATTACTGTGTATTTTATTTTATCGTTCACAGAAATTATTTATCTTTTTCTTTTTAATATATCTTTACGTTCAAAGTATTGATTTTTTCCTGTAAATCTTTCAAAGTGTGGTGCGCCAAAAGAAAATGAGCACCGCGTACAGATTGAGAATATTCGCGCACACTCATGTGCACTGACAATGACTTTGTGCAATGTAGTACTTGCTAGTCTATTATATACCGGTAGGGAGCGCGGCGCATCAGTGGTAGAGCGTTCACCTCCGGTGCTTGGGGTCCCTGGTTCGATCCCAGCTCACGCCGTGTGGACCTTGTAGTGGACAAACACCGTGCTCGTGGGTTTTCTCGGGGTTCTCCCGTTTCCTCCCACTTTCATTCATTTCTCACCATCACCGTCTTCTTTAGCCTAACCGGCATAAGCGTGGGAGGTAAAACTAAAGAATTTCATTTTCATTTTAGCCTATTATATGCAACAATTTTACCACCAAATTCACACACACTGTCTTAGAAGTTATTTCTTAGGGTACGATATGACCTCATGTGTGCAGATTCATCTTACGAGAATTTCTTCTTTCATGTTTTTATGTATACCAGAAAATCGAATGTGCAAAACACAAAGTTGTGCTACGTGGCCTTACAAGCGAAAATGCTAGCTAGCCCAGTCAGTCAGAAGCACAGCAGGAGGGGTATTTTCCGAGGTGCGTCTGTTGGAGCAGAAGCGCTAAGAACGGAGGGTATGCGCTAAAACCAAGACAGTGGAAGAAATTAATATTTCATATCGCATAAAAATATATAGTTGGAGCGCTTATAAATATAATTTTCCCCCATCATGCTAAATTTCTCTGCTAATCCAATTTAAGGGTTCACTTGAGCAAACGGTTCTATTAATAGAAAATGTCATTTTTTGTAAAGGAATGGGAACATGTATATAAGTAATTACCTGCAGTGCACAGCATATTGAAATGAATTTTGAGAACAGTGAAAGTATTGCATGTGTAAGTGTTCTCTCCACTATCCTGGCTTAAACGTATAGCCCCGTCGTTGTCCCCCCTGATACCCACGGGCGCACCCCCTTCAGCACATTGCTGCGCTCCTGCTCTGACTCAATTAGACAGTATTCGTGCTTTTTAGTGACCACCTAGTACAAACTTGTTCGCGCTTTATGCACTGTTGTTGTTATGCCATCCGTCCACATTGTATTTATACTGAGCCCTGTTGAAGTGAATTCACAAGTAGTAATGGAGCTCCTCATCTAGTGCATGTTCTGCTAAAATAAATACATAAAAAGCTCTAACTTAACCTGAAAATGTAAGAAACTTGTCATAATTTGGTAGAACCGTCTGCTGAGTAATGCCCAATTTAATAATCTACACAAATTTATTTCACGTGCACACCACCATTTTAACCCTAAAATGACAAAAAAAAAAAAAAAAAAAAAAAAAAAAAAAAGAGAGAGAGAGCTTTTTGTGACGAGCTATTCTTAATCAGTCCCAAAAATTTTTAATTCTTACTCCACGGCTTTCAGGAAGTCACATTGATAAAAATTAAAGTTCTATCGCTTGAATGTAGGTTATCTCATGTATTAACTGTTGTGTACAACAATTCCCGTATTAAGAAAGTTTTCTGAGTTTCAAGCAAAAACAAAAAAGGTCTCTTAGGCCTATTTACTCATGCGAATTCCGTCACGGGCCGAATCTGCTGCTTTGGTAGATGATTAGAAGGCGTGTCCATCATACATGATTACTTATTTCTTTTTTAGAGAAACTTTTTCCTAATGTATTAAAATTTTTCCACTTGCTGGCTTTACTGATTTACCTATTGTAGTAGTTGGACGATATTATTAGATTACTCTTACATGCAGGAGATACTGTAAAGGGATTAGGAGAGAGAGTTCAGCGCTATATGTTATAAGTGTCAGTTATATATATTTGATGATGGATTATGTACAATACATGCCGGTACCTTGGAGGTGGGGCAGGGGCTCAGGTCCGCTACGACGATCTTTAACCCACTCTCAAACTTTCAGTTGTCCACTGGTATGTACGTAATATGCACTCACGTCCATCCCGTCTTTGGGCGTTGGCTACGGGCCTGCAACATTAACTGGAGAGCCTCCGCCATGGAATAGTTCCAAAGTAGATACAGCCATTTCGCAATCGGGAATCTCGGGGTTTGGCCAGATATCCTCAAAGTGGCTAATTCTCACTAATCTTAATGAGGCTTACGCCGGATGAAATTCACACTCGCTCGTGCACGTCTTCATCAACATAGGCTGCTCTCACTCTGGATTGGAATTAGGGTCGCTGTCGACTTTGAACGGCAGTACAAAGACGTCTTCGCGCTCAATTACTGCGCATGGATTACGCTCGTCAATTTGGATTTCTCTGTTTTGGCTCGTGAAGCTTATATTATTATCATTATTACATCATTTCAGTCAGTCCTCCTCCTTAAATAATACCTCTAGAGATCGGCCTGTATGTATATGTGTGTCTGTGTCAAGTATCTTACTGTCTGTATAAAATATTTAGAGAAGTTCTAGAACACAGGTTCCCCCCATATACGTTAGTAGCTAGGTTAGTTCCTTTCTGTACCAAAGTTTAATATTTAATTCACATAGTATTGACGAGCGAGCGTCAGCGAGTGAAGGCAGGTTAGAGCTCAGCAGAGGACGTTACCTTCTGTATTTATTACAGCTAAATGGGAAGGGGGACCTGTGTTCTAGAACCTTGCCAAATATTTACAATTCGCAATTGTAATAGCTATATCTGCCGAGTTATCAATTATGTGTGTAAACATAACATGTAACGGGAAATGTAAGTGTGCCTTGCAAAGGGTAGGGAAATCGTTAAGGAGACAATAGAAGACGAACTTCATACAGTATTTGAAATAGAAACAATAAGCAAAAACATGTTATTCAGGGTAGACCATTTTGCTACAGAGATATCAAATGTCAATCTCCTCCCATTACAATCATAAATATTTCGCAATTAGTTTGAAACTTTTAAAAACTCGAAGATTTTGGCTTATTCCATAAAATTCTCACATAAATCGCGTTTATACAACACGACAAAGGAGTAGAGAAAATTGGAGCCGTTAATTCGAGTTGATATCACTTTCTTAAGCGTTTGCTCTTCAAATATAAGTTTATTTAAACAATTTCGGGGGTAAAGGATGTAGCAGGGGATTGAGGCCCGTTAGCTACCCCTAGCTAGGGCTGCTAAAGCCAATCTCTTTCCACAACAGAGGTTGAATATTTTTAAGTTTGGCAACACTGGAATGAATAACAGAATTCGTAAACGTGTGTTCCCTCTCGCGAGCACCAAACTAATTGAAATTCTATTATTGTTCTGATATAACAAAGACTGATCGCAAGTTACTCAAGAATAATTCGTAGGCTTATATAAGAAAAAAATATTCTAAAAACTAAAACTAACCTTATTACTTACTTTTGTCTAAAATTTCCTCTGCTCTTGTCGTGAGAAATATAGTTGTCTTGTGTGTAGAAGTAACACAATGTTAGCCTATGTTCAAATTTTCTTTCTCCTTCTCTTATAATTACTATGTTTTGCTAACAAGCAATACATAATACAGTCAATGTCAATTATTGGAAAACCGGAACGGTATTTTGCTCTCTGGAGTTGCATTCTGCAATTAATTAATCAAACTGTTGTTTAGTTGTCTGCACAAAGTACACAGAACTTATGAGTACGCGAAGAAATATATACATGCAGCACTATCTTCCATATTGTCACGTACTGATTAATTTCAAACAAACATATTGTAAGTTCTAAACATATATATTGTACAAGTAATATAAACGAAACTAAATATCCACTTTTATGTCTGAAATAACACAACGATACTCGAAATAAACAAGTCACATTTTGTTCCCAATCTGCTCGACGCTTATTTTAATCAATAGGTGGCAGGCCAATTTGTTGCTTAGCTGAACACTGTTCCGTCCTTTCAAAGCGGTTTAGCAAACGCAAAGAACCAGCAGATATATGTCAAAAAATAGTGGATAGTTGATACTTATATTTTGTTTATGAATTTCAGAACATAGTGTTAATTACAGCCAGATATTATAATACACTTAGTGTTAATTATGTGTAACAGTTCTTTAATAAAGTAGCTTAATGTTCTTGGGAAAATGCTCGGCCTACTGTAATTTCTCTCTCTCATTGCTTATTTAAGTTAATGCTAGAGTACAATACTGTATAATTGCAATGAATTATGTCTCGTTAAGTTATAACTTAAATGTTCATTCTAACACAGTCACAGGAAGTGCTTCAAAATATTGCAGACTGCGACTATTGATTTAATGACAACGTACTTCACAAATCCTGAAGAATTTTAATAATGATAATAATAAATCACATTTGGGTTTTTGCTTCCTTTAATCTTGATTAGTGATGATTTCAGAAGGTATTTAATATATCCAGGGGTATTTAACACACTGGTTGTGAAAATAACCTTCCTTAAGAAAACCGTGAATCCACGCTAGGCACTATAGAAGATATTATCTCGGTAGTAATTTCGTAACTCCTGGGGTTCTCTGGGCCGCCCACTCTTATAATCATAATCTCATATTTTAATTTTGATGGGATGTGTTAACCCTTTTAAAATTCTGCCTTTGTCAGGTAAATTATAGACTCAGTTAAGCAGGTACTGCTTCATTGCTATTTATTGTAGAATAATGGCTCATTTTTTTTTTCGCATAAAGCTACGTTTCAAATTGTATCTGTCACATTTTCCTACCATGTCCCTGACGCGGGAAATTTTGAGAGAAATCGGGATTTTTTCAGAGATTTTTTCTGAAATTCTGAGTTCCCTCCCCCCCCCCTGTGTTGACGCACACACCTTAAAATCTACTCATAAATACTAAGTCAACTTAAAATCAACATATAAATCAACTCAATCTTCTATCTTGAATAGTAAGGGCGGGGGAAATATTTACAAACGAGCTAAGAACATCCCCACAATAACACAGATGACCCAAAAAACCCGGATGTAACAAGAATTTCCTGAGACTTTCCTATTTATCCTTGGATCATGTTTTCTACATCATTCTCTTCAGAATAGAATAGCCTTTCAAACAGTACCACTCACATGAACCTGTCATATTCCTGAGGCGGGAAATGTTAAGGGAAATAAAGAATTTTGTTGATTTTTTTTCTTTTCACCCTCTGGACCTCCCTGTGTTAACGCACAGATCTCAAAATCAACTGAAAAATACTTATTGTCTTACTGAATGTGCGTACACAATTTCAGACTTCTATCTTGAAAAGTAAGAGCCGGAAAAATATTTACTAATGTGCTAAGGATATCCCAGATGCCTGCATAAATAGTATCTCAGGGAAAAATTTCCTGAGACATCCTAATTTTCTTAGGATCAGAGTTGGGTAAGTTACTTGTAAAAATTTAACGCGTTACAGGTTACTTTACTGTCTCTTAAAATGTAACGCGTTACTAACGCGTTACTTGCCTCAAAAAAGTAACTGTTACTTTACTTCGAAAGTAACGCGTTACTAACGCCTTACTTTTAGGTCCGAAACTTTGAATATGTGAAAAAATCTTATTACTTCAGTTTTCCGTACTACTATTACTACAGCTATTATTATTATTATTATTATTATTATTATTATTATTATTATTATTATTATTATTATTATTATTATTATTATTATTATTGCACGTTCTGAATCGATTTATGTAAATGTAGGGACAAATTTTTACCTCACAGCTATATGAACATTTTAATGTAATGTGATATTGACTAAAATGCCATACTGCGTTACTCGTAGGGATGGACACGAGTGAGTTCGAGCAAGTTTTCTTTGAAACTCGATTCGACTAGAAACAGACATCTTTGAGCTCGACCCGAGAACTCGGCTTGAAAAATTTCCTCCAACTCGACTCGAATTCGGGTCGAGTTTCGAGTCGAATCGAGCCAAATCTGGCGTATAGTTTCGAGTACTCTCCTCAAGTATCTTACATAGACAATATAATTATTATCAATGGTACTACTGCTACTACAACTTATTATTATTAATATTATTATTATTATTATTATTATTATTATTATTATTATTATTATTATTATTATTATTATTATTATTATTATTATTAACAACAACAACAATGTCTATAAATATGAAAGATAGGCGGTTTATATCTGAATACTAAAAAAGTAATTGATTGCCAACCTCGGTAGTCGTGAAGTGTAGGAGTCAAGGACATTGTTCACGAGCTTCTGAGTTTGGGTTGAGAGCAAGGGCACCGATCCTGGGGGGAGAGGGGGCCTGGGCTCCCCCAAAGCCAATGTGGGCCCCCTAGTGTATTTATGAATATACAATATTTAGCATAATTTGAATGCAATTTGTCTTAACATCCTCATACATATAACTTCTGCATCTGAGTGCCCCCTCCCCAAATTTACAGAGAAATCGGCGCCAATGGTTGAGGGTCTAGGTTGAGTATTCGGGATCGAGCCAAACATTGTTAAAAGTTATAGGGCACTAGCCAAATATCTTCAAAACTGCTTGGCCCGGGCTTAGAATTGTCAACCACTCGAGCAGATCGGCTCATAGCTCATTCAATATCGACCCAAACCGAGAAGTGAGCAGAGCCCTTCGCTCAGTTGAGTCGAACCGAGCAGATGACTCATCCCAACCAAGCCAGCTCGAGCCGATAGTTCACCCCAAACGAGCCTGCTCAAGCCATCGGCTTAGTTAAGCCGAGCCGAGCTAACCTTGTTATAAAAATCACTTGTAGTCTCGCTATCAAGACGAGACGAGATGCGAGCAGTGTCCCCTCTCGTGAGCAACACTAAAAGTATTCCATATTACTGCAGTAGTAGAAAATGGATCGATCTGGGCCAGCTTCGGACAGCTTCGGACAACATAGAACAACTCACGAGCCCCTGGGAAATTGAACACCGTACACCGTGAACCCACGGTCTTTTATGACCTCCATTTTAGGGGTGAATTTGTTCCCTTTTATGAGCACTTTTTAGGGGGTGTACTCGTTCTCTTTTATGACCACTTTTTAAGGGGTGAACTCGTTCCCTTTTATGAGCATATTTTTCAACCCCTACGTAACACGTAACTTAACAAGGGTGTACTCGTTCTCTTGTATGAGCATATTTTTCAACCCTTACGAACACATAAGTTTATACTCGTTCCCTTTTATGAGCATATTTTCAAGCCCTACGTAACATACAGCAGAGCAGATAACACATAAGACCCGTTCTCTTTTATGAGCATATTTTTAAATGTGAATTCGTTCCCTTTTACGAACATTAAGACTACGAAACATAGCAGGGGTGAACTCGTTTCAACCCCTATTTTTAACTATAAACATAGCAGTTGGCCTATTTTTCCAGCCTTTTAGAGGTGAACTCGTTTTCCAACCCCTATTTGAACATAGTCCATTTTAAAGGGTGTACTCATTCTCTTTTATGATTACTTTTTCCAACCCCTATTTTAATTTAACATAGCAGTTGGCCTATTGGAACTCGTTCCTTTTTTCAACCCCTATTTGAACTTAGCAGAGAATACATAAAACTAAGACAATAATGAGGTTGTATTCGTTCCACCCCTATTTCAACATAGCACATCAGACAGAGACTACGAAACATAGTGAAGATTAGATAACACATAAGAGTACGTAACATAACAAGGGTGTATTCATTCTCTTTTATAACCACTTTTTAAGGGGTGGACTCGTTTTCCACCCTTATTTTAACATAGCAGAACTAGTAAAACAGTATGACTTATTTTTCAACCTTAATTGAAGATAGCAAAGAATACATAAGACTACGGGGGTGTATTCCACCCCAATTTGAACATAATGAACATAGCAGAGAATAGGGGTGTATTCGTTTTGGATTCCACCCTTAATTGAACATAGCAGAGAGTACGTTCCCTTTTAAGGGTGTACTCGTTCTAATGTAATATAGCAGTTGGCCTATTTTTCAACCCCTATTTGAGCATAGTCCATTTTTAAGGGGTAAACTCGTTCTAACCCTCTATAGTAAATATAATCATTTAAGGAGTGAACTTGTTCTAACCTATATTTGAACATAACAGAGATTATTTAAAGATTGCAAAGGAATACGAA
This sequence comes from Thermobia domestica, assembly GCF_964235325.1. Lineage (NCBI taxonomy): Eukaryota > Metazoa > Arthropoda > Insecta > Zygentoma > Lepismatidae > Thermobia > Thermobia domestica. Next base: position 133,271,279 of record NC_137470.1, on the reverse strand, counting down.
CTTCCGTGTTTTGTTATCAGTTACATAATAACTTCCGCCATATGTGGATAATTCTCATTACGTCATTCATCCGGATTTTAAAAAACATTGAGCTAGTTTTCAGACAATACGGATTTAATAGTATAACTTGTCATTCAACGATAGGATTGAAAAAAAAGAATCCCTAAACGTGATTTGATTATATCATCTCTATTGCGTAATATGTTGATCGCTCGCGGTATAACTTGTCATTCAACGATAGGATTAAAAAAAGAGGGGAATCCCCGACCGTGATTCATCCCTATTGCGCAATATGACGTAATGCGATCACACAGGTATAAAAGACTGACCGAGATGTTTTTTTGTAATCACTTCCTTCTTGGTGTTTTAAGTGTAAAGTTCAGATTTTTTTGTGTGTGTGTTTATATATTAGTGTGGTTTTGTTTTCTTTTTGAGGTAAGACATTTTATAACAATAATATCATATTATAAAAACTCACTTCAGAATTATTATAGTAACATTGAGTTATCTTTAAAAAAATGGCAACAAAAAAGGTTAAACCAAATACTATCAATTCACCAACTGATACTCTATTTAATAATAATTTGAAAAAAAAATCATTTTAAAATGTGATACTGTTTTAAATGAGGATAGTGGATGTTTTTTTTAAATAATAAAAGAAAAGACTGTTTAGATATATTAAAACAAGAACAAACTAATACATCTTTTAAAGTAAATTTTTCTTTGGCTACAACTTTTGTAAAACCAGTAGATTTAGAAACATGTAGATTCTTTGTAAATATGGTAACGAAATTATTTTACCGAGTACAGATGTGAATTCTATAATTGAAAAACTATTTAATAAAATTTTAGTTGAACAAGAAAATAGAGCAATTAAGAAATCAGGGTGGTCTTTATGTTCTGAACCAAACCATCACTTAGAAATTAAAATCAGTAAATATGATCCTCTGTCAGCTTCATCATTTATAAAATTACCTCAATGGATTTTATCTAAAAAGAATTGTGTTCTAAATATTCAAAATAATGATAATAGATGTTTTATGTATAGTATTCTAGCTGCTTTATATCCCGCAAAAGATAATCCACATCGTGTGAATAATTACATACAATATATTAATACTTTATTACCGTTATTTGAAAAAACGAATATAAAATTCCCCGTTGAAGTAGAACACATAAGCAAATTTGAACATATGTATAATTCTGTATTTACTAAGGAACAAATTTCTATTAATATATATGGCATTGATTATAATAATGAAACAATTTTTCCGTTACGTATAAGAGAAAACCCATGTGTAGATAAACGTATAGATTTACTGTATTGTGAAGAAAATTGCAATAGTCATTATTGTCTTATAAAAAATCTCAATGCGTTATTGAAGAGTCATAAAGAGAAAACTTATGTAAAATTGCCTCAATGGATTTTATCCAAAAAGAATTGTGTTATAAATATTGAAAATAACGATAATAGATGTTTTATGTATAGTATTCTAGCTGCATTATATCCCGTAAAAGAACAACCACATCGTGTGAATAATTACATACAATATATTAATACTTTATTACCGTTATTTGAAAAAACGAATATAAAATTCCCCGCTGAAGTTGAACACATAAACAAATTTGAACATATGTATAATTCTGTATTTACTAAGGAACAAATTTCTATTAATATATATGGCATTGATTATAATAATGAAACAATTTTTCCGTTACGTATAAGCGAAAACACATGTGTAGATAAACGTATAGATTTACTGTATTGTGAAGAAAATTGCAATAGTCATTATTGTCTTATAAAAAATCTCAATGCGTTATTGAAGAGTCATAAAGAGAAAACTTATGTAAAATTGCCTCAATGAATTTTATCCACAAAATGTGTTATAAATATTGAAAATAACGATAAAAGATGTTTTATGTATAATATTCTAGCTGCATTATATCCCGTAAAGGAACATCCACATCGTGTGAATAATTACATACAATATATTAATACTTTATTACCGTTATTTGAAAAAACGAATATAAAATTCCCCGTTGAAGTAGAACACATAAGCAAATTTGAACATATGTATAATACTGTATTTACTAAGGAACAAATTTCTATTAATATATATGGCATTGATTATGATAATGAAACAATTTTTCCGTTACGTATAAGCGAAAACACATCTGTATTTAAACATATAGGTTTACTGTATTGTGAAGAAAATTGCAATAGTCATTATTGTCTTATAAAAAATCTCAATGCGTTATTGAAGAGTCATAAAGAGAAAATTTATGTAAAATTGCCTCAATGTGTTATAAATATTGAACCAAAAAGAATTGTGTTATAAATATTGAAAATAACGATAATAGATGTTGTATGTATAGTATTCTAGCTGCATTATATCCCGTAAAAGAACAACCACATCGTGTGAATAGTTACATACAATATATTAATACTTTATTACCGTTATTTGAAAAAAACGAATATAAAATTCCCCGTTGAAGTAGAACACATAAGCAAATTTGAACATATGTATAATTCTGTATTTACTAAGGAACAAATTTCTATTAATATATATGGCATTGATTATAATAATGAAACAATTTTTCCGTTACGTATAAGCGAAAACACATGTGTAGATAAACGTATAGATTTACTGTATTGTGAAGAAAATTGCAATAGTCATTATTGTCTTATAAAAAATCTCAATGCGTTATTGAAGAGTCATAAAGAGAAAACTTATGTAAAATTGCCTCAATGGATTTTATCCAAAAAGAATTGTGTTATAAATATTGAAAATAACGATAATAGATGTTTTATGTATAGTATTCTAGCTGCATTATATCCCGTAAAAGAACAACCACATCGTGTGAATAATTACATACAATATATTAATACTTTATTACCGTTATTTGAAAAAACGAATATAAAATTCCCCGCTGAAGTTGAACACATAAACAAATTTGAACATATGTATAATTCTGTATTTACTAAGGAACAAATTTCTATTAATATATATGGCATTGATTATAATAATGAAACAATTTTTCCGTTACGTATAAGCGAAAACACATGTGTAGATAAACGTATAGATTTACTGTATTGTGAAGAAAATTGCAATAGTCATTATTGTCTTATAAAAAATCTCAATGCGTTATTGAAGAGTCATAAAGAGAAAACTTATGTAAAATTGCCTCAATGAATTTTATCCACAAAATGTGTTATAAATATTGAAAATAACGATAAAAGATGTTTTATGTATAGTATTCTAGCTGCATTATATCCCGTAAAGGAACATCCACATCGTGTGAATAATTACATTCAATATATTAATACTTTATTACCGTTATTTGAAAAAACGAATATAAAATTCCCCGTTGAAGTAGAACACATAAGCAAATTTGAACATATGTATAATACTGTATTTACTAAGGAACAAATTTCTATTAATATATATGGCATTGATTATGATAATGAAACAATTTTACCGTTACGTATAAGCGAAAACACATCTGTATTTAAACATATAGGTTTACTGTATTGTGAAGAAAATTTGCAATAGTCATTATTGTCTTGTAAAAAATCTCAATGCGTTATTGAAGAGTCATAAAGAGAAAATTTATGTAAAATTGCCTCAATGTGTTATAAATATTGAACCAAAAAGAATTGTGTTATAAATATTGAAAATAACGATAATAGATGTTGTATGTATAGTATTCTAGCTGCAATATATCCCGTAAAAGAACAACCACATCGTGTGAATAATTACATACAATATATTAATACTTTATTACCGTTATTTGAAAAAACGAATATAAAATTCCCCGTTGAAGTAGAACACATAAGCAAATTTGAACATATGTATAATTCTGTATTTACTAAGGAACAAATTTCTATTAATATATATGGCATTGATTATGATAATGAAACAATTTTTCCGTTACGTATAAGCGAAAATACAGGTGTATTTAAACATATAGATTTATTATATTTAAACTCTCTTTATTGTTTAATTACAAATTTAAATGGTTTAGTTAGACACCAGTTAGGTACTCATCAAACATTTATTTGTAGACGATGTTTAGTATCTTTTTATAACAAATCAAAATTAGATGAACATGAGAAATTATGTAAAGAACACACTCCAACCAAAATTAACATGCCGAAACAAGGAGAAGTTTTAAAATTTCGAAATTTGAAATTGTTATTACAGAATGATGTGATAATAGTTGCAGATTTTGAAAGTTTATTAAAACCTATAAATAAACAAAGTGGATCTAGTACAATACAAATTCAGCAACATATACCATGCAGTTTTGGTTATATTGTATGTTGGAGTAACAACTATATGAAACCAGATTTAGTTATTTATCGGGGAGAAAATGTATCGATGAAGTTTATGTCTGCTATGGAGAATGAATTAAGAAAAATCATAAACATATTAGATCAACAAAAACCAATAATACCATTAAATAGTTCTCAGTTACAGGAGTATAATCTATCCACTAAATGCTCTGTTTGCGATAGTAAATATATGAGTAACAATAGAAAAGTTAAACATCATAACCATTTAACTGGTCAATATATTGCCACGGTGTGCAACAGTTGCAATTTGCAAATTAAACGTCAAAGTAATTTTATCCCTGTCTTCTTCCATAATTTGTCTGGGCATGATGCACATTTATTTGTAAAAGAATTAGGTTGCACACCTGGCAATATTTCCGTAATTGCTGAAAGCACTGAGAAATACATCACTTTCTCTAAGCACTTTAATTTTAATGGTAGACCTATCGAGTTACGTTTTGTAGACTTATTTAAATTCCTGCCGTACAGTCTCGAAAATTTGGTGTCAAAATTAAAACCTGAGCAATTCGTCTATACAAAGCAATATTTTTCTGATGATAAGTTCCCTTTAATTCTTCGTAAGGGAATTTATTATTACGATTACATAACAAATATAGATACATTTAATGAAATTGAGTTTCCTGAAAGAGAGGCATTTAATAGCAAATTGAATAAAACACAAATTTCCGAGACTGATTATCAATATGCAAAACTGATTTGGCGTGTGTTTAAATGTGAAAATTTAGGGGACTACCACGATCTATATTTAAAATGTGATGTACTTCTCACAGCAGATGTGTTGGAAAATTTTCGAAAGACGTGTTTAAATGCTTTTAGTATTGACCCAATTAATTGTTTTATTGCGCTTGGTTTGGCATGGCAAGCCATGTTATATAAAACAAAAATTGAACTTCAACTTTTATCAGATATCAATATGTATATGTTTGTAGAAAAATCGATTCGCGGAGGTATTACTCAAGCTGTGTTAAGGTATGCCAAAGCTAATAATCCCTACATGATTTTGATGCGGAAAAAGAAAAATCTTATTTACTGTATATTGACATGAACAATCTGTACTTACTATCAATGATTGACTATTTACCATATGGTGGTTTTCGGTGGGAGGATAAAATTGACAATTGGCAAGACAAGAATAAAATTATCAATTGGCCCACGGATAGTGAATGTTTTTTTTTTCTAGAAGTGGACTTAGAGTATCCAAATTATTTACACGAATACCATTCTGATTTTCCGTGTGCTCTTACTAATGAAGTTCCACCAATTGGTAAATACTCAAAATTACTATTGACACTTAAATCGAAATCGAATTATATCTTGCATTATAGTGTAATACAATTTTATCTAAAACAAGGTTTAATATTGGTAAAAGTACATAAAATATTATGGTTTCGTCAATCTAAATGGCTTGCATCTTATATACAAGAAAATACTCAGCGTCGTGCAAATGCTACAATTGAATTTGAAAAGATTTCTATAAGTTATTAAATAATTCTGTTTACGGAAAGACAATGGAGAATGTTCGAAAACGAATTGACATAAAATTAATTAACAATGAAAAAAGTGTAAAAAATTAGTAGCGCAAGATCAGTTTCAAAATTGGGTAAAATTAGGAGATAATCTTGCATTATTCCATATGTTAAAAAAATTTGTAACTTTAAATAAACCGATCTATGTAGGAGCTACAGTTTTAGAACTATCAAAATTAGCAATGTATGAATTCCATTACAATATAATGAAACCTCGATATGGAGATAAGATTAGCATTACTTACATGGATACTGACTCTTTCATTTACTACATTAAAACCGATCATATTTATAAAGATATAAAAGACATGAACGAGTATTTTGATACTTATAACTATACAGAAAATCATGCTTTACATAACACAAAAAATAAACACGTTTTGGGTAAAATGAAAGACGAGTTAAGTGGAGTTCCTATCATTGAATATGTTGGTTTACGAGCAAAAAATTATGCAATAAAAACTGGTGAAAATAAGGAATTGAAAAATGTAAAGGGATCAAGAAAAATGTAGTTAAAGAACAAATTACGTTTGACGATTATAAATCATGTCTATTTCAAAACGAAACGATTCATAAAACACAATTTGAAATTAAAAGCAAATATCACAATTTAACAACAAATCAGGTAACAAAATTAGCGCTAAATCTGTATGATGACAAGAGAAAAAATTTAAATTGTAATATACATACTGTTCCTTGGGGGTATCATAATAAAGATTTAACATGTAAGATTTGTATATTGTAAATATGATAATTTTTTGGATATATTAGTATTAAAAAATATGTCACAATCAGTTCGAGAACAAATAGTTGCAGAATTACATAAAAGTGCAAGACGAAACTATCCTCGAATACCCGTTATAACGAAAGGAATTCGTGATTTATGGCAAGCTGATTTAGTTGAAATGAATAGTGGAAAATTGAAAGGTCTAGCAAAAATTAATCGAATTTTCAAATATTTATTAACTGTGATAGATACATTGTCCAAATATGCTTGGGCTATTCCTGTGAAAAATAAAACTGGGAAAGAAATTACACAAGCATTTATAACAGTACTGAGAAAAGCAAACAAAAGCCCCAAATTTTTACAAACTGACAGGGGTCGAGAGTTTTATAATTCAGAATTTCAGAAGGCGATGAAGCAAAATAACATTAAACATTATTCCACGTACAGTGATGTGAAAGCAAGTATTATTGAAAGATTTAATAGATCATTACATAATTTAATGTGGAGACAATTTACATTGCAGGGAAATTATAAGTGGATTGGCATTCTACCGGAATTACTACATAAATATAATAATACTATTCATTCCACTATTAAAATGAAACCTATCGACGCTATTAAAAAAGAAAATGAAAAACATCTATTGACAAACATCTATTGCAAAAAGTTTTCTGTGATAAAAAGAAAAAGTAAATTTAAGATAGGTGAATAAGTAAGAATTAGTAAACTTAAGAGTCCTGGTTTTGATAGAGGTTTTACACGCAATTGGAGTACAGAAATTTTTCGAATTGCTAAAGTTTTCCTCACTAATCCTCCGACATATCAGTTAGTAGACTCAAATAATAAACCTATTGAAGGAAGATTTTACGGACACGAATTACAATTAACGAAATTTCCAAAAACATATTTAATTGAAAAAGTTTTGCGAAAGAAAAATTATAAGGCCTATGTGAAATGGTTAGGTCTGCCAAAAAGTGAAAATTCTTGGATTGATTTAAAGCATACTATATTGTAAAAAAAGAAAAGTCAAGAATTTATAGGTGAAGCATGTCGTCACAAGTATTTTAAATTATAGCAACACTGTAAATTGTCATCATCATGACGAGGTCTATCAGTATCAAAAGTTCTTCCACAAACGCTGTGTTTTTATGTAAAGGAGAAAAGAAAGCAAAATATTTAAAAACGCTATTTAAAATAAATGCAATATATCTGTAATAGAGATGGAATGGAAAATTCCTTTTACATGTATGGTAGCAGGTCCTACAGGCTGTGGAAAATCATATTTTGTTAAAACATTTCTTGACCATTATAGTAAGTTATTTAAAAATATTGTATGGTGTTATGGTGAATGGCAGCCGTTGTATGATACTATTTTAAACTGTACGTTTAAAGAAGGTTTACCGCAAAATAATGAATTTCAAGCACACGATGGTCCACATCTTGTAATTATAGATGATTTAATGCGTGAGTGTGACCATCGGATTGTAGATATTTTTACTAAGGGTAGCTATCATAGAAATATAAGTGTAATATTTATAACACAGAATATTTTCCATCAACAAAAAGGAATGCGGGATATTTCGTTAAATTGTCATTATATTGTTTGTTTTAAAAATCCTACAGATCAAGCTCACATTAATTATCTCGCACGACAATTGTATCCAGGTAATACAAAATTTATTCAAGAAGCATATCAAGATGCAACTCGAATTGCACATGGTTATTTACTTTTTGATTTAAAACAAAATACTCCTTATGAGCAGCGAGTTCGAACAAATATCTTTCCAACAGATTCTTTTAATTATGTTTATGTGCCTGTAAAAAAATAATTGCAATATGGTTTATATTCTAACAACTATTTGTGCTTTAATAGCAGTAAAAAAATGATTAGTAAGGAAAATGCACATTTGTTAAAACTTTTAGCAAAGTCAAAACCGAAAGCACGTAAGGCAATTTTACAAAATGCAGATCCTGATTTAATTCGCTCTATTTGTGAATGTTCCTATAACATATTACAAGGAAATGTTCCATTAAAAAAAACAGAGATAAATAAGCTAAAAAATATAAAAAGGAAATGAGATATTTGGTGAAAAAAGGTCCGCCATTAAAACAAAAGAAAAAACGAATAATTATACAAAAAGGTGGTTTTCTTACTGCATTGCTTGCACCTATTTTAGGAGGTATATTATCTAGTTTAATTAAATAATTATGCAAAACGCACAAAAACTTATTTTAAAATCACCAGAAAAATTACATCATTATCAAACGATATCTAATCTTGATGATGAAATGAAAGAAATTTTAAATAATAAAAGTTTAAATGCAGAAGAAAAATGGATAAGATATAGAGAAGTCTTACAAAAATATTTAAATATAATTCAAAAACCGGCAGCAGTTACAACAACAGCAGCTACTACTACTACGGAGGAAGAAGAAGAAGAGTAGGAGGATGATGAAATAATATCTACTCTCCCTGAAATTTGCAAACGTAAAGCAAGACCTTTATTACGTAAATTGAAACAAAATCCAAATATTCAATGAGACGATAATGGAAATGTGAATATTAATAATAAATTAATTCCAGGTGCAAATATAGTGGATTTGATATCCGATTTTGTTAGATGTCGTAAGAAAAATATTTCAGTTGCCGGCTGCAAACCTTTTGCTACATTATTAGCAAAAGGCAATATACCCTTAGAGTACATTGGTAATCCTCAACGAATAGATTATATTAGAAAACTAACAGAAGACGAAGAGGACGAAGAGGATGGTCCTCCACCCCGTAAACGCAAATGGTGTACTTATAAGCAATAATACTAATATTCTATTGTAATCTATTGATATTTTTAAGAATATAGAAAGAAAGAAAGATGAATGAGCCCTACTTTAATTATTACACACATCAAGCAGGAGGTGATTATAACGTGTATAAAGGTACAGCATATCAAGAAGGTTATGGCATTGATAGTTTACTAGGAGGTTTATTTCGTACTGTATTTCCTTTATTAAAACAAGGTGCAAAAACTGTTGGTAAAGAGTTGATACGTACAGGAATTACTGTAGCAGGAGATGTACTAGATAATAATAGACCTATTGAAGAGTCTTTGCAAAATCGGTGGCAAGAAGCTAAAACAAATTTAAAAAATAAAGCTCAAAATAAATTTAATCAGGTGTTGGAAGGATCTGGAAGAAAAAGAAAGAAAGTTCATTTTAGTGGTGGTGGTGGTGTGAAGCGGATAAAAAGATCCAAAGATATTTTTGATTGATTGATTATGGAGCAAAGTGATAGTTTTTATCTCACACTTCCTAGCAATAGTTCTATGAAATATTTTCCTCAAAATACTCTTGCTTGTTATACTACTAAATTATATCAACCTATTGTACTGGAGAAGGGAGTGTGGGAAACAGCTGTTGTTGAAGTACATTATACAAGTTCATTTCAGAATGTTTCCAAATATACAAATAATATTTATTACCGTATCATGAATACAAAACACTGGAACATAACTCAAATCTTACCAGGCCACTATTATCATGTTGATGATATTCTATCACAAATTAATCATAAAAGTGATATATTAAATCTACAATTAAAAGTCAAAGCATCTGTAAAACGAATTGAGGTTAATAGAGTAATAAAAGATCAAGAGAAGCATATAGAAGTACGCCTATCTCCTGAACTAGCCAGAATACTAGTGTTTGATCACATACAACAAGAAGATATTGCAGTTGTGCATCATGCTCGTTATCCACCTGATTTACAAAAAGCGTTACCTACACTTATGTATATTTACAGTGATATTGTGGAACCACAAATGGTAGGTGACACCATAGCTCCATTGTTACGTATTATAAATACAAATATTACAGAGCATGGTATTAATAATGTACATATTTTTGATAATCCTCATTATGTGCCAACGCAACGTAAACAATTTGATCAAATTATTATTGATTTAAGAGATAGTACAGGTAATCCACTTCCTTTCCAATATGGCAGTGTATGTGTAAAATTACATTTTCGTAGACGTAATACGGTATTGTAAATTTTGCCATGTGTGAATATTAATAGTAAGAAAAATGCAGTGTGAGTGTATGAAATCAGAATTAGATTTATTTGCTGGTTTACCCACTCAAACCCGTATTATAGGTAATAAAATAGTTCCATATAAGCCTGTGGCTTCAATATCTGATAATGCACCAATAGAATTTGTAGTCCCCGGTCATGGGGATGACAATTTGACTTACCGCACACAATGTTATATGTTAAAGGTAAAATTACTAAATCAGATGGTTCTAATTTAACTTCTGCCGATAAGAAAATCGGCCCTGTAAATTATTTTCTCAATGCAATGTTCAGTGAAGTGCAATTATATTTAAATAATCAAATTATTTCCTACTCTTCACATACATATCCATATCGATCGTATATTGAAAAACTACTAAATTATAATGCTGAAGCTAAAACAACACATCTTCAAACATCAATGTGGTTTAAAGATACTGCAGGGCATATGGACAGTGTGGCCGATGCTAATGTAGGATTTAAACAACGTTTTCTTCTCACTGCTTTAAGTCAGTCATTTGAATTATTGGGTTATATTGATGCTGATATTTTCAATCAGGTGAAATTTTTACTGAATGGTGTACAATTGCGTATTAAACTAATTTCAGCTAAACCTACATTTTGTCTAATGGGTGACGCAGATGCTGATGGAAAAGTTGTAATTACAGATGCAACATTGCTTGTGAAAAAGGTTGATGTATCACCAGCAATTAAAATAGCACAAAATAAATTATTACAAAATCCTAAATTTAGAATAAAATATCCTATAACAAAAGTGCAGGTGAAGACAGAAACTTTGCCACAAGGAACTATGGATAGTACACTTCCAGATCTGTTTTCAGGCATAGTGCCTAAACGTATTATTATTGGTTTTGTTACTAATGCTGCTTTCAATGGTACTTATCAAACAAATCCATTCCATTTTCAACATTTTAGTATGTCGTTTTTTACACTGTATGTTGATGGAACTCCAGTGCCCTTCAAACCATTACAACCGGATTTTGATAATAATCTATATGTACAAGCATATTCTACGTTATTTACAGGTTCAGGTATTTATTATTCTAATCAAGGTAATGATATTTCACGTACTGAATATCCTAATGGTTATGCTCTACTGGTGTTTGATTTAACTCCTGATTCAAGCGCAAGTGCTGCATTTCATACTAGTCCACAACGGCAAGGAAGTGTACGTTTAGAGGTTCATTTTAAAGAAGCACTGTCATCTCCTATAACAACAATTATTTATGGTGAATTCTATTCAGAAATAGAAATTGATTTCCAGAGAAAAATATATATTAATTAAAAAAATGTTAAATACAATTGAGCTTTATGAAGCATTACAACAAAATTTGCCTAAAGATCATTTTATTGGTGTATATGCTGCTGATGAGTTACCTTTGTTTATTCATACATTTCCAGCCGCCATAATTATAAATACTGATTCTAGTGATAAGCCTGTTGAACATTGGGTTGCTGTTTGTATATCTAATATGTGTGTAGGAGAGTATTTCGATAGCTATGATATACCTCCCTATATACAACATCATATAAGGTTTTTAAAACGAAACTGTCTGTATTATACATGGAATAATAGACGTATTCAAGGTGATTTATCTCAATTTTGTGGACATTACTGTTTTCTATATCTAACATGTCGTGCATCTGGTTATTCACTGCACGATTTTTTAAACAAATTCTCACTCACCACTATTCATGCTAATGATATTATGCTTTATTCATTTATGAGAGTATGATGATGTTATTTTTTTAAACTTCGCCATTGCCGGTCCCAAGCCCTGGATGAGAAAGGAGGAGGGTTGGGGGTGTTGCTACCCCCGTAAAAGAAAATAATCTCTGCTATGTTCAAATAGGGGTGGCTCCCTGCTATGGTAAAATAAGGGTTGCAAAATATGCTCATGAAAGGTAACGAGTACACCCCTATTCTCTGCTATGTACATTAGGGTTGGAATGCTCTGCTGTGTGTTCGTAAAAACGTGTTCACCCCTGATATGTTTCGTAGTCTCTGTCTGATGTGCTATGTTGAAATAGGGGTGGAACGAATACAACCTCATTATTGTCTTAGTTTTATGTATTCTCTGCTAAGTTCAAATAGGGGTTGAAAAAGGGAACGAGTTCCAATAGGCCAACTGCTATGTTACATTAAAATAGGGGTTGGAAAAAGTAATCATAAAAGAGAATGAGTACACCCTTTAAAATGGACTATGTTCAAATAGGGGTTGGAAAACGAGTTCACCCCTAAAAGGGTGGAAAAATAGGCCAACTGCTATGTTTATAGTTAAAAATAGGGGTTGAAACGAGTTCACCCCTGCTATGTTTCGTAGTCTTAAGTGTTCGTAAAAGGGAACGAATTCACATTTAAAAATATGCTCATAAAAGAGAACGGGTCTTATGTGTTATCTGCTCTGCTGTATGTTACGTAGGGCTTGAAAAATATGCTCATAAAAGGGAACGAGTATACCCTTGTTATGTGTTCGTAAGGGTTGAAAAATATGCTCATAAAAGAGAACGAGTACACCCTTGTTATGTTACGTGTTACGTAGGGGTTGAAAAATATGCTCATAAAAGGGAACGAGTTCACCCCTTAAAAAGTGGTCATAAAAGAGAACGAGTACACCCCCTAAAAAGTGCTCATAAAAGGGAACAAATTTACCCCTAAAATGGAGGTCGTAAAAGACCGTGGGTTCACGGTGTACGGTGTTCAATCTCCCAGGGACTCGTGAGTTGTTCTATGTTGTCCGAGGCTGTCCGAAGCTGGCCCAGATCGATCCATTTTCTACTACTTACTGCTTACCTTACATTTCTCATGTCTTTCGCTTTCCACTGTAATCAGGTCATGATTTCAAAACGAGTTAAAACGAGTGAGCCATTTATCAAACTCGACTCGACGCCAAAAACAGTTAATCGGCTCGGAACTCGACTAGAGAATATTACTTTTGACTTGACTCGAAACTTGAGTTGGATTCGAGTCTAGTCGAGTCGACTTTTAGCTTGACTCGTGCCCATCCCTATGCGTTAGAAAAAAATGTTTGCTTATTATTATTCGGCTAAACTAATTATATAATAGTAACAATGTTGCTATGTAAAATTAAAAATACAGAATATAGAGAAACATTACACTACAACTGACAAAATGAGAACACATGTACTGGGGGAGAATCAAAGCTACTTGTTTGAAACTCTATAATAGTAGTATGGGCCTGACCTGATCTAACTTTGGACTTTGACCCCGACATTTGTGACGTCATAGGTCAAAGGTTAATGACCTTGGGCCGGGATCAATGACCGAGGGGTACTTAGGATCACCCCCTCTAAATTTTGGCAGGGGAACCTTGGCCCACCCTCTAAATGTTGGCAGGGGTACATAGGACCACTACCCTTAAATTTTGGAAATTGCCAAATCTAAAAATTTGGTATGGTAGCCTAAGACCATAGTATGTACCTCATGGGTAAAAAATTGCCAAAAATTCAAATTTGGGGGGGGGTTCACCTAATTTATCTCCTTTAACGAGGTGTTATTACCTTATATAGTTATATGGGCGTATACAGGGGTCCATTCCCTTTTATAAGATATGGGTATATTGATGCACCTTTTTAAAATTTTGGGAGGGGTACCTTGGCCCACCCCTTAAATTTTGGAAATTGACCAATTTAAGCATTAGGTATTATAGTACAGGACCCTAATATATATTATGATAAATTTGGGTGGTCTACCTCATTCCCTTTTAGGGGTACAAAATTGCCAAATATATAAACGTAAGCAATACGTTGTACCACGTGTTTGGATTTCGACCTAATTTATTTCCTTGGATGAGGTCCTATTACCTTACATAGTTATATGGTCATGTATAGGGGTCCATTACCTATCATAAGACATAGGTACATTTATGCACTCCTTTAAATTTTTGGGAGGGGTACCTTGGCCCACCCCTTTAATTTTGGAAATTGTCCGACTTAAACATTTGGTATTATAGTATAGGATGCTAGTATAGATCACTATAAATTTAGGTGGTCCACCTCGTTCGCTTTTAGGGGTAAAAAATTGCCAAATTTTAGTAACCACGTGTTTGGTTTTTGGCCCAATTTATCCCCCTTTGATGAGGTTCTATTACCTTATATGGTTATATGGTCATGCCCTTCCCTTAGGTGTCCATTCCCTTTCATAAGACATGGGTATATTGATGCACCCTGGAGTGGTACCTTGGCCCACCCCTTAAATTGTAGAAATTGCGAAATTTAAACATTTGGTATTATAGTATTGGATCCCCCTTTGATGAGGTTCTATTACCTAATATGGTTATATGGTCATGCCCTTCCCTTAGGTGTCCATTCCCTTTCATAAGACATGGGTATATTGATGCACCCTGGAGGGGTACCTTGGCCCACCCCTTAAATTGTAGAAATTGCCAAATTTAAACATTTGGTATTATAGTATTGGACCCTAGTATATATCACTATAAATTTGGGTGGTCCATCTCGTTCCCTTTTAGGGGTACAAAAATTGCCAAAATATAAACGTAAGCAATACGTAGCACCACGTGTTTAGTTTTGACCTAAATTATCCCCTTTGATGAGGTCCTATTACCTTATATGATTATAGGGGGCATTTCCTATTATAAGACATGGGTATATTGATGCACCCTTCTTAAAATTTGGGACGGGTACATTGACCCACCCACCCTTCAATTTTGGAAATTGTCCAATTTAAGCATAGTACGGGACCTCAATATATATCATGATAAATTTCAGTGGTCCTTAGTAGTAGAAAATGGATCGATCTGGAACATACTTGGCCAACTCAGGAGCCCCTGGGAAATTGAGCACCTTGAACCGTGAACCCACGGTCTTTTACGACCTCCATTTTGGGGTGTATTAGTTCCCTTTTATGACCACTTTCTAGGGGGTGTACTCGTTCTCTTTTATGAGCACATTTTAAGGGGTGAACCCGTTCCCTTTATGAGCATATTTTTCAACCCCTATTTGAACTACGAACATATAGCACAACGTAAGACTAGGTAACATAGCAGAACTAGTAAAAAAGCATGGCTTATTTTCCAACTCTTATTATAACATAGCAGAGACTAGATAACATATCAGGGATGTATTCATTCCAACCCTTATTTTAACATAGCAGAAATAGCATAATAGAGCTAATACAAGAGTGTGGCTCATTTTTTTCAACCCTTATTTGACATAACAGACACTATGAAACATAGTCCGTTTTAGGGGTGGACTCGTTCTCTTTTATGATTACTTTTTCCACCCCTTATTTACCATAGCAGAGACTACGAACACATAGCATAGCAGATAATACATAAGACTACGTTTCAACCCCTATTTGAACATTGAAATCGAATACCTTGAACCGCCGACCTCTATTTTAGGGATGTGTTTGTTTCAACCTCTTAGCAGACAATACACAAACACATAGCAGATTTCCACCCCTTTTTAAACATAGCAGAACTAATACAAGAGTATGGTTTATTTTCCAACCCCTTTTTAAACATAGCAGAAATTACATAAGATTCGTTCCCATTTTCAACCCCTATTTTAACACAGCAAAGACAGTAAGGGGTGTACTCTTTCCAACCCCCTATAGCAAATATAGTCATTTTAGGGGTGAACATAGCAGAGATTATTTTCTTTTACGGGGGTAGGAACACCCCCAACCCTCCTCCTTTCTCATCCAGGGCTTGGGACCGGCAATGGCGGAGTTTAAAAAAATAACATCATCATACTCTCATAAATGAATAAAGCATAATATCATTAGCATGAATAGTGGTGAGTGAGAATTTGTTTAAAATATCGTGCAGTGAATAACCAGATGCACGACATGCTAGATATAAAAAACAGTAATGTCCACAAAATTGAGATAAATCACCTTGATACGTCTATTATTCCATGTATAATACAGACACTTTCGTTTTGAAAACCTTATATGATGTATATAGGGAGGTATACCATAGCTATCGAAATACTCTCCCACACACATATTAGATATATAAACAGCAACCCAATGGTCACCAGGCTTATCACTAGAATCAGTATTTATAATTTTGGCGGCTGGATATGTATGAATAAACAAAGGTAACTCACCAGCAGCATATACACCAATAAAATGATCTTTAGGAAAAATTTTGTTGTAATGCTTCATAAAGTTCAATTGTATTTAACATTTTTAAATTAATTAATACCAGTAGAGTATAACCATTAATATATTCAGCAACTGAAATATCATTACCTTGATTAGAATAATAAATACCTGAACCTGTAAATAACGTAGAATATGCTTGTATATATGGCTTATTATCAAAATCAGGTTGTCGTGGTTTGGATGGAACTGGCGTTCCATCAACATACAGTGAAAAAAACGACATACTAAAATGTTGAAAATGGAATGGATTTGTTTGATAAGTACCATTGAAAGCAGCATTAGTAACAAAACCAATGATAATACGTTTAGGCACTATGCCTGAAAACAGATCTGGAAGTGTACTATCCATAATTCCTTGTGGCAGAGTTTCTGTCTTCACCAGCACTTTTGTTATAAGATATTTTATTCTAAATTTAGGATTTTGTAATACTTTATTTTGTGCTATTTTAATTGCTGGTGATACATCAACCTTTTTACAAGCAATGTTGCATCTGTAATTACAACTTTTCCATCAGCATCTGTGTCACCCATTGGACAAAATGTAGGTTTAGCTGAAATTAGTTTAATACGCAGTTGTACACCATTCAGTAAAAATTTCACCTGATTGAAAATATCAGCATCAATATAACCCAATAATCAAATGACTGACTTAAAGTAGTGAGAAGAAAACGTTGTTTAAATCGTAAATTACCATCGGCCACACTGTCCATATGCCCTGCAGTATCTTTAAACCACATTGATGTTTGAAGATGCGTTGATTTAGCATTAGCATCATAATTTAGTAGTTTTTCAATATACGATCGATATGGATATGTATGTGAAGAGTAGGAAATAATTTGATTATTTAAATATAATTGCACTTCACTGAATATTGCATTGAGAAAATCATTTACAGGACCAATTTTCTTATCGGCAGAAGTTAAATTAGAACCATCTGATTTAGTAATTTTACCTTTAACATATAACATTGTGTGCGGAAGTCCTTATAGTCATCCCCATGACCGGGGACTACAAATTCTATTGGTGCATTATCAGATATTGAAGCCACAGGCTTATATGGAACTATTTTATTACCTATAATACGGGTTTGAGTGGGTAAACCAGCAAATAAATCTAATTCTGATTTCATACACTCACACTGCATTTTTTGTCTTTTTCTTACTATTAATATTCACACTTGGTAAAATTTACAATACTGTATTACGTCTACGAAAATGAAATTTTACACATACACTGCCATATTGGAAAGGAAGTGGATTACCTGTACTATCTCTTAAATCAATAATAATTTGATCAATTTGTTTACCTTGCACGGGCACATAATGAGGATTGTCAAAAATATGTACATTATTAATACCATGTTCTCTAATATTTGTATTTATAATACGTAACAATGGAGCTATGGTGTCACCTACCATTTGTGGTTCCACAATATCACTGTAAATATACATAAGTGTAGGTAACGCTTTTTGTAAATCAGGTGGATAACGAGCATGATGCACAACTGCAATATCTTCTTGTTGTATGTGATCAAACACTAGTATTCTGGCTAGTTCAGGAGATAGGCGTACTTCTATATGCTTCTCTTGATCTTTTATTACTCTATTAACCTCAATTCGTTTTACAGATGCTTTGACTTTTAATTGTAGATTTAATATATCACTTTTATGATTAATTTGTGATAGAATATCATCAACATGATAATAGTGGCCTGGTAAGATTTGAGTTATGTTCCAGTGTTTTGTATTCATGATACGGTAATAAATATTATTTGTATATTTGGAAACATTCTGAAATGAACTTGTATAATGTACTTCAACAACAGCTGTTTCCCACACTCCCTTCTCCAGTACAATAGGTTGATATAATTTAGTAGTATAACAAGCAAGAGTATTTTGAGGAAAATATTTCATAGAACTATTGCTAGGAAGTGTGAGATAAAAACTATCACTTTGCTCCATCATTAATCAATCAATCAAAAATATCTTTGGATCTTTTTATCCGTTTCACACCACCACCACTAAAATGAACTTTCTTTCTTTTTCTTCCAGATCCTTCCAACACCTGATTTAATTTATTTTGAGCTTTATTTTTTAAATTTGTTTTAGCTTCTTGCCATCGATCATGCAAAGGCTCTTCAATAGGTCTATTATTATCTAGTACATCTCCTGCTACAGTAATTCCTGTACGTATCAACTCTTTACCAACAGTTTTTGCACCTTGTTTTAATAAAGGAAATACAGTACGGAATAAACCTCCTAGAAAACTACCAATGCCATAACCTTCTTGATATGCTGTACCTTTATACACGTTATAACCACCTCCTGCTTGATTAGTGTAATAATTAAAGTACGGATTATTCATCTTTATATATACTGCAAAATATCAATAGATTACAATAGAATATTAGTATTATTGCTTATAAGTACACCATTTGCGTTTACGGGGTAGAGGACCATCCTCTTCGTTCTCATCATCATCCTCTTCGTCCTCTGTTAGTTTTCTAATATAATCTATTCGTTGAGGATTACCAATGTACTCTAAGGGTATATTGGCTTTTGCTAATAATGTAGCAAAAGGTTTCCAACCGGCAATTGAAATATTTTTCTTACGACATCTAACAAAATCGGATATCAAATCCACTATATTTGCACCTGGAATTAATTTATTATTAATATTCACATTTCCATTATCGTCACATTGAATATTAGGATTTTGTTTCAATTTACGTAATAAAGGTCTTGCTTTACGTTTACAAATTTCAGGGAGAGTAGATATTATTTCATCATCCTCCTCCTCCACTTCTTCTTCCTTCTCCTCTTTATCAATAGTAGTAGTAGTAGTAGTAGTTGCTGTTGTTGTAACTGTTGCCGGTTTTTGAATTATATTTAAATATTTTTGTAAGACTTCTCTATATCTTATCCATTTTTCTTCTGCATTTAAACTTTTATTATTTAAAATTTCTTTCATTTCATCATCAAGATTAGATATCGTTTGATAATGATGTAATTTTTCTGGTGATTTTAAAATAAGTTTTTGTGCGTTTTGCATAATTATTTAATTAAACTAGATAATATACCTCCTAAAATAAGTGCAAGCAATGCAGTAAGAAAACCACCTTTTTGTATAATTTCCTTTTTTCTTTTGTTTTAATGACGGACCTTTTTTCATCAAATATCTCAGTTCCTTTTTATATATTTTTAATTTATTTATCTCTGTTTTATTTAATGGAACATTTCCCTGTTATAGGAACATTCACAAATAGAGCGAATTAAATCAGGATCTGCATTTTGTAAAATTGCCTTACGTGCTTTCGGTTTTGACTTTGCTAAAAGTTTTAACAAATGAGCATTTTCCTTACAAATCATTTTTTACCGCTATTAAAGCACAAATAGTTGTTAGAATATAAACCATACTGCAATTATTTTTTACAGATACATAAACATAATTAAAAGAACCTGTTGGAAAGATATTTGTTCGAACTCGCTGCTCATCAGGAGTATTTTGTTTTAAATCAAAAAGTAAATAACCATGTGCAATTCGAGTTCATCTTGATATGCTTCTTGAATAAATTTTGTAATACCTGGATACAATTGTCGTGCGAGATAATTAATTTGAGCTTGGTCTCAAGGATTTTAAAACAAACAATATAATGACAATTTAACGAAATATTCCGTATTCCTTTTTGTTAATGAAAAATATTCTGTGTTATAAATATTACACTTATATTTCTATGATAGCTACCCTTAGTAAAAATATCTACAATCCGATGGTCACACTCACGCATTAAATCATCTATAATTACAAGATGTGGACCTTCGTGTGCTTGAAATTCATTATTTTGAGATAAACCTTCTTTAAACGTGCAGTCTTAAACAGTATCATACAACGGCTGCCATTCACCATAACACCATACAATATTTTTAAATAACTTACTATAATGGTCAAGAAATGTTTTAACAAAATATGATTTTCCACAGCCTGTAGGACCTGCTATCATACATGTAAAAGGAATTTTCCATTCCATATTTTTGCTCTCTCTCTATTAGAGATATATCACATTTATTTTAAATAACGTTTTTAAATATTTCGTTTTATTTTCTCCTTTACATAAAAACACAGCGTTTATTCAAGAAAAAATTTGATTTAATATAGTTTTTACTTGTGATACTGATAGACCTCGTGATGATGATGATGATGACGACAATTTAACTAAGCAACGAAAATTTACAGTGTTACTAGAATTTAAAATATAAAATTCACCTTTTGAAATTATAAAATCTACAAGATATACTTGTCACGACATGCTTCACCTATAAATTCTTGACTTTTCTTTTTTTACAATATAGTATGCTTTAAATCAATCCAAGAATTTTTACTTTTTGGCAGACCTAACCATTTCACATAGGCCTTATTATTTTTCTTTCGCAAAACTTTTTCAATTAAATATGTTTTTGGAAATTTCGTTAATTATAATTCGTGTCCGTAAAATCTTCCTTCAATAGGTTTATTATTTGAGTCTACTAACTGATATGTTAGAGGATTAGTGAAGAAAACTTTAGCAATTCGAAAAATTTATGTACTCCAATTGCGTGTAAAACCTCTATCAAAACCAGGACGCTTAAGTTTACTAATTCTTACATATTCACCTATCTTAAATTTACTTTTTCTTTTTATCACAGAAAACTTTTTCCAATAGATGTTTGTCAATAGATGTTTTTCATTTTCTTTTTAATAGCGTCGATAGGTTTCATTTTAATAGTGGAATGAATAGTATTATTATATTTATTTAGTAATTCCGGTAGAATGCCAATCCATTTATAATTTCTCTGCAGTGTAAATTGTCCTCACATTAAATTACGTAATGTTCTATTAAATCTTTCAATAATACTTGCTTTGACATCACTGTACGTGGAATAATTTTTAATGTTATTTTGGTTCATCGCCTTCTGAAACTCTGAATTATAAAATTCTCGACCCATGTCAGTTTGTAAAAATTTGGGGCTTTTGTTTGCTTTTCTCAGTACTGTTATAAATCCTTGTGTAATTTCTATCCCAGTTTTATTTTTCACAGGAGTAGCCCAAGCATATTTAAAGAATGTGTCTATCACAGTTAATAAATATTTGAAATTTCGATTAATGTTTGCTAGACCTTACAATTTTCCACTATTCATTTCAACTAAATCAGCTTGTCATAAATCATGAATTCCTTTCGTTATAACGGGTATTCGAGAATACTTTCGTTTTGCACCTTTATGTAATTCTGCAACTATTTGTTCTAGAACTGATTGTGACAAATTTTTGTTTATCAATACTATTACACTAATATATTTACAAAAACTAAAATATCATATTTACAATATACAAATCCCACATGTTAAATCTTTATTATGATATCCCCAAGGAACAGTATGTATATTACAATTTAAAATTTTTCTTTTCTCGTCATACGGATCTAACGCTAATTTTGTTACATGATTTGTTGTTAAATTGTGATATTTACTTTTAATTTCAAATTATGTTTTATGAATCGTTTCGTTTTGAAATAGACATGATTTATAATCGTCAAACGTAATTTGTTCTTTAACTACATTTTTCTTGATCCCTTTACATTTTTTCAATTCTTTATTTTCATCACTTTTTAATGCATAATTTCTTGCTCGTAAACCAACATATTCAATGATAGGAACTCCACTTAATTCATCTTTAATCTTACCCAAAACGTGTTTAATTTTTGTGTTATATAAAACATGATTTTCTGTATAATTAGAAGTATCAAAATACTCGTTCATGTCTTTTATATTTTTATAAATAACGTCGGTTTTAATGTAGTAAATGAAAGAGTCAGTATCCATGTAAGTAAAACTAATCTTATCTCCATATCGAGTTTTCATTATATTGTAATGGAATTCATACATTGCTAATTTTGATAATTCTAAAACTGTAGCTCCTACATAGATCGGTTTATTTAGAGTTACGGATTTTTTTAACATATGGAATAATGTAAGATTGTCTCCTAATTTTAGCCAGTTTTGAAACTGATCTTGCCCTACTAATTTTTTACACTTTTTTCATTAATAATTAATTTTATATCAATGCGTTTTCGTACATTCTCCATTGTCTTTCCGTATACAGTATTATTTAATAACTTATAGAAATCTTTTTCAAATTCAATTGTAGCATTTGCACGACGCTGAGTATTTTCTTGAATATAAGATGCAAGCCATTTAGATTGACGAAACCATAATATTTTATGTACTTTTACCAATATTAAACCTTGTTTTAGATAAAATTGTATTACACTATAATGCAAGATATAATTCCATTTCGATTTAAGTGTCAATAGTAATTTTGAGTATTTACCATTTGGTGGAATTTCATTGGTGGGAGCACACGTAAAATCAGAATGGTATTCGTGTAAATAATTTGGATACTCTAAGTCCACTTCTAGAAAAAAAACATTCTCTATCCGTGCGCCAATTGATAATTTTATTCTTGTCTTGCCAATTGTCAATTTTATCCTCCCACCGAAAACCACCATATGGTAAATAATCAATCATTGATAGTCCGCACAGATTGTTCATGTCAATAAACAGTAAGTAAGATTTTTCTTTTTCCGCATCAAAATCATGTACGTAGGGATTATTAGCTTTGGCATATCTTAATACAGCTTGTGTGATGCCTCCACGAATTGATTTTTCTACGAACATATACATATTGATATGTGATAAAAGTTCAACTTTTGTTTTATATAACATGGCTTGCCATGCCAAACCAGGTGCAGTAAAACAATTACTTGGGTTAATACTAAAAGTATTTAAACACGTCTTTCGAAAATTTTTCAATACATCTGCTGTGAGAAGTACATCACATTTTAAATATAGATCATGGTAGTCCCCTAAATTTTGACACTTAAACACACGCCAAATCAGTTTTGCATATTGATAGTCGGTCTCGAAAATTTGTGTTCCATTCAATTTGTTATTAAACGCCTCTCTTCCATAAAATTCATTTTCTTTAAATGTATCTAAATTTGTTATGTATCCATAAAAATAAATTTCCTTACGGAGAATTAAAGGAAACTTATCGTCGGAAAAATATTGATTTGTATATACAAATTGCTCAGGTTTTAATTTTGACACCAAATTTTCGAGACTGTACGGAAGAAATTTATATAAGTCTACAAAACGTAACTCGATAGGTCTACCATTAAAATTAAAATGTTTGGAGAATGTGATGTACTTCTCAGTGCTTTCAGCAATTACAGGTATATTGCCAGGTGTGCAACCTAGTTCTTTCACAAATAAATGTGCATCATAGGGAGATATATTATGGAAGAATACGGGGATAAAATTACTCTGACGTTTAATTTCAAATTACAATTATTGCACACCGTGGCAATATATATTCCAGTTAAATGTTTATGATGTTTAACTTTTCTATTGTTACTCATATATTTACTATCGCAAACAGAGCATTCAGTGGATAGATTATACTCCTGTAACTGAAAACGTTTTAATGGTATTATTGGTTTTTGTTGATCTAATATGTTTATTATTTTTCTTAATTCATTCTCCATAGGAGACATAAACTTAATCGATACATTTTCTCCCCGATAAACAACTAAATCTGATTTCATATATTTGTTACTCCAACACACAATATAACTAAAACTGCATGGTATATGTTGCTGAATTTGTTTTGTATTAGATCCAATTTGTTTATTTATAGGTTTTAATAAACTTTCAAAATCTGCAACTATTATGACATCATTCTGTAATAACAATTTTAGTTTTCGAAATTTTAAAACATCTCCTGGTTTCGGCATGTTAATTTTGGTTGGAGTGTGTTCTTTACATAATTTCTCATGTTAATCTAAGTTTGATTTTTTATAAAAAGAAACTAAACATCGTCTACAAATAAATGTTTGATGAGTACCTAATTGATGTCTAACTAAACCATTTAAATTTGTAATTAAACAATAATGAGAGTTTAAATACAGTAAATCAATATGTTTACCTACAGCTGTGTTTTCGCTTATACGTAACGGAAAAATTGTTTCATTATCATAATTAATGCCATATATATTAATAGAAATTTGTTCCTTAGTAAATACGGAATTAGACATATTTTCAAATTTGCTTATGTGTTCTACTTCAACGGGGAATTTTATATTCGTTTTTCAAATAACGGTAATAAAGTATTCATATATTGTATGTAATTATTTACACGATGTGGATTATCTTTTATAAGATGCAATGCAGCTAGAATGCAATACATAAAACATCTATTACCGTTATTTTCAATATTTAAAACACATTTTTTAGATAAAATCCATTGAGGCAATTTTATATAAGATCATGCTGCCAATGGATCATATTTACTGATTTTAATTTCTAGGAGATGGTTTGGTTGAGAGCATAGAGACCACCCTGATTTCTTAATTGCTCTGTTTTCTTGTTCAACTAAAATTTTATTAAATAGTTTTTCAATTATAGCATTCACATCTGTACTCGGTGAAATAATTTCGTTACCACTATTTACAAAGAATCTACATGTTTCTAAATCTACTGGTTTTACAAAAGTTGTAGGCAAAGAAAAATTTATTTTAAAAGATGTATTATGCTGTTCCTGTTTTAATATATCTAAACAGTCTTTTCTTTTATTATTTATAAATCATCCACTATCCTCATTTAAAATATTATCACATTTTCAAATTATTATTAAATAGAGTATCAGTTCGTAAATTAATAGTATTTGGTTTAACTTTCTTCGTTGCCATTTTTTAAAATAACGCAACGTTACTATAATAGTTCAGAAGTGAGTTTTTATAATATGATATTATTGTTATTTTTAAATAACGCAACGTTACTATAATAGTTCAGAAGTGAGTTTTTATAATATGATATTATTGTCATAAAATGTCTTACATATAGACAACTAAAAAACAAAACCACACTAATATAGACACACACACACACAAAATCAGAACTTCAATGATAAGATGTTTACACTTTAAACACCAACAAGGAACTGATTACAAAAAAAAACTTCTCGGTCAGTCTTTTATACCTTTTGTAATTGCATAGCGCAATATTGCGCAAAAGGGATGACGTCACCGAGTGACGGTCAGGTTTGAATGACAAGACAGATCGCGAGCGATCAACATATACCTGTGTGATTGCATTGCGTAATATTGTGCAATAGAGATGATATCATCGAGTCATGGCCGGGGTTTCCCCTTTTTTAATCCTATCGTTGAATGACAAGCTATACCGCGAACGATCAACACATACTATTAAATCAGTATTGTCTGTTAAAGAGAAAACTAGCACAATGTTTTTAAAATCCGGATGGATGACGTAATGAGAATTATCCACCTATGGCGGAAGTTATTATGTAACTGATAATAAAACACGGAAGTTTGCATTCCTTTGCAATCTTTAAACATTGTCTCCTTGTAAAAGAAAATAATCTCTGCTATGTTCAAATAAAGGTTAGAACAAGTTCACTCCTTAAAAGAATCTTTGCTATAGGGGGTTGGAACGAATACACCCCTGCTATGTTAGTGTCTTTGCTATTTCTGTTATGTTTAAATAGGGTGGAAAAAATGAATACACCCCCTGTGCTATGTTACATAGGTATTCATTGTCCGCTATGTTTAAAATATGCTCATAAAAGAGAACCCCTTAAAATGGACTATGCTCAAATAGGGGTGGAAAAATAGGCCAACTGCTATGTTACATTGGAACGAGTACACCCCTGCTATGTTGATAGTCTTTGCTATTTCTGTTATGTTAAAATAGGGGTGGAACGAATACAGTTGTGTGTTCATACCCACTTTGCTATGTTACATAGGTATTCATTATCTGGGGTTGAAACGAATACACCCCTGCTATGTTTCGTATTCTTGATTGGAAAATAAGTCATACTCTTTTATTAGTTCTGGTTAAAATAGGGGTTGAATACACTCCTGTTATGTTTCGTACTCTTATGTATTCTCTGCTAAGTTAAAATAGGGGTTGGAAAATATGCTCATAAAAGAGAATGAGTCCACCCCTTATGTTTCATCTTCGCTATGTTTCGTAGTCTCTGCTATGGTAAAATAAGGGTGGAAAAAGTACGTAGTTTTATGTATTATCTGCTATGGTAAAATAAGGGGTGGAAAAAGTAATCATAAAAGAGAACGAGTCCACCCCTAAAATGGACTATGTTTCATAGTCTCTGTTATGTTCAAATAAGGGTTAAAAATGAGCCATACTCTTGTATTAGCTCTATTATGCTATTTCTGCTATGTTAAAATAAGGGTTGGAATGAATACACCCCTGATATGTTACATAGTCTCTGCTATGTTAAAATAAGGGTTGGAAAATAAGCCATGCTCTTTTACTAGTTCTGCTATGTTACATAGTCTTATGTTGTGCTATGTGTTCGTAGTTCAAATAGGGGTTGAAAAATATGCTCATAAGAGGGAACGGGTTCACCCCTTAAAATGTGCTCATAAAAGAGAACGAGTACACCCCCTAGAAAGTGGTCATAAAAGGGAACAAATACACCCCTAAAATGGAGGTCGTAAAAGACCGTAGGTTCACGGTTCAAGGTGCTCAATTTCCCAGGGGCTCCTGAGTTCGCCAAGTATGTTCCAGATCGATCCATTTTCTGCTACTGTCCTTTCATGCGTACAAAATAGTACAACCACGTGTTCGGTTATTGACTCAATTTATCTTCTTTGATAAGGTTATAAGGTATGGACGGGTATCCCCTTTCAATTTGGTAGGACCTTTAGGGTGTAGTACGGTCACGTGATCAATAATTTGGTTTTGATTCGCAACGGGTCCCTGGTCAATGTTCTCTAGGAATTAGGTGGAAACTTTGCCCAGGGTTCTCGTCTTACATCGCACAGTTCTTTAGGAGAATCTGATAACGTTGTATGTATCATATTGATTGAATGAACAATAAAAAAAACCTAGATAAGCATAAATTGCATTTTATTCATTTTTCTGGTTTCTTCTTTTTCTTTCTTGTTACACTAGGGCATTGACAATGTTTGTATATTGAGCTGTGTTTCTTCATTAGACCTCCTCGTCTTCGTGATTTTGATGATTTGTTTCCATGTTTTGCAGCATAGCATTCGTTGCAAAGCTTCCTATTGTGAATTCTGTGAAAAGAACGAGGAAAAAGATGATTAATATAGAAATAGGTGATGATAAAACAAATACACTTTCAATGATAAATATGATAAAATTACCTGGAAGGTATATTGCAGTAGTCTACGATCATTAAACGTGGGCACTGTTGTGAACAAGTATTGAATTTCACGCAGAGATTTTCCTTGGGCTTTACAGCACAAATAAAAATAAGAATAATAGCCACATACGGATGAACCAAGACTTTGCATTTGGCTATTATTATACTTATAGTACATACAATGAAGTTTTAAGAATGCAACATGTTGTGGTACATAAGGAGGTAGGCCATAGCTGTCAAAATATTCTCCAACACCACGATTATCAATATAAATTGCAATCCAATGGCTTCCTAGTCTTGTAGATGGATCTGTATTTACAATGATTGCCAGAGGAAGAGAAATCGGTGAGGGCAACTCATCGCTTGCAAATACCCCGGTAAAATTATTTCTGAATAATGGACTACCGTTTAAAGCACTAGCTAATTGTAATGTATTCAACATCGTGAATGGAAATGATACATAACGTATACGTATCTTGTAATTTAAAAGTCCAGGATATTGTTGCGCTGGTGGTCGATCTCTAGGAGTGAGGAAAACTCCCCACACATAATACAGTTTGCAGGTGCTGTTAATTTCTCTTGGAAATGAACTTCCAATCGGATAGCTCCATGTCGTTGTAAATTCCAATAGTGAGAATTTCCAGCAGAAGAATCGGGAGTTAGGTCAAATACAGTGTATATCCATTCTTGTAGTCGGCTCTTGAAATTGTATTTCCCGTATTGGTAAAATGTATGCCAGAGCCTGAGAACAATGTGTGGTACAATGAAATGTAGAGATTTTCTTCAAAGCTGGGTTGCAGCGGTTTTGAAAGTATAGATTTCCCATCCACTTACAATGTAAAGAAATTAATGTTTAGATGTTGAAATTCAAATGGATTGCTCGTAATAGTTCCACTGGATGCTTCATTCGATGTAAATCCTACAATAATACGATTTGGCAATGTTCCCATAAACAGGTTATCAATAGTTTTGGATTGTATATCCTTCGGGATGGTAAATGATTTCATTTGAACCCTTGTCAGAGGATACTTTGCCGGTGTAGATTGTAAAATTTTATTCTGTGCCAATTTGACACTAGGGCTAATGCTGACTTTTTTCACCTGCAACGAAGCATCTAGAATATTGATTTTTGCATTGACACCACTTTCACTGGCCATGAGACAAAAGTTTGGTTTTGCAGGAATAAGTTTCACACGTAATTCCACTCCATGAATTAAAAATTTATCTTGATTAAAAATGTCACAATGAAGATGTCCAATCATATCGAATTTCATACTTTGTTTTGTCAGTTCATAGCGTTGTTGAAATCCTTTGTTCTCCCTGTTGGTTGCGTTCATATGACCAGCCGTATCTTGAAACCACATTGCTGTTTGTAAATGTGTATTTTTAGCTCCATCACTATAATAGAGCAGTTTTTCCAGGTACGAACGATATGGTTGATTATGTGACGGAAATGAAATCAGTTTATTATTCAAGTAGATTTGTACTTCACTAAACATAGCATTTAGAAAATCATTGACAGGTGCAATTGCTTTATCCGTTTCGGTGAAGGAGGAACCATCTGATTTCACAATTTGTGCTTGAATGTACAATAAGGTTTGTTGCAAATCAATATATTCATCACTGCTACCACTCACTACAAATGCTGCTGTGAAAAGCTATTGAACTTTCAGCTATTGAACTAATTGGTTTGTAGCCAATAATACGATTGTCCAGGACACTGGTTTGCGTGGGTAACGTTGAAAAAATGTCCAATTCACTTTTTACACATTCACAGGATTGATGATGCAAGAAAGCCATCGTTGAATTAATCAAAAATATCTGGTGACGATGCCAATGATTTCTTCTTCTTCTTATGTGATAATTTACGTCTCTTCGTAGGATTGATGGTGTTGTTGTTCGTTGGAAGGTCAACCTCAAACTGAGAGCAGTCGTCCCATTTTCGTTTATAATATCCACTTCCCAGCATAGTTTTCAACTTATTTCTAGCTTTTTCTTGTAAATTTGATTTTGCCTCTTGCATACGTTGATGAAACGATTCTTCAGCGGTTGATTCGAGATCATAACATCATTAATCATATTGGCACCTAATTTTAATAATTCTTTTCCCACAGTTTTAGCTCCTTGCTTCACAAGTGGTAACACTGAACGAAATAAGCCACCAAGGAAACTTCCAATGTCATGTCCTGCTTGATAGGGACTTCCCACATAGACGTTGCCGATACCGTATAACGCTTGTTTTTGGTAGTATTGTAAATACGGATCAGTCATGACGACGACGACGGAAATGTAGTTTTGTACACACCGTTCCAAAGGAGAATGGCATACGATGACCTGTGCTATCCCTTATATCGATTTATATTTGCTCAAAATTCATTTTTTTCAACCGGAACATAATGTGCAGGATTAAAGATTTGTACTGCATGACTTCCAAAAGTATGATTCACACCATCAATGTTGATAATTCGTAGCAAGGGTACCATTGTATCTCCAACAATGACAGATTCAATAATGTCACAGTAGACGTACATTTGTGATGGTAAGCCTAATCGTACATCCGGTGTATATTGTCCTTTTTGCATATCTTTTAAATCACTTTTCGATTCAAATCCAAGCATTAAACTAACACTTGGTGAGAATTGTACAGAAGTATGGATTTCTTTATTGGGATGTCTTATGAGGCATATATTATTAGTTGCGTCATGAGATATAAATAAATTGGTTTCTTTATGGTGTGTATTAATTGCATGAATAAGATCCCGTATATTGTTATAATAGCGTACAGGAATCGTTACAACCTTCCACGGTTCCTGATCAGTACTGCTTGATGATTTGTAATATATTTTATTGTTTTCACTGTTAATGTTCAGTAAAGAATGTGGATAATGAATCTCTACAATTGCCACATCCCATTTCTGGCGAAACTCTACACGTCGTTGTAATTTCGTAATATATGAAGTCAATGTATTTTCTGGAAAATAATCCATGGAACTATTACTGGGAAGTGTAACGTAAAAATCTTGATCAGGTTCCATTCTTCTTCTTCTTCTTCAATGAAGTTGCAGGGATACACGAATTGAATGAGGAAGGATATCCTTTCCACTGGACGAGATACTTCTTTCTGCAACCTTTTGTTCTTGTACCGTACGTAATATTTTATCGATGAGGAACGTCGAAGGGAGCGGTACTGGTTATAATTCTTCTCTGTAGAAAACACCACCATCGATGAGTTGATGATTTAAATCCTCTAGTTGATACACTGGTGGGTTTCTTGGTACAATGGCTTTTACTCTAAATATTTCCCAAGTCCAGTTCTCGAGGTAACCCTTGTCAAAGATACGTTTTGTTTTACTAATACGAACAGTATCACCAACAGATAAATCCGAATCTTGTTTTGAACGTTGTAGTTTTTTGTCGTATAAGTTATGCCACACCTCCAGTAAATTGTCGTGAGAAACGTTTGCAGGTGCCATTTTAATACTGGAATGCCGACTTTCATTGTATGCTTTTACAAGTAAAGGCAATACTTTGATGTAATTGTATGGTGGATATTTGGTAAAGTATTTTCACATACGATGTTTCAATGTCTGATTAAATCTGTCTGCGATGCTGGCTTTAATATCTGGATCCTTTGTTGTAACATGTTGCACGTTGTGTTAAATGAGAAACTTTTGTACTGTCTTCTTGGTAAATTCAGTTCCTTGATCACTACGTAGCACAATTGGTTTCCTGTCCTG
Organism: Thermobia domestica; assembly: GCF_964235325.1. Lineage (NCBI taxonomy): Eukaryota > Metazoa > Arthropoda > Insecta > Zygentoma > Lepismatidae > Thermobia > Thermobia domestica. Next base: position 133,239,444 of record NC_137470.1, on the reverse strand, counting down.
GAAAATCATTTCAAATGCATTCACTATATCCTCGTCACTTTTTGATTTTAGTTGTACAGCCCACCCGTACCGACTAAACACATCAATAACTGTAAGAATATAGCGGTAATTGTCATTATAGTTTTGAAGTGATTGTAAATCATTTAAATCACATTCCCATTGATCACCAATATTGTTGACAAGATAAAAATCTCTACGGAAACAACGACGTACAGGACGATGTAACGTGTAAGTAGGTTGTTTGTCTAACCAAAGTTTTATTTTGGCTAGAGGTATAGATTTTCCTGTGACTTTCCATAATTTCTTTGCTGTAGAAAATGATGCAGGATGTGCTGAATTGTAATAAATAAATTTCAACTCTTTGTTCATGATTTGTACGTTGAACATTGTGGAATGATACGTTTTCTTTTTGGTCGGACTTCTAAAACATCATCATCTTCTTCTTCTTCTTTTCCGGAAGAAAATAATTCAGGTGCAGGTTTAGGTGGTGCAGATCCTTCAGATACTGTTGTACTATTATGCTTGAGAATATAGTTGAATCTTTGTGGATTACCAATCAATTCTTGAGGTGTGTTTGACGATGCAAGGTAGTTGCAAAACAATTCCCAGCCTTGAGGATTAGAATGTTTCCTCGGTTGAGTCACATCGCACATTAAATCTACAATATTGGATCCATGTAGTTTATTATCGTTGATGTACACTGTTCCTTTATGATCCCACGTAATTGCGTCATCTTGTTTTAAACGACGGAATAGTAGTTCGGCTTCCTTACGATACATTTGTAATATTGCGGCTAAAATTTCTTGCTTTGTGCTATCGTCAACATCCGGAACGTCACCATCAGGTTTCATTGATGTAATTGTAAGTGTATTGGTTCTTCTTGTTTATGTATTACATAAAGATATTTCTGTAATATTCTATTGTACTGATTCCATTTTTCTTCACTTGGATACGATGTATTCAATATAGATTGCATTTCACGATCGAGATTAGATTCTCGATTTTCACTCACACGGGCTGATGATGCATGCATGCGTTGAAGCATTTCTTGTGGTACTAAAACCATCTTTTTGCTATGTTCCATGATGTTTATTGTTTAAACAAAATACTGGATAACACACTTCTTACAATAGGTGCAATAATGCAGGTAAGAATCCTCCTTGTTGTACGGCTAAATGTTTCTTCTTTTTATCCAATGATTTTGTATTGTCCACGAGATAGCGGAGCGTGTTCTTGTAATGCTTTAATCTTGACTTGTGCGCACTTGTCAGTGGCACATTGCCTTTTAAGACATTATAGCAACATTCACAAATACTATGAATTAATGAAGCGTCTGCATTGGCAATAATAGCTTTACGCAATCTTGGATTAGCTTTGTGAAGAGCACGTACCAGATCAGCGTGTTTCACTGCAGGAGACATCGTGACAGACTAAGTCATACCTTTCACATGCACAATAATTTAAACATGTTTTGTTGGTACGTAAATGTAATGATGCAAATCGTCGGGAAAAATATTTGTACAAAATCGCATTTCATCGGGTGTATCTTGTTTAAGATCTATCAGTAAATAGCCATGTGGATTTCTTGTTGCGTCTGCATAACTTTCTTGTAGAAACAGTGGATGCTCAGGCATGATTTGACAACTCATATGCTTGATTTGTGACTTGTCACGTGGATTTTTAGACAACACCCAATATGAACAATTTAAACTCATATCTCTATTTGCTTTACTTTGATGAAATACATTATGTGTTATAAAAATCACCCTAATATTTCGATGATGCGATCCTTTCGTGAACATATCAACAATATCACTATTCACTTCTCGCATATGATCATCAATAATAATCAAATGTGGTCCATCTTGAGGCTGAAAATCTTTCATTCGTGGAAGTCCTCCGTGAATTTCTACTGGAACCGGCATTGTTGCATACACGTCTTGCCATTCTGCATAATACCAGTATATCTTACGAAATTTCGCATTGATCATGGTTGGGAGATGTGACAGTAATCGCTTCACAAAATACGTTTTTCCACACCCACTAGGTCCTGCGAGAATACAGGTAAATGGATGTTTCCACTGTGTATCCATGATGAACACTAACACCTTGTTTCAAATATGATGCGTATTTAAAGTGACTTCAACAATTTTTTTTGTTTTAGTTTGCAAATTCTTGCACTCACCGGTAAATGTTGGCGAGAAACGGAAAACCGTTTATCTGTTTATCGAATTACTTGAAAACCGTTTATTTGTTAATCGAATAGTTGAAAACCGTTTATTTGTTAATCGAATAGTTAAAAACCGGATAAAGTTTAACGAATAACCGTGAAAGTTGATCACTGTTTGATTTTAAATTCTATTTGAAAAAAATTTTCGTTGGAAATTTTTGAAATTTTTCTTTCAAAAATTTTTTGAATTTTTTTTTCAAAATTTTGGTTACAATTTTTTTTGTTTGAAATTTTTAGTTCGAAATTTTTTTCGTTCCAAAATATTCCTTCAAACTTTTTGTTTTGAAAATTCTTTAGTTTGAGAATTTTTCGTTTCAAAATTTTAGCTTGAAAATTTTTCGTTTCAAACGTTTTTTTGAAAATTTTTCATTTGAAATTTTTCTTTGCAAATTTTTTGTTTCAAAATTTCTTGTTTGAAAATTTTTCAAAATTTTTCGTTTCAAATTTTTTTGGAAATTTTTTTAGCTTCAAGATTTTCGTTTAAAAGTTTTCGTTTCAACTTTTGTTTTGAAAATTTTGGTTTCAGTTTTTTGTTTGAAAGTTGAAAAAAGTTTTAAATGCCATGAATCTTGTTCAAACTTTCCACCTAATTCCTAAAGAACATTTACCAGGGACCCGTCACGCATCAAAACCAAATCATTAATCACGTGACCGTACTACACCCTAAGGGTCCTACCAAATTGAAAGGGGATACCCGTCCATACCTTATAACCTTATCAAAGAAGATAAATTGAGTCAATAACCGAACACGTGGTTGTACTTTTTTGTACGCATGAAAGGACCACTGAAATTTATCATGATACATATTGAGGTCCTGTACTATGCTTAAATTGGACAATTTCGAAAATTGAAGGGTGGGTGGGTCAATGTACCCCTCCCAAATTTTAAGAAGGGTACATCAATATACCCATGTCTTATAATAGGAAATGCCCCCTATAATCATATAAGGTAATAGGACCTCATCAAAGGAGATAACTTAGGTCAAAACTAAACACGTGGTACTACGTATTGCTTACGTTTATATTTTGGCAATTTTTGTACCCCTAAAAGGGAACGAGATGGACCACACAAATTTATAGTGATATATATTAGGGTCCAATACTATAATACCAAATGTTTAAATTTGTTAATTTCTACAATTTAAAGCGTGGGCCGAGGTACCACTCCAGGGTGCTTCAATATACCTATGTCTTATGAAAGTGAATGGACACCTATACATGACCATATAACCATATAAGGTAATAGAACCTCATCAAAGGGGGATAAATTGGGCCAAAAACCAAACACGTGGTTGTACTAAAATTTGGCAATTTTGTACCCTTAAAAGGGAACGAGGTGGACCACCTAAATTTATAGTGATCTATACTAGCATCCTATACTATAATACCAAATGTTTAAATTGGGCAATTTCCAAAATTAAAGGGGTGGGCCAAGGTACCCCTCCAAAAAATTTTGAAGGGGTGCACAAATGTACCTATGTCTTACGATAGGTAATGAGCCCCTATACATGACCATATAACTATATAAGGTAATAGAACCTCATCCAAGGAAATAAATTAGGTCGAAAACCAAACACGTGGTACAACGTATTGCTTACGTTTATATATTTGGCAATTTTGTACCCCTAAAAGGGAATGAGGTGGACAACCCAAATTTATCATAATATATATTAGGGTCCTGTACTATAATACCCAATGCTTAAATTGGTCAATTTCCAAAATTTAAGGGGTGGGCCAAGGTACCCCTCCCAAATTTTTAAAGGGATGCACCAATATACCCATATCTTATAAAAGGGAATGGACCCCTGTATATGCCCATATAACTATATAAGGTAATAACACCTCGTTAAAGGGGATAAATTAGGTTAAAAAACCCGAAATTTGAATTTTTGGCAATTTTTTACCCATGAAAGGGAACGACATAGACCCTCAATACTAATAGAGGTACATACTATGTTCTCAGGCTACTATACCATATTTTTAGATTTGGCAATTTCCAAAATTTAAGGGTGGTGGTCCTATGTATTCCTGCGAAAATTTAGAGGGTGGGCCAAGGTACTCCTGCCAAAATTTAGAGGGCGTGGTCCTAAGTACCGCTCTCTCATTGACCCCGGGCCAAGGTCATTAACCTTTGACCTATGACGTCACAAATGTCAGGGTCAAAGTCCAAAGTTAGATCAGGTCAGTCCCATACTACTCTAATCAACCGGACTTTATGATACGCAAACTGATCTAAAAGAAATCTAATATTGCATACCATCAACATTACATCAATAAAGAAGGCTTGCTCATCAGAACACAGTTTATTCATATTAAACCCTTACTGTATGTAGCTAATTATGGCACCCTAGTTGTTGATAAATATTTTCCGCCGGGGCACCACTTTACTTTTAAATTCTGTTCACCATCATCTTCAGCTTTTAAGAAAAAGAATTCTTTCAAATGTTCGAACGATAAAATATTTTCGTTCTCCATCTTTATAAAAACAACACCAATCAAAGTAAAATAGACTACCAGTACCATTGCACTTGTAGTTCACTCATTGAATGTATTGATTTCGAGCTGTCAAAATGTAAGACAAAATCTTGCAGGTGCTTGCAATCAGTACACGTTATTTCCCTGAGGCTGCCCTCATCTTCCAAAAAACAGCAAGTGGCACTATATTTTGTTATATAAATAAACAAATCAAATTGTATCTGTGAATGTATTTGCAAGCCTACCAACATAAAGTTCGTAATGCGAAACGGGAAAATGCACATCGAGATTTCCCGTTCCGCCTTACATTAAGATGGAAAGTGATAACAGGTTTTACATGCAAATTTCATTGCTAGAGGTCATAAGGCAAAACGGGAAAAGACGAACAGTGCAGGAATCGTCGGTCACTGACATCGTTCATGCTCCGTTGTTCCGTTCTGAGAAATTCACTTACAGGAAAGAAAAATTTGTTTCCGAAAAAAATATACATATATTGTAGTTACTGATCCGAAATGTAACGCGAAAAAGGTAACGCAATCTAGGTAAGTTACTTAAAAATTTGTAACGCGTTACCGTTACAGTTACTTTGAAAAAATGTAACGCGTTACTAGGAAACGTTACTTAAAAATTAACGCGTTACAAGTAACGCGTTATTTGCGTTACGTTACTTCCCAAGACTGCTTAGGATCATGTTTCGTACCTTATTTTCTTTAGAATAGAGCATCCTTTCAAATGTTACCATTCACGTATCTCCATTATGTATCTTAAGCTGGAAAATCACGAGGAAACGAGATTTTTGTTAAAAATATCTTTTTTTTTACCTTTTTGCCCCTCTCGACCTCCCTATGTTAACGAGAGATCTGAAAAATCTGAAGAATATTAAGGGGTACATTAAATGCGTGTACTCAATTTCAATATTCTAGGTGCAAAATTAGCCAGCCAAAAATAATAAAAATAGGACTAGCGGAAAAAATGTGTAGTGACGTCATTACTCCTATGTGTAGACGCAGAGACGCCTGAAACTATACGTAACGTGTTCTACAATGTATACGTTCTTGGAGGAAGACAGGAAAACCGATTTAAAATCCTCCTTTGTTCTTTTCAGTCGAGTAATAAAGATTCTACCCTATTGTAGTTATGACTACGAAAGATCTTAAAAGGTTTAAACACGGGCTGTGAAATCCTGGAAGGTGGTGAGAAGTATTGCCCTACTTAATATTTTTGGAAGTAATTTTCTCCCACTAATAGCTTGTTGCGGGAGAATAAAGCGAAACTATTTTCAAAATTTTGTGAAATAATTTATCTTGTTCATTTGTAATTAGCATGTACAGTATTTCATGAGTAATTAATGGATGAAGTATGGGTTAACAACATCCCTAATCGTAGTATTTTACATTTTTCTATCTTATATATAAAAGAGAACGTACAAATCCTTTGTTCCCTCATCACGCTAATACGGCTGAACCAATTTCTTTCATTTTTGGGGGGTTATTAGGATTTGGACCCTAGATGGTTTTTATCATATCACTTTAATTTTTAATTACCAGTGTCTTGAGATAATTGACCATTCAAGTGTCCATAACGTACAAATCCTTTGTTAGTTCATCATAGGTAAAAATAAACGTATTTATATGCAACCCGCATGACCGTGTCACTCGGCGGGTTAACATAAATGACAGGCGATATAATGTTAACATTTACTGCAATCTACTATGGTTTTTATCATATCACTTGAAAGCGAAAAAGTAAAAATTATCTAAGTAACAAAGTTTATTGCGTTCCGGGGTGACCGCAGCGAAGCGGGGCGGGTTAACATAAATGACAGGCGATATAATGTTAACATTTACTGCAATCTTCTATGGTTTTTATCATATCACTTGAAAGCGAAAAAGTAAAAATTATCTAAGTAACAAAGTTTATTGCGTTCCGGGGTGACCGCAGCGAAGCGGGGTGAACGCTGCTAGTATATATATATAAATTGAAGTATGTGTGTATATTGAGTGCATATACGTGTATGTATGTATGTTCCAGCCTGGAACGCATGAAGCAATTTTAAATAACCGTGGTACTCATATTACTTCCTGACTGGAAACGAATAAAATTGGGGTAAAAACCCTTACAACACCTTTGGTAAAGTGGAAGGGAGACAAAAATGATCGAAAATGACCGATATTAGTGAAAAGTCAACAGTTTTCGGGGTCCATAAGCTGATTGTGACTGTTCCGATGTGCTTTGAGTAATAGTTCAGTACCCCAAGAACAACTGGGATATGTGGAATGACATATAAAAATGATCGAAAACGGAGCATATTATTGTACTTTCCGGGGTCACTGAGATAAACAGTGACATTTTTGATGCATTTCACATTCAATCTCAACCCCATTAGTTCTCCTGAATGGGAATGTGACATGCAAAACTAATGAAAATGACTGATATTAATGTCGAAACAATAATTTTCTGGATCCCTAAGTTAATTGGTCACATGTTTCGGTGCCCTTTAAGTTCAACACCAGTTCCCGGTTGGGGTAGCACACCCTTAGCACTCCTACACGCAAGAAAAGAAAGACATATAAAATTATCGAAAACAACCGATATTAGTGACAAATCCATAGCTTGCGACGATAAATAGGCCTAGTGGCACGCCCGATGCCGTTTATGTCCGATTTAAGCCGCCATTAACTCTCATGAAAGGGGGGTGGCAAAATGGTTACATGTAAAAATATCGAAAACAATAAATTTTATTGTCCGATCATTAGTTTTATTTAATTGGTGGTAATTCTAATGTCATTCAAATCCAAGTTCAGTCTCCAGTTGGGGGAAAAAGCCCCTGAGCACTCCTAGGGGATATAGGAATTACACACTTAACCCTTTGGGGATCATATGGTACAAATTTGTACCATACGGATGTTTCAAGGTACATTGCGTTATAACTCTCCTATTTGAGCTTTTTCGTCCAGTTTTTTTTTTAAGTCCAGAGGCATTGTAGAAGACCTTACGTATGGTTTCACACCTTCCTGCATCGAGACATAGGAGGTGATGACGTCATAATTCTAAAATATATATTTTCATTTACTAAGCCTATGTTCATTATTTTTTGGCGGGCTTATTTTTGCACGTAGAAGATTGAAATTTTGCACAAACATTCAGTCCACCGAGTAGTATTTACCAGATTTTTTAAGATTTCGGAGTTAAAACAGGGGGGATCTGAGGGGCAAAGGGTTGAAAAAAGGATATTTTAACCAAAAAATTACTTTCTTCAGGATTTTTCGCCTTAGATACATGATGGAGACACGTGAGCCATACCGTCTGAAAGGCAGTTTTATTCTAAAGAGAATGATGGGCGAAACATGACCCTAGGGTAATTAGGGATGTGTCAGGGAATTTTTATCAAAATATACTTCTGTATAGGAAAATATGGGGCATTGTTGGAATATATATATTTTTGGCGGGCTTATTTTTGCACCTAGAAGATCGAAATTGTGCAGAAACATTCAGTCCACCGAGTAGTATTTAACAGATTTTTTATCAGATTTATGCGTTAAAACAAGGGGGTCCAGAGGGGCTAAAAGTTGAAAAAAGGGATATTTCGACCAAAAAAATTCTTTTTTCGGGAATTTCAAGCCTTACATACACGATGAAGACATCTGAATGGTACCACCTGAAAGGAAGCTCTATTCTAAAGAGAATGATGGGCAAAACATGACTCTAGGGTAATTAGGGATGTCTCAGGAAATTTTTTACCTGAGATCATAGTGTTTTTCTGTAATTTGGGGCATTGTGGGAATTCTTGATAAAATTTCTCCCGCCCTTAGTATTCAAGATAGAAACTTGAAATTTGGCACACACATTTAGTATATCAAGTACTATTTATCAGATTTTTTTTATAGATGTCTATGTTCACAAAGAGCCGTTCCAGGGGGGCCCAAAGTGTAAAAAAAAATTCCCTCCGAAATTTTCTTTTTGACATCATTTTTCCCGCTCCTGGTATATGGTATGAGCATGTAAGTGGTACCATTTGAAAGCCAGCTCCATTCTGAAGAGAATGAGGTATGAACCAGGATCCTAAAATAAATAGTGACGATGCAGTAACTGCTTGACTGAAAGTATAAAATAAATACCCCAAAAACCCATGATCCAGAAAGGGTTAAAAATGATAAAAAATATACGACCTGTATCAGTGTCGAATCTATAGTTTTTTGGGTTCTTTACATAAAATAAAATGAAATGAGACCTTTCAGTCCAAATGTTATGCCGGCTCGGTTAAGGGAAACGGTGATGATGAGTAATGAATAAAATTATGGAATGCTGAAAGTGGTAGGAAAAGGTAGAACTCCGAGAAAATCCACGCACACGGTGTTTGCCCACCATAAAGCTCAATTGGCGCTAGCTGGGATCAAACCGAGAACCCCATGCACCAGAGATTAACACTAGTAGTAAGGGGGTCACCCTATCGAAGTTTGGACTTTGACCCCCTTGACTTTTGTGACGTCATATTTCAAAGGTCAATGACCTTGGCCCGGGATCAATGACGTAGGGGTACTTAGGACCACACTCTCTAAAATTTGGCAGGGGTACCTTGGCCCACCCCTAAATTTTGGCAGGGTTACATAGGACGACCCCCTTAAATTTTGGAAATTGCCAAATCTAAAAATTGGGTATGGTAGCCTAGGACGATAGTATGTACTACTATGAGCAAAATAAATGACGCGTCTCTTTATTCTGAAGTTTTTTTGAAAATATCTCCGTTTTCTTTATATGTTCAAAATTTCGGAAGGTTTCCCCAGCAGGACAGGTTAATAACAAACCCGTTTTTAATATTTGTGTTATATTTTAGCTTAAAATAAATAAATTAGAAGCAAAAAACATTAAATCGACAGAAATCTCGAGAATTACCAACTCTGCTAAAGTGGGAAATTTTCAAGAACGCGAGGGAATTCTGCAGTTCAACACGAAGCAGCGACATCTATGTCATTGAGAGAAATGTGGAATAATCTACAAATGAAAATTTTAACGAAATATTCCTAATATGTCTTATTACGTGCATTATCTGCAAACTCCAAATATATGAATATATGTCAAGTATTAACGTAAAGACAGAGCAAAAAGTGGAAACTATCTATGGAAAAGAACGAATTGGTAGCGCGACCGTAATGAAAAATCGTCTTTACCGGAACAGGCTCAGATCACGTAAGAAAACAAATAGCTCAGTTTGTTAAAGCAACGAGTCTGTATGCCAAAAGTAGTAAGTTCGAAGCTCATGGAATTTCCGTTGTCATTTTTATTACTATGATTGTTTTATTTATTTTTTATGTGGGAAAGAAACAAATTGTAACATATGTGTAAAACTCATGACGATACCTAAAAAAGAAAAAATGTCGTTGTCGTACTTGCATTAGCGTCCCTAATTTTGTTTGCAAACAGTTTCGTAATTATTTCCTCTGTGCTCACTGCTCACTATATGCTCGCTGGCGCATAACGAATGTTTCCCAGTAAATGTTAATTCTAATTTGGAGAATTTTATAAAGGTTCACAATATTTCTCACTAGATAGTCTTCTATCTACTTTTTTTTTTTTGGATATTTTGATAACAGATTTCCCTATTAAATGTTTAATTGTCCCTAGATGTTTAATTACGGAAAAGTTTTACAATGTATTTATGATGAATTCAAATTGTTTTGAATTTACTACATGAGATAAGTAGCACGAAGGAGGAAAACTCAAGTAATTGATATTCTACATAAAAGCAACCTATTGACAACCCAGCCACTCAGTGCCTAATTGGGGATGCAAAGTTGAGTGCAACTGGATGCCTTCCACTCACCATCTAGAATGAGTGGGATAAACTTTGATATTAATTTGCGAGAGGTTTCTCATTGGGGATAAATCAAATAAAGATACGTCCACTTCATTAATTTAATATCACTGTATTTCTTTGACTTATGACTTTACTGTAAGATTTCAGAACGCTAGTAATGACGGATATTAAGAATAATTTGCCAGACGGGTATAGAAAAGGTCAAGTATTGAGCCTTTGAGCCCTGAGTCGGTGCAACACATACCTGGATAATCTGGTGTAATTCCCACGTTGCTCTGGCTTTGAACTCGGCTCCTTTATGCTGAATCTCCTTAATGTTGAAAGACGAGAACGAGCATTGAGGTATGGCTCCTCTAAATTGCTACTCTCGGCGTGATCTTCTACGTTGTTAGAATGATTTGGTATATGAAGTATTTCCTTCTCCTGTCATCTGGCTGACTTGCGACTAAAGCTTGGTTCTCCAAGAACTCGAACCAAAGACTGATCACTAAGAGTTGATCATAGACTCGATCAACTGCACCCTAAGGACTCCTCTATGGACTTCCAGGACTTGATCCAAAACCTCTCTCGTCCTCTGGTTTTGTTGAGCTTTGTCCAACCTCCGTCGTCTGCTTGTCGTCTGCTTGCAGCACGTGCGACACCGTTTTCACATGGAGAGACAAATTCCTTCCATGTGTCAAGACTCAAAATTGCAACCCTCGACACGCTTTGATTTCCCGATTCTAAGCAATTCTCCGCATATCCGTAATTTCGTGAAATTCGTGAAATCTTACAGATTCACTTTACACAATGTATAGAATTTGGCTAATGTGAGGATAGACACATTGTCAACATTTCCTTCCTACATTGCCAGACTCTCAACGAAGACATTCTTATTCACATTTATTTACAACAAACTGCTGACACAAACATTAGCAACATTGTGCAGCTTGCATTATACTCTCATACACAACATTTAATTCCCATAACCTTAATAAATGATTTTTATGACATAAACATTAAAACAGACTCAAAATATACAAATTAATTCACTCGAAAATCGAGTGCTGCTACATGGCCCCCCTTAAAAACTTGGTTGCCTCGCAATCCAAGGTAGACCTCGTAAGAGGGCGATTTTCCATAAACACCCTGTACATCATATAAACTGAATCAGTGTTGAAAGATAAATATAAACTTGAAATAAAATATGTATAATTGTGCAGAATAGTTATATAAACAGTAATTAATATTCCTTCACCTAAAATTATTAAAATATATATATATTTGAATCTTTAATCTTTTTCTTAATTGCTATAATTATAAAATACAAAAACTTCAAATGTAATCTGGCAAAGTATATGCTCACGACATCTAGTGAGTTTTCGATGAAATACTTGCTCATCACATTTGTTCAAGAGTGGTTGTGCATAATTATATATGCTCGTTTACAAGTACTCTTGAATAATCTTCTCTTCGCAACAACGCTTTTAGAGTTTCAAGTTACCAAAAATTTTCACTACTCTGTCTGTCCATACGTGCCAACCAATGAATTTATTGGCCGTATCAGTACTGGTTCAACTTCATTTATTTCCACCGCTATGTGATTGGAAATCTAAAAACAAAAACTTGTAACATAGTGTTAAAACATAGTTAGTTAATATTTTTACGTTAGCACTGTAAAAACTTGAAAATATAATTGTTTTATTTTCATCAAAATTTTAATCACTGACATTTTAGCATGAACGGAAATAAAATCTTGCCGCAGGGCGTTGGATATGCTGCAGATACTTCCAGCTTGGTAACTGCAAGATCAACACTTTTCAACCAAGGTTAACTTGACTTCCTTTTCTGCCCTTCTGTTTGCGCGTCACTCTTGTACGGATTACACTGGGTGTTAATATTCACTAGCAATTATTTCGTTATTAGTTTTAAAACACTGTATTTTATAATACCATCACGTCGCAAGGATAAAAATATTCACTTTTCATGTTTTTCGGGCACTCAGATTTCCCGTGTTTGTCGGAATTTTCGATGAAAACGTCGGTTTTCGTGGATTCATAGTGTCCCATTCATGTATTAGTGTGTTTCTCATCTTCTGTAGTGATGTGGTACAAGTGTGTGTTTTCCCGCTCAGTTTCAGTGCTCTTACTACAATCCGCTATACTACAATCTGGCAAATTCTTAAAAATAGTGATATCAGTGCTTTGTGGGATAGTTTTTAGTGTAGATTTGCTCTTATTTAAAATTGTGGCGTAAATTGGTGATACTTGGGAAAGTGCGTAAGTCTCAGACTCATCTCTACCATTTACTTCTAAATCTATGTTTGATCTTACATTATTTTTACTATTTCTTACACTATTTTCGTATTTTCTCTCTATCCTATTTAATCTTATCAAAATATAACATGTGATAATTACTATTACAACTAATACACTTCCTAAAACTAACGCTGATATTAATAATAATATTGTATTGATGTCCATTTCCTTCGCTTTTGGATATTATCTGAAATAGACGAGAAATAGATAAAGTCGGGATAGGCCTACTTAAAACTCGTAGAAAATTACATTTATTATAGTTAATTAAATAATTAAAACTCCTATCTTGTGTCTGCCTACACTTTTTGCGTCCTAAAAGTCGCATCCTTTTGAAGCAGTCTTATTTTGTTCTTTCTGTGTCGAGCACCCTTGTTACTTTCTTAGTAATTCTTGTGCATGACCTTTAAAACTTTAGCTATGTGTGAAGTCCTTCTAACCATAACTTGGAGACTATGTTTCACACTTAAAAACTCGTGTTTTCACTTTTTTTTACCATAAATATAGCATTAAATTATACTCGCTATATCTCTCTATATTTAAGCTTTTATTACTTATTACATACGTATTTATGTAGTTTAAACTTTATTTTAATAATCTACGTGGTTAAATATCATTAATTTTATTAAATACTAATTTTTCTAGAATTTCTAAAAACATATTACATAGATTTACGCTCGAACTAGGATGCAACATCAAGCTTACGGGGACTACAGCGAAGCGGGATAGAGTGACTCCTTTCGTGTTCGTTCGAATTCACTCGGAATCATTCGTATTTCCATCTGCTTGAGACCTGGAGTGGAGACTAACGTAGCCTCTCGCGGAGATACTCTCTCGCGGGGTCTCACTTCTCATTCTTACCTCTTGCTGCTCAGAGCATTCAAAAGCTGTTTGACGCAAATCCATACTGAATAATATGTGAGCATTGCTCGTATCGTTTCCCAATTACGTTCCACAATAAAATTAATAATTCTAATGATTCTTTTCAATCAATATTGATTGATTATTACCAATTATAATAAAATATATTATTTTCTTTTCTTTTCTTTTCTAAAACTTACAAAAATTTTCGGACTTTAAAAATAATGAATAAATACGTTATTACTACATACACTAAACATTCTTTAACACTATTTGTGAATTATTTCTAGCTTTATCTATGCTTATTTGCATCTTTTAACCCTTTAATTCACCATGTACATACAATATAAAATTCATCATTCGCTATTTTATAGAAACACTTGTAGTAATTATGCATATATACTATCTACTATTACTATAATAGTAACCTATTACTATTTCGTCTATTCTTATCTATCATTAACTATTTCTATTGTTATTATTACTAATATTATTACTTTCTACATTTATTTTCCTTATCCCTTCTTGAATGTTTAAATGTTTTTGACTTTATCTATCCTTGATTGATGTCACTATCCTAGATTCATCTAGGTTATCTATTCTCATCTATTTCTATCCTTATTTCACTATTTTCTCCATTTCGTTCACACTTTATACGGAAATGGGACATCGTTTGGTACACCGTATTACAATACGACCTATCCGGTTTGGGTAGTATAACTATTATGGACTATCATAGACTATAGACTTTGTTTACTTAACCTTGTACCTTTATGTGGTGATGGTGTTTACTATTGGTGATGGCTGTTTGGTGAGTATGGAATGCATGATTTGAACACTTTTGACACATTTACATGTTTGTTTACATCCAACTTCATTTTTTTTTCAAAAATTACCAATACTTAATTCTATTGTTTACAACGTGGTTTACAACCTTTTCTAGACTTTTCTCGTTCTAGTTCACGGAATATTCAAACATTTTTATATACAATAAGATACTAAATAATGTTATTATTATTATTATTGTTATTATTATTATTATTATTATGATTATTATGGTTCATTGTTTTCTACTTTATATTTTCTTATCGATTTATACAGTCTGCAGTACAACGTTATTAATGCAATGACTGAAACAATTAATACTACTATGATGGCTGCTATTACATACATTATGTAATTCGTTCTAATTATTAGTAGTGGTACAGTGGTATCCACTTTCAGTTTTAATAAATTTTCTGCTAGATTGTTGAGTTCCTCATGGTGTATACTAAAATTTAATTGCTTTAGCGTCCAATTCCCTATCAAACTTAGATGCTTATTATTTACGCTTATTACTTCTCTTGTTGGAATCGCCAATTCTCCTAAAATTAGGTTATCAAATAAACTGTAATCAATGAAGTACGAACAATTATTCCCAAAATTTACCTTCGTCGATGTAACTTCGTGATGTTTTCCTAGCTTAGTCACATATCCTTCTACCAATGATGAGTATAATACTCCAGCATGAGTATATTTGTATACTACCTTGCCTAGGTATTTCTCTGTTTGTTGTTCGCAACCACTTAGCGATCCATTGAACACAATGTTGTTCAAGCACTTAGCTGCATCATCTAATGATATCTGCTCGCAAAAATACAAGAAACTCTTGAATTCACATTTCGATCGATCTAGTGTGTGATATATTCCATTAGCTAAGTATACCACTTCCGGTAACTTGTAGTACGTTCGAAAATTGTTCGTTAGATAACCCATTGAAATTACATTAAACATTTTTGATACAGTATTTTCATAAACAATAGGCGTTTTTAATAATAAGTCGATGTTATTTTCATTATAGTTATATTTCATTAAATAAATCGACGATACTCGATAGAACATTCCTATATCAGAACGATAAATTGAATGCTTCAAGATATCATGACTATTTATAAATTTGTTCACATCTAAATTCGACAAAATATGATAGGATAACTGGTTGCTAAGTATATCGTTGAATATTTTATTGACTCTTTCTCTAGCTAAATGAGAAAATAGATTAGTCAAAATTTTCCTTTGAGCTTGCTGCAAGTAGCAATACATCTCTTGCAGTTTACTCCTTACATTCTGAAGAACATGATGTACCTTAACTACCACACCATGCATTATTGAAATTTCCTCATTATGCGATATTTTTAACTTGTGAATTTCCTCAGCCAATACATTTTCTTGTTCAGATAATTTTTGAATCGAGGTCGACAACTGTTGTGACAAACCTATAGACCCAAATCCTAATAGCATAGACCAAATTGAGCGTTTAGTCCTTGTTGACTCCATACATTTAGAACTACCATTTATGAATACAAATTGACATGGTATTGAATTTATTATATTAATTCTAAATTGTCTTTCCCTTTCTGCGTACTCTTCTAAAATATCATATGATTCACTACACACTTTGTGCACCGGCACAGCTTCGTGAAAATTAACATGTAATCGAATAGTTGTATAAACCATATTTGACGCATGAACTGCCAACGAATCTTGCGTTAGGGCTATCCCTACGTCCTTCATAGTTACTTGATGATGATCGTCTGATTTTCCAAAATGAACCATAACTATCAACTTTATATAGATCACCCACATTGTTGTTTCCATATTCTAATGTTTCCTTTTCAGTCTTGAATAAAATTCTGGAATTAGTAAAACCTAATATTAATTTCCTGTTACTATTCATTTATTTATTTATTTGTGTTTTAGCCTACTGTCAACAATTTATTTATTCCTATGTATTTTGTATTTTATTTTACTTTCTAGGTGTCAACTGATTTTAATTATTTAATTTAATTTTACATTCCATACATTTATTATTTATTCGCAACTCTAGTAACTATAATTCAAAAAGTGTCTATCGATTCGGGAAATTTTCCTGATGGAGATTAGCATTTCCTCCAATCTCGGGTTTAGGGTTTGGTTGAGAAAGTGCCCCCTTTCTGACACTTCATCGGTAGACCCAATTTGTACCATAGTTACATTAGACCCTATGTTAAATATTTTTTTTCTTTCACCAAATCCAAATTTATTCATCACCATCTGATGTTTGATCTGTGTCACCATACTTTTCACCATTTTTACTTTCTACAAATAATTTTAATCGTCTTAAGTCTATAGTGTCACTCTTCTTTTCACCATTTTTAGTTTCATACTGTACTTTGTATGAATTATTGTTTATCTTGTCCACAATTAGCCCTTTTGTATTGTAACGGTTACCAAAACATGCGGGCAAACCTGCTCTTGGCATTTCCCTAATTAACACTTTTTGACCAATTTCAAAACTCGGTTGATCAAACTTTTTCTCTATTTGCTTCTTCTGAGATCTAAATCTTCTCTGCAAATTTTTATACGCCAGCTGTCGTGCCTCTTTTATGCTCTGAAGTCTCACCTCATTGTCGACGTATTCGCAAGGAATGTCTAGGTCCTGCTCAAGAAACGTTCTTGGTTCGACTCCATGCAATAGATAGTATGGCGAAAAACCAGTACCATCATGCACTTGCGTATTAATAGTAAATATCAAACTTGGCAATATCTCGTCCCAGTTTGAAAAATCCTTGTCAATGTAATGCTTCATTACTTGCTGTAATGAGCCAATGGCCCTCTCTGCACTTCCTATCGAATAATGGGCGCTTGTATTCGCAAAATGCAATTGCATTCCAAATTTCTCTGACATTTCTTCCAAGATTTTGCTGCGATGAGATGATAGCCTATCCAGATGGATCTGAGATGGAACCCCATGTTTCGTAATCAGATCTTCGAATATTACCTGCGCAACGATCTCTGCCGTTACTGCGGGTACCGCTCTAGCGATAACAAATCTAGTTGCATTATCTACAAATACTAGAATGTATTTATTTCTATTGTTACGAGACAATTTGAAAGGACCAACCTCATCCATCACAACTGACTGGAATGGAGCATAAGAGGGGTACGTCTGCGCGTGAAATGGTACTCTTCCTGTCTTTCTTTTCTGTATCTGGCAACTTATGCATTCACCTATCTTCTCCATGAAGAATTTCTTCATGTTCGGAAAATATATTAACTTTAGTGCACGTTTATAACATTTCGTGTAAGAAAAATGTCCGCCACCATACACCGAACAATGTAGGTTCTTGAACACCTGTTCTCTTAATGCATAAGGAATACATAATAATAACTTTGTACCGCCTGCCATTCGTTGTGTTCTATAAAGCCTATTGTCCTTTACCGTATACCATCGAGCTTGTTTTTCGGCCTTTACGTCAGCATCCTCTGGGTGTTCAATTGCATGCATAATCGGTCCGAAAAATGAATCTTTTCTCTGTAACTCGCCAACATCAATGTCCTTGTCAAAGGTCAAATTAACTTGGAGATCTTCGGAATTCACTTTCAACGTTTCTAACTCAATATCCTCCACTGTTGGTTCAATGTCGGTGTTCCTGGACAAAATATCACTAGGATTCTTTTCTCCAGGACAATGCACCGGTGTGTACTTATACTGAGCTAAGTATAAACTCCATCTCACCAGTTTCGGAGCTAATTTAGGTGACGTTTGCAAATACTTTAATGCCTTACAATCGGTGTACAGCTCAAATTCTTTATTGAACAAGTAATAATTAAATGCTCTTAATGAATTTATCACTGCCAATATTTCTAACTCCACTATGTGTCTGGTCTTCTCTTGTGGACGTAACACGCGACTGTAATACGCTACTGGTGTCCATTCACCATTAGCCTGTTTTTGCATTAAAACTCCACCAATCGAACTAGTCGATGCGTCAGTGTACACTCTCGTGTCCAAATCTTCCCTAAACGGAGCTAATAATGGTGCATTCATTAACGCTGATTTTAATTGATCGAACGCCTGCTGGTGTGATTCATTCCACTCGAACTTGTGACCCTTTTTCAAAATTGGTTGAAACGCTGATGTGATTTTGGCATAGTCCTTACAGAATTTTCTAACGTAATTCGTTAGACCAAGAAAAGATTTTAACTGCTTTACATTATTCGGGGCCTTACACGCTTTTATTGTCTGAATTATCTTCGGGCTAACCTCATATCCTGCGTCACTGACAATGTGTCCGAGAGCCAAAATTTTCCTTTCTATGAACTGACATTTCTCTACAGATAGTTTGAGTCCGTAATGTCTCAACCTTTTAAAAACTGATTTTAGTACGTCTACCATTTTCTCCTGATTATTCGTATATAAAAATACATCATCCATATAATAGGAAACTGTCTCTGGATTCACATTTGCCAGGGTCATCGCCATTATTTTTGTATATATAGCGGGCGATTGTAAGTATCCCATCGGAAGAACTCGATACCGATAGGCTCCTACGCCTGGTATATTGAATGCGGTATATTCCCGTGACTCCTCAGAAATAGGCACTTGATGGTAAGCTGACTTTACATCCAAAATACTAAAATATTTATGTCCTCCCATGCAAGTTAAAATTTGATGGATCGGAGGCAGCGCAATGCTGTGCAGTTTTACGCATTTATTCAAAAAACGGCAGTCAAGAACTGCCCGAATACCCCCTGACGGCTTTTGTATAAACAACATCGGAGAGTTATAAGCGCTTGCACTTTCTTCAATTATTCCTTGTCTTAACAAAATGTTAATTTGTTCCTTAACTTTATCTCTTAACGCTATTGGAATAGGATATTGGTGTCGTCTAAATGGTACTTTCGTTTCTAACTCGATGTGATGCTCAAAATGTTTTACTTGGCCTAATTCGTCATCCTGCCATGCAAAAACATCCGCAAAATCATAGCACAAACTCTCAATTCGCTTCCTAATTTCCGGTTTCGTTTCGGTCCCAAATTTCAATCGAGATTTATCAAAATTCCTACGGGATCTTAAAATACTATCTATATCCTCGTTTGATAATCCTTCGTTCTTCAATTGTTCTTCATCTACACATTCTTCAGCTTTTCCTAGCGTTACATTTGGTCTTAATAAAATTGCTCTATTGGATGGATTAATAATTTCGATCTTATTATTCTCAGCCGATAAAAGTGCGCGCGGGATCAACACATTGTATTGGGCTTCTATCTTTCTGTCCGGCTCTAACAAGTATTCCCTGTTATTCCAAGAACTAACCAAATTCACTTCCACAGTAGTCTTAGTCCTAGGTAACAACCGTACCTTATGACCTAGTACCCATCTTGGTCTAATACAATGTTTTATTCCTAAAGCTGCATTATCAGACACAGTCACTGATTCCTGTTCTTCCCTTTTCCTTAATCTTGGCTTTCCAAATCTCTGCAATGTCAATTTATTCTGACCGTAATTTATTTGGCAATTCTGACTCTGTAGAAAATCATTCCCGATCAAAACTTGATACGGAAAATCCTTCACTACGCGAAATTCCAAATGAAATGTCTGTCCGGCCATTTTAAATCTAATCACAGCGATTTTATTTACTACTAACACATTCTGTGTTATTCCACGAATACGTGTTGGTCTAGGGATTACCTTCGCACTAGGTGGGACTAGCTTTTCATTTACAATAGATATCTGCGATCCTGTATCAATCAACGCCTTATGACTTCTCCCGTCTACTTCTATCGGAACATAGAGCATATTATTATCTGTTAACGTAGAGGCTACTATTTCTCTAACTTTTGATTTACCGCCTGTAAATGCGCCTCTGTCATTTACAGTTTGACTTAGTTTAAATTATTTGAACTTGTAGCCTGATAGTAAGTTGTACCATTTATCTGGTTCGGTACCACTGGAACGTACTGTACTGGACCATTTACTTGACTATGATTTTGGCACCATGATGGACCATTAACACCGTTAGCACAACAACTATTCCCTCGTTGTTGCCAAAAATTCGTCTTCCTTCCACCTCGGTTACTACGCCAATTATGTCTAAATCCTCTTCTGTTATTGTATCCGCTAGAACCTCTATTCCTATTATAACTATTATTATTATCCCGATTTCAATTCCTATTTCCATTGTTTTTGTAAAAATTTCGTCCTCCATTACGAAAATTTCTATTTCCTCTAAAATTACTACTATTATTCTTCTGTTGCTTCGAATCACTATCGCTTTTATCTTCTCTACTATTCCGGTCTTGAAACTTAGTCGCTAATGTTAACTGTAATTTCTCTATTTTCTTCTCTAGCTCACCCAACTGAGTGATACTTGGTGGTTCTTGCTTAATTTTTACGTCTTCCCTATTTTTAATCTCTTTCTTTAACAGCAACTTATCAATTTCCACATCACTATCCTCCACTTCTACTTGTTCTCTCATTTTCCTGAGAAGGTCTTTTACAGTAACCTTTCCGTTTTCCCGTTTGACGCCTTTCTCTACTTTGCACTTATTCTTCTCTACTTTCTGAAGATCCTCTACAAACTTGTCAATTGTCGAATACGAGTTAGTTCCTACTCGTTCCATGAAATATGGCTGAAGGCCACCTACGATTATCCCTATTTTCTTTTTGTCATCCATGCTAGCGTCTAATCTTTCGCATAAAACTAGCATATCGTACACATAATTTATTATAGGTTCATCCTCGAGATGCAACCTTTCTCTTATACGTTCCTCTATATCTAATGTTACATTTGTACGTGTAAATTCCTCTATTATACTTTTCTGTAATTGCTTATAACTAATTTCGCTAACATTCCTTCTCTTTAAAAATACCTTCATCCATTGTCTACCATTCCCTTTAAATACACTAGGTAACAGCTCTTTTGTTTTGTCCTCACTCACGCCTGCCATTTGACACGCGTCGTCAAACTCATCAAAGAAGCCAATTATATCATTATCTGTCTTTAAGTCAAACTTCGGAAGTTTGTTTACATCGGAATAAAATGTTACGCCTGTCGCCATTTTATCTTCTTTTGAACTACTCGACTGCTTATTATCTATTACGCTACTTTCAAATGGAAAGATTGATGTAAAATCTTCCGTATAAGATTTTGCTATAGGACTGGACTGAAAGTTCTCGACGGGTCCTAATTTCAAATTAGGTTTTACACTTTCTTGCTTTTTCTTACTCGAGCTCGCAATATTAAACAAGCTTCCGACCTGTACTCCTTTTGCCGCTTTTTGTGCTCTCGTACGAATACTTTCGTTACTCATTTACTTATTAATTATTTAAAATTATTTATTCTTATAACACGTATATTCGAGCTACTTTAATTAACTGGTCAGGAGAGTCGGATAAATTATTTTCTTATTGCAAAACCTTAAATTCACACTATATCAATTAACACATTATAACTTAATACCTTAACCTAATTCGAGAAAATACGATCACAATACTTAAAATTACACTTCATCGAAGAGAGGGTGGGAAGGGTGGGTTTTAGTTACGTAATATAATATCATCTAAAATATGGGTGGGAAGGGAGGGCTTAATTATTTAAATCTACTGTCTGAGATCGCTACTGATTGGCCTATTACCAAAACCAGCAATTTCCACCATGATCTGAATTACTACTTAAATCTTACAAATAACCTCCGCTAGGCATCGAACCCTAAGCATACTCCACCATGGGAAGGATGGGAGGGATTTAACTATTTACTGAGATCTTTACAAGCCAGCAATCTCCAACCATGACAACCCAGCCACTCAGTGCCTAATTGGGGATGCAAAGTTGAGTGCAACTGGATGCCTTCCACTCACCATCTAGAATGAGTGGGATAAACTTTGATATTAATTTGCGAGAGGTTTCTCATTGGGGATAAATCAAATAAAGATACGTCCACTTCATTAATTTAATATCACTGTATTTCTTTGACTTATGACTTTACTGTAAGATTTCAGAACGCTAGTAATGACGGATATTAAGAATAATTTGCCAGACGGGTATAGAAAAGGTCAAGTATTGAGCCTTTGAGCCCTGAGTCGGTGCAACACATACCTGGATAATCTGGTGTAATTCCCACGTTGCTCTGGCTTTGAACTCGGCTCCTTTATGCTGAATCTCCTTAATGTTGAAAGACGAGAACGAGCATTGAGGTATGGCTCCTCTAAATTGCTACTCTCGGCGTGATCTTCTACGTTGTTAGAATGATTTGGTATATGAAGTATTTCCTTCTCCTGTCATCTGGCTGACTTGCGACTAAAGCTTGGTTCTCCAAGAACTCGAACCAAAGACTGATCACTAAGAGTTGATCATAGACTCGATCAACTGCACCCTAAGGACTCCTCTATGGACTTCCAGGACTTGATCCAAAACCTCTCTCGTCCTCTGGTTTTGTTGAGCTTTGTCCAACCTCCGTCGTCTGCTTGTCGTCTGCTTGCAGCACGTGCGACACCGTTTTCACATGGAGAGACAAATTCCTTCCATGTGTCAAGACTCAAAATTGCAACCCTCGACACGCTCTGATTTCCCGATTCTAAGCAATTCTCCGCATATCCGTAATTTCGTGAAATTCGTGAAATCTTACAGATTCACTTTACACAATGTATAGAATTTGGCTAATGTGAGGATAGACACATTGTCAACATTTCCTTCCTACATTGCCAGACTCTCAACGAAGACATTCTTATTCACATTTATTTACAACAAACTGCTGACACAAACATTAGCAACATTGTGCAGCTTGCATTATACTCTCATACACAACATTTAATTCCCATAACCTTAATAAATGATTTTTATGACATAAACATTAAAACAGACTCAAAATATACAAATTAATTCACTCGAAAATCGAGTGCTGCTACACTATTGAACAATGATGATACTTCTTACCTTCAGCACATAATCTTTACGTTAGAGAGTCAGACAGAAAAATATCCTGTTTTTTCCTCCCCTGTGACCACCTATCTTAAACCTCTACTTACCACTGTTCGTCTCATTCTGAATATGCCATCCTTACATAATGTAAGGATACCTTAGTTTCTTAGTTTAAATCTCTTAGATATCTTAGTTTAAAGTGCTTTCTTCAGTAATTATTTGAACAACCATGTAGGAGGGGGTACGACGTTTTATTTCGCCCCTCTCATTTCAGTACCCTTCCAAAGTAATTTCTGATAAGCAGGGCAGACAAAATGAATAAGAAATATATTTACAGCATCCTCTCCCCTTTCATGATTGGAATATCACGTGGCATTTTTTATTCTACCAAAGATGGCCCTAAGTGGTTAGGGGTAGGTAACTAAAGAAATACCTAATATATAGCGCCCCTTGATTGTAATATTACCGCTTTTTTATTTGTACGAGGGAGCCCCTACACAATCAAGGGTGACAAAAAGAATAGGAAAAGTGTCTATTGATTCCAGTGGCGGATCCAGCACGAACTCCTGGGGGGAGTGAAAGATTCTTTTGATGATGTGAAGCTATCACAAATTACCACTTAACTAAACTAAACATAATAGTGGGGTGAGCCGGAACCCAGTCAGTTTAAATTGATGTAAAAGTTTAATTTTTGGCTTCGTATTAAATTGTTGGTTCAAAATGATAATTTCAATCCGAGTGGACCATGATCAAATCTCGGGAAGGGGGGCTCTCTAGTATAGGGGGCTACAGCTCCCTTATGGAAAAAGGCAAAAATATGAAAATGCTTATAACTTTCGAAGTTTTCGTCTATTTTAAAGAAATTATTGGCTTCATATTAAAGTCTTGGCTTCAATTGACAATTTCAGTCCGTGTGGACAACGATCAAATCTCGTAGGGTTCTTCGGTGTAGGCTTTCCGGCTTCTTTATGGGAAAAGGGCCGCGGTGGCTCAGTAATAGAGCGTTCACCTTTGGTGCTTGGGGTCCCGGGTTCAACCCCTGCTCCCACCATGGGAACTTTGTGGTGGACAAACACCGTGTGCGTGTGTTTCCTCGGGGTTCTCCCGTTTCCTCACACTTTCTTCATTCCACCATTTCACTCATCTCTCATTATCACCGTCTCCTTTAGCCTAACCGGCATAACCGTGGGACGTAAAACACAAAAATTTCATTTCATTTCTTTATGGGACAAGATTTCACGTAGTTAATATTGCAAAATTGTTTTGTATACATGAGTGGAAACTTGCACCATTTGGTTAATTTTACCTATTATATTTTGCAGAATCAAATTCCAAGCAATAGTTACTTCGCAAAGCTTAAAGAAGGCACTTCCTAGTTTCATTAAAATGAAATGTCTTTTATGAGAAGTTGTCATGGAGCAGACGAACGCACAGGCATCCAAACGTTGGTTGATTCGGACGATTGAAACTCGTTTAACGTCGCTTCAATTATTATTATTATTATTATTATTATTATTATTATTATTATTATTATTATTATTATTATTATTATTAATATTAATATTAATAATAATAATAATAATAAAGCATTCACCTTTGGTGCATGGTGTCCGTGGCTCGATTCCACTTCGCGCCAAGTGAAATTTGAGGTGGACAAATACCGTGTGCATAGGTTTTCTTGGGATTTTCCATTTTCCACTCACTTTCTTCATTTCACCATTTCATTCATCATAATTCTCCCTTAGCATAGGTGCATAATCGTGCAACGTTAAACTAGATATTCTATTTAATTTTAATTTCAATAATAATAATAAACAATTAATTCAATTGAAAGGACTGTAATTTATGTTGACGGCAATTATCATAAATATGCAACCATTATAAAAACAATGCTTTGAGTAAAAAGATAATCCTTTCCAAGTGTTAACGAATGCGCATGAGATAAGGCATGTGTCGAGAAAGAGACGAGACGCGCTTTGTGACATCCAAAATAAGACTTGACAAATGTTTTGGACACGAGATAGCTTTTAAAATGTCTCGTCTTGTCTGGAATGTCTCGAAAACATATACCTAAGTTTTAAAATTATTTTTCAAGATATATTCTCTCAAAAGTAGCTCTCTGCCTTAAAATTAATAACGGCATTTGTGATTTAAAAAAGATAAACAATGGCTAAAGTTAATAGTTAACTTTTCGAAAAGAAGCTTCATTAAGGGTGAACCTGAAAGATGTCCACAAACTTCGGGAGATGATTCGTGACATCAAAAGGAGATAAATGGTCCTCTTGCAGCTTTCGAATTCAGCTTCGTTGTCGAGATACAGGGTTGCCAACTGGTCGTGTTCGAGAAACTCACTGGGAATAAATTCAACTCCAAGAATAAACTCTACTCATATTTTTTTCAGGTCAATTGATTTATACCATGTTGCAAGGTTAAATATTTATTTATGAAGTGTGTACAAAATTTGCCAGTGTCTTTTCTGAGAAAATCGTCGAGAAAAAGTCACCTCCAAGAATAAACTACCCCTCGTAAATTTTTCTAAGAGAAATATCTGATACTGCAAATATAGGGTTGTTAATTAAATGTTGATTAATGAAAAGTAAACAAAATTGTTAAAACCATTTTGGAGAAATTAGCTTTTTTCGATTTTCGGCTGTTAGTAAACCACACTTATTTTAGGCGGTAGGAAAAAAATTGGAAAATCTCCTGTAGGAATGCTATGTAAACCCTAAGGTTAAAATTTGGTGTAGATACGTTGAACGGTATGGCCTCTAGGGGAGTGCACAGAAAAGTGTACCGAACGGACGGACCGGAAGGACGGGTATCGAAAACTCACATTTTCGATATGTAGATGCCATGAAGTATGTAAATCCGTTGAAATCTGACTTTGATATACTATTTTCACAATTACCATATTTTCTTCTCTATTTTGTCGCTCGAAAAAGAAAAGCCTGAGTTTACCACAAAAAGCTAGGGAGTTTACCAAAAAATATTCAATTACAGGGCCACCGCACTAAACTTTTTAAATTCAATTTCTTAACTGTGTTAGGCCGCAGTTGTTACTGAAGTGTGTATTTGGATAATACGAATAAAATTATCGTATTATTCAAATACAACTTCGATTGAAGAAAATCCAGACTACAAAACTCACACTTTGAGCACATTTTCATTAGACATATAATAGAGCAATTGTTTATGAAACATGAAAAACTCAAATGAGTAATTTTTGAGAAAGTCGTTCAAAAAGAACACGTCAGGAGTAACCTACCTCTTGTGAATTGTTTCGAACAGTGAGTTAAGATATACTTTTGGTTATTAATGAAATATTTATTTGCAAAATTTGAACAAAATCGCCTGTCGTTCGAGAAAATTGTCGGGAAAAACCTTGACCCCCCCAAAAAAACTATCTGTCGTAATTGTTTTTCATATAAATGACTTATACTAAAATATAGAGTTATTAATGAAATACTTATTTATGAATTATTAATAAAATTGTCCGAGTAATTTTTAAGAAAATCGCGAGGGAAAAATAACTCCCCGAAAAAACTTTCTCTTGAGGATTCTTTCAGGGTAAGCAAGTTATACCATATTATTAGGTTTTTAATGAAATATTTATTTCTGAGTACAAACGAAATTGCTTGACTCATTTTTGAGAAAACCGTGGAGGAAAAACACCTCCAAGAGTAAACTACCCCTCGCATATTTTTTCAGGACAAACGAGTTTTTCCATATTGTTCGGTTATTAACGAAATATTTATTTTTGAAATATGAATAAACTATTTGTGTCGGTTTTGAGAAAATCGCCCAGACAACACACTCCACCAAGAATAAACTACTACTCGCATTTTTTAGGGCAAACGAGTGATGCCATATTGTTAAGTTATTAATTAAATATTTATTTATGAAATATGAACAAAACCACTTGAGTACATTTTGAGAAAATCACTGAGGGAAAAAATTCGCTCCTAAGTATAAACTACCCCTTGTAAATTTTTCTTAGATAAATGCCTTATACCACAAAATATGGTTGCTAATTAAATATTGAATTATTAAAAAAAGAAAGAAAACAAGATCGTTAGAGCCAGTTATGAGAAAATATATTTTTTCTATTTTCATCGCACAGGAAACTACCCTTGTTTTGGGAGTAGGAGGGAAATAAAAAAAACTATAGGTAATACTAAGAAGATCTTAAACTAAAATTTGGTGCAGATAAGTTGAACGGTATGGCCTCTAGGCGAGTGCACAGAAAAGTGTAGCGAACGGAGGGACGAACGGATGGACATGTATTGAAAAATAACTTTTTCGATATTAGGGGCTATAATAACTGTAAATTCGTTGAAATCTCAAATTTGATTTTTTTCGATCACCATACCTTCTTCTTTCATTTGTCACTTCAAAGTAAAAGGAACTCAGAACTACAGATAAGAGACACCTACTTTTACACATAGACATTTATTGATTTAAAACTGTTTTAGTTTGTGTCATTTCACTGTCATTTCACTTCCAATTGAAAGGTTTTACCATGACTAACGGCATACCAATGACGAGACGGAAGTTTTCAGGAAGTAAATGCATTCAGAAGTCTAGACTGCATTACTCCTATCAGCCTGTTTTTACTTCTGCAATTGTTGACAGCTGTAATTTCGTCCAAACGCTACATGAAATAATTCTTGGTTGACGTCATTGTGTTACTATTTTAGTATTGTCCTCTTCAGACTCGGTTGAAGTTCTGTCTTAACGGTTATACATTTTTCCTTTCTTATTTCATCGTTACACATAAAAATAAAATGTTGTTGTGAGTGGATAGATTCGAACCTACGAACATTGAGTTTTCATTCTTCCAACACTTTACCAATGGACCAAGCTTTGTCTTCACGTTAACGCACGGTTACAGGGTTTATTACGATTTAAATAAAATGGCTGGCTATTAGAGTTTCCTGCTCACATATTTCGATAAAAAATTTTCATTGCTTCGTAGATACGTAGAGCAATGTTTAGATACACATTTAGGAGAGTGCATTTTGGTGTATATAATAATTTCATGTCAGGTAAGAGCTAGATAAGTTTTGATAAAAATGTTTCATATGTAGTTTTCAATAATAGGCTTGCTGTTCGGGGTGAAGTTCCAAGGTTCAGCATTGACTAGCAGTTTTCGCTATTAATATCCTTTCTAACAATATTGGCAGTGAACACAAGTTAGCCCGTGTTGAAGCTTTTTGCTCCTAATTTAGTTACTTTATTATTTATTGAAAATTGTCAGCAGGCACGTATGCAGTAATTTATTTCGGGAGGGGTCCGACTTCAATATTAGGATAAATTATAATAAAATTGTAAAAGATAATCCCCAAAATTAGGATAAATTTACAGAAAAGTTGGGATTTCAGAGGGGGTCCGGACCCCCTGGACCCACCCCTAAATGCGTCCTTGTTTGTCAGTAACGTTTCCTCATTTTGAAACCCTCAAAAACTTCGGATATATAAAGGAAAATGAGTTGTTTTCGATAAAAATATCACTTCAAGGAGACGCGACAGTTTATTGCACATGGTGTTATCTCACATTCACACGGGCAAGAATTCCTTCCCTTTGCTTCTCTGCCATTGTTCTCTATCGAAAGGTTAGGTTTGTAAAATATTACTCCTACGAAGAAGCGTGATTGGCAGATAGGAATACTGAACAGAACTTCACAGAAATGCATGCTGAACTTACGTTTATAGCTACCCTTTGGTGATTTGCCCTCAAGGTCAATCGAGTGGTAATTCAGTCCCGTCTCTGTTCTTAAGCCATGTTCGTATTACTTCGAACAGTTTTGATAGTGAAAAACATGCCTCGTAATATAACAGACTTCTTTCGCGTAAGAAATCGAAACTCAGTTGGTCAGAGCAACTAGTTTGTACGAATTAGGTTGTTAATTCGAGCCAAGTACGAGTAAAGGTTTTTATTACTATTGTTTTTATCTTTTTTATGTGAGGAAAAATCAAATTGTGACATAGCGATATTAAATGTATTTGGTTAGGTAAATTTGTCTTAGCTAAACTTTAAATATCAGTAACCGTCGAAATTATTTCACTAACTGATCAGTCACTGAACTTTTCAAACACGTCAAACCAGTGGCATAACATGAAGGTTAGCCTCTCCTCCGCAGTCCTTAGTTATGCGTTCGTACTTTCAGAGGCGCACCAAGGGCCGGGCGACTGCCCGGGGCGCCAGAGAAAGAGGGGCGCCAGAGAAAGAGGGGCGCCAAAACAAGCATCAGAAAATAAATTTTATAATGTGCTTTCTACTGACTTTTTTGGTTTATATTCTTGTAAAGTAGTGGCAATTACATAATCTTTTTTTAACTTCCCCATGGAAGAAGAGAGTTTCATAGTGCTAAGGGGGCTGTACCGAAAAATAGAGAGTTGACATGTAGAATAAAGAGTGGCGGGGGAGTAAGTATTGTTTGTTTGTTTGCTTGAGTTTAGCGTCCCACGGTTATGCCTTAATGGCCAAAGAAGATGTGGATCCTAATTATAGTGGAATCCAAACCACTTGTATCGTTCAACAATAATCTACCGGTAATGGGACGCGGTACCACAGAAGGCAGACGTGCTAGCCACTAGACCATGTGGGGGGAGCGGAGTTCGTATTGTTTATAGAGGGCCATATTCTTTGTGAAGTTTTCCTAGGTAATGAATGTCTTTTTGAAAAATGGGTTTAAAATATTAGAAACACTATGATAAAATGTAAAATATAGGCTAGTACTAGGGAGAGGGCGCCAAAAAGTCACTTTGCCCGGGTGAAAATTTGGTCTGGTCCGCACCTGCGTACTTTCTGTATATTTTTTGACCTTGCAGCTTGTGTGGTCCTCACGCCACAGGGTTGCGGGGGCGCTATTTACGCCTATGCTTCGAACGTAATTCAACAACTGCTTAAGAAATTTTACCATTAGCGTGGACACGGGAATATATATTTTTCTAATAGTCCCATAGAACTTTCACTCAGAACGCCAGATGCAATTTTGCAGAATGGGTTCTGGCTAATTAGAAGGAATATATGATGTTTCGTAAGTAAGTTCCTTTTAGAAAGTTGCTATTTCTTTAACGGTGAGGTAAATAAATATACTCATCGTTATTAGCCCGACACCAAACCATCCTGGACAAATCCCTCTAGAACAATGATCGGCAAAAGTTTATTCTGCCTAATTTTATAAGTGACTCAAGGGTGAAACACTTGTTAATGAAAGCAATGCAGTGTATACACTGCCTTGTTTCTGACAAAATATAAAATGCTTTGTAATCCTTAGACACTTTTCCTATTCTTTTTGTCACCCTTGGTTGTGTAGGGCGGCCTCGAACAAATAAAGAAAAGTTAATATTACAGTCAAGGAGCGCTATAAATATATTAGGTATTTCTTTTGCTACCTAGCCATAACGGCCTAGGGTCGTCTTCGGTAGAATAAAAAATGCTACGTGATATTCCATTCACGAAGGAGGAAAGGATACTCTAAATATATTTATTGTTCATTTTGTCTGCCCTGCTCGTCAGAAATTATATACTTTCTGTTGGGAGGGTGCTGAAAAGAGAGGGGGAAATAAAACGTCGTGTCCCCTCATACATTTTAATTTTTGTTATGTGGTTGCTCAAATTATTACTAAAGAAAGCACTTTAAACTAAGATGTCTAAAGTTACTACATTATGTAAGGGTGGCATATTCAGGAATAATAATAATAATAATAAGAAGAAGAAGAAGAACAATAATATTAATAATAATAATAATAATAGTAATAACAAATATGAATATCTTTGGAGAGCCGAAATTATGTGACACAAATCATTACATGTAGAGCTTTAAGATGAGTGGTCATAGGGGAGGAAAAATCTGGATTTTTCTTTGTCTTATTGTCTAACGTAAATATTATGTGCTGAAAGTAAGAAGCATCATCAGTCTACAATAGGTTGCTTTTACGTAGATTATCAGTTACTTCACTTCTCCTCCTTTGGGCTACTTACCTCATGTGGTAAATTCAAAACAATTTCATTCAATTTAAGACAAATACATTGTAAAACTTTTCCGTAATTAAATATATATAAGGAAAATGATCATTTAATAGGAAAATCTGTTATCAAAGTGTCTAAAAAACTAGATAGAAGACTATCTAGTGAGAAATATTGTGAACCTTTATAAAATTCTCCAAATTAGAATTAACATTTACGGGGAAACATTCGTAATGGCCAGCAAAAATGTAGTAAGCAGTAAACACAGGGGAAATAATTACGAAACTGTTTGCAAACAAAAATTAGAAACACTAATGCAAGTGACACAACGACATTTTTTTTTCTTTTTTGGGTACCGTCATGAGTTTTACACATATGTTATAATTTGATTCTTTCCCACATAAAAAAAAATAAAATAACCATAGTAATAAAAATGACAACCGCACTCCCATGAGATTCGAACCCACCACCTTCGGCACACAGACTCGTTGCTGTAACCATCTGAGCTACTTCGTTTCTTACGTGAACTGAACCTGTTCTACAATAAAGACGATTTTTCATTACGATTGTGCTAACAATTCGTCTTTTTCCATAGGTAATTTCCACTATTTGCTCTATCTATACGTTAATACTTAGCATAGATTCATATATTTGGAGTTAGCTGATAATGCATATAATAAGACATATTAGAAATATTTCGTTAAAATTTTCGTTTGTAGATTTAATCCACGTTTCTCTCAATGACATAGATGTCGCTGCTTCGTGTTCAACTGCAGAATTCCCTCGCGTTCTTGAAAATTTCCCACTTTAGCAGAGTTGGTAATTCTCGAGGTTTCTGTCGATTTAATGTTTTTTGCTTCTAATTTCTTTATTTTAAGCTAAAATATAACACAAATATTAAAAACGGGTTTGTTATTAACCTGTCCTGCTGGGGAAACCTTCCGAAATTTCGAACATATAAAGAAAACGGAGATATTTTCAAAAAACTTCAGAATAAAGAGACGCGTCATTTATTTTGCTCACGGTTGTACCTCTATCAGTATTGGGGGTCTATGTCGTTCCCTTTTATGGGTAAAAAATTGCAAAAAATTCAAATTTCGGAGATTTCTGAACTCATTTATCCCCTTTGATGAGGTGTTATTACCCTATATGGTTATATGGGCGTATACAGGGATCTATTACCTTTCATAAGCCATGGATATATTAATGAACCCCTTGAAAATTTTGGGAGGGGTACCTTAGCCCACCCCTTAAATTTTGGAAATTGCCCAATTTAAACATTTGGTATAATAGTATAAAACCCTAGTATGTATCACTATAAATTTGGGTGGTCCACCTCGTTCCCTTTCATTGGTACAAAATTGCCAAATTTTAGTACAACCACGTGTTTGTTTTTTGGCCCAATTTATCCCCTTGGATGAGGTGCTATTACCTTATACAATTATATGGTTATGTATATTAGTCCATTCCCTACCATAAGACATAGATACATTTGTGCGCCCCTTTAAAATTTGGGAGGTGTACCTTGGCCTACCCCTTAAATTTTAGAAATTGCCCATTTTAACATTTAGTATAATAGTATAGGACCCTAATGTATATTACTATAAATTTGGTGGTCCACCTCGTTCCCTTTTAGGGGTACAAAATTGCCAAAATATAAACGTAAGCAATACGTTGTGCAGTGATGGACACTTTTGGATGGTACAGCCATATGGAGGTTTACGGCTAAAGTGCTCCTCCAGTTGAGTCCGAAGTATTTGCCGGGAAATATTGCAACCGAACTAACTTTAAAAGAAGGCGGGTGGCATAATCGCCAGGCACTGAAAATTTCCTTACACTTGGGCGAGATTCCCACTATCGTCTGCAGCATCATTTCTCCAAATGAAATGAATCTGAAGTGCCCTGAACACGACTCGAACCATGAGACTTACGATTACCAAGCAACGACTCTGCTCACTCGTCCACGGAGCCACACAGAAAGATAGGCAGTCATACGTCAGACAGAACTTTTGTTACTTACAAAACGTTTTTGTAAGGGGGAAAGCTAAGGAAATTCCCTGTCTCTAGTTTTTCTTTCCCTGGCACTAACTTAATTACTGTTGTCCCAGCCTGGGAAGAATAATTTCCACCCCTAGATAAACTTTCCTAACAATTTTCATACATTTATATATAGCAACACAAAACATTTATCCATGGCTGTTCTGCACAATTATGCTTACACAAAACATTTACTTTCAATTCTATTAATTCCAGTACCGAGTAAACAGAAATACTGGATATGAAATTCTGTATCTCGGCAATAGTCTTGCAGAAAATATCCAAATTCAATTTTTCTATTTGGAAAAGGGGGACCATACACGCAAGTTGCGTCCATGAGATTTGTTTTGCGGAGGAAGTGACAGAAATTTACATTGAAAATGGCAAAATCGCACGTTTAATTATAACAATTTTATTTTTAAGAACGCCAAATGCGAAGAAGAACGAATGTATTTTCTTTGGCTTGAAAGAGTAAAATTACGGCTGAAGGTGGAAGTGAACAGAGACTGATGATGTTTAGTAAGAATGCATGCTACCAAACAGTGGCGTATCCAGGAGGTCTGGAACCTCCGGATATTTGCACAAGTTGTTAAAATAAGGCCCAAGGGTAGAAACATACCGAAGAGACCTCGCGATCGAGGTCGAGGCGTCACTCTCGATACTGGCACAAACACATGGATTCAAATGGGTATGCACATGCGGAATATGTACGCTACTTTGCGACCTAGAGGTCAACTGCGAGGGTGAATCAGTGGTCGCGATGACAAACAACCGAGTTTGTTTTTACATCCATTTTCAGCGGAAGCAGCTCTGTGGCTCATGTTCTCTTTGGTTCCCTTGAAGCGCTGCAAGGAATAAAGTCTTCATTTGTTTAAAATTTCGTCTGCAGAGGATTCTATATGTCTATACTCGAGAGGTTTTGCTGCACTGTTAAATGTGATTATGAAAGACATATTAATAGAACTAGTGAAAAATGTTCCAGCAATATGGGATAAGAAACACAAAAACATCATAATAGACAGGTTTTAAATAGAGAATGGAAGAAAATAGCAACTGAAATGTGAATGTCGGGTAAGTTATTCATATTTATTTGAGAATTATAATGTAGCTTATTAGAAAAAAAGAAGCTACTGTTAATTATATATATGCTTAAAAACTCCACTTCTTTCCCCCAATTCCGAGATTAATAAAAAAGGGTTTATTGTAAATTCGTTACTGATATAAGGTAAAGAAATACCTGTAAAGACAGGCACAAATCCATAGGGAGAAAATGTCGTATAATGGAATTGCAGTGACGAAACTTCATTTTCTACAGTTAATACCGCCTCCAAACCGAAACCTGAAGACATACCTGTTTTTTTCAAGCGTCTGGAGGAATGGCCACCCCTGGCCGAGGAGGGGAGCCGTAATTTTTAAGTTGCCAAGAGCTAGCCAAGAGTCTAAGTTCTTTCCCCTCCAGAAAATCAGTAAACAAAAAGTTTGCTTACTACTGTGTTAGTTAAGATTTATTTGGAAGAACCGTCTGCTAAAACCTACTACCAAATAATCAGACATAAAGCATAGCTAATATTCAAAAATGTCCGAAACATGTAATATTTGTGAAACATAAGAGAGAGAGAAAGAGATTAAGAAAGAGAGAGAATTAGTCCTGCACATAATAGTGCCCTTCGGTTATAATTTTAAACAAGGGATCACTTTCCGTTAGGTTTCTTAGATGAGTGGTTAGCGTACTGGACTTCTACATAGAGGGTTACGGGTTTGGGTCCACGCAAAGGACATTGTTTTTTGGCAACATTTATTATGAGCATTCCAAAAGTTCTGTTAAGACTTATATGTAGTCTCAGGAAGTTTGAGCCGAATTTATTTTCAAATATGAGACTTCTTATTATATGTTTTTCTTTTACTTGCAATATTGCAAATTTGATTTCAAATCTTACAACGTTAATTTCACTCATTGTCCTACGTCAGATTATGATGAAATTTTGCACTGAAACGCCAGTCAGGTGGCACTACGCGCATAATATTTGATTCTTACTGTTATACGTTTAAATATAGTGCGGAAACGTAACTAAGAAAAACAAGTTTGTTATCTCGTACGATACCACAGACCACTGGAGGAATTTCATACATGTATATTACCAATGAGAAATTTACTGAAGTTGTAAGACACTAAAAGAATCTTTAGGAGCAGGGGATAACAAGGGGAAGGGTTTGGTGTGTATGGACCTCAAACTTTGTAAAAAATATTTATAAGAATTGAGGTAAGGTTTTGTAGCACTTTTTGTCTTGAGAATAGTTCCGAGACAAATGGATTAAAAATCCACAAGTTCCGAGAGAGCACGTTTATAACAAATACCACAAAGTGACACAAATTATTGTTGAGTTAATATGATAATCAAAAATAAGAATCCGTGAAACAACAACACTTGAATAGCTTAGGCCTGCTCACGGAATTAGCATAAATAAAGGAAGAAAAGTGGGACCATGGTTTCCCACTGCTGGAGTCGAAGTTGCCCCCACTCTAGATTTGCAAAACAATTTCCGTTCTTTCTAGATACGTCTCAAAACACATTAGATTTACTTACATACTATAGTATTGAACGTATCACTGTAGTTATGCAATGTGCTTAAATAATAGCTGTTTTACATTAAGTATTGCAGCAATGATAGAGCAATCACCTCTTGTAAGTGGGATTTTTAGTTCGATCCCATTTCGTGCCAAGTGGTCTCTGTAATAGACAAACACGGTGTGGTAGATTTTCTTTAAGTTCTTCCGTTTACTCTCACCCCTTTGATTCCATCATTTCATTATTTTCATCACCACTGTCTCCCTTAGCCTACTCGGCATAATCGTGGGGCGTAAACCTGCAAGATTTCATTTTACATTAAGTACTAGCAGCGTTCACCCCGCTTCGCTGGGGTCACCCCGGAACGCAATAAACCTTGTTAATTAGATAATTTTTACTTTTTCGCTTTCAAGTGATATGATAAAAACCATAGTAGATTGCAGTAAATGTTAACATTATATCGCCTGTCATTATGTTAACCCGCCGAGTGACACGGTCATGCGGGTTGCATATAAATACGTTTATTTTTACCTATGATGAACTAACAAAGGATTTGTACGTTATGGACACTTGAATGGTCAATTATCTCAAGACACTGGTAATTAAAAATTAAAGTGATATGATAAAAACCATCTAGGGTCCAAATCCTAATAACCCCCCAAAAATGAAAGAAATTGGTTCAGCCGTATTAGCGTGATGAGGGAACAAAGGATTTGTGCGTTCTCTTTTATATATAAGATTATGTGATTCAAGGTATGTGTATTCGCAACTTAGGTTACGTCACGTTTCTCAAGAAACACTTTCAGTGACCGTACTTCCTAATTCATGTCTCCATTGAATTTCATGAGAGAGAAATGTGCATCACAGTAAAACCAAGTGAAATATCACCACACAATTGCAAAAGGATAAAATAATAGAAAGTCGAACGTGAGACTGCTGCGTGGAAAGCAAGGAATTTTCCAATACGCCATTACGACACTTCGCGACACATTTAATTTATAATCGTTATAATTTGTTAAAAATATCGTACTACATTCCCACAAACATAATCACATGACTTGTTGCCTCCAAATTGCAATTCACGGGGAAACGTATAATATTTTTTCTCACGAACATGAACAATGTCAGAAATGATTAAAAAAAGAAGAAAGGCCCACATCCAGAATCGAACTTAGTACCTTCGCAACTTAAGACAGCCACTGTAACCACACGACTACGAAACAACTACTTCGTACCACCCGTTTTCAGCAGAGATTCTATATAAGATGGGGACCTACACTTTAAAGTGTAATCTGAACTATTCTTTCTGTATGCTTCCTCTGGGAATCGAAATCAGGAACAATTAAACCAAAGTTGTGCACGCTAGCCCGTAGACCAGCTGGGAAAGCTTTACAGTATTGGAGTTAAAATTGCTGTAGGTAGGTGAAATATGATACGTGTATGTAATTTGATAAATAGAAAAAAGGGGGATATTTTTCGATTATTTTTCGATATGTTTGCGAGACATGATCCTACTTCCGGTTTCAGAGTTAGAATTGTCATAGGGCGATGAAATGTAGTATATGTATGTAGCTAGATAAAAACCGGCCAGGGATATTATAGAGGGGAGATATTTTCTATTATTTTTTCAATATCTCGCACCGTTTACGAGATATGATCCTACTCCGGTTGTAGTTGGAATTGCCGCGGGAAAAGTGAAATCTTTGAGTTTTACGTCCCACGCTTATGCCGGGTAGGCTAAAGAAGACGGTGATTATGAGAAATGAATGAAATTGTGGAATGAAGAAAAATGGAGAAAACGGGAGAACCCAGAAAAACTGACACACACGGTGTTTGTGAACTATAAAGTCCAATGGCATGAGCTGAGATCGAAGCAGGGACCCCACACACCAGGGGTGAACGCTCTACCACTAAACAACAGCAGTCCCAATTGTCGAGCAAGACGTAATTCATTATTAGCATCATAATGAGAATCGTGGGTATCATGAAGGAAAGATTTTTCGATTATTCTTTCAGTATCTCGCACCGATTGCGAAATATGAGCGTACTTTCGGTTGGGCTTAGAATTCTCGTAGGTATATTAAACTTAGTGTATATATGTACCGTAATGACAAATAACAAGCAGTATTGTAAAGGAAAGAATTTTCGATTAGTTTTTTAATATCTTGATCAGTTTCCGAGAAATTAGCCTGCTTCCGGATTCAAGAATTCAGAGGTTGTGTTTAGGAGTTGAGATGTTGGACGTCATAACCTTGCAAATGTCGTTCATGCAATGCAAAATTTGCGTTCAATTTCCGCCGATTAGCATAGCAAATATAATTTCTTTTTCTATTCTCGCCGAATAGTATGTGAAGCGCCTTTAGTGACTTAAAGGTTTTGTAAAGCATCAGTTGTTTGATTTTGATAAATGGGTTGTTACTGCTATGGACTTCTGTTGGAAAAATTAGTATTCGAATCCACCTTCACGAAAAAATTTATTAAGGCGGATTTTCATGTGTCCTTTACCTCCGTGAGTTGCGAGCGATTGTGCTAAACAGCCAATGAAATCACGCATCGGAGATGGCGCGCTACACTCGCGTCAGAGTAGAAATTTGTTCAATTCTGACGGAAGTAGCGCGCGTACACTATTGTATTCACTGACTAACATGGCGGAGGTAAGAACAACGTTTGAAGAACTGCTCGTAGAACAAGTAAGAGAAAATAAAATTTGGACAACCTTAAGTATCCGAAATACAAGGATTCAGTATTAAGGAAAAAAAAACATGCCATCAAATTGCTGAAAATATTGGTATCGATGGTTAGTACTTTTATATTTGTGTAATTAATTAGTTGTATTACCGGGAACAATAGATAGTTCATACAATAACTGGTATGTACAAATTATCAATCCCTATATAAAATAAAAGCAATGTAATTTGATACATGCTTTAGTATGATTTATAAATATTTTTATTTGTTTTATAAAATTTATCCGGATCGGATTTTAATTCAAAGAAAAGGTTCCTGTATATTCCGTATTCTCGTCGAAGCTGGAAAATGGGGTGAACCCACCACATTTTCCTAACATACTTCTGACGGCGGCGTTTTGAAATATAATATATTCCAGCTAAAACGATAGCTCTCCTTCGGGAATCCATTATCACAAACTAAAGTCGCAAAGTTTCTATTTTACGCATGCGCATTAGCTAGCGAGTAGTAATTTGGCGCAATACACGCACGGATGTATGAAAACGAAAATAATTTACGATGAATACGCTACATGTGATGCTTCCGTTCTAACGCGGGCATGAAAATCCGCCTTTATGCTTGAATTTCAGTTTCAATCCGTAGGTCAGAGGGGCAAAGAAGATCTGTGGAGAAGAAAAAAGATTTACTCGAATGACGAAGAGGAAGGGGACTGGAATATGTCAATGAATGGAGAAAAAGATTTACAAGTTTATTTCCTTCAATTGTTTTAGATTTGGTACTATTTTCTGATTCATGTATGATCAGTTTTCTTTCTTCTTGCATGCAGTATATAATAAGCAAATACATTACATACACAAGTAATTATATTGTCAGCGATATATGGTGTTCATTGGACAAAACACTCCAAACAATAAAGATACATATTAGCTGGGATAAATGATTATCCTTTGTATTTCATTATAATTCTCTCATCAAACAAACGCCTGAGAAATATACTACCCCTATATACAACAATGTTGTCTTTGAATGTATAACTCATAGGATATGATGCTTTATTACTTTTTTAACATCTTCGTTCCCCAGGTCCACGTATATGGACCTGAGTTCTAAAACCTTATGTTCCTATACATTGGTAACTTTTGCGTATCTGTGTCCGAAAATCGCATTACTGGGTCCTCTAGTTGAAAAATGTTTCATATGGTTGCACATTTCTCGATTGGTTTTCTACTTATTTTGTTTTGTTTCTATGAATTCTGAGTCGAGATGGTTCCGGTGGAGCGGAAGGCTAATAGACAAACATTTTTTCTATTATTTTCAATATTTTGAAGACAATACTTTTTTTTAGAGATGTGCCTAATACTTCTAGAAGTAGTAGCAATTTTATATTTTTTTGATGCACGTAGTAGTATTTCGGCTACACGTGTGTTTAGTTTAGGTCCACAAACGAGGACCTCAGGTCCAAAATACAAATTCTTAAGAAAGCCTCACCCATTTGGTGATATAAAATAAAAATACTAATAAGAGGTATTAAGTGATAAAAAAAACAATTTAAAAGCATATATGACATAAATATTTATCATCGCATATTTGTACAGAAGTTTTCCATTTGGGTGGTGATATGGTTGGGCATAGGTGGTAGTGGCAGCCGAACTTCAAATGTTAATAGGTGATTTTTATTGTACACGTAATATTTAATTATTTAGACTTTCTAAACTTACGTCTCTGCTGCCCGCATTATTAAATGTTTACATTACCGCTCAAGTCAAGTTGTGTATCCAAAGTTGGAGCATTATGGGACGGGGTAAAGAGCAGAGGTATTTTCCTAATTGATCATTGGGTTAACATTGTGCTATATTTCAATTTGGATCATTTAAACATGTTGCATTACACTAAATCGTAAAAATTTTATTTTAATTGTTCTCTTCGATTTCTAGATTGTGAGTAATTTCTAACAGTGGCAAATTTAGAAAATATTTTGGGAAGGGTCTTTGCTTAGAAATACTTCCTTTTTTCAGAAATTCCGGATTCTTAAAACGGAGCGCTTGAGATTTATCATCAAAAGCAAGACTATATTTAGTTTTCTTTCTTTCTTTTTCTTTTCTGTTTTTATAGAAATACCGGAAATTTGGGGACTTCAGCCCGAACATCCCCTGCCTCGATATCCGCTATTGGTAGTCATTGTTGCAATAACATAATTTGTATTTCTTCCTAGTTATATGAAAAAATTGTCTTGTTTCTTATTTCAGTTGTGAAGCCCCTCGATGATAGTGAAATGCAGAAAGCACTGAAACTACGAGTACAAACAGTGGCCTAATCGGTTTTATGTCAAATGCAATGAAGTTTTCCTGTACTAAAGATAATCCTTCTTCATGTATGTTCAGTAATCACTTTAAATTAACTTTATATGCTCTGGACCCAAAGTAATAGATAACCATAGTTTGAGAACCTCCGATATAATTGTATTTTACTGCAATAACAGTTTTTTGCAATAAACAAAACCAACTTGTATTCGCATGTTCTGAATTTTCATTGTATTCAACAGCATGTATTTATCATGTTAAATGGAAACGTAATAAATTGAACATACAGTACCACATAAGCAGGTCTTAATACTATTTAAGAACAAAGGTCTCCCTATGAGGACCATCATCTGTCCCTATGATGTGACCAAACACAAAAATTCATATTCTTGTTATGTTCAGTACCTCATAGATCTTCAAAAAAAGCGCAATGAAAAATTATTGTTGCTCTTTCCAGAAGCCAAGAGTGAAGAGGTAAAAATTTTAACACTTCCAGTGCACTCCTAAAAAATTGTAATAAAGAAATAACGGCAGTGTTTTTAATATTCAATTAGAACGGGACAATGTACACAAAATTTAGATTCAACCAACGAATACGACACGTTTCTAGCACTTGTGTTTTTCGAGATCTCGTTGTCGAAAGGATTGACGACAAACATATAAACCTAGCATTTTAATATATAGATTATGCCATCTTCCTCAACACTTATTACTCCAAATGCATAATCATTTCTTTGAGTATATTATTTCGTTCCAATAAGTTGTTAAAGGTTTATTTCTTCTTCTTTATCTTTAATTTTTCTATCATATCTTTAATTTCACCTGTTATATTTGTATCACTTTCACTTGTAGATCTATCATACATAGGAAGTGTTTCTAAATATCTGAAATCCACTCTTGCATTTTTTTTACAACTGAGACAAGTTCGCCTATTAAATTGTTATTTTGTTCTACTACTTGTTTAATCGCTCTTCCTAAAGTGTGAATAGAATCAATTACTGGTTTTCCTTGCTTTTATGTTATATATTCCTAATCTTTTTCCAATTTTTATCTTTTAAAAGCTTTGTTAAGAGGCTCTTTTAACTCAAAATCCCTCTGAATTCTTTTTCATCCATTTAATAAAGACAAAGAGAACAAACGTCAAAAACATGAAAAACGGCAAAACATACTTAAAGCAAGGTCAAAAAGATTAAGAAACAAGAAAAACGTCAAAAAGTACTTAAATTATACTTCGGGAAGATGAAGAAACATGAAAAACATCAAAGCGTTCGTAAATCAAACGTTTCTCAAATGTTTTATCTTGTTTCTATACTTTTCATTATTTGTATTCTCCTCATATCAATTAGTAGAAAACCATAAACTTACTGCCAGCTAGTAAAACATATCTCTTTAAATTTATCATAAGTCATGACTAGACTTCGGAATTTTAGGCACCAAAAAGTTTAATTTTAGGCGCCTAAAATAGGTACTAAAAATAGGAAAATAGGCGCTAAAAATTAAAAATAGGCTCTAAAAATAATAGTATAAATTATTACATACCCCTTTTTATTAACATCTTTTGTTTTCAGTGAATCAGGTGATTCATTCAGTACACAACTTGCTCATTCGTAATTTTGGAAACAGTAAATTACCAACAGTTTCTCAAAGTTTTCGACTGTCAATCTCTCTCTTTTGTCTGTAAGGATCATCTTTGCTGCCGAAAACGATCTTTCCACTGAGACAGATGTTACAGGAGCATACTTAAATTTCGATACATTTTTCATTTCCACTTCGTCGGGGATGGTTTCATCCTCTCCCATCAAAACTTTCCCTATACGAGCCAACACAAGAAATCCCTCATTATTCTTCACTACACTTTCCCACTTACACTGCACTTTTTCCCCAACTTTCCCCGTAGCACTTTGGATTTTCTTTTCGGCTTCGTTAACTACTGACACCTGTTCACTAAGTGGCTTTCCCGTAGCTTCCAACTTAGTGATCGTCGTAGGTAAGAATGAAAAATTTGACTTGATATATACAAGATCTCTTTTGAGAATGGGATCTTTGAAAAGTTCCTTCAAAACTGAAACACTTGCAATGTTTTCCACACCAGGAAGTTCGCCAACAACACCAGCAATAGCGTCCAAGTTCTCTGCGTAATACAAAGCTGCTTCAAGCCATGTTCCCCAGCGCGTTAGGACAGGTTGTGGAGGAAGAGAAATGCCAGGCAGTTTTTCTTTAAAGACAGCGATTCTCGATGGGGCTTTGCAAAAAGTTTTTTTCATGTTAGAAATGAGGGCATTGACTTGAGGAAATTCGTTCCTGATTGTTTCAGAAATTCTATGAAAAGCATGTGCTACACAGGTAACATGGATGAGGTTGGGGTAGAAAGGTTTTAGGTTCTTAAACGCAGCAATCATGTAAGAAGCTGCATC
Source organism: Thermobia domestica (assembly GCF_964235325.1). Classification (NCBI taxonomy): domain Eukaryota; kingdom Metazoa; phylum Arthropoda; class Insecta; order Zygentoma; family Lepismatidae; genus Thermobia; species Thermobia domestica. The sequence goes on along the minus strand of NC_137470.1, from coordinate 133,196,071 downwards.
TGTGCAAAGAAGAAGAATTTTAGAATCATCCACACCACTAGGATACAGAAGTTGCAAACTTTTGTTCACGGTGTAAGCAATTGTCTGGGCACTCACTTTCTTAATTTCCTTGCTACTTAACAAGTGAGGAGTTGAAGGTCCATCTTCATCAAGTTTTCCTACAACAACATTCACTATGTATCTATTGCATGCATCAGTAGTCTCATCGACGCCTACCCAAATGCTGGAATCGCCAATATCCTTTCTGATTGTATCAAGTGTATTGTTGTATTCAGAATCCAAACACGTTTTCCTGAGTGTTGACTCACACGGTATCGATTGCTGGCACCACTTCTGTAAAAACTGTCGGAATGTTTCATTTTGAAGTGTGTTCCATGGGATGTTGGCAGCGACAAGGGCTCTAGCAAGATCCGCATTAAATGTGTTCGCAGTTCCAGATTCAGATCCAGATCCAGAAGGCTGAGTTAACTGTGTCTGTTTCTGTTGTTTCTTCGCTTTAGATTTGGCAAGATGTCCAGCACCATCAATGTGTTGCTTTAAGTGGCACTTCTTTTCCTGAGAAACCTTAAAAAAAAAAAAAAAAAAAAAAACGCTTAGAAATATATTTTCAAATGCTTCTTACAAAACTAGTGAAGATGGTGGCGTTTTAACTTTAATTTCGGTTTCAAATTCTCTAATTTTCTTCGTGTACATTGCGACTAGTATTTTCAAACGGGTCAGTTCGGGTCAGCTTATTGTTGGACACCCTCAGTAACGGGTCGGGTCAGGTCAGCCTAACTCGGGTCACGAGTCTGGTATCGTTAGACCAACTCAGTTCACCAGTCGGGTCGGGTCAAACTATCTCGGGTGACCCGACTCGACCGGTGAACTGAGTTGGTCTAACGCTACCCGACCCGTGACCCGAGTTAGGCTGACCTGACCCGACCCGTTACTCGAGGGTGTCCAACCAAAAGTCGACCCGAACTGACCCGATTGAGAGCACTAATTGCGACAACTACCATCACTGTTTGCTTGCCTTTCTGGTCGTAATGTGCTTTTTTTTTTTTTTTAATCGGTGAACGTTACATTATTGATTTAAAGTTGACAAAAAGGCAAACTTGTTGGTCTACCTCGTTAAAGACCAATATACCCCAGTCCCATTTCGAATCAGAACAGATCAAATAAAAGACTAATCGATGAGCATTTTACTTCAGAATAATCCCCAATTTACAGACAGAAGCAATAAAATTGTATATCAATATCTGAGAAATAATATTTAATTTTAAGCACTGTAACTAATTTAATTTTAAGCACTATATTTTATTTAATTTCGAATGCTGACACACTCCAACTTGGCAAAAATTAAAACATAATTTGGCAATATTTTGTTTGAGATTTGGATGCCAAAATAATTGCATGAAAAATTTCAAAATATCGTCCCTTTAAAATTTTCTTTAAAACTGTAATTTACAAAATTTTTAACTGATTTGAACCAAATTTTCCCCAAAATATGATTAAAATGTTTCAGTGTGAAAATCAGTGACCTGTCAAAAATTTAAAATAAGGGCCGTTTTAAAATTTCAAAAATTCAAAATTTTTGCAACTATCAACTGACAGAAACCAAAGTTACAACGAAAATAAAGTATTAGCAATGCCTTAGTTGAGCGTGAACATCAGCATGATACAATAAATAAAATTGGCGTTTTTTAATTTTTTTTTTTTTGGAAATTAGTTGTCTCTTGCGGCCCTGCGACAAAAGGTGTATGGATATTCTTCATCAGGAGAGAGAGAGAGAGAGAGCAATCGATTAGAATTCCTTTTTTTTTTTTTTTGGCTTTGGGGAGAGAACATCAGAGACAAATTCTTCCTTTCTTAAGATCTGTCCTAAAATAAAATTATCCGCAATTGTAATTCTTGTTAGACGAGTGTCAGACTGTTCTTTTCTTGCCCCTGTGTGGAATTTATTTGTCTGTAACTATGGATGGAAATCAATAGCATCTTAAGACAATAGACAGTAGCACCTCGAGCAAAATTGATAAATAAAAAAACAAAGAGACAAACAAGTTTCTGCTTCGTAAAACAAGTTCTGAGACAATCTATGAACCTCAAACGCCGTTATTTAACTATTAACAGATCTTTTCTTTCTTTTTCGAGAAAAATAACAAAAAAAAAAAAAAAAATGGCCTTTAAACATTTTTCCTATCTTTTATGCTTTTCAAGATATTGACATTTCTAGTTTTTCTTTCAAACTGAAATCCTCGTTTTTAGATATTTTCGGGATGAAAGGATATATCCAGTTTCCTTAACTTTTTAAAGATAATCAATATTGGCATTGCACATTTCTTCTTTCAAACTTTTGGAACTGTTGGCATTTAAAAAAAAATGAATCCCGCCTTTCTTAACTTCTTTCGTATTTTTTTTTTCTTTTGAAAAACGAGATAGCAAAAATATGTTTTCTTAAGCTCCTGAAACTGTCGAGTAATTGCTGGCATTAAACATTTTTCTCCGAAAAGAGGACCCCTTTTGGAGTTACTGACACAATATGTCAACTTTAACTTACATTGTTTTTAACCTTTACCGCTTTTTTTCGGGGGGGGGAGTCCTTCGGAAAGAACCGAGAATGCCATGTCCGCTTTTCTCAAGATCCCCGAGAATCCCTAAAACTGTTGAATGTGTAAGTCTAGACACTTTCTTCCATTAGCACTTTCAAAACCATCGTTCATATATTTCATTTAAGCAGGCTGCTAGAAGTCTTTACATTTTAAAGATTTTCCTGTGTTACAGGATTATTTTTATGTTTTTTCTTAACTGATCTAAATTCCATGTAAATTAGATTTTCACGAGTTCAGCAGCTCAGTAACGTTGTCTCTTAAAATAGTTAACCTCCCATTGATAAAGGTTTTACTTTAGCTAGCTATACAGAAACAAGGAAGGGGGGGGTGTACAATTGATTTAATTAAATTTATAAATTCTGTAAATAAAAATAGCTTTTCTTACCTGCTTGCTGCACAATGGACAAAAGATTATTCTTCCATCGTATGTTAGATCTGGAAATTCTTGCAACCACTGGCGAATCAAGGTACTTTTTGAAGACTTCTCCTTTGGCATTGTTGCGTATGATACAAAACTTCTTTTTAAGAATCCTCAAGATCTGTGACTGGGCTGTAAGCCGTTGAGTCCAATTGTTCATGCGTTGTAGAGACGATGTATCGTTCTTGAACTACGTGTTTAAGATAAATCACTGCACTGACCCGAAAATGATACATGGATGGATACTCCAGTCAACTGAACCGCGTCACTTCATGAATCGTTTCTGTTCGTGGACTTTGGTTTTTCCCAAATATTGAAAGCGAAGACCCGAAGAGATTCTTGCTTCAATAGAGCTGTGTGTTGATTTGTGAATGTGTGTGTGTAAACTATTGTCCAAATTCCAGAGAGCTGAACGGATCACAGAAGAGCTGAAGTGAGCCGCTACAGAAGAGAAAAGGTGGAATAGTTCCAAGAATGCAGAACGGCAGGGAGGGGAATATTGGTTACTGCGATATGCACTTAGCAATAGCTTTGGTTTTGCCCCTGGGGAAAGAGAGACAGACAGAAAGAGATAGAGATCTTTCAGTACAGTGTCTGCAGGATGCAAAGGGATGGTTTGTCTTTGTCTTTCACAAATGGGCTTGACCTTGAGCAGAAATAGCTCAACTTTTAGAAACAATTTTTTACATACAACCACCCTCTGCGTTTCACTTCTTCATACGAGTTAGACTAAAATTAGCCTCGACAAACACACTCACTCTGCCTTCAGATTTGTCAATTAAATTTCACTCAACACTAAAAAAAAAGTTTATTTAAAAAATACAGGAATTTTGTATTTTTTGCAGTTTTAGGCATTTTTAGGCCAAAACGGCCAAAATAGGCGCTAAACTCCATTTTAGGCATTTTTAGGGCACTTATAAAGTGTTTTAATAGGCTTAATTCCTCATGATTCGTAAAGATCCGAAGTATTTTTTACTTCCTATAAAGGGAACAAAATAGGCATTTGCCTTAAAATCCGAAGTCTAGTCATGACTCAACCAAGAAACTCATTACACGCATGCGTAATCTTAGTATCATCTTGACAATATATAGATAAGAAATTAAAAGCAGTAGCTGTGAGGTCGTTTTCGTACCCCCAAAAACTTACAAAAGGTATCTAATTATCTGTTTTTGATACTCATCCTTTCTCCTCCATTTTTGTTTCTTTTTTGAACTAACATTAGAATATTTATAATCGTGACTATATTCTGAGCAAATCGACTCTACGTCACTTTCATTCGTATGTACTTCCTTACTATAACAACAATTTAACATAGTAACTTCATCAGTCTCTTTCTTAATTTCTACCGGAGAAATATAATAATTCGGATAACGAAAATCTATAACTTGCTTACCTATACTAAATTGTTGTAAATTCTGAACTAGTTTTTAGATTCTACCTACTCTTTGATTCCTTGAGGAACTTAAACGTTTTAAGATCATTGTACTTGAAGAGCACTTTCATGAGCAACTATGCTTATTTCTTTAGGTTATGTATTCTTACGAATCATCTGGTTACATTGTGTTTCTTGTAAATCACTTTGTTTTGGAAAAATATCAGATCACTTTCTGCTCACTCTAATTTAAGGCTGAATCTACTGTAACCTAGTAACATTCTTGAGAGCGAATAACTTTATCTAGTGTTCTTAAAACATTGTCATAATTACTGTTCAGTAAAACACTTCTGATTGGAGCGGATCTGCAATTTGATTAAGTTGTATTAGCGTTTTTCGTGATCCTCTAATTTCATTTAAAATTAGGAAATTATTTCTTCGTATTTCCTTTCATAAATTAACCTAACTGCATTTATCTCTTTCTTAATTTTCTCCTCTAGAGTTACTTCTACTTATTTTGAACGTTTTTGAATTTCTTCATCAGATTAATTTACCTTAGCTGCGATAATTATAAAGAAAATTTTCACTCTGTACTATTAACGTTTTCTCAAAAGCATTACCCAAAGTTACCACTTGGCTTTGAAACTCTTCATTGTTTTTGTACTTTATTACCTAAATTTTCAACTTTCTCACTTATTTACAAAGACTACTGATAGTTTCCATCAATGTTGACATTTATTTACGTTCGTTCAATTTGAATATTATGTGTACACCAGTAAGAAAACTGTTAACATTATAAACTATTCTTCAATAATATTTAATGGGCATATCTAGGGAAGCCAGCAAAATCACATTCCCCATGATATATCTGCTTGCTTTCAAGATTCTGAAATATTGTATTTGTCAGTACGATTCTATAGAATATACTTTGTTCCCATGTTTGGACACTAAGTTAAAACATCACACTAAGTGCAATACTTTTCTGTAACGGTACCAGCATGGTCCCTTGAGAGATTGTCGACCTTCAGATGTAATTGTGGCTGATTCTGTCTCTGTTCGGGTGCCATTCTGTAGCTAGAATGTCAGCCCGTTCCAGGTAAGTAATTGTTACCTATGGACACAACACATAAGCAAGGAGTTTTTCTTTAAAAAATGATCAACTGAGAGAATGCTAAATAAACAATAAAACTAAAAATTTTTATTTAAAAAATCATTTGAGAAGTAGTTTTCTAGAAGTTTTAACAGTTTATCTCGAAGTAAAACCCTGTCGTAGGTGCTATTATCCAATTTCAATAAGGTTATACTTCCTTTTATAATCTTTTAGCTACATGAAAAATGTTATTAAATTCCCAGAAGCATTTTATAAAGTTTGTTTTCGTCTTGTACTCTTGTATTTGCAAAGTGCACGGAGCGTATTATACTTATGTTTGGGCTTAACATCTTGAAGCAGACTAAAGGAAAATTTCTATATGCGGGTCTTTTACGTTACCATACACATATATTGTATCACCGGTGAAAATATTTGTACGGATGCGTGACGCATCATTTGTTTTCGGTATGAAATCAAATTATAAATAAGTGTGAGACGTGGTACTTCTTCGATATGTTTACCATGTCGAGACATAATTTGCCCAGCTAAATATTGTTTTTGTAATCTATCACGAGGATTTTTAAACACTGTAATATAATGTGCATTTAACTAATATCACCTCCATGTTTTCCTTTCGGAAATAAATTTTGAATAATAAATATTACAGTTAAATTTTTATGATGTGCATACTTCGTAATTAAATTTGCAACATTACCATTTGTTCCCCACATTAAATCATCAAGTATTAATAATGAATTTTCCTAATTTCAAAATTATTCATATCAGGTATTTTCTCTACAAAAGGTGTTTGGGCACTTACATCTAAATTTAGTAATACAGCACCATAGCCCCATTCAATATCATTAAATTTCATAGTAAACATTTTGTCATGTTCATTACGTAAACAATTTATAAAACAAGTCTCACCAGCCTTTGAAAAAACAGCAATTAAAATAGTTAAATAGTAGTGGGATGTTGAAACTTTAACATAATGTACTCAAATGAATGCATACAATAGAACATTTGCTTTAAACACGCACACACACACACACACACACACACATATATATATATATATATATATATATATATATATATATATATTCACACAATTAACATTGACTAATATTACAAAAAAATACAAGATTTATTCACGGCTCCTAACAATATAAATTAAAGCTTAAAACGACCAAAATTTTATTCACACGAAAAATAGTTTTTGATCAAATTTCCATAGGAATTTTACTATTTTCACAGCAAACCTGCTCTTATGAGTTTTCATTGAAAATAAAACATAAAAGAAAGGAGAGAAGTTAAAGATACTAAGCGATGCAATGAATAAATTAATTAATTAAAGAAATAAATAAATTAAGCAATAAATAATCTAAACTGGTACAACACAATCATACAAGATACATTCACTCGTTCGTGGGCCTATAGCCATAAGGTATTATCTGTCAGGAAAGTAAATGTACACCTATTTTTCGAGTCTGGCATTCCTGCGCTCCATCCGTGGAGAGTATGAGAATTAAATCAATCAAATGTTAACTGAGGGGCAAAAAGAAAAGCTTAATCTGAATAAGACATTGCAGAGAAGCACAAGCTGTGAATACGAATAGTGCATAGTGTAAATAAAGGACGACACCGAAAGAGAAAGCCAGAAACAGCTGTTAAACTTAGGAAAAAGAGTAAAAATTGTTGAAGTGGGAATATAAAACACAAATACAAAAATACGCCGACGAATAAACTTTAACCATGCCATGATCTTGGTGTAGTTATTAAGGTGCTGGCTTACAAGTGCAAAGGACGCAAGTTCGAATCCTAGGCAAGGACATTTTTAAAAATTTTTGTTAATAATACATACAGCTCATGAGAGATGGTAAAAGAGGTCGTATTTAGTTTCTCGTAGCAATTATTATTGGTAAGTATTGTTTAGTACTCATAATACTTTTTGTCTTTGCGTATTGCTTTCGTTCTTGTCTTCATTTCGAAAGAGAAGAATATCCGAACAAATGCCACCAAAATTCCTCTTATTTTGAATGTAAACACCATTTGCAATTAGTGAAGAATAAAAATTCAACGTTCCGATGTAGCTGCAAAAAGTAAGAAGAAAAACATGGAAGTGGACCATACTCATGGTTATGGTTATTCAAAATACAATTTCTACATGCCTTACACTTCCCGACCACCTTTCTACGTTAGCAAGTAAGAGGTTTGTGTTTAGGTTAGGCTGGTCAATACGTTTTGCAAAGGGGCCCGGTTTAGCTCTGACGTACCACAGCTGCGAGAAGGGAGAAAAACACTTTTTCTCTCTCCCTCTGTGTCTATTTATCTATCTATTTGTATATATATAACGTTATTTCTGAATGCCATAACCATTCTAATTTTCAGCGGATTGACACGAAACTTGGCACAAACATTAATTGTAGAAATATCTTGATGAGTTCGTTAACCAGAATAATCAGATGAAAATGTTCAAAATGGCGGCCCTTCAAACTCTTAAAAAGTTCCAAGGAACCAAATTTCGCCCATAAATAGGTATTCAGAAAGATTGAATAAATTTTCCTCTTTTACTGAAATATTTGTGTGCAGAAACTTATTGAAATATTGGACCCGATTAATCGCCTAAAGAAGGTTCACGCCCTTTCGCTACGGTCAGGGTTTTTTTTTTTTTGCAGGAGGGTGGTATTTTCCTATCGGAACAAGATGATTGTTAGTGATGATATGAAATTACACATTGAAAGTGAAGTAACTTGTGTAACGTGTTATTTGAAAGAATAATATAATAAATGTGTATTCCTCTAACACAGAGAACTGTAAATCATGTATTTCGAGTTCGGGAGCCTGAATGGCGAGGATTATTATTTGATTTGCTCTTTAGTAACACATTGCATTGCAAATAAAGGTAGGCAACATTAGTGGTAAGTAAAATAATAATAATAATAATAATAATAATAATAATAATAATAATAATAATAATAATAATAATAATAATAATAATAATAATAATAATAATAGGGGTTGTTTGTGGCAAGGTAATATCTTAATCAATTCTTCTTCAAACGTAATGATTGTAACGCCATATCTCTCTTACAAACAAAATATTAGCAATTTATATCGAGAGAACGGGAAACTGTAGAGCGATGGGAGCAACGTTGGACAGTATGCACTCATAGTACTCAGAAAAGTAAGCGATTTCAATGCAAAATGAACGAAGAGTCATTGTCATGGGTACTCATGGGGCCACGGCAGAGCCCTCTTTAGGCAAAGTGTCAATAACTTATATCGAGAGGTGATACTGGGATGGGACCAACTTTGGACACCGTGGGCCCATAAAGCGCATCGAAAAAATTAGGGGGGGCACCAGCCAGCCTTACTTATTTCCACATAATAATATTAAATTATATTGTCGAAATACACACACGAGTTAGCTACTAATATTTCATATTATTATTATTATTATAATCGACAGCGTCTTTTCATTACGTGTGCGTGTTTGACATGAAGCCAAAGAGAAGATCCATCATTCGTAGAAAGAATAATAGTTAGTTACTTTAACTGTGAACGACAGCGAAAAATACGAAAAGAGTGGACTACCTGTAGCGTAAAGAAGCAATATTTTCTCTCAAATGGATAAAAAATCAAGCGGAGATTGATTCGAACTCGCATGGACGGCGCGAAAGGCCAGTGCTTTGTCCACTATTTTTTTAACTGACTCACCAAACGTGTTTCAGTAACTTACTTATTGCTAATTTTACTTGCTTCACTCGTTTAACTTGCTTTTTCTAATAACTTATAACGACAGGGACACGAACACAGAAACATCGAGAACAGTTAAAAATGATAGATGCTCTCCCGCCGGGAATCGAACCCGGGACTCCATACACTAAAGGCGCACGTGCTAGCGACTAGACCAGCGGGAAGGGCAACGCTCACTCCCTGTGTCGTTAGGGATTACGACCACTGTATTGCCAGCTATCACTTCTGTGGGTTGTATACTATGTTCACATGTTTCTTCTTTGCTGGAAGAGTAAAACCTACATTATATGTAATACATGAGGTATTTAGACCTACATGCTCTTCATATAATGTAACAAAAGGGTCATGCTGGGAATAAGAAAAAGAACATTCCTTGGACAAAACGGAAACTATTGGCATCAGAAATATTTATCTACGAGGCATGCGCAGTAGTATATTTCAGAATAGTTACTGTTTTGTACAGTAAACGAAGAAAGGGGTATAAAAAAGCAAATATGTCGCGCCAACGAGATCGACCAGATTTGACAGGGGCGGAAGCAGATGTATAGTAATACAACAACTTCGCTCAGTTGATACGAGCCGAGCCGGTTGATATCACTACCCGAGTTGGTCTTCTGCTTGGGCTCAAGAATTCGACCGTGCAGGTCTCAGCCTTGATTTTAAGAACTACAGTATATACTTATATTGGTGATTACGACATTTGAGACTGTCTCGTAATAATAATAATAATAATAAAAACTCTTGTCTTCTCGTTATCTCGACGAGACGAGATACACTAAAATTGCCCCACGAGGTGCACCAAAATTACGAGAGGAGATGCACCTTGTCGTGAGCAACACTAAAAGTATTCCACATTACTGCCTACATTTCTCATGGCTTTCGCTTTCCAGTCTAATCAGGCCATTATTTCAAAACGAGTTAAAACGAGCTGAACGAGCGAGAGAGCCATTATAAAACTCGACTCAACTCGAAACTCGACCTCGAAAACAGCCCCTTGGCTTGGAACTCAACTACAGAAAAATACCTTTGACTCGACTCGGATTGAACTCGAGTCGAGTCGAATTTTGGCTCGACTTGTGCTCATCCCTAATCGTATTTGTATTTTGTTTCCACTTCAACAATTTCTACTCTTTTTTTTTCGTTTATCTATTGTTTCTGGATTTCTCTGTCGGTGTCGTCCTTTATTAACACCATGCACTATTCTTATTCCCAGCTTGTGACCCGCTTCAATGTCTTATTCAGTTTAGGCTTTTCTCCTTACCTTGACTTCACATGTGATTGATTTAATTCTCACTTTCCGCGCACGACCGATGAAAAGGTTTTATTATTATTATTATTATTATTATTATTATTATTATTATTATTATTATTATTATTATTATTATTATTATTATTATTATTATTATACTATTGAACTTGCACGGCGAAATTACTGTATAATGCGATACCATTTTAGTAATTTTATTCCATTGTATGTTATTTAGTTTATTAATGGGCACTAAATTGTCTCCAGATCAACGAATAAATTAACTACGGCATGCACTTTGGTGGAAATATCATTACATGAACATGTTTGGAACGAACCGATAATTTTATTGTAATGATATGTATGTAAAAGAGTAGACATTGTTGAAGTGGAAACATAAAATACAAATACGAATAGGGATGAGCACGAGTCGAGCCAAAATTCAATTCGACTCGAGTACAATTTGAGTCGAGTCAAAGGTAATTTTCTTGAATTGAGTTCCGAGCCAAGTCGCTGTTTTCGAGGTCGAGTTTCGAGTTGAGTTGAGTTTGATAATGGCTCGCTCGCTCGTTCAGCTCGTTTTAACTCGTTTTGAAATATTGGCTTGATTAGACTGGAAAGCAAAAGCCATGAGAAATGTAAGCAGTAATGTGGAATACTTTTAGTGTTGCTCACGACAGAAGTGCGTCTCATCTCGTAATTTTAGTGCATCTCGTGGGGCAATTTTAGTGTATTTCGTCTCGTCTAGATAACGAGAAGACAAGAGTTTTTTTTATTATTATTACGAGACAGCCTCAAATGTCGTAATCACCAATATAAGTATATACTGTAGTTCTTAAAATCAAGGCTGAGATCTGCATAGTCGAATTCTTGAGCCAAAGCAGAAGACCAACTCGGGTAGTGATATCAACCGGCTCGGCTTGTATCAACTGAGCGAACAGCTCGAGTCGGCTCGGTTGGGATGAGCCGATGACCCGAGCCGGCTTAGTTGGAACAAGCCATCGACTCAGCTCAATTCAGCCGATGGCTCGAGCTTTCTCGGTTGGGATGGGTCAACTACTCGGCTCATGTGAACCGGTTCGAGCCAGCTGAGTTGAAACTAGTTCATCAGCACGTTTCGACTCAGCTCAACTAAGCCGATGGCTCAAATCGGCTCGGTTGGGTGAGCTGTTGGCTCGGCTCACTTCTCGATCCGGTTCGATATTGAATGAGCTGTAAGCCGAGCCGCTCGAGCCGTTGAGAAGCCCAAACCCGGTCCCAGCTGTTTTGAATATGTTTGGCTGAAGCCTATAACTTTTAACAAGTTTTGGCTTGAGCCCGAATACTTGCCCTTTCGGAACTCAAACTCAGAACGTGGCCGATGTCCTTGCCTCCTGAAGACTTCCAGACGACCGAGATCGACAGTCAATTAGCTTTTACTATTCAGATACAAACCGTATATCTTTTAAAGATTATACATGGTGTTGATATAATAATAATAATAATAATAATAATAATAATAATAATAATAATAATAATAATAATAATAATAATAATAATAATAATAATAATAGTTTTAAACTTGCCCTGAAATTTGGCAAAACTTACTTAAAAGTAGAGATTTCGGGGAAAGGGTTCCGTCCCTTCAAGACACACCTCTGCAACTACCAACATTTTAAACTAGAACGTTTCATTGAAGTTTCATGTAGAAAGTATTCTACTGTATGTTTTGAGGAAAATAACTGTAATAAATATAACTGAATATCACGCGACAGTAAGGCATATAATAAACTAATTTTTAGAATATGCAGAAGTAAATATAAAAGCTTTGCTACAAAAATACCTACACAGAGCATAATTCAATGAGCTCTGAAATACAATGTAACGAAATAGCCTATGAGATTCAGTCTACAGAGCAATTGTTACTTAAAGAATGGACATACACTATTTCGAGAATCGAGACAAGACGGGAAATGTTTACAATACTTTTCGTCTCGTCTCGATTCTCATCTCCAAAGAGAGACGAAAATTTTGATTTAGCCCTGACCCGTTTCGAATGTAAAATTTTAATTCTCATGTTATTTTATTTGTTTTAGAAACGAGATGAGAAACTCCTCTTCTCGTGAGCAACATTAAACCAAACCGAAATATTTTTTTCCAAATGTCACGTTTCTGCTTGTAATGGTATGACTTGAGCGATAATTTAGCTTCTAGCTTTTAATCTTCTACGAGATAATAATAATTAATATTATTACTATTATTATTCCTGAAGATTTGATAGTTCAACTATCGAAACATCCGAGTATTCAAATATCTGAATATAATAAAACGTATGTTATCGCTGATCAATCGCCATAAAAAATCCTAAAGTAAAAAAAAGCAACGTGCATTCGAACAAGCACCTTGACCACTGAGCCACGATCGCTACGCGGTAAACGATTCGTCTTTAGTCTGGTTACGTTAGGTTTTTTTGTTTCCGCTTGCGCTTGCGCCTACGCTCTGGTTACGTATGTTATATTTTTCGATTCAAAATGTCTTTCGTATTTCTTTTATGAAGTCGGCAAAGTTTACATTAATAACTTGAGTTTTTCCTAAACCACTGGTTCACAAGTTCGTTCTTTCTCCACACGAAACTACAAATATGACAGATTGAATTCTCATACTCCCCATTTCTTTCAAAGCAGTCGCCATTACCTGGTCAAAGACTTATTTCCGCCACGATTCATACTAACCAAAATAAATTCATTTTTCGGAAGCGGAACTTTCACTTTCAGGATTTCGCAAAATTATGGAATTCAGTTAAACTCCGGAATTCAGAAGAATTTCGGAACTCGGAAAGAATCCGGGATTTAGAAAATTCCGGAATTGAGAAAAACTCCGAATTTAGAAAAAAATCCGGATTTTCCGAATTCAGGAATGTTAACGAAATCAGAAATTTCTAAATTCAGGATTTTTCCGAGTTCCGAAATTATTACAAAATTGGAATTTTCCGAATTCCGGAATTTGTCCGGCTTTACTTTCGCGAGTCCGAAAACTAATAATTCCGGAACGGGCTATCCCTAGTTTATACACAAACTTTCAGAACACTAAGCTAGTAGCTGTCTACAAACAAACAAGTAATGCAAAGCATGTTGTATCCTGCAATACGTCATGTATTAAAATCCGACAGCAGTTTCCGTATTAAAATCCGACAGCATGACCCTTTTATTACATTATATGAAGAGCATGTAGGTCTAAATACCTCATGTATTACATATAATGTAGGTTTTACTCTTCCAGCAAAGAAGAAACATGTGATCATAGTATACAACCCACAGAAGTGATAGCTGGCAATACAGTGGTCGTAATCCCTAACGACACAGGGAGTGAGCGTTGCCATCCCCGCTGGTCTAGATGCTAACACGTGAGCCTTGGGTGTATGGAGTCCCGGGTTCGATTCTCGGCGGGAGAGCATCTATCATTTTTAACTGTTCTCGATGTTTCTGTGTTCGTGTCCCTGTCGTTATAAGTTATTAGAAAAAGCAACTTAAACGAGTGAAGCAAGTAAAATTAGCAATAAGTAAGTTACTGAAACGCGTTCGTTGAGTCAGTTAAAAAAATAGTGGAGAAAGCACTGGCTTTTTGCGCCGTCCATGCGAGTTCGAATCAATCTCGGCTTGATTTTTTATCCATTTGAGAGAAAGTATTGTTTCTTTTCGCTACAGGATGGATTTTCTCTTTGGTTTCATGTCAAACATGCTCACGTAATGAAAAGACGCTGTAGATAAAAATAATAATAATAAAAACATAATAATAATAATAATAATAATAATAATAATAATAATAATAATAATAATAATAATAATAATAATAATAATAATATGAAATATTAGTAGCTAACTCGTGTGTGTATTTCGATAATATAATTATATATTATTATGTGGAAATAAGTAAGGCTAGCTGGCGCCCGCCTCCCTATTTTTTTCGATGCGCCTTATGGGTCCACGGTGTCCAAGGTTGGTCCCATCCCACTATCACCTCCTGTTTTCTCGATATAAGCTATCGACATTTTGCCTAAAGAGGGCTCTGCCGTGGCTCCATGACTACCCATGACAATGACTCTTTGTTCATTTTGCATTGAAATCGCTTACTTTTCTGAGTACTATGAGTGCATACTGTCCAACGTTGGTCCCATCGCTCTACAGTTTCCCGTTCTCTCGATATAAATTGCTAATATTTTGTTTGTAAGGGAGATATGGCGTTACAATCATTACGTTTGAAGAAGAATTGATTAAGATATTACCTTGCCATAAACAACCCCTATTATTATTATTATTATTATTATTATTATTATTATTATTATTATTATTATTATTATTATTGTTTTACTTACCACTAATGTTGCCTACCTTTATTTGCAATGCAATATGTTACTAAAAAGCAAATCAAATAACACTCCTCGCCATTCAGGCTCCCGAACTCGAAATACATGATTTACAGTTCACTGTGTTAGAGGAAAGCACATTTATTATATTGTTCTTTCAAATAACACGTTACACAAGTTACTTCACTGTCAATGTGTAATTTCATATCATCACTAACAATTATCTTGTTCCGATAGGAAAATACCACCCTCCTGCAAAAAAAAAAAAAAGTACCCTGACCGTAGCGAAAGGGCGTGAACCTTCTTTAGGCGATTAATCGGGCCCAATATTTCAATAAGTCCCTGCACACAAATATTTCAGTAAAAAAGGAAAATTTATTCAAACTTTTTGAATACCTATTTATGGGCGAAATTTGGTTCCCTTGGAACTTTTTAAAGAGTTTGAAGGGCCATCATTTTGAACATTTTCATCTGATTATTCTGGTTAACGAATTCATCAAGATACTTCAACAATTAATGTTTGTGCCAAGTTTTGTCTCAATCCGCTGAATATTAGGGTGGTTATGGCATCACAAATAGCGTTATATATATACAGATAGATAGATAAATAAACACACAGAGGGAGAGAGAAAAAGTGTTTTTCTTCCTTCTCGCACCTGTGGTGCGTCAGAGCTAAACCGGGCCCCTTTGCAAAACGTATTGACCAGACTAACCTAAACACAAACCTCTTACTTGCTAACGTAGAAACGTGGTCGGGAGGTGTAAGGCATGTAGAAATTGTATTTTTAGTAACCATGAGTATGGTCGACTTCCATGTTTTTCTTTTTACTTTTTGCAGCTACTTCGGAACGTTGAATTTTTATTCTTCACTAATTGCAAATGGTGTTTACATTCAAAATAAGAGGAATTTTGGTGGCATTTGTTCGGATATTCTTCTCTTTCGAAATGAAGACAAGAACGAAAGCAATACGCAAAGACAAAAAGTATTATGAGTACTAAACAATACTTACCAATAATAATTGCTACGAGAAACTAAATACGACCTCTTTTACCATCTCTCATGAGCTGTATGTATTATTAACAAAAATTTTTAAAAATGTCCTTGCCTAGGATTCGAACTTGCGTCCTTTGCACTTGTAAGCCAGCACCTTAATAACTACACCAAGATCATGGCATGGTTAAAGTTTATTCGTCGGCGTATTTTTGTATTTGTGTTTTTGTTCCCACTTCGACAATTTTTACTCTTTTTCTTAAGTTTAACAGTTGTTTCTGGCTTTCTCTTTCGGTGTCGTCCTTTATTTACACTATGCACTATTCGTATTCACAGCTTGTGCTTCTCTGCAATGTCTTATTCAGATTAAAGTTTTCTTTTTGCCCCTCAGTAAATATTTGATTGATTTAATTCTCATACTCTCCACGGATGGAGCGCAGGAATGCCAGACTCGAAAAATAGGTGTACATTTACTTTCCTGACAGATAATACATTTCCACTTTTTCTTATAGCTTCATCGTTAGTCACATCATGTTTGTAAACTCGTTTACGTTTTTTATTTACATTATGGCGTGTCTTTGTCTCTCTACAGCTCTGTCTACCCACGATACTATTTGGATTTTCAATTACTTTTGACTTAATTTTTCCAGACACTGACTTATAGAAATTCTCAAAGTGATTTTTCTGAGAGGTCTTATCGTTTAGTGTTATGCCCCAAATTTTGAGGATATGCTGAAATACCCCTTGGGCATTCTTGAGACGTATAATATAATTTCTCGGCTCTAATCCGATAAAGGATGTATACTCCCAACCTTCTTTTATTTCATCTGTAAGATCATCCAAAAAGTGTCCGAAAATTAACAAAATTTGCTCATCTTTTTTAGCAGGTACATAATACTGTCAGTGTCACAGTAGATTTCTCTGTCAGGTCTTACTGGCGTCAGTAATTCGTACAGTGTAAGTCTAGTTCACGAAGTAATAAATGCTGCTAGCAGCACATAGGAAAACTCTAACGGTACGTTTTCAATTTCAATGTCTCTGTAATTGATAATTAGATCGTAATCATCAATTGGAATCACACTTTGAATTTCATACCGTGTCGTCATTAAATACCTAAGAAACGTTATTTCGTTACCATATAATGTATTGAGGTATCATTTTTCACATAGCCTTAATCCCGAGTTCATCCTAATATTATCATAATTTAACTGTACGCTGTCATGGACATAATATTCCTCGATACATTTTTGTTTGTCTTCTTTAGTTCTACAACAAGCCTGGAAACCAGAGCCATCCTTCTTCATCTGAAGAAAGGTGTTCACATAAGTCCCGAATAGACCACTTGAATTCCCATATTCAGGATACATTAGTTCGAATTACCATATTTCGCATATTTTGAGTATTTTATACCTTTTAGAGAGCAGGATGTAAATCTTGTGTAACAAATGTTCTTGTGAGAGCACGCTCAGCGTCACTATAAGTACATTCGTTAGTATTCCCCCATATATTTCCGGCAAACACCGAGGAGTAATTGGCATCCTACAACATACGGTAAGTTCGGAAAACACATACAATTATGGGCCAAAATACTGCATTTTATTACACCATGAATATTTTCCACACCTGGAAAATTCGGAACTGTATGTAACTTATGTGAATTAACGGACATAGGTTAACGTTCGATAACCTATGGTTAGAGACGTGTAACCCCGTATTCATGTATTTGCTCATTTTGCGAAATTCACGTAGGAAGGAAAGACCTCAGTACGACCATTGTAGCAATTCTTGAGAATAAAGAAATAGGGAAGATTTGTGCAACGCTCTTGAGAAAACTTTTCTACATCTTTATCCTTCTTAACCTTGGTACCCCAAAAGCATTCCCATATTTCATATGTTTATACCAAAACTTTTAAAGAACCTACGACATGCCATAGTTTGTTCATAACGTTTTCCCATCTGGTTCTAGGAGTCATAAGAGTCATGCAGAATGGCGTCACGGTTAAATGGGAAACAAGATTTGCACGAATCCCAGTAACACCTGAGTAACAGTAAGTCGAAGGTAGTGATGAGTCTTTCGTGCCATTCATCGACCTTGTATTTACAAATATACTTCTCCAGCTTGTTATGCATGTTGAATTTCTATCACTAATTGGTCTTCCATATACATAATCCATTGCAAAGCTTTAGCGCTGTTTGGCCTTGCGATATAAACCCAACGCAGGAATTGCAATAATAGTGTTCTCAGGTAAGTGCTACGTACGGTCCGTCGGTATCTCAAGACTTGCGATGGTGGATGACGTGATAAAGCATTGTAAACCTTCGTTTTCTCTTCAATAATAGCGCTAAATATAATAACCGCTTCTGTGAGATTTCTAACGTCATTTTCACAACAAGACACAATTTCTTTCTGCAGGTTAAACTCCTCATCACTTGGCACAAGTTTTTGGTACCATGCTTCCAATCGCTGATGTTCTTTCGCTTAACGCGCCTCAGGGTTACAGTATTTAATTACGGGATATAGACCCACATAATTTTGATTTTTTGAATATTAAATATATATGGGGAATCTCTCCTTTAAATTTTGAATAAAGCCTGGCGTTTTGGTAGTTTCGATAGCTTAACCCTCAGAGATAGATACGTGTCACAGAGAAGATTCTATCTCCAATACTCGTACTAAAAATCTTCTCACCCAAGATAAGGGAACTATTAATAATATGCTGTTCTTCTATTAGATTTCTAAGACAGAAGAGGATATCACATCGGCTCCCATTTTGCGCTAATACCACTAAATTCTGAAAGACAGGACGTTCTGCTAACATATGGTTAATAAAAGCCGTCAACGTTTTAAAGGAAATAGAACGATTTGCAAAATTATCAACGCATGTTTTACAAGGTTCGTCAATGCCTTTTGTGTACACTCCTGGCATATATGATGAGAACACACATATACAAACTCATGTTCCCTACGGTGATTCGGTCATTTGGCGATACCACCATCATTTCTACATCATAGGCTATGTACATAAACCTATAGGTATGCACATTCTTCTGTCTCTCAACAAGACACGTGTGGTTTATATCAACATGTACGTGACACGTTGAACACAAATGTTCACCACACACGTGATCAGATTTTCCAAGTCTGCTATCAAATGTGACATCACAAATGATGCAGACCTTAGCATTATCACATAGGGATCTACCCGCTTTACGTTCCAAATGATTGTCAAAACATACACCTTCAGCAAACTTTCTATTGCATACATTACAATTAATTTTCATATTAGTGTAATTGTGCTCATGTTTTTTTTTCTCGCAGAAGGAACATAGAGTTTCATACTTATGTTTATGCGTCCTCTCATCATAACCTTTCAAACAAATATATCAATACTTTCGAGCACTGAGGAACGGTTTAATATTACAAATTGGTTCGAAATGGCCAACACTGTTACCTCTTTCATAGCAAATAAAGTTCTTATTTTCCACCTGTTCTCCTGGGTAAGGAACTACATAATGTCGGTTCCTGTTTTCATCTTGCTCACAAATTACAATTTGATACTCCCCTTTCAAATAAGATTGGAAAACATCAACATCTCTAACGTCACAACCTCCCTCAGCTAGAACACTAACACCTGCCCTAAGAAGCCATGTATCTCCGTCTTTTCTTGTTAAATTATACAAATAATATTTTGTACCTTGTGTGGCGATGAACTCGAAATATGGTTATCTTTGACCTTGCTTGAGTGAAGTTGAAATATTGGGATTAATATACATTTTTCTCCTCTTCGGTTGCTTAGAGCTAGCAACAAAAGTAAGGAAATATGTAAAACAATGAAGATAAGTGATATTGCCATTACTGCGCAGTTTTATAGGAAGTTTACTCAGTGAAGGTTATAGATGGTAATCAAACAGGATACAAACTCAATCATAACTTCAACGACGCAATAATGAGAGGAACATTAGTCAGTAATTACGGATGTTTGGAAATTCTGATACATGACATTGAATCATCCGTACACGTGTATATGTATCATGCATCGTATTCTGGGTGCGGCACTTGCTAAGAACAAATGAGAAAGCAAAAGAGCAATAGGCTTCCATATTTAGGGAACTGCGGCAATGTATGGTCTGATTATCACAAGATTTGGGTGTGTCTAGTGATGTAAGGTGGACAATTTTCCGGAAAATGTTCCGCTATATTTTTCCGGAAAATTTTCCGTTCTAAAAAAATATCAGTAATCAAGCAACAATTCCTCAGCAATCATAAGATTGGTTGAATTCATGTAAAGAAATGTAAAAAAAAGTGAAAGATTGTTTAAAGAATCTGAAAATTTTCATGGCTCAGACAATGTTCAGTACTATGTAGGAACAAGTTAAACATTTTTTCATGAATCATGCATTTTATTTCAATAAATAGTATGTTCATATATTGTTGGGATTAGATATGTTTCAATCCCATGACAAAGCGTCAGCACAAATTCACTATTTCAATCAATAATTGGAATGCTGGTGCATATTTCTTTCTTCACCATCGCTTATTAGGAACTAAACATATCTTTAAGACGTTGCTCCCAAACATTGTCGATATGCTACGTTTCCGCACCCAGAAGGGTGTAACCACCCATTAATATATCTGTATAAGCCCTGCTTTTTTCCAAACACTAAGTTGTACTCTTGCGAGTGAATACGGGTAAGAGTGCCCCATAACTTCACTTCGTGTAAGAAGCCTTAACCTCTTACGTTTTCTTCTTCTTCTTCCAAGATGGAGGGATCGCGAAATAGCCTTGCCCGTTTTCATATATCTTCACAGGGGTAAGTGCGGCCCCACGGGTGCATGTCCCAAAGGTAAGACACCCCTGAAATAGTCATGCCCGTTTTTATACACCTTCCCAGGGGAAGTGCAGCTCCACGGGTGCATGTCCCATGCGTTCGCATCATACGTATCGCGGTCTTATCGGGGGTAACTTTCCCACAAATCCTAAGGGAATCCCACGCATTTACGTTCGAAATAAGCGAACAAGTGTCTTTCCTTCTTTCTCATCTAATTCTGGAGAGCTCTGCGTAGGAAATAAACAGTTGGTATTTGCCCACAAATTCACAGGACCCCCGTTATTTCACGTTCAAAAATAAACTGAGACATTTTCCCCACAAATCGGAAGAGTCCTCCACGGGTGCTTGTGCGCCAAGCCGGAAACACATTTGTCCATGTGTGTCTTCCGAAACGGAAACAATTGCAAGAGCGCCTCTGTCGACCCGGAATACAGCCGTCACTATACTTTCAAAATAAGCATACTACGTTTTCTTTTGCGTCTAAGTTAAGGAGTGACATCGCAACCCGAAGGATTAATAATAATAATAATAATAATAATAATAATAATAATACGCAAATTTAAAAAAACGAAACAATCTTTCACAAGCGTCGGGTTTTGAACATGGTACCCTCACTGCAGAATCCTGATACGCTAAGTACTACACTAACAAGACGCTCTTCGTAGGATGAGTTCGGTTTCCCCGTCAATCAGCACGCTTCCGATCATGCAGGCAAGCACCATTTGCTTTATCAACAAGGAAACTTGATTCTTTCTTTTAAAAACCTCATAGTATTTACAAGCACTGTACATTCTATATGCTTCTTCAATATGGAGCAACCACTATATATATATTGCACACCGCTATATGAATAACATAAGGTAATACTAAATTCATATTTTTACTGCAACACTACTTTTTAACAATGAGCGTCCATAGGAAGGGGTCAAACTATTTATTGTTTAGAGTTTCAAGTTTGAAACGAATCCGATAATATCATGTTTCCTCCAAAAAGTATATTTTAGTAAAGAAACGCCACTGCACATCTTCACGTGTTTCATGTCTTCTCAGACAGATGGCAGAAGTTTCCTGTTAGCGCATTCCCAAAGCTGTTGGTTACTACTGTATGCATCATTTCTGAGAACAGCGCTGCTAATCCTACATCTTTCTAACTATCGCAGTCAAATGAATGAATGCTTTAATTCTGTACTAGCAGTACTAAATATTTCATTCCATACAAAAGAGTACACAGAAGACAAAAGAGAAACATTCAACCATAAATCCGTCCAACTCTGAGTTTTCTTTCAATTTTTAATACAAAACTTCTTACTCAAGTGTACGAATAATAATAACTCCAATTCCAATGAATATTTTTGTTTGTTTACATAGTAGATGATGTGAAAGTGTTTTAAGTTTCAAACGAACCTATTGAATGAGCTCTCTATGATGTAACAATTAAGATGTGAGCTACGAGAATACCATGCTGCTCTTTTCTATGGAGTAAACCCTTGTTTGATTGCTATCTTTCACGTTTCATATTTTTCAGGGAACACTTCTATAGGAAGCTCGTTGTTAACATTGTTACTTGCATATTTAAATTGTATAAGAATACAAAACATTATAAGGTCAGGGCTACGATAACTCTGTGGTAGAGCGCTCATCTCTGGTGCATGGGATCTCTGGTTTGACCCCAGATCACGTCAAGTTATTCTGGAGTTTTCATGACAAAGGAAGTTTTGCATTTTATATATAAATTGTGTTGAACAAACACCGCGTACATGGATTTTCCCGGTACTCCCGTTTTCTCCACTTTCTCATTCTACCAATTCTTTAATTATCATTCACATGCTTTAATCAGCTTCACCCTCACCGTAAAACGCATAATCGTGGGACGTTCAACTGACGGATTTCATTTCAATTTTCGCTGTTGAGCTTACGTGATAACGTTTTACTGAAGGTCCACTTTTCATATAGCAGCAATACTGATAGGGACGTTCCCACCTTTTTACATTGTAACTTTTATTACTACAAAAAGTTTGCCAGTAATTTCGTTAATTACGTAAGGTTGGTGTAATTTTCTTTCTCCTGCTGGCGCCGGATTCTAAGCCTTGTTATTGAAAATCCATTTGAAATTAATATCCACTAAATATTAATTCTGTACTAACCTATGATATCTATGAATAGCATTCAAATAAACAACTGTTCCATGCTCTAGCATTCGTACACGCTCCTGAAGAAATCTTTGTGAAACACTAAGTATAACAACAGTAATAAAGATCTTCTGTTCTGTATATGTGTAGCGCTTGCGCCTTTAAAGTAAGAAGCGGAGTTCAATTCACGATGGGAGCTCAAGAACAAGTTTGTTCTGAAAGAATATAAAAATAATATGAACCCTCTAAATAAAATGTCACATAACCTTTGCTACTCAAAAGAACGTTCATGATGTCGAACTAAGATTTAAAAAAATGTATTACCCAAGCGAAGAACTACGAGATTAATTAGTATGATATACGTTAACCTTACGTTTATTTTGAAAATTTACCACTCCTAAAGATCACCCATTCGCAAAGCTCCTATGAACACACAGAACAGTACACAAAGACAAGGAAATAAATTGCGGATCATACATTTGAATTCATATGTAAATGGGAGGGATAATAAAAAATAATGAATATTAGCATTTATTTAGACATGCAATTATAAAAGTAAAAGTTCAATTTCGTATGTTATCTATAAAATGATGTGGAGTTCACGTAAAAGGGGGAGCTTCCTTTCGTGTTAGTAACCCACATGAAGTTTTATAATGTAATCCACTTTCATACTTTCCTAATTCCATGGCTGAGTACAAGGGAATGTACATGACATGAGAAAACAGCGTTCACTCAAAATAATCAGGCTACATCGTTATTTTTATTGTCACTGTAAACAATTTAATATCGATAAAGTGCTCTAATATCTATCAAAATATCTCTGTTACATAGCAACATTTAATTCTCAACGCTGTAACCAAAATTTGTCTCCCAATATTTCAGGTAACAAGCTCTGAAGAATGTGAGGCTCTCAATCATGTACATCGTAAGAGGAGATAACAAGGAAACCCATCCAAGAATGATGTATACACGACTCCAAAAGTGCATTACCACCTGCAATTCTCGTTTTCCTGCAATAGTAGGCAACCCAAAAAGCTCGGGAGTTGGGTTGGTTCCGAATTCGAAAGGCGTTGGACAAAATTTCAATTTTGTAACAAATATATCAGTGTGGCAAACTGCAAATAAGAAAATAAAACAAATTGTTAAGAATGACAATTTTATTATCATGACGGAGTTATATGACATCAAAAGTTACAAAATTATCTTACTTAAGCAGTTCAAAAAAGATGAATGGCAGAGACAGATATCAGAAAAAAAATATTTCTCTCCTTCCCCCCAAAAAAGAATTTCATAAAAAAGAAAAGTTACATAAAGTAAATGTTTAATATAAAAGCCCCACCCAAAATTTTGAAAGTTGACTCCCGAAAGGCAAGAACAACTGAACCGAAGTAGATAAAATTTTGCACAGATATTTCAGACATAAAATGAGGGAATACAGGCTTCGTATTTTCCTAGAAAAAACGGTAGGGTGGGGCACGGACCCCTCCAAACCTTTGATCACGAGATATCAAAAGTCCTAGTAACACTATGTCAGAACTGTGTAAAGGACATGAAGAATTGTAACGAAACTTTTTCTATGGACAACACGCAAAAAATAAAGGAATACGGATTTTTATTTTCTGCGGAAAAACAGTTTTAGGGGTCAAAAGTCCCCACGAAAAAATTTGACGTTTGACGCCCGGAAGGTAAAAAGAAGTGAATCGAAGTGAATGGAATTTTGCACAGATATTATAGACATAAAATGAGGGAATACAGGTTTCTTATTTTCCTTTAAAAATACGGTTGGGTGGAGCACGGACCCGTCCAAACCTTTGATCACGAGATATCAAAGGTCCTAGTAACACTATGTCAGAACTGTGTAAAGGACTTGAAGAATTGTAACGAAACTTTTTATATGGACAACACGCAAAAAATAAAGGAATACGGATTTTTATTTTCTGCGGAAAAACAGTTTTAGGGGTCAAAAGTCCCCACGAAAGTTTTTGACATTTGACGCCCGGAAGGTAAGAAGTGAACCGAAGTGAATGAAATATTGCACAGTTGTTGTAGGCTTAAAATGATGGAATACGGGTTTCGTATTTTCCTGGGAAAAACGTGGGGCGCCGACCTCTCCAAACTTTTGATCACGAAATATCAAAAGTGCTAGTAACAGTATGTAATATGTATGTAAAGGACATGAAGAATTGCAACATAACTTTGTGTATGGACAATACGCAAAAAATAAAGGAATAAGTGTTTTTATGTTCTGCGGGAAAACGGTTTTAGGGGGCAAGAGTCCCAACCGAAATTTTGAAACTTGACGCCCGAAAGACGAGAAGAAGTGAACCGAAGTGTTGAAATTCTGCACAGATATTGTAGACGTAAAATGAGAATACGGGTTTCGTATTTTAATGAAGAAAATGGTTGGGTGGGGAATGGACCCCTCTAAACCTTTGATCATGAAATATCAAACATGCTAGTAACAGTAAGTCAGATGTATGTAAAGAACATGAACAATTGCTACGAAATTTTTTGCATGGACAATATGCAAAAAAATAAGGGAATACGGGTTTTTATGTTCTGCGGGAAAACGGTTTTAGGGGGCAAAAAAACCCACCCAAAATTTTGAAAGTTAACGCCCGAAAGGATAGAAGAACTGAATCGAAGTCAATGAAATTTTGCACAGATATTGTAGATATAGAGGGAATACGGGTTTCGTATTTTCCTGGAAAAAACGGTTTGATGGGGCACGCACCCCTCTAAACCTTTAATCACGAAATATAAAACATGATAGTAACAGTAAGTCAGATGTATGTAAAGGACATGAACAATTGCTACGAAACTTTTTGTATGGAAAATACACAAAAAATAAAGGAATACGTGTTTTTTATGTTCTGCGGGAAAACGTTTTAGGGGTCGAGAGCCCCACCCAAAATTTTGAAAGTTGACGGCCGAAAGACGAGAAAGAATGCACCGAAGTGAATTAAATTGTGCGCAGATATTGCAGACGTAAAATCAGGATATGGGTTTCGTATTTTAATGGGGGAGACGATTGGGCGGGGCAGGGACCCCTCCAAACATTTGATGACGAAAAATCAAAGTGCTAATAACAGTATGTCAGATGTGTGTAAAGACCATGAAGAATTGGAACGAACATTTTGTATGGACAATACGCAAAAAATAAAGGAATACGTTTTTTTATTTTCTGCGGAAACACGGTTTTAGGGGGGCAAAATAACCCACCCCAAAATTTTGAAAGTTGACTCCCGAAAGGTACATCTTGTCTCAAAGGTCAAGGCGTTCTTTATTGCTGTTTTGAGGCAAAAATTTTCTAAGTCCAACTTCGGGTATGTTCGTGAAAAGGTAAACCAGGTTCGCACCTCGAAGCCAACCTTTGCAATCGGGAATAACTTTGCAGATGTGATTTCCTTCTTTTAAATATAATAAGACTTGTTACTAATTGTATGAAAAAAGCAACATTGATTGAAATACTTAATATTTCGAAACTGTATTAATGTCAGCACATGCTTTTTTTTATGTAGCTCTCCATACGTATTAAAACTTCAGATACGTAAACAAATCTTTCCATATGTGAAAGAATGCTGAAAATTAAGACATAGAACATAATTCTCGCCTGAGTACTAAATTAAAGTCAAAATAGAACAAAAACAGCGTTTGCAGTGGATATGAACCAGAGCTTTGCACGGGCCGGGTGTGCCCGGTCCAGCCCAGAATGTGCGCGGGCCGACCCAATCCGGCCCTGCCCGTTTCAGGTAATATCAAACGGGACCGGGCCCTAACCGGACCGGCACATTCCGGGCCGAACCGGGCCGGACACAAATGCTATAGGGCCGAACCGGGCGCATGTATTTCGGATTAGAAATTAATGTCATTTTTTTCTTAAATGTCCTCCACTACCCCTGCCTTTGCCATGATTGTACGGTCTTACTGCCAGTTTATGTTAATCGTAATGTGTTTGGGAAACTGACTCTTTATTCAAGACCGAAAAGTACTGTAATATTACTAATATTACTACTTCTACTACTACTACTTCTTCTATTATTAGTACTACGACCACAGCTAGATACCACTATAACTGCTACGATTTCTCGCCAG
Organism: Thermobia domestica; assembly: GCF_964235325.1. NCBI lineage: Eukaryota > Metazoa > Arthropoda > Insecta > Zygentoma > Lepismatidae > Thermobia > Thermobia domestica. The sequence continues at coordinate 133,169,207 of NC_137470.1, read as the reverse complement.
AGTTGACATGTCTGGTGGTACAGAATTTACCTTCTAAGTAGAGAGAAAAAACAGAGAAACGCTAGTTATTATGGCCGGTCTGCATAGAATGTGAAGCGATCCTTCATCTACGAGGGACAACGGTGGCTCAGTAGATAAAGCACTCACATCTGGTGCTAGAGGTCATCGGATCAATCCCTGCTCATGCTATGTGAGTTTTGTGGTGGACAAACACCGTGTACGTGGGAGTTTTCGGGCTGGTTCCGTTTCCTCCCACTGTTTTCAATCCACCAATTCATCCCGTCATCATCCATATTTCCTGAGCCGTAGTTACCTAAAGAACGTATGATGAAGTCAAGTACTTGACCTACTAAATAAATTTGGTACGCTACCATTAGCCCACGCAGGCCTAAACCGTTCATAAGATCAGTGCAATTTCTAGTAATGTTCAATTAGCAAGGCAAATAGCAAATGCTGTTACATGTTCCTGTATTTTTTATAGTTTGATACTACAAATATAACAAAATATAATGATAAATCACCAAGACGCCAGGGTCTATTAGGTGTTCCTGGAACGGTGGATCAGTGGTTGAGTGTTCACTCTGGTGCATGGGGTCCCTGGTTCGATCCCATCTCGCACCAAGTGAACTTTGTGGTGGATAAACACCGTGTGGGGGGTTTTCTCGACGTTATCCCGTTTTCTCCTACTTTATTAATGCCACCATTTCATTTATTTCTCATCATCACTGTCTCCTTTAGCCTAGCCGGCATAAGTGTGAGACGTAAAACTCGAAGATTTCATTTTCATTGTTTTGTTTTCGTATTACTAGTAATAGCTGTAGTGGTATTCGCTGTCGTATTGGTATAGTAATGAGCAGAAGTAGTAGTATTGGTAGTAGTAATATTTGTAGGAGTGACAGCCATAGTGGAATTAGCACTATCATTCGTAATCGTAATAGTAATAGTAGTATCAGCAGTAGCAGTTGTAGTATTAGTATTATATACAGTGTAGCAGTTTTACATATCTTCTCTGTTACTCGTAATCCACTAATGAGTGTAGTATAAGACTTTTACGTCCATGAGCTGTATTATTGTATAATAAACATGGCTGGACACAGCAAGTACAGATAACAAATAGACAGATAGAATAGGAATATAGAAAGTAAACCTTGGGTAACATTTCAAACGATTTTCCCATTCAAGAAGGACAAAAGGACATCAATATTATGACGACACATATCTCATTTTCCATTGGGCCAGGCCGGGTGGAGCCTGGCACAGAATACAGGTCCATCCGGGGCGGGCGGGCTGGGCCGTCTTTGGTCCTGGGTTTGCAGGACTCTGATATGAATGTCATAATTATGTAGAGAGCCGAATACATCGCTAGAAGCACGCTCCAAAGAGTGCGTGCATTGACTCTGTGGACGCCGGTGGCTGTAGCCGAGCGGTCTGAGGCGTTAGGCTGACAATCGTTAGGTTAAACCCATTGGGGGTTCGAATCCGTTTGAAGATCAAGGGTGGAATCGTAACTGTCCTCGCTGTATCTGTGTTCGTGTCCCTGACGAGTCTAGTAGTCCTGAAAAGTGGTGAAAGTAGAAAATAACTCAGGAAGTTTCCTTTTTTTAAAAAGTGGCAAGCCGTTGGATTCCAAATTGTAAGGTCATGAGTTCGATTCACATCTGGGTCTTGCTTTTTTTGAAATTCTATTTTCTGCAATGCATATAAAATAATTACATTAAAATACATCAGTTGTATATATATAACATAATCCTTGCAGAACATAGTAATTATTATGGTAAATATATAACATCTGATATAAGTGTTCACAGTAGGTCGGTATTATATATGAGAATGTAAAATACAAATTAAGAAAATAATACCATAGCAAAAATAGGTTATATAGTGTATTTGTTTGCAGCTATTTGACATATATAGGTTACTTCTCAACATTTATATTACAGCATGACATTTATGTTCTTAAAAAATTATCCGAAGATAAAAAGATGGTAAAAACAGAGAATCCAAAGTCGGAACGTTCGCAAGAAATTCATGAGCACCAAAGGTCACGTGAGCAGACTGGAATTGTCCTTTTGAAGTATACCACAGCAGAGAGTCTTTACACAGATTTTCAATTCAATACCTGATATATGCTTTTGCAATGTTGAAGTAGTGATGCCCTGGTTCGACCCCTCTCTCTCACTCTTTCTCTCTCTCGCTCGCTCGCTCACTCGGAATTTATATATATATATATATATATATATATATATATATATATATATATATATATATGTGGATATTTGTGTGTGTGCGTCAACATAATTCTGATCTGTCTAAAGCAATTTTAACCATACTTCTTACAATATGGAAAAGAATACTGTCAGGATTAGAGATGCAAGGGCTCGGAAAAAAACCGGCTTTTTTGGAAAAAACTCGGTTTTTTCTGCTTTGGTTTTTTGCTTCGGAAATTTTGGGCTTTTTTTAAAATACTGCTTTAAATTGATAAAACAGACTTTGTATCGCTTCTCTATAACACAAAAAATCATTTAATTAGTGGTTGATGCTGATAATAATATAAAACATCGAAAATAAACTATGAATTTCGAAAAAATATTTCAAACAATTTTTCTTCAACATATTTACATTATGAATTCCACAGGATTAACCAATGTATATAATAAGAATTTTTTAATCTCCTATATACAAAAGTAAGCAGAGTTGGCAAGAACCGTGGTTGTTTTTGAATGTGCCAAAAACCCGTTTTTTGGAGGATGTTTAAACCAGGCTTTTTTGGTTTAAACCAGGCTTCTTTGACTTAGATTTTTTGCTTTATGTATTTATATTACATATTCACAGAAATAGCCTAAGTTTGTTTCGCCTTGATGTTATTATGCAACAGCGGGGTTATGCCGGAAGAACTCCCATAAGCTTAAAGAAGTGCGATCAGTAAATTTCTTAAGTTGAGAATCTCCCGCCCTAGCCATTGGGAAAATCCCGTCATTACTTGAAATGTAAGACAATAACGGGAAAACCCTGTTATTGCTTTGCATGTAAAATTTAAAGGTCAACGTACCATAATCAATACGCTAAAACTGAGGTAGTAAATTACAAATTTAGTACCGGTACGTAGATATCATTGAAAGTCCAATCCAAGCTAATGTTGGAAGCTACGTAGGCAATCGATAAATTTTGCCAATTTCTATCAATATATTTAAGCAATATTGGCTTCTTTATAAAACAACACGCATTTAGGCATGTAGAAATATACAATTTGATTTGTTTCGTATATTTAGGCTTAACATCCTTACGAAATACCGAGGTTATCAAGGAGAAGACTTTCGCTTAAACTGACATCCGAACCGCTACTTGGGTTATGCATGAAAAAAGGATTGTGGTTCGACCGAGAATTGAACATGGGACACCTTGATTAAAAGGTGAAAGGGAAATAAAACTATTGCAGGTGGTTTGATATCTGGAAACGTTACCATGAAGTTCACACGATTCGCATTTTTCATTCTTTTTATTTTTGTGGTTTAAACCAGTTATTAAAAAAAAGTTGGTGTAAATCAGCCAACCCTAAAAGTAAACACTTCTTTTTAAAGAATACACAAATAACTAGCAAAATAGTATGTAGTATTTTTACTTCAAAATATTCCATACCCTCTTTTTGAAACAAAATAAAATTAAAATAAAACATAAGAGAAATACTTAGATTCATATGATACACTTAAAGGCTGCACATCTAGAGCTTTGGGTTCTGTATATTCTTGAAATTCTACAGTTAAGTTTTATAGAACCACCATCACAGTTTACCCAATCCTCAAGTTTTCTGAATTTTTAACAAGAGGGATTCAACATATCATTACGGAATCCCCCCCCCCCAAAAAAAAAGACTACGGAATATATTTAAGTTAAGCTAAATACAACTGCACAACAAACATGACTGAGTGATTAGCTTTTGCGCTTCTATCGGGAAGTCCGGGATTCAACCAGCATTCGACCATTCTGACAAAGCTTTTCTTCATTCCATCTGTGAATGTAGAAATAGTGCGTGTACTGTGAGTTGGGCGACTTCCTTTTTTATTGTTTTTAAATCGTTATTATTACTAATTACCAGCAGTGACGGTTTTGCGAAGGTTAGGGGAGCGGTCTTTCGGACTGAAGCCCGTTCCCCAAAGTTACGGAATGTCTGCAACAAACGAATTATCTATTATTTATGCCTTTACTCATAAACTTTAAGCTCCCGTCAAATAAAAATTACGAATGTTTAAAAAAACTAAACATTAGTAAGAAACCCTTCCGAAAATACTTTTCTAAATCCGCCACTGATTCTCAGTATAAAATGATTTTTAAAGTTGTATCCGGAAGATTATTGCTAAACATATAAACGAAACGAAATATTAGTTATGCCTGTACTCATAAACTTCAAGCACTTCCCAAATAAAATTAGGACTTTTTAGGAAACGAAACAATCAGAAAAAAACCACCTAAAGTACTTTTCTAAATCCGCTACTGATTATTTGTATAAATTGGTATTCAAGGTTGTGTCCGGAAAATTATTGCTAAATCACTTCACAGCTACAGTATAACAGAAATGTGGAAGTACGGTTTGACGGATATATTGAAAAACGTACGCTTTGACGGATAAATAGAAAAACGGGCAAGTTTAACTTTTGCGCTAGAAGCTAGAGCACTAAAAGCTCTTAGAAATGAAACACGGATGACAAACTAGAGAAGAAAAAAATGTCGATAGCTCAAAAGTTAAAATAAAGTTAAATAGCCTCTAAAATTACCCTCAAATACTACATTCTTCATGTTAGCTTTAATTCGTAAAACATGTGATCCATCCATCTTGATGGTGAATTTCAGAGCGAAATATCACATTCAGGTCATGGAATTTTTATCTAATTATAGAATATACTATAAGAAAGCTATTTAGATAGAAAAATCATGAAGTTGAAAAAAGCCAAAATTTCCAAAATTCTCGTTTTTTTCCCAAAAAAGCCGGCTTTTTATGTGAAAAAACCATCGATTCAAAAAAGCCGGCTTTTTTGCATCTCTAGTCAGGATACATATCAAAAATGTTAGAAAAGAATCGATATTAGTATCAAATCCATAGTTCGTGGTCACTTAGGTAAATAGTTCTACTTTCAATCCAAGTCCAATTAAGCTCCCATTAGCACCCAGAGTGGTTACGTAGCGACATAAAAATATCGAAATCAACCGATATTACATTCGAGCCTAATTTTTCAGCGCCGCTAACTGTGCCGCATTTCCCATTAGTCCAACTAGGTTCGTGCCTAGAAAGCAACATCTTTGAAGAGCGAAATGTTTAAAAATTAAATAATATTTTCATTTTTCGTATGGAAAAGTTAAAAAATCAAGAGGAAATATACTATTTCATAAACAATCTTCTTTTACTATTCTAATATGTTCAATGAAAGCGTAAGAAATCTAAAAATAATTCAGAACATATTTCCCACTATTTATTTTTTGTTACGTAGTTGTAGCTGTAGAATTTAATGAGTGGTATTTAACTATGATGAATTCACTAATTAAGCACTAATTGTTTTATTTTGAAGTTAGGGATCAAGGGTCGGAGAAATGTGTAGTAATTGGGAGCGGCGAGGGCAAAAGTAGGTACGCAGAGGTTCTAAATGCAGCACTGGTAGCTAAATTAATTGGTAGAAATTTTAATGCCATTTAAGACCAAATTTAGTCCTAGTGGTGGCACATCCGTTTGCTCTCCTAGGAAGAATGAAAGAGGCTGACATCAAAATTATAAAAAAGACCGATATTAGTGTCAAATCCATAATTTTGGGGGTCGCTTAGATAAAGAGTTGCAATCCAGGTGTCATGTAAGTTATGCTCCCATTAGCACCCTGAAGGAGTGTGTGAAAAATGACATGTAGAAGTAATTGAAAATGACCAATGTTAGTGTCGAATCCATATCTTTCGGGGTCCCTAAGTTCATTGGGAACAATTCTGATTACTTTTAAGTTCATCTTCCAGTAGGTGTAAGGTTCCCTAGCACATCTAATAATGAGAGTCGAAGGGAGTAACATATCCAATGATTCAAGACGACTGTTATTAGTGTAGAGTCCAAGGTTTCGTTATAACAGAGATCAATAGCAAAACTTCTGAACGAACATGTCAGCTGGATTTTGAATTTACAGGGGCAGCATAGAATCCATTGCTCGCACAGCTCTAAGTATTTTAATCTTTCTGTATAAATGAATATTCCAACCTAACTGCGGAATGTCTGGGACAACCTTTACCAAATTTTGGGACATATTACTTTCAATCTAAGAAAAAAAAATATTGTAGTAGTATGGAATTTTGGAAGTAAGAGGTGTGACATGTAATATTAATGTAAAACGACTGATCTTAGTGTTTCATCCATAATTTTCTCGGTCGTTGACGTGGATAGTGATGCTCACAATGGAGTTTACAACCAAATTCCTTCCCATCTTCACAGGATGATGGCCTGGGAGAGCTAAAAGTAAAATCTAAAAAATACCGACATATATGTGGAATTCATAGTTTTCAGGGTTGAGAAAGTGATTCTAATAACTTTGGAAGGTAGTTTGTACCCACTTCAAGGTGTTTTTTTTTAATCGTATCAATTTCTCACCGTGAGAAGAAATGACCATTTCAACTATTATATTAAGCCAACCTTCGCAATCGATGAAAAAATTGTGTGGATGTATGTTTCGTCTTTTAAATGAAATAAGACATGTTAAAATCAAAGATGGACTGGGTCAATGGGTCGGTTAGTAAGTGGGTGAAATTGGCCAAGATTTGTGAGTGGGTCAGTGGATCGTGGGTCAAAAGGACGTGACCTACTGCAAAACGCCACTGACTGTGACTCACACTGACCCACCGACCCATTCTGTTCAGTAGATTGTAGACAGCATCTTCTGAACATTGGTGAGCTTGTCTACGTTTTACTTTCAAGATCTCCATTTTTCTTGTTTCTAATGAAAATGTTCAGGTACTCTTGGATTTTGATATTTGTAATTGTAAGAGTGGCAATAGCAATAGGTGGTCGATTTTGAGATGCATCCTGTGAGCTTTTAGAGGAGCTAACTACTGGAAAAACATATTTTTGAATCACCTGTAATATATGAATTATTATATAAAAAATTGAAAGTACTATGTCTGCGTGATCATCACGGCTAAATTGCAGTCAAATGAAATGGCGTTTGGTATGTAACTAGGCCCCAATCCCAACTGGGAAGTTATCATACGCGTATCACTTTCATTATAATATATATCCTTAGGGGGGAGTAGGGGTCCGAATTTTTGCGAAAAATTGAGTATCTCACAAGCCGTTCATGTTAGCTGAAATTCAGTATAACTCTTTATTAAAAATAAACAGAACGTGTCCTGGCATTTTTTAAAATTTTCTTTTATGAGCGGGGAGTATTTTCTATATATGGAAAATTGGTAGTGGGTTGGTTTGTAAAAATAATCGAAAACTATTGATATTAGTTGAGAAACAAATTAAGAAATGAAAACTACAGTTCTTCGCATTTTATACCCACTGCTTTCTGTTATAATAATTGCTGAAGCTGGTTTTTAATATATGGAGCGTTCAGAGCATAAGGCAATCAAGCCATAAAGTTATGAGAAAAATGTCCATAAAATTTGCATTCCAAGCTTAATTACAAGTGCATTTTAAAATTAATACGGCATGCTTAATTATATGGAAAACTAGTTTTATATTTTATGTTGATCTACTTGATCTTGATTTGAGACTTTCAAATTTCATCCTTTTTCTACCGAAATGTATCTGTAAGCCAACAAAGAAATAATTATATATGATAAATTTAAATTCATCTTAATTCGGAAGATAAGAAATATTTTACCAATGTATATCGTAAACGTCAGATCCACCGGTGTTGTAACAGAGCGATGCTTGAGCGATTGACGGTAGGAATTCAAACTCCGATAAGCGATAATTTCACAGTCTTGTTTCATTACAAGTGTAACTTCTTTAGTGAAAGGAGAGGAGGACGTGGATCATGGTTCAGAGTTAATCACGATGAGTTTTGGTGGGTCGGAGTTGGTCACAATGGTTCAGAGTGGTTCATCGTTGGTGGTGGGTCAGAGTGGGTCAATGGGTTATTTGGGTGGTGGATGATGGTGGATCATTGCGAGTCGTGGGATCAAATTTTAATTGACCCACACCATCTCTCGTTAAAATTGTACTCAAGAGAAGAGGCACCAAATTATGCTCAAATTTTGCACATAGATAGTACCCCACCAGAAAGCAGTACATCTGAAACAGTTCACGGTACCACCTCCTAGAACTCGAGATATAGGGGTTTGTCTGTTTGGCGAAGACCGTAATGATTTATCCTACCGCAAGCAAGCTTTTTATCGTCGTTTCCCTGAGGAAGTCAGAATTACACGTGATCGTAACGTTGAATGTTCGCGCCCATCCCGGGGTATTTGTTTTAGTGTTTTTTCTGATTCACCTAAATATAAGAGATGGAATATAGAATAAATAAATATAAGAGCACACATATAGGAGATTTAACGTATTTTGGGGATGTAGATTTGTCGTTCGTTGGCGTTCAGTCGGTCTCTGCCGCTGATGTTATAATTTTCAAAACTGAAGTGGAGCAATCGCAGATCGTCGCTGCGGGGCCGTCAATTTTTGACGAGAAATCGTTAGTTGTCCATCGGTGATCCACCGACGCTTACGGCATGGTCCGTTGGCACCCCTAAAAATCTCATACGGTGAAACAGATATGAAAATCGGAAAACACGTATTTAGTATTTTCAAAGGTACCCCGTGTCTAGGTAAAAACATATGCCAAAGGGCCCCCCGGATGGTCCCAGGATGGGTCCAACTTAAAATTTGAACATGGCAAGGGGAATTTAGTAAATCATTTGAAAGTTTTGCTAGAAGAAGGAATATTTTAAGAGTCTCGAGTCTCTATGCTAAACTTGAGCAAAATACCGAGTCTTCAACATGGTAATGAATTCATTGAAAATTCCGTGGTCACCCCTAGAAATGTGAAACTTTTAAACCGATATCAGAAGATGTAAACACTTGTCTTATCATTGCAAAGTATAATGCACCAACGTAGAACAAAAAGTATAATGCACCAACGTTCCTTCCATCTCTGTATTCTACCATTAATTTCATAATTCACAATCACTTTGTCCTTTAGACTAAAGACAAACCATGGAACGTAGAATTTAATATTAATAATGTAATAAACCCACAATGGAGCACTTCTTCTTTCACCTTGGTGCATTATACGTTTGAAATGGTAAGACAAGTGTTTACCTCTTCTGATATCAGTTTCACAGTTTCACATTTCTAGAGGTGGTCACGTAGTTTTTAATGAAGGATTTATTACCATCTTGAACGCTCGCTATTTTGCACAAGTTTAGCATAAAGTTTCGAGTCTATTACCATCTCTTTTAATTTTGGCAATACTTTTAAATGATATACTACTTGATTCCCCTTGCCCATTTTCCAATTTTGAGTTGCGCCCCTCCTGGGGACCTTGGCGCAATTCTTTTACCTCGATACGGGGTAACTTTGAAATTATAAAATACGTGTTTTCCAGTTTTGACATCTGTTTAATCGTTTCAGACTTTTAGGGCGGGCTTCATGGATACCATGCTTCTTTGTTCTCTTAGTTTTCAGATACAAGCCCCCATGCCGTAAGCGTCAGTGGACCACCGATACGCAACTGACGTCCTTTCGCCAAAAGTTGGTGATGCCGCAGCTACGATCCGTGGTGCCCCACTTTTGTTTTGAAAATTATACCACTAGCGGCAGAGACTCGACGAAACGCCAACGAACCACAAAAATACTACCCCAAAATATGTTAAATCATCTATATACCTGATTCGTTTATATTCAGGTGAGTTTAAAAAATAGGGATGGCCAGAATCGGTTCCGGGTCTAACCGGTTTTCGGGTCTGAACGGATCCGGTTCTGGAAACGGGTTTTCGGATCCAGGTCTGGAATCGGTTCTGAAAAACGGATCTACGAGAAGCGGTTCCTCGCGGAACCGATTCCGCCGGAACCGGAACTTTGTGACCATCCCTAGTAAGAACACTAGAAAATAAAGCAAGTACCCCGAGTTGGGGGCGAACATTGAACCTTAAGTTTACTAGCCGCGTATTTTTCTGACTTCGCTACGGAAAGGATGAAGAAAATCTCGCTTGTAGAAGAATAAATTTTTGAGGTCTTCATTTAGCCAATCAAACAAATCCCTCTATGTTGAGTTCTGTGAGATGGTACTGTGAACCGTTTCGAGATTTATTTCTTTCTGGTGGGGTACTATCTATGTGCAAAATTTGAGAAAATCGCCGACAAGCACCTTCGGAGCCTCTCCTCTTTAGTACAATGTTAACCAGAGATGGCGTGGATCAATGAAACCTTGATCCACAACATACTGGCCCACCACATATCGTGACCCACGACCGACCGTCACCCACAATGACTCACCACCCAACGTAACCCATTCACCCAACATAACCCACTCTGACCCACCACCAACTATAAACAACTCTGAACCATTGTGACCAACTCTGACCCACTAAAATACATCGTCATTAACTTTGATTCGTGATCAACGCCAACCTTTCTACTGACTAAAGAAGTTATATTTGTAATAAACTAATTTTGTCAGTAGTTAGCTACTCTAAAAACTCACAGCCTGCATCTCAAAAGCCAAGTAGCAAGTTCCATTTTCATTGTTACAATTGCAAATATCAAAATCCAGCCGTGTTACCTCATTTTATGTCTACAATATCTGTGCACAATTTTATTCACTTCGGTTCACTTCCTCTGGCCTTTCGGACCTCAACACTCAAAATTTTGGATGGCGGTTTTGGCCCCTAAAACCGTTTTTCCGCAGAAAATTAACTAATACGTTTTAATGTATTCGTTTATTTTTTGCGTATTGTCCCTAAAGAATGTGTCGTTCCAATGTTTCATGTTCTTCAATTTCTTCTGACACTCCTCGCTTCACCGAAGCAAAAATATTCTTTGAACGTCATTGAAGGTGTTCAAGATCTGATTGTCTGATTCAAATCTCAACCAAAAAAGATAACCCATTATTTGTTTTCGGAATTTAATAAGCTAACAATGCTTTACCTTATTGTTCCTATGACTTCAGTGACACCAGAAAGATTATTTTCGATTCTATGAAGAATGAAATCTTATCTTCGGAGTACCATGTCCCAACATAGATTAACTACTTGATGATTCTTCATTCCTACAAAGATCTTCTCGAAGAAGTTATGAAATAACCCAGTACCATTGCCAAGTAGCTCATATTAGTTGATGTGATTTTGAGTTTAACGTCCTATCAGCAGCGAGGCTATATGAGACGGGACTTACTGATTAATCGTGAAATCCGAACCACTTGAGCTCTCGCCGGGGTCTCTCACGCCAAAGGCGCGTATGCTAACCACTTAGTCACGAAGCTCGGAGCTCATATTAGTAAAGAAGAAAGCACATTATGGGAATTTCAGTGCAGACAACTACGTACGACGACTGTTAAATGAATATTTGTTATCTTGAATATATTGTGACAATCGTCAATCTTATTTGATGTCATTTATTAAAAATAGCATTATCATTTCTGTAACTCACTACAGTATACAAGTTAAATTTCACACAGTGTGCAAAAGAGGGGAAGGGATTACAACGTACAGTCACGAAAGAAATAAGTCAGGCGGGCAAGAGGGGAAAATATTCCCAACCCTGTTCACGTGAGTTTACTTCTCCGAGAGACTTGCTGCTTTCACGTGAGGTCTGGAAGCAGCTATCCCAAAACAAATCCAGTATCTGCTGAAAAACAATGTTCTTTTCCATACTAAGTTTAGTGCTTTTAGACAGAGAAGGAAAACAAAACAAATAATTCATTCATAGTAGTTTACAAGTGCCAGATTACCTATTATAATTAATTTAGATATCTAAATACTCATGATCTACTCACAGGTAATTGAAATGTGAACAATCAAAAGTGATTTTGGAAATTCAAGATTGCATTATTGGTCTTATACTTTGAAATGAAATGGGAATTTTAACATCGCACAATTATATCCTGGAGGCTAAAGGAAACAGATGATAAGTGAACTAAACAATGAATGAAAGGAACTGAGGAATGAAGTGGAAGGCAATAAAGAACTCTTAGAAACAAATTGACACAAAGCTGTTCAACATAAACTTACATAGTATAGGCTGGAATCGAGCCTATGACCTTGAAACCAAAAGTGAGCGCTCTATCATTGAGCCACCATACTCTCATTGTGACGGAAAGGCGCTCCCGGTTCCGACGTCGATTGGTTGGGTGGTGGATTGATTTGGAGTTTACTATTCTATTCAGAGCGAGGCAATTGAAGACCAGTGTTGAATTCAGACATTTTCACCCGGGGGGGGAATGTCAACTCCTCGGGGGGGATGGTTGTTTTTCTGTATTTTTGCAAGAAAGCAGTATATTTAAGAATTCCATTCAGATGCACATCTTACCTAATATTGAGACTAATTGCTGATAAATATTCAATGTGAGATTATAATTAAAAAAAAACAACAATCTTTTAATTTTATCTAATACATTAAAGACTGGCAAAAATATTTTAGACTGAACTTTAACTGGTATTTACAGTAGCTATTTTTGTTATTATTTCCTATATTCAGTAGTTACTGTTTGTTACTAATGTAGAAGTTTTTAAAAAGATTTAAATTAACTCAAATATATTTTGTCCTAAAACAAACATACATAGGAATATCTTAACAAAGAGTTATCATTCTTTCTCACACTTCTGATTCTAAATCAAGCATATTAGCCTTGGTTTCTGCATTGCAATAGTTTAGTTTACGAAATCTTCAGTAGGATTAGTGTCGTGTCGTAGAAAATCAGCGCTTGGGCGAGAGTATACAACGGCACCCCCGTATATATGAGTGAGGTCGACAAACCAGCCGCGAAAGGTGAGAAAATTTTTAAAAAGTAAACCCTGCTTTTCCTTGATTTTGAGCGCTTTTTATTAATTTTTTCCTTTCATTTTATATATGTGCACATATGTTACATTCCTCTTTTTTCTTTTCTTTATTTCTTTTTCCCCTCTCGTATTTTGCGTCCCTTACTTCAGTGCCCGGGGCCATCGCCCCACTTGCCCCTTCCAAATGCCACGGCAATGAGCATGATCTTCATCACCTTCAATAGCAATATTTCACTTCTATACTATTATTATATTGATAAATTCTATATACATCTCTAACCCAGAAGGGATAACTGTTCCTCCCTGATCACTCTAAATGACGCCCTCTGTATCTCACCCTTTAACTGACTTATTTTCAATTAGAGAAAGGTGTGTTTACTTTAACAATCGTAAAACACATTTACGTCTATTACTTCCGATGCGAGAAATGGGATTTAGGCGCTCTATTTCAAATAATGCAAGAACTGTACATTTTGAAGAACTGAAGTCTGCTGACATCGAAGATCATATGGAATGATCGAAAGATCTTCCTACCTACTAAAATACAAACCTTTCTTCAACAGTTAACAATTACATGTTCTGCCAAACTCGGTCATAGTGTTAAGAAATACAAGTTCTATTGACTATTTGGTATTCTATCTTAGATGTTACCTGTTTAATATTTATATAGAATGGGTCTGCGTCATTTATATGTATATGAGAGATCAGATTTCGTCTGCACATGCACGGAAAGAAAAGCAAATAATTGGGTGAAGTACTTTCTACATTTTGAGACTAAAATTTTTTGTTTCTCCGGGGGGAATGATTTTTTTCGGGGGGGGAGATTCCCCCGCGGGCTACCCCCTGAATTCATCCCTGTTGAAGACGTGGACCTATATCTTAACGTGGAATCTGAACCACATAATCTTCCACCAGGAATCGATGCCGGGTCTCCCGTGCCGAAAATAAGCACTCTAACTATTACGAAAAAATTCCCCATGGTCCAGTGGTGCTATTCAGCCGGATCGCTAGAACCGGTTGTTAAAATATTTTCAGTCCGCAGAACCGTTTGTTAAACCCAGACAACAGTTAATGTTACCCACTTACACCCAGAAACAGTACATTTTTCTTTAACTATCTTTGTTTTTAGAACCTCTTACAGCTACAGGGTTAAACATTATCTCTCAGAACAAGGTATAAGCGTTTATTTCTTAATCTCAAATGCTCAGATATCAAGAATGAAAACTGCGATTACATCAGTATAGTTATGAGGGTTATTTATATTCGAAACATATGCATACCGGTACCATTATCAACAACGACGTAAACTTCGTGATTTTTGCTACTGTTGTTCACGAAGGGGGTCTCTCTCGTCTCGTGAAGTATCATGGAAATTCAATTTCGTTTTCAAAAAGGTTTAATGATTTCTATTGGACGATGTCGTCTTGTGTCTTTTCCTCAGCAACATTACTTTGTGCGCACAATAACACACACATCAGTAAATAGCATGTGTATCAGTTTCCAGTATTATAGCGTGTCGTTTACTCGTCATGCATTGCAATCAAAAGATCTTATAGTTGTAGCATCTCTACTGTCGTATAAGTTGTGTTTTAAATATCCTAATCATGTATTGCGTAATTGCTGCTCGTGAAATTTTCACCAATATTGTTTCACGCGTTTAACTTAACAGGTTTCATTATTTCTCTTTGTTAAGGGGGAAGTTTAGATCACAAATTCTTTATAAATGAGATTAAGAAAAAAATAGTCCTTGGTTTTGAAGGAAGTAGTAAAACAAAACCCTTAGATAACAGGAAAGAGACCCTTAGGTAACAGGAATAAGAAAGACTTTGAAGTTGAATATTATGTTGCCCACACCAAACGAAAAATTTTATTTTCAGATGGACAATGATCCAGACATCTTCATCTTCCATTAAATAATCAAGAATCAGATCTCATGTAAAACGCTCCAAGAAGACTGTTGATTGAAAATGCTGAGAAATAAGAGGTTTCATTTATTATGTGTATGGGAACAGTTGGTCGTAAAGATGTAACAGCTTTTTCAGTCCAGCCATTCTGAGTGAGGATTTTCTTCGGTTTTCCTCATTCATTCCAGGCAAATGCCGGTATGGCACCTAACATACAGGTCCCAGTTGACCTCCTTCCTTTTCCATTCCTGTCTTCCTTCGTCACAAATTGATTCCATGCCTCCTCGAATGAATGCGGTGATAGATAATAATGGTTCGTGGACACACTATTAGGTTTAAAATTATAAGATTTTTATGTTTATTGAAGACTGTTTTTTTCAAGACTAATATTAGTTTGAAGTATTCACGAGCAGAAGGGAAAAAATAGTTCTAAGCATTTGGAATTGCAAAGACAGACTGAAATATTTTATCTTGTTCTTTTTGTTTAATAAGTGAAATTATATTTTTTTCTTTTTTGGTTGGAATTAACAATTCTTTTTATTCCATCATTTTTCTATTGGAGTTAGGAAAACATTCTGAACAATTTTGAAACACACAAGGTCAAGGCGAAGTTAAGTATAATATCTTATTTTGTTATTTGTGTGAAATATATTTTTTTCTTTATTCCTTTCTATATACCAGGGGTAAAAGTGGATCTGAAAAGGTAGGGGGAGGCATGAGTCACACCGCTCCCCGTGCCTATCTTTGCCATTGTAAATTTTTAGAAAGTGGAAGGATGCCACATATATTTTCTGGAATGTGAAGGGGCGACGTCTCCAGACGTTTCCCCTCAGTTTTACCCCTACTATATATGAGAATTAACATTTTCCTTTATTCTTATTATGGAAATAACAAAATGGATATTCAGAACAGTTTTGGTTTTCAAACACTTAATGCCAAGAAGCAAGGATATCGCCATGAAATAAGCATATCGTTTCATTTCTTTCTTCCTTGACTCTTCTATCTATCTAGTCGATCGCCCGAAGGCAAAACATCGCACGGCAAACAAGCTGATTCGACACGTGCCAACGACAGAATGAAAGTCTTGATTTTTAGTACTGAAGCTACCTTCGAAGCAAAATGCCCGCAGGCGTGGCTCTGTGCCTTGTAACATTGTGTTTAAAAAAAAGCAGACACCTTCGTAAAACAACTGATAAGACTTTTTTTTATTATACAGAAGGTTGTTTGAAGCTTCTTTATTCCTTATAAAAACAATATATCCAGATTCACGGAAGCCCACAGGATAGAAAGTTGAAAAAAATATCTTTATCATTCAGATCCTTTATTATTATTATTATTATTATTATTATTATTATTATTATTATTATTATTATTATTATTAGTAGTAGTAGTAGTAGTAGTAGTACCACATAATATTTTTTCGTTAGTCCTCACAGCAATTAATACTTAGCAGCAGGGGTAAAAGTGCTTGGGAACGCGGGGGGACGCCATCTCCAAAAAAATGTGTATGGCGTCCCCCCAGTTCCTAAGAAATTACAATGGGCAAAGATAGGCGTGGAGGACGGCGTGACGTCATGCCGCTACCAACCGTCCCTCTACCCTTTCAGATTCACTTTATCCCTGCTTAGTAGGAAATCGATAGCAGAGTTAGTAGCACGTGGGGTGGTCCTTAATTTTTGATTTCCGAATTTCTTTGGACGAGCCCCCTAAAATGGTTCCATGTGGGACTAAATTAAACCAGGAGAAAAGTCAGCTCCAGTGAATAATATTAAATGGTGCCTCAAGCGACCTAAAGTTTTGAATCCGATTACTATACATAGCACATGGGGAAAATCTGGAATAAATTCTTGTAATTTAGAAACCTTTAAGGGAATGCGAAAATTCCCTGGATAATAGGACTAGAAAAAGAGACACACCTAATTTTGTATAGTATTGGCATGGCGGCTATCTTGAAGTCCGCCATCTTGGATTCAGATCAAAATTTTTAAATTGGAAGAGGATCATGTGATATATCGTTTTGAGGTAGCGTTTTACCAGAAACACAAATCTGGCAGTATTGTAAAGATAGCTTTAGTTGTGTAAGAATTATTGCCTATGAAATGATTTCGGGAATGAAACTCTTGTTTAACCCCCCCCCCTCCAAATGTTATTTTAGTTCAAATGTCAGGGTTAACATTTTAATATTTCAATTTTTTTAGTATGTTTTAATGAAAAAATGCAAGCTGCGGATACAACCATATTATATGTCGAAAACGAATTTATTTAATTGGTAGTGCCAATGAACAGATTTTGGGAAGTAAATTACCATCAAACAAGCAAGTGTTGAGTGTCTTTTTCTACAACTTGAGAACGGTAAATCTGACAGTGAGGGAAAGTGCACGATTAGCTGTTAAAGAAACTGAGGTATTTTGGCAAAAGGCAAAGATCTCGGTAAAGGATGCCCAACGCAGTGTTGACAAACTTATTATATTGTATGAGAAATGGTGAGCATTACAGAAGAACAATGAAACGTCGAGTGAAGTGCAAAGGCAGAAAGAAGTAGTCTTCTCAAATATCTTGCCTGATTTATTTGATATAGCACACACTAATGCTATAGGTATAATTGAAATCAAAAGAGATAGAGAGTTTCTTTTGTTTCAAAGACAGAAAGAACGAGGTCAACGGTTCTTGCATTCTTCTAAAGCAGAAGCTCCAAAAAAATCTTCTATACCTTCCTTGTAGACACCACATTTATGAATTAGTTTTAAAATGTGTATCTGGTAAGTGTTGTGTTTGGTTTGCAGCTGTACAGGACGTTCCTCTATTTAAGCGTTTCTCAGAACGAGTGGTCGAAAATAAGTTGCACTAACTTTCTTCCAGGAATTGATGATGATGATGTAAGTTCGACTGCTTACACTTTGGTTCGAAACAGACGTTATGATCCAAGAATTGATAAGAATCTTACTGATTTTGTAATTTCCGTATATAATGAGTCGAAGTTAATTAATCTATACCAAAAGCCATCTCGAATTATAGCATCAATCCGGATATTGTTATCTTTTAGGTTGCAGCAAATACTGATTTCTGTACAATGCATTAATTTCAATCATCTAATTATAATAGTGCAACATTTTGAAAATCAATCAATGGTGCAAAATAATACTAGCTCGAAACCAAACTAGTAATAACCGAAACCAAGCCAATCATATTCCAATCCAAAATATCAATGTGCGTGAAGAGTGTAGTCCTAATGTAAGAAGTAATGATAGATTCAATTATTCCGGTAATAGAATCGAACCCAATTCCAGAAGAAACAGAAATGGTAATCGTACAGCATTTAATCAGGCAAACAGTATATCTAATTTTTCTCGAAATTGATAACGTCATAGCTGGCAGAAATTCTCAAAATATAAACCAAAGATCTTCAGAAATTCATAATATACAGAACGGTACTCAAGATAAGAAGTACGGTAATGCCATTCAATGTAACCTAATCGAATCGTTTGCTAATGTAACCTAAGCTAAAGTTTTGGGAACAGGTCAAAACTCCCACAGCCAAAACCCCCTCACTCAAGAAATGCCAAAACGCCCACACAATCGGTCATAACTTCCACACAAACGGACAAATCTCCCAAATGCACGAACGGTCATAACTCCCACAGCCAAAACCCCCACACTGGTAGTCGGTCATAAACTCCAACGGTCAGAACTCCCACACAAATGGACAAAACTCCCATACATAGCAACGGTCACAATCCCCATATAAATGGACAAAAACCCCACACAAATGGACAAAAACCCCACACAATCGGACAAATCTTCCACACTCTGAAATGATCCTGGTTGCATGTCTTGCCCTTGTACTTTTAATAACATTTTTTATTCCATTTAAACTGATGTTGCAACTATTCTTCTTCCACTGTTTTCTAACGAAAGAAATACTAAAGTTGGCGTCATAAAGAGCCGCAACAAAGACGTGCAATCCCGAACATTTCAGAATGAGGGGGAATTGTCCGATTGTGTGGGGGTTTTGTCCATTTGTGTGGCAGTTATAACAATTTCTGCATGTGGGAGATTTGACCATTTGTGTGGGAGTTTTGTCCATTTATGTGGGGATTATGACCGTTGCTATGTGTGGCTATTTTGTCCATTTGTGTGGGAGTTATGACCGATTGTGTGGGCGTTTTGACATTTCTTGAGTGTTGGAGTTTTGGCTGTGGGGATTTTGATCGTTCGTGCGTTTCGGAGATTTGTCCATTTCTGCGGGAGTTATGACCGATCGTGTGGGCGTTTTGACATTTCTTGACTGTGGGGGTTTTGAATTAGACCCAAAGTTTTGGCGTCCATCAAAAACATATTCCATTAATTCTTGTTTAGTTTCACTTTGAATATAGTTACGATTTAATTTGTAATTCGTACTTTGTAAGGAACAATATTTCCGATGGAAGAAATGAAGTTTTAAATTTTGGTATCAAACTTGTAGAAACAGGACACCACAGGAAGACTACAAGGAATTTTTAGGACTAGTCATCATATTCTTGGGTGGTATACCTCCTGGAGGCGTTTTCTTTCGTTTGCCTGGAACAACTCACCATGCAGGGTGGAAGGGAAAAGCAATCTACTGTTTAAAAACATTTTTCTTTCGCTAACAATTTTGTTTAACGAAGCAAATAGAACGGGCCTTCGGAGAGTATGCATTTTTCTGATACGACTATATGTGCAAGCTTGGTTTAAATGTAATTGAGCATCCCATCCACCATTACAAGACCTGCAACTTTTGAACGGTTTGTACAGTTATAGACAAAGGGATGCTGAATTCACTCTCTAAATTTTCTCGCCATCTCTGGTACTTGGCGAAGGAACACGCAGTTTTTTATATGTACTTAGCATTATGAAAAAAATGATTGAAAGAATGAAAACTGTAAGGGGAAACCGTGAAACAGCAAAGAGGTTTGATTCAGTAGATAATACGATAAAAATTTTTGTGAAAAGAGAAATCAGTCGTTTTGTGAAAATAAACACAAATATTCCCCGAGAGATTTAAAATACCTAAAGGGTTTCTTGAGTGTGATAAGATTTCATGGTCAAATAATAATGACTATTAAATTCATTCACGTAACAAAACGATGCAGCAGAAAGAGAAGTGAAACTAATAAAAGATTACAACAACGTTCTTACGAAAAATGAGGAACAGAAACAGTTTCTTTTGCGGATAGTGAAGGATAGATGTGTCCGAAGTGAACTGTGTAGCAAATAAGATTGAAAACTTCTTCCAAGTCATAATTTTTCTCTTTCCTCATAATGGACTATGAGTCATCATGATGAAAACTTATTTTTAGTTCATAGCGAAATAAAGATTTAGGTTTTTCTTGCAGTTTGTTTCACTTTACGTAAAAAAATTCAAAATTCTTACAAATATGTTGCCTATAACTACAATAAGAAGCATTTCGTTTTTCATGTGTAATGACTCTTACATGAATAGAGGTATCTTGAAAATAATGCCAGATTTGTGCTTCTGGTAAAACGCTACCTCAAAACGATATGTCCTGTGACCCTCTTCCTGTGTAAAACTTTTTACCTGAATTCAAGATGGCCGCCATGATAATGCTATACAGGATTAGATTGGTCTGTTTTTCTAGTTCCATTATTCAAGATATCTTCCCATTTCCTTAAACTGTTTCTAAATTGCAAAAGATTCTTCCAGTTTTTCTCCATATACTGCGTATTGTAATCGGATTCAAAACTTTAGGTCGCTTGAGGCACCATTTAAATTTATTCAATGGATCTAGTTTTTCTTTTTGCTTAATTTAGTCCCATATGGAACCATTTTAGAGGGCTCGTCCACGGAAATTCCTAAATTTATTTTTCCCCATATAAATAAGGACCACCCTAGTAGAACAGCTACTCTTTATTGATAAAAATCGTAATTTGGCAGTTATTAAAAGCAATATTTCTGTGTCTAGAGGTAGAAGAGAGGGGACTATGCAAATTACTATTGTCAAGTATAAAAATGAAACCTGTGTTCAACACTGACTACGTATCATTCAAGTTTTTTTAAAAAAAAAGCGAAATGCTTACACCTTTTGAAAAGTAAAATTAATATAATTACTAAAAAATAAATTCATTGAAAAATTCATGGTTAGCACGTGCACCCTCTTAAATCCACTTGAGAGCGTTCGAGTGCAAATTTCGAGTAAAGTAAACGCTTGGAAGACCCAGATTCGATTCCCGTTGGGAGTTCATGTGATTCGAATTCGACGTTAATCAGTGTGTCCACGTATCATATAGCTTCGCTGCTGAAAGGGACGTTAAGCTCAAAATCAACTCAAGAAAAGTTAAAACAATGAGAAAGTTAACTGTTTTGGAGTATTCAATTCTAGGTTAATTAAACTACGTACAGTATTTGATAATGGAAGCATCGTCAGAAATACAATATCCAATAAAGCAAACTTTTCGAGTAGGGTTCGTCTGAAGATACATACAAATATTGAAAATAGTTTAAAAGGGTGCATAATGCAGAAATACTATTTTATCGCGTATGAACTTGAGGCTTCTAGAACAGCAAGTTCTGACCAGACATTAACATCGCAGAACCAGGATATGATCAAGGGATGAACTAAACCATAATTTTCAACTTTACCCAGTGTAAATAAAGTAGCATTGAAACCCATTTTATGCAGTGTATACCTGAGCGTCATTGGGGGTTGTAACCCCTATAAAATTCTCTTGGATCCACGCCTATTGAAACCAATTCAAATTTCATAACTTCACACACGGCACGATCAACCCTGAATCTATTGAAATCTTACTACGTAATAATTACCGAGTGTCTACACTTTTTTATTAAAGCTCATAGTATATTCTATCATAATATAATTTGTCACTCATGTGGTGTGCGCTAATGTAACTAGGGATGCGCACGAGACAAGATTTGTGGCTGTCTCGTCTCGAAAATGTGTTGTAAAAGTGATGTCTCGACTCGAAAAATGTATATTTCTCTATTGGAAGAGCCGTGTCTCGACTTGGATTTTGTCAGGAAAATCCTGTCTCAATTCGTATCGTGCGCATCCTTAAATGTAACTCATGATAAAAATGTTTTGTTTTCAAATAAAATGAAACGGTTGAGGTGGATGTTGCCAAGTAGAAGACATTCAGTATATTAAATCGCCTCGCAACCCACTTGGCCACACACTTAGGTCACACTCTTCAACCTTTTTCCCAAGCTATCTAAAGTAGCGGCTAATCTTAAATTCACATTGCCGATTCGGGTTTTCTAACAAGAATTATTATGTTGCAACTTAATTTGGATGTAAAATCCTGACTTAATTAGCATTTAAGAACATTGCAGTGTGCATTAAAATCATGACAGAAATATAGTTAAATCTCAATTTCAAATTTCATGTCTACCTTGCATCCAAATACTTGTACTGTCATTTGTTTCAACGTTGGTAGGAGCCGAAAGTTCCAATTGATCCCAATCTTTCGCTTTAATTCCCTCTATTTGTTCGTAAAATTTTAAAGAAATATTATTACTAACAAGTAACACTTCCCAAGCGTAACACTCCGATTTCGATAAAATTTGAAAGGTAGATAGTACACATGAAATAAACGAATACAGGTTTCTTATTTTCTGCGGAAAAAATGGTTTTAAGGGACAAAAGCCCCCACCCATAATTTTGGAAGTTGAGGCCCGATAAGCAAAAACCAAGGAAACCGAAGTAAACGAAATTTTACACACATATTGCAGACATAAAATGAGGGAACACGTGTTTCGTATTTTCCTGGAGAAAACGATTAGGTGGGGAACGGACCCCTCCAAAAACAGAAGTTAAGGCCCGGAAGGCAAGAGGAAGTGAATCGAAGTGAATGAAATTGTGTACAGATATTGTAGACATAAAATGAGGGAATACGTTTTTCTTATTTTCCAGAGAAAAAGAAAACCGTTTAGGTTGGACACAGACACCTCCAGAACTTTGATTGCGAAATATCAAAACTGCTAATAAGAGTGTGTCAGAAGTGCTTGAAGGACATGAAGAATTGGAACAACACATTGTGTAGGGACAATACGCAAAAAATGAATCCGGCTTTTCTTTTATTTTCTACGGAAAAACGGTTTTAGGGGGCAAATGCCCCCACAAAAAAATTGAAATTTAACTCCCAAAATACGAGAAGAAGTGCACCGAATTGAATGAAATTGTGTGCATATAGTGTAGGCGTAAAATGAGATAATTGGGTTTCGTATTTTCCGAAGAAAAGCGGTTGAGTGAGGCACAGATCTTATAAACTGTTGATTACGGAATATCAAAAGTGCAAATAAGCATACGTCAGAAGTCCCTAAAGAATATGGAGTATTGCAACGAAACTTCGTAAAGGCTATTTTTAAAACAATATATGAAACGTGTTTTAATTTTTGCGAAAGAACCGTGTTGGGGCCTAAGCCCCATCTGAACAAAAGGGAAATATTACCATAATAGAGCAGGAAGAAGTGGACCCAAGCAAATCAAACTTGTGTGTAGATATTATATAGACCATATGTAAAATAAGTCCTATCGTGTTTCTCAAGTGTCCCTATCCGGTTTGCTTCAAATTTGACAGATCAACAGCAATATGGAAATAAATCGACATGTGTTTTTGTTTATGCGGAAAACATTGCAAGGGTTAAAGGTGCCTCTTGAAATACTATAAAATACGCTATACTGTTTGCGCTTGCTGTTACTTGGTCTGCCAAATTTGAAGAAATCGAATGGAGACACGACACTTGTGAAACACGGAAGGCCATATTTTACATATTCAATATCTACATACAATTTCATTCGGTTCGGTCCACTGATACCGCCACTCAACGACTCGGTTCACTCAATAGTTTTTTTCCTTTCAGGAAAATACGCAACACGTATTCCCTCATCTTACCTCTACAATATTAGTGCACATATCATTCACTTCGGTCCACTTCTTCTTGCCTTTTGGGGGTCTAATTCCAAAATTTTGAACGAGAGCTTCTGACCCAAAAACCATTTTTCCCTTGAAAATAAAAAACGTATTCGTTTACTTTTTGCCTATTGTTCATACACAAAGCTTCGTCGAAATTCTTCATGTCCTTTATACACATCTGAGATACTGTTAGTAGCAGTTTTGGTATTTCGTGATCATAGGTTTTGAGGGGTCAGTGCCCTACCCAACCGTTTTCTCCAGGAAAATACGAAACCCATATTCCCTCATTTTATGTCTACAATATCTGCGTACAATTTCATTCACTTTGGTTCACTTCTTTTCGCCTTTCGGAAGTCAACTTTCAAAATTTTGTTTAAGAGTTTCTGCCCGCTAAAACCGTTCTCCCGCAGAACATAAAAAATCCGTATTCATTTACTTTCTGCGTATTGTCCATACACAAAGTTATGTCCCAATTCTTCATGTCCTTTACACACATCTGACATACTGTTACTGCCACTTTTGATATTTCGTGATCAAAGGTTTGGAAGGGTCCGTGCCCCACACTACCGTTTTTCCAGGAAAGTACGAACCTCGTATCCTCATTTTATTCTGCAATATCTGTGCACAATTTCATTCACTTCGGTGGGGGCTTTTGCCCCGGAAACCGTTTTCTCCCAGAACCAAAAAAAAACGTATTGCTTTATTTTTTGCGTATTGTTAATACACAAAGTTATGTTGCAATTTTTAATGTTGTTTGCACACATCTGACATACTGTTACTAGCACTTTTGATATTTCATTATCAAGGGATTGGAGGGGTTCGTACCCCATCCAACCCTCTTTCCTGGAAAATAGGAAACCCTCATTTTACGTCTGCAATATCTGTGCACAATTGCACTCACTTCGGTTCACTTCTTTTTGTCCTTCGGGAGTCGAATTTGCAAATTTTGGGTCGGAGCTTTTGTCCCTAATACCGTTTTTCGCAGAACATAAAAGAACCCGTATTTCTTTATTTTTTGCGTATTATCCATACAAACAGGTTTGGTGCAATTCTTCATGTACTTTACACACATCTGACTTACTGTTACCAACACTTTTCATTTTTTGTGGTCAATGGTTTGGAGGGGTTGGTGCCCAACCCAACCGTTTTCTCCAGGAAAATACGATACCCGTATTCCCTTATTTTATGTCTACAAAATGTGTGGAAATTTTAGTAACTTCCTTTGAATTCCTTTTGCCTTTCGGGCGTGAACTTTCAAAATTTAGAGTGGAAGCTTCTGCTCCCTAAAACTGTTTTCACGCAGAATTAAAAAAAAAACGTATTCGTTTACTTTTTGGGTATTGTCCATACACAAAGATGTGTTGCAATTCTTCATGTCCTTTACACACATCTGACATACTGTTACTAGCACTTTCCATATTTCATGATCAAAGGTTAGGGGGGTCCGTGCGGCATCCAATCCTTTTTTTCAGCAAAATACCAAACCTATATTCCCTCATATTATGTCTACAATATCCATGGACAATTTTATTCACTTCGGTTCACTTTTGTTTGCCTTTCCGGCGTCAACTTTCATAATTTTGGGTCAGAGCTTTTGCCCCTTAAAACCGTTTTTCTGCAGAAAATAACCCTTATTCATTTATTTTCTGCGTATTGCTCGTACATAAAGATTCGTTTCAATTCGTCATTTCCTTTACACAAATCTGACATACTGTTACTAGCACTTTTGATATTTCGTGATGAAAGGCTCTGAGGGTTCCGTGCCACACTCAACCTTTTTTCCAGGAGAAAACGAAACCCGTATTCCCTCATTTTATGCCTACAATATCTGTGCAGAATTTCATTCAATTCGGTTCACTTCTTTTTGCCTTTCGGGCGTCAATTTTCAAATTATTTGGTGGGAGTCTTTGCCCACTAATGCCGTTTTTCCGCAGAACATAGAACAACCGATATTCCTTTATTTTTTGCGTATTATCGATACAAGAAGTTTAATTTCAATACTTGATGTCTTTTACACACATCTAACATACTGTTACTAGCACATTTGATTTTTTGTGATCAAAGTTTGGGACGGGTCCGTGCCCCACCCAACCGTTTTCTGCATTAAAATACGAAACTCGTATTCTCAGTTTACGTCTACAATATCTGTGCACAATTTCATTCTCTACGGTTCACTTCTTCTTACCTTTCGGGCATCAAGTTTCAAAATTTTGGGTCGGAGCTTTTGCCCCTAAATCCGTTTTTGCGCAGAAAACTAAAAAAGCCCGTATTCCTTTATTTTTTGCGTATTGTCTTTACAAAAAGTTTCGTTGCAATTCTTCATGTCTTTTGCGCAGTTCTGACATACCGTTAGTAGCACTTTTGATATTTCGTGATCAAAGATCTGCACTGGCCCGTGCCCCACCCAACCGTTTTTTTAGGAAAATACGAAACTCGTATTCCCTCCTTTTACGTCTGCAATATCTGTGCACCATTTCATTGACTTTGGTTCAGTTGTTCTTGCCTTTCAGGTGTTATCTTTCACCATTTAGAGTGGGGTTTTTATATTAAAACTTTACATTATGTAACTTTTTCTTTTTTATGAGATTCTTTTTTTTTGGGTGGGGAGGAGAGAAATGCTTTTCTCTGATATCTCTTTCTTGCCATTCATCTTTTTTGAACTGCTTAAGTAAGATCATTTTGTAACTTTTGATCTCATCAAACTCCGTCACGATTATAAAATTGTCATTTTTAACAATTTGTTTTATTCTCTTATTTGGAGTTTGCAACACTGATATATTTGTTACAAAATTGAGGTTTGGTCCAACGCCTTTCGAATTCGGAACCAACCCAACCGCCGAGCTTTTTGGGTTGCCTGCTATTGCAGGAAAACGAGAAATGCAAGTGGTAATGCACTTTTGGAGTCGTGTATACAAACACAGAGAGGAGGTTGAGAACAAGGAAAACTTCCAATAATGTAGAAATACAGAGGGCATGATGATGGTAATTTCAACAACGAAAAGAGATGTGTCCAAGTGTATCAAAGACATGTGAAAGTATGCCACCAGCCTCCCTATGTAGCTCGTTTCTGATTCGCTGAGCTGCATGCACACTTAACAACTTTCTCCTATCTCAGCGAGCATGACGTCTTCAACAGTCATTTACAACTTAGATTCAGAGCGAGTGAGAAGTCATGAGCAACGTTCCAGCATACGAGTATGTCTATGCTACAAGATACAAGTATGAAATGAATTATTACAAAATAAATGAATAAAAAGCAATATCCTATCCTATCTCATCCATTTTTTATTAGTTTTCGATTTTAATTCCTCTCTGTTTTTCAATAATGAAATATGACATTCTTAAACAAAATGAGAATCCAATGAATAAATAAATGCTCACGTTCACAATGATATTCCATTATAATTTTAATTTTATAATTTAATTAAATTTAATTTAATTTAATTCCGACTAATTTTATTAGGTGAATATAAATAAGCAAAATCATTGATTTTTCTTCCGAGTAACAAAAATTGTTACGAGACATTAAATTCATCTTCTGAGCTCCTCCGTGGCTAAGCGGTTAGCGTACGCGTCTTTGGCGTGGGAGAGCCGGGTTCGATTCCCGGCGGGAGCTCATGTGGTTCGGATTCCACGTTAATCAGTAGGTCCACGTCTCATATAGCCTCGCTGCTGAAAGGGACGCTAAACTAAAATCAACTCAAATTCATCTTCTGTCGCTCTTTTGAGCTCTATATAATGCACAATCAAGCTATAAGCTAAGCAATAACCCTGGAAAGTATGGGGAAAGTGTTTATTCAATCACAGCATTGCTATTCTAGGAAGTTTACATTCCAAAAGAGTTATTTTATGGTCACAAATAAACTTGTTCAGAGTTTCCAAAAGGAATCATTTAGTAACGAATTTCCAAAGGAAATGAACTGTCAAAGGTACGAGACATTAAAATAATGCATGAAAGAAGCTAGATATCCTGAAAAACAGCTCGTACGAGCACAGAGGCCCTAAAAACAGGTTTTACTAGGGACCATAAGCATGAATCAAACCCAGGACCACTTCACTTTCGCCAAACAAATGTCATTTAACTCCACAAAACGTCATTCCACTTTCAGCCAAAACCACAACTCTCAAAATACACCACAGCAAGAGCAGGGAAAGGGGCCACAACTTTCTCTACTAATAATAGATAAAACACCTCAAATCAATTATCTGCTGGGGGTCCGCGGTGGTAGAGCGTTCACCTCTGGTGCTTGGGGTTTCGGCTTCAAACCCTGCTCCCGCCCACTGAACTTTGTGGTGGACAAACACCGCGTGCGTGGGTTTTCTCGGGGTTCTCCCGTTTCCTCCCACTTTCTTCATTCCACCATTTCATTCATCTCTCATCATCACCGTCTCCTTTAGCCTAAACGGCATAACCATGGGACGTAAAACTCAAAAATTTCATTTCATTTCATTTCAATTATCTGCTATATTGTCGGCTTTCGTTTGCGTTTCATCATTGAAGACATTAATGACTACTATCCACCCCATCCTCTACTAATGAGAGTAAACTTGAACCTAAACGGCATTGGGTACGTCACTATTCATTTCAAAAAATATAAATTTGAAAAACTAATACGATTGTATTTTAGATATTACAATTTCAATTTCATCCATTCCCCAGGCAGCTACTGAAGCTGAGCGTCCATCTTAATGGCATCTAGAGCGTCACTCTTACTAAAGAAAGGCTGGGGTGGCTCAAGAGTACAGCGTTAATCTCTGGTGCATGGGGTCCTTGGTTTGATCAGAGCTGGTGCCAAGTGAGCTTTATGGTGAGCAAACACCATATGGGTGTGTTTTCTCGGAGTTCTTCCCCTTCCTCCCTCTTTCTGCATTCCACCATTTTACTAATTTCTCATCATCACAGTTTCCTTTATCCTAGACGGCAAAACCGTTATACTTAAAGATGTCATTTCACTTCTTTTAACCAAAGAACCCCGAAAACTATGGATTCGACACGGATACAAGTTTTTTGTTTTCATTTTTGTATGTCCTTCCTACATCCCCTAGGAAAGGGCATGGGCTTTACCCCCAACTGGAGACTGAACTTGGATTTAAACGACGTTAGAATTACCACCAATTACCGAAAACTAATGATCGGACAATAAAATTGACTGTTTTAGATATTTTTTACATGTAATCATCTCGCACCACTTCCATGGGTGCTAATGACGGCTTTAATCGGACTTGAACAGCATCCAGAGTGTCACTATTTATATAGGAACCTGGCAAGCGATGGATTTATCGCTAATATCGGTTGTTTTCGATTATTTTATGTCTTTCTTCCCCTGCCCCTAAGAATGCTAAGGGGGTGATACCCCAACTGGGAACTGGCTTTGGACTTAAAGTGCGCCGAAACTGTGACCAACTAGCTTAAGGATCCAGAAAATTGTTTCAACACCAGTATCAGTCATTTTCATTATTTTTGAAAGTCACATCCACACTCAGGAGAACTAACGGGGCTGAATTTGAATGTGAACGCCATTGAAAGTGTTATTGTTCATCTCAGTGACTCAGAAAAGTACGGATTCGACAATAATATTCTCCGTTTTCGATCATTTTTATATGTCACTCCATACATAGAAGTTGTTTCAGGGGATCTTCCCGTAAGTGGGGTGCTAAACTTCGATTCAAAGGGCATCGAAACAGTCACAATCACATCATGGTCCCCGAAAACTGTTGTCTCGACATTAAATATCAGTCATTTTCGATCATTTTTCTCTCCCTTCCACTAACCATAGATGTGGTAGGGGTTTTTACCCCATCATTATTCTTTCCAGGCAGTAAATAATATTTGAATAAATCATGTATAAGCGAATGATTTACTCATGCAAAACCATTTATATTCATCTTTCATTATGTTTTTTACCCAAATAGGAGTACAACTACAAACCTAGTGACTTTTACTCAATATCTTCTTGATTCTTTTAATGAAGGTTTTTCTGTGGATAAAATTTATACGGACTTGAGTAAAGCGTTTGATAAAAATAGATCATACAATTTTACTTCAAAAGTTATCAAATTTTGGTTTGTCCTTTCGCTTATTAAAGCTAATGTATCCTTACCTGAATGGTGGTAAACAATATGTGTCATATAAAAATGAAAAATCATTTACTTTTGAAGTAAGATCTGGCATACCTCAGGGCTGTATTTTAGGACCATTGTTTTTTCTATTATTCATAAATAATTTGTCACGTGTCGTTAAGTTTTCCTAGTGTCTTTTATTTGCCGTTGACGTTAAGTTATACAAGAAAATAACGAATTACAGTGATCGTTTAGAGTTACATTTATGATTTAAATAAATGTTATGACTGGTCTCTAAGAAATAGGCTACGTTTTAATATTAGCAAATGTTTTGAAATCACATACTCCAGGCAACATACTCCTGTCAACTTCGAATATACAATTAATAATACAGTAATTACCAGAACAGCTACTATAGAAGACTTAGGCATATTATTAGGTAGTAAACTTAACTTCAAGGCACATATAGAAAAATGCTTTAAGGAATCACTCAGAACTCTGGTTTTTTTACTAAGGAATTCAAAAGATCTAACAAACTACAGAACTTTAATAACTTTATTTAATATGCTTATTAGAAGTAAGTTGGAGTATGCTTCTGTCGTATGGAATCCCTTCTACCAATGTTATGTCAAGAAAATCGAGAGAGTTCAAAATAAGTTCTTACGGCATCTGTATTGCAAGAAGCACAAAAAGTCCTCCTACAAAGAAAATATTTCATATAGAGGTCTGATTAAGGAGTTTAAATGTGATAACTTAATTGCTAGAAGGAAAATTGCCGACGAGATGTTTCTGTTCAAAATGGTAAATGGAATATTTGATAACGAAGAATGTTTACAAGAATTGAGGTTTAATGCTAGGAGAACTAATTTACGAACTAGACAAATGTTCTATCCAAAAAAAAATCAATTCAATCGTACATCTAAACTCACCACTAGTGAGAATTACAAGAGACTACAATGTTTTTAACTAGGGAAGGTAAAAATAGATATTTCTCGATGCCACGTAAT
The DNA here is from genome assembly GCF_964235325.1 of Thermobia domestica. Lineage (NCBI taxonomy): Eukaryota > Metazoa > Arthropoda > Insecta > Zygentoma > Lepismatidae > Thermobia > Thermobia domestica. The sequence goes on along the minus strand of NC_137470.1, from coordinate 133,138,369 downwards.
ATGTTTATATCTCAATTATATATATATATATATATATATATATATATATATATATATATATATATATATATATATATATATATATATATATATGTGTGTGTGTGTGTGTGTGTGTGTGTGTGTTGCGGATATATAATTGTTGCTGCATTTCTTTTTATTGATTGATTGTATTAGAGTTGTTTCTCTTATTCTTTTCATTTTTGTAATAAGTCTGATATTTATTTCAATTATTGCAATGCCTATTGTAAAAGGAGCAATAGCTTTTTTATAGGTGAATGATAAATTAAATAAATAACTAAATAACTAAATAAATGTCTACCAAGATTATTTAAAATTGCTTTATAAATTTCAAGATGGAACATACATACATACATACATATACACTCAATATACACACATACATCCATTTTTACATATACAGAAAGATGTAAGATACTACAATTAGGGATGATGTTAACCCATACTTTATCCATTAATTACGCATGAAATACATGGTAGTTTGAAATGAACTAGACAAATTACACCGCTCTGCAATCTGAAAAAATATTTGATGCTTTGATTTTGAATGTTATTTCCCTCTAACTTTGATTCCATATATGTAATCGGTTTTCTTCTATCACGTCTAGTTTGTTCGCAAAAAAACGAAAACCAATATGTCGCATTTACACAATATATTTATATTTGTATCCTCGTCGCCAAAAGTGCCTTTACATCGCCGTGACGGGTATGTGACCGCGCAGTACTCCAAGGAAGGGATGGTTGCATAAGAAATTGTGAATAATTTTGAAGAGGTTTTATTTTGACTAGGGAAATAACGTATGTATAAGGAGTAAAGGAACAGATTTAAAGCATCAGTACACTGTCATCTCTGAAAATATTCGTATTTTCAGTTTTTCAGTTTATTATCTTCTATGTTCAGTTAATAACTGCTAACAATTGCTACTAGCGCATGTCACTCTTCAGGAATTTACTACGACATGTTCGCAGGACACTTTTCTAAGTCCTAAATGTATGCGTCAATAATTTCTTTCGTCTCACTGTCCTTATTTCAGAATGGAAACTGATTACGCTGAACGTGAATATGTTTCGCTGTCGTAAAGCAAGGTCCGTAATAAATGTAAATAAGGTTCTTCTTATTAAAAAAAAACACAGATGTATTTATTGTTTGTATAGCACAATATAATACAGTAACTAAGCAACATGATAATCCTTAACCCCAGCAAGATTTTTCCAACAGGAGGGGGCAGCAAAAGGCCGATATAGAGTTTTTCGATTTATTGCGCTATATATATTAAGTAGGTTCTTAGTCCAAAGGGCTCGAAAAAAACGGCCTTGTGTCAAAAGAGTACGGGTCAAAACGACCCCGCCTCAAAAGGGCCCAGGTCAAAACAGTCCGGCGTGAAAAAGGCCCGAGACAAAATTATCCCGCGTCAAGAGAGCCAGGAATAAAGCGACCCATCGTGAAAAAGGTCTGCGTCAAACGGGTCCAAGAAAAGGCAGCCCCACGTCAAGAGAACCCAGGTCATAATGTCTCAGTGTCAAAAGATTCAGGGTAAATCGCCACCGCGACAAAAGGCCTCAAGTTAAAACGGCCCCGAGTCATGAGATCTCAGCGACAAAAGGGAACTGAGCTAAAAGGGCCCGAGTCATTACGGGCCCTGGTCAAAAAGGCCCGCAAAAAATTGGCCCTGGGCCAGAAAAGGCCGGGTCATAGGAGCTGCCTCTAAAGGGCACAAGTCAAAAGGACCCCGCAACAAAAGGGCCCGAGTCAAAAGGACCGGTTTCTAAACAGCAAGGGTCAAAAGAGCAACGCAACGAAAAGGCCTGAGTCTAAACGGCCCAGCGTCAAAATTGTACGGGTCAAAAGGGATAAAGTTAAAAGGCCCTGTGTCAAAAGAGCCTGGGTCGAAAGGAACCCTCCTCAAAAGGACCCGAATCAAAACGGCCCAGCGTGAAAAAGTCAGGGTATAAGGTTATCCGCGACAAAAGAGAACGACTCAAAACGACCCCGCGTCAAAAGGGCTCGAGTTAAAAGGGGCCTGCGTAAAAAGAGCCCCGGTCAAAAGTATCCCGCCTCAAAAGGGCCCGGGTCAAATCGGAACAGCGTGAAAAAGTTCAGGTCAAAATCGTCCAGCGACAAAGAGACCGGAGTAAAAAAGAACCCTGTGTTAAGAGAGCTCGAGTCAAAAGGGCTCTATGCCAAACGGACTGTGCCAAAACGGGCCTCGCTACAAAAATGCCCGAGTCGAAAAGGCCCGAGTCTAAAGCTCTTTGCAACAAACGTTCCCGGATCAAAACGGCCCAGCGTCAAAAGAGCTCGTGTCAAAAGTGTCCTGCGACAAAAAGACCCGAGTCAAAATGGACCTGCGTCAAACAGGCCCAAGTAAAAAGGGCTCCGCGTGAAAAGAGCCCAGGTCAATAGGGCTCGGATAAAAGAACCCCCGACAAAAGGCCCGGGTTCAAAATATCTCTGCAACAAAAGGGCCCGAGTCAAAAGGACCTGCGTGAAAGGGTATCCGCGACAGAAGACCCCGTGTCAAAATGGCCGCACGTCTAAAGGGCCCAGGTTAAATGGGCTTGAGTTAAAAGGGCACTGCGTCAAAAGAGCCCGGCTCAAAAGGATCCCGCGAGAAAAAACCCGAGTCAAAAGGTTACTACGTCATACGGACCCGAGAAGAAACGGCCCCGCGTTAAAAGAGCGCAAGTCAAAAAGTCTGCAGGTCAAAAGGGCCTAGCGACAAAAGGCCCCGAGTAGAAACGGCCCCGCGTGAAAAGGAGCCGAGTCAAAAGACCCCGCGACAAATGGTCCCTACTTCGAAAGAGGCCGGGTCAAAAGGATGCAACTCAAAAGGGCACGGTTCAAACCAGCCCCGCTAGAAAAGAGCCCGCGTCAAAAAGGCCTGCGTCAAAAGGTCTCCGCAAGAAAAGTGCCCGAGTCAAAACGATCCCGCGTCAAAAGGGCCCGGGTCAAAACAGCCCAGAGTGAAATGTCCAGGTCAAAAGTCTCCGCGAAAAAAGAGTCCCGCGACAAAAAGAACCGAGTCAAAAGGGCCCTACGTCAAACGAGCCCGAGTATAAACAGCCCCGCGTCAAGAGAACCTAGAAAAAATAAAGAAACATTTGCAATAATGTTACCTCGCCGGTTTTGAATGATTAAGGCACCGGCTGAGAGTTACACGGCTGAGCGAATGTAAAAAAAGAGCACAGGTCAAAAGGTCTCCGGGTCAAAAGGCCCTGCGAGAAAAGTTTCCGAGTCAAAAGATCTCCGCAACAAAAGGGCCAGAGTCACAACGGCCCCGCTACAAATGGATACGAGTCAAAACAGCCCGCGCCAAAAGAGCTTGGTGAAAGGGCCCCGCGACAAACTGGCCCTACATTAAAAGAGCACGGGTCAAAAGGACCCGCCTCTAAAGGACACGGGTGAAAATAGCCCCGCTACTAAAAGGCCAGAGTCAAAACGGCCCCGCGTCAAAATTGCCCGGGTCAAAAGAAATCGAGTTAAAAGAGTCCTGCGTCAAAGCCTGAGATCAAAGCAAGAGTGAAAATCAGGTATGCACGAGGGGATAATATCCCCTTCGTAAGTTGAAGTGATTGTGCAAAGGAAGGAGAAACATCTGTAGTTATTATTAACAAATAGTAAATTTGAATGGTGATATTAATTTTGTTTTTTTGTTAATTGTTCTGCAACAATCTCTATCGCTTCTCCATCAAAGTTCGCTTGCTCTTCCGACTTTCTGAATCAAAACTTATCTATTATTGACTTTCCCCTTAGGTCTAAAATTCCATTTCAACCCCTGGATCAAAGTATAGAATGAAAAATATTCTGTGGAAAAGATTAGTTTAATGTTGCTCTGAGAAGACATATGTGTATCTCTATACAGGGCATTGGGACAGAACAATAATATAGAGTTTTTCGATTTATTGCCCTATATATATTAAAAGTCGTAGTTTATCATTGATAGCGTATGTCCTCTTACTTTTTAAAATTGCCACAGTAGCCTATTAGTCAGAACATACATCTCCAGATATAATGTAAAGAGAAGAGAAGGAAGGAGATATGCCCAGTGGCCTAACTAGTTTTACTGTGCCCTGGATCGATTCATTCCATTGGTGATCGATTTGCTCATACCCTTCTGCCCTACGCATTTCAGCTGCTGTGTTATATATATATATGTATAAGGTTTGTCCGGAAAGTAATACGACTGAGTCGATTTAAAAAATTTATTGAGACAATCGTTACAATTCTTTGAAAACTTTTAAAATAGGCTCCTTCTGCGTCGATGCAGCGCTGCCAGCGCGATTTCCAAGCATTGAAGGCGTCACGGAAGTCATTCCCGGGAATAGGCTTGAGAGCCGCGGTGCAAGCTGCTTGGATCCCCTCTGTCGTCTCAAAATGCTTGCCTTTCATCGGGCGTTTCAGGCGAGGAATCAAAAAGAAGTCCGGAGGGCCACATCTGGGCTGTAGGGCGGCTGCGGAAGCGTTGGGTTGCCGGCCTTGGTCAGGTAGCTATTCACAAGAAAGGCGGTGTGAGCCGGAGCGTTGTCGTGGTGCAGCTTCCAGTCAGCTCCGATGTCTGGTCGGACCCGATTGACCCTTTGTTTGAGTCTCTTGAGCACTTCCACGTAAAACTTGGCGTTGACGGTTTGTCCAGGAGGAACAAATTGATATGTGACGAAGCCTTTGATGTCAAAAAAGACAATGAGCATCCTTTTCACTTTGGATTTGCTCATTCTTCTCTTTTTGGGCGAGGAGACGCCGGCGTGTGCCACTCGGAAGATTGCCTCTTTGTCTCGGGATCATACTCAAAGATCCATGATTCGTCACCTGTGATTACTTTTTTCAAAAATTGGGGTCACTTTCACATATGTTCAAATTTACTTGGCACAATTCCACTCGTCGCAATTTCTGGTCGTCAGTGAGCACTTTTGGGACAATCTTCGCGCACACCTTGCGCATGTTCCAATGCTCCGTCACAATTTCATGAACCACAGTTTTTGGTAAATTTAACATCTGGGCAATTAAACGAATACTTAGTCGACGGTCTGAGTTCAAAACTTCGCGCACACGAGTCACATTGTCGGTGATTGTCGAAGTCGATGGTTTTCCAGCACGGTCTTCATCGGCGACCTCTTCCCGGCCCTCTGAAAAGGCCTTGTGCCACCGAAATACACCACTTCTTGCTAAAGCATTATCTGCGTAAGCCTGCTTGATCATATCAAACGTCTCTGTCGCAGATTTACCGAGTTTAACACAGAATTTAATCGCGTACTTCTGCTCTAACGAACGCTGCATTTTCGGCTTGCACCACTCACAGAAACACGTCGCGCGAAAAAGCCTGACCTGACTCTCCGTGTGCTCGGAGACAACTGACCAGCCGATTGTTCGTTAACTAGGAACGCCCTCTACTGGATTCAGTCGGTGCGCGCACGCTCCGAAGTACAGTCATGGCGGAATAAAATCAGTCCTATTACTTCCCGGACAAACCCTGTATATATATATATATCTATATATATCTATATCTATCTATCTATCTATCTATCTATATATATATATATATATATATATATATATATATATATATATATATATATATATATATATATATACTAACAGTATACAAAGTTATTTTTATTAAGAAATCTAAGTTTTTACATATCTTTTTCCTAAGTTATCACTACATACTTAACTCGTAACTACTATCGTGGGGGATCAAATATGATCTCCGCAAACACTTTTCTAGCTGTGGACAATATATATATATATACTGTTTCACTGAGGCTTCAGTCGTCTATTCTCAGTTGACCTTGCTAGGGGGCCGGGGTGGCTCAGTGATAGAGTATTCACCTCTGGTGCATGGGGTCCTGGGTTTGATCCCACCCCGCGCAAAGTGAACCTTGTGCTGGATAAACACTGTGCGTGGGTTTTCTCGGGGTTCTCCAGTTTCGTCCCACTTTCTTCATTCCACCATTTCATTCATTTCTCATTATCGCCGTCTCCTTCACCCTAGCCGGCATAATCGTGGGTCGTAAAACTTAACGGTTGCATTTTTTCAGTTGATCTTGAGATTTCGTAGCGACTTCTTGTTCGTGTCCATGCACTTTGTTGTTTCGATAGTTTCGGACCTCTGGGGTCGAAATTTTCACCAGGATAGTACTGGCGCTATACGTTTCCTGCATTACATTTTTTCTGTGGTTTTCTTGGGGAGTGTTACGGAGATGTGTGCAGAACTCGGAACTGGCAGATTTTGCAGAAGGTGGTTTCTTGCAATTTTCTATAGAATACTGGACGTTGCATGCTTAAATAGCCTTGTTTTTTTAACCATCTTTCCAACGAACCAAGAAGACTTCAGAGACGAGACTTCATGAGGAGTATTACGATGACTCTCGCTCAAGATCACCTAAAAGTAAGGGGCGAATGCGGGACACTTTCTCGTAGGCTTCGGCAGTCATTGTTACGACTAACTGATAGGAACATGAATGAAGACTGTCCGCAAACAGATTCTCCAGCTAAAAGGAGGAGATGTGCTATTTGTCCTCGAATTGATGACATAAAACGTTCTTGGATTTGTTCTATGTGCAACCGAAATGTGCATAAGGGTCAATCAAGAAAAATCTCTATATGTACTGACTGTCAGTAGAAGAACTAAAGTGTCTATATTTGTTCTGTGTCTAATGGATATGTGATTAAGACACATTTAGGGGTCGTCCACATATTACGTAACGCGGCAAGGACGGAAGGGGGTTCGGCCTTGCGTTATGAAGAGTGATAAGGGGGAGGAGGGGCTTTAGGTCTTCGCTACGTAACAGTTTTTTCTGCTGTATTTTTTATTTTTATTCTCAGATTTATATGCAATCTTTTAAACAAATAATTTTATTGTTTTTTTTTCTTTTTTATAAATTAGCTAGAATACCCGTTTTTCATACGGGGAGAATACGTTTCATTTTGGATATATAGGGCACCAAAACTGTCACCATCAACTTACGGACTCCAAAAACTATGGATTCGACACAAATATCGGTCATATTCGATCACTTTTATATATCTCCCCTTCCCCAAGTTGCATGGCCAAATTTTAATTTAAACGGCATCGAAAGTGTTACTGTTCATCTCAGCGACCCCAAACACCACGGTCTCGACTCTAATATCAGTCATTTTCGAACATTTTGTATATGTCATCCTCCACTTTACCCAAGTTGCGGGGTGAATTTGGATTTAAACTGCATCGAAAGAGTCACTGTTTATCTCAGCGACCCCGAAATCTATGCATTTGACACTAACATCGTTCATTTTCAATCGTTTTTTATATATTCCCCCTTACCCAAGTTGCACCTTCAAAGTAAAATGATAAAAAACATCCCAGGTCAGAACTTCATCTATGTTGAAAATTTGAACGAGATCGGTCGGATGGTTAAGAGTTATTAAGTTACAAACATAGTCACTTTCATATATATATATATATATATATATATATATATATATATATATATATATATATATATATATATATACGAGGGTTGGAACTTAAATAGTGGCAACACTGCTGTGGAGACGCTATGCAATGAAATGTACTAGTGGCGCTGAGAGCGCATTGTTGACATATCTACCTAACCTCCGAGGAAATAGACTCGCCCGTCCCACGTCACTGGAAGGCGCAGAAGCGAGGGAAGCACAAATCACTTGTGAGCAAGCGGTCTAACGTAAAGGTGTCAAATTCGCTAGTGGACAGTGATCCACGCCTGACGATTAGTGAGCTCGCCCACGAAACCGGATTAGCGCGTAAGACTGTGCTTCTCATTCTGAAGGAAGCCTGGGCATGCGCAAAACTGCATCACAATGGGTTCCGCATGAGTTGATGGAAATGCAAAAATTGATGCGTTATGACGCTGCTCAGGCGCACTTGCAGCGGTATGAGCGCGAAGGCGAGGCTTTCTTACGCCGTATCGTAACACTGGATGAGACATGGGCCAGATCTTACGAGCCAACACTGAAACGCCAATCCAACGAATGGCGTCATCATGGGTCGCCGCGAAAGTCGAAAGTGCGTCAGAGCCCCAGTATGGTGAGCGATGTGTTATCCTAACGTATTACGTTCCTCCAGGGCTGACCGTCAATGCCCTAATCCGGTTTCGTGGGCGAGCTCACGAATCGTCAGGCGTCGATCACTGTCCACTAACGCGGCAACAGCTTGCACTTCTTCTTCAGAGACGCTAGGACGACCTGCCCGATGCATGTCCGCCACAGTTTGCCGACCTTCGTTAAAGGTTTTTACCCACCGTGCCACTGTTCTGTACGGCAATGCCGATTCCCCACACGCCTCTTGAAGCCCTTGATGACACTGTCGTGCTGTACGACCTCTGGCACATTCAATCTTGATCCAACTCCGTTGTTCCTGTTTCGAAAACATAGTGACACCTTTACGTTAGACCGCTCGCTCACAAGTGATTTGTGCTTCCCTCGCTTGTGAGCCTGCCGGTGACGTGGAACGGGCGAGTCTACTTGCTCAGAGGTTAGGTAGGTATGTTAACAACGTGCGCTATCAGCGCCACTAGTACATTTCATTGCATAGTGTCTCCACAGCAGTGTTGCCACTATTTAAGTTCCAACCCTCGTATATATATATATATATATATATATATATATATATATATATATATATATATATATATATCGATATAGATAAATAAATATTCCTATTGTTTTGGAAAATTGCGAACTATAGCCTATATAAATTGAATCATACAGAAGAGATTCGAAGACGCACTAGACACCAGCGTAAATGGTGGCGAATCCTGCATGTATTACAATACAATAAAACTCCGTTTTGTGGCTATCGCAGCATTGGATTTAGGGAACACGCTTTTCCGGAGTTAGTTGTTAGTGATCGTAACTACCGCCTGAAAATGCCCTCATGTTCCCACTAGTATTGCTATTTCTGAAAATGTTATCTGAAACCTTTGATTTGAATCATTACTCACTCTATTCTTCTAAGGGGTTTTGCATGGGAAACAGAAGAAATTATTTTTCCTGAAATTATTAATATATTTTCCGCGATGGAACGATCCAGGATTTGTAGATCAAAATAAGATATTAAAAAACCTAATTCGTCGGATATTATCTCGTACTAAGTTTTTGATTTTTGAATTTGAATATTTCTGAAGAAATTGAGTTTATTCGCATTCTCGCACTGATTTAGGACAAGAAGAATATGAAAAGAGATGTCCGAAGTCCAAAAAAGATGCTCGAGAGCTTCTTCACAAACGAGATGTCCCTGCTTCTTCACATGCGCAGCCACTTTGAATCTGTGGTCGACGAGGAAGGCAACTTTGCATCGTCGAAACTGGCGAATTTCAAATGCATGAAGCATCCTGGATCCCTGAAAAAGAGATCGATGTTAGTTCTTCAGATCCTGTTCCACCTTCATCTTCCTTGTCAGTACGAGGGTCACTACGAAAGTTTTCAGATGTGAAATAACTTACTTAAAATCAATTTAACACTTACATTTTCTCAAAGTATTCACCATTACACTGTACACACTTTTGCATCCTCGAAAGCCACTTTTGGAAGCAGTGTTGCCAGCCTTTTTCTTCGAGTGTTGAAAGTTCGTTCTCGTAAGCCACTACAGCTTCTTCAGGGCTGCAAAATCTCTTCCCACGCATGCGATCTTTGATCCCGGGGAACAGAAAAAAATCACACGGGGCCAGGTCAGGGCTATACGGCGAATGAGACATAAGTTTGACCTCCCTAGATTCTAAAAACTGAATTGTGATATTGACCGTGTGTGCGGACGCGTTGTCATGATGAAGCAGGATCCCACGCAATCCAGTTCTTGGACGCCGTTCCCGAAGGTTCTGGAACACTTTTGTTAGGTAAACAGTAGTGTACCATTGAGCAGTAACAGTCCTTTGTTCTTCAAGTGGAACAGTAGCAACATGGCCATATTTGGAGAAGAAAGTTGCGACCATATTCTTCCCCACACTTCGCGGTAGCTTCACTTTCGTGGGTGGATTTTCGTCTGGAAAGATCCAAACTGTAGACTGGCGTTTATTTTCAGAGTCAAATTGATAGATCCAAGTCTCATCACCAGTAACAATGTCAGAGACGCGTCGAGAATTGCCTCCATCAAATCTTGCAAGCATTTCTTCACACCATTACACACGCATGCGCTTCTGCTGTTCAGTCAAAGTGTGAGGCACCCAACGAGATGAAACCTTCATGAACCGAAGATGAACATGAAGAAATTTTGTTACTGCTGGCGATCCAATGTTCACTGTAGATTCAATGTCCTTGAAAGTTGTTCGGGGATTTTCTCGAATCATTTGTTCCACAGCGGCAATGTTTTCATCTGACACAGCTTTTGCAGGACGGCCAGCTCTCTCTCCATCTTTAAGCGATGTCCGGCCTCTTCTGAATTCACCAAACCACCGAAAAATTGTAGCACGGGAATTAGCAAGGTCCCCAAATGCCCCCTGCAAACGGTCAAGGCTTTGTGTCTCGTTCAAACCACTTTTGAAATCGTAAAGGATCATTCCCCGAAAAGGTTCCCTTTCGAGCTCCATTCTAGACAGCTGAATACTGCTCACATCAACAAACAAGTGAAGGCGATACGCCGTTGAAACCTGCTTCGTTTCTTTGCTCTGGATACCACTACCGAACGCAATTGTTGGAATTCAAATACTATGCCACAACAATGCGTATCTCAAAACTTTCGTAGTGACCCTCGTTGTCATCATCTGACCGAAAAGGATAGGTGTGATCTCCTTGGGAAACGACAGTATGCAGTTTTGAAGAATTAGGACTGTTAATTAAGCAATCTTATGGGGTTAAAATATTATTACCATCCTACCATTTTCTAATACGTACCGTTACTTTGATTTATTAGTGAAAAATACTACAAATATATTCAGAAAGAGAGCATTTTGTAATAAAATTTCTGCTATTAAAAATAGTTTTTATTATAATAACTCCCAAAATAAGGAAAATTGGTGAGAAAACAAAAATCCAAAAGTGTTACGTAACGAACGGGGGAGGGGTTCAGCCTTGCATTACGAAGTGTGACAAGGGGGAGGGAGAGGATAAAAATTGGTCAAAAGTAGCGTTACGTAATATGTGGACGGCCCCTTAAGACTAATCATTGTGTGTATTGGTAGGTAGCCAAGCAGGTAGCTGTAGCCAGCCCAAAAATATGAGGGGGCGGTAGAAGTTAGGGGGCCGATCCAACCATATTATAGTTCATCATTATAGTATAGCAGTTCATTTGCAAGCCTACCGTGAATATTTTAGGGGGCATACGCAGGGTGGGTCCTGGGGGTCCGCCCCTCGAAATCACAACTTTTAAAAAATGTAATCTACTTTTAGGGGCCATTTTAGAAATTTTCATATAATTTAGCCTCAAATTGTATTTGGACCCCTCCAAAACGCTTTACGCCCCTTCCGAAATAAATTTTTGGGTACGTCCCTGTTAGGGGGAACAGTAAAACTTTACGGGGGCCCGGCACCCTAGTTCCTCTGTGGATACGGGCCTGCAGCCAAGCAACTAATCAAACACAAAAGCATCAATTGTCAGCTTTTTGAATGACAAGTTACATTTTCTCAGCACATAATTGAATGCTTTTTTTTTTACATAAAAATAAGTTTATTTTCATACTTTATTTTCGGATAACAAAAAACTTTATTTCATTTAAGTATGTTCTTTCGCTTCGTAATAATCTATTACCAAAAGACCATTAGTCAAAAAATATTTTGAAAATCTTTTGTCCCCAAAACTAGTTAAGTCCATTAAAGTATAGTACTAGTAAACGGTCCACAATCAACTGCCAATGGTAACACGTATTAACATATTTTAATTTCAAAACAAATAATGGTGTTAAATCTGACCCCACGATAGTACTTATGCAGTATAAAAATAAGGATATTAGTAAAGAGTTGATATGAATTATGTTAATAGGAAATTAAATTAAAAATAGTTTACTCTACATAACCTAATTTAAAAAAATAATGATAATAATAAAATAAAATAATGCAATAATAAAAAGATGGTAATAAAAAGTTTTTTATTGTAATCCTGGATTCCCTCGTGTTGAACAACATGGCTTTCCTCAATGCAGCCTCCAGAAGGGCGATAAATACGTATTATGAAGCACTCCAGTTCACATTTTTGGTTAGCCAACCACATATCAAGAAATGTCTCAAATTTATTTTTCAGACCTGACCCCTCCCCCCCCTCAAAACTTCCTGGATCTGTCCGTGATATCGGTTGTTGCCAATTAACTGATAATAGTCATAGCTTACCTTTTGAAATGTTTTCAAACGCTCTTTGCATAAGGAACAGTTTTCCGTATTCTTTATTTTTTCCTTTCTTTTTTTTCGCCCTTTTACTGTGCTGGAAAGGGACTCCATGAGCAGTGTTTGGCACACGACCCACTCGGGAGAGTAATGCTCCCAGAAGTACGTTTTTTTCGCGCGCTACTCTAGTCAGCTGTTCTAAACGCTATCCTAGCCAGTTGTTTTAAGTTGGTCACAAAATTTATATTATGGAGTACAAGGGGAACAAAACGAGCCCTGCGGGGTTTCTAACCCGTTCCTACTACTACTACTACTTATCTGCACAAAAGTAAGTAAATCACTTTTTTGAATATTATTTTCATATTATTTTAATTTAAAAAGTGTTATAAAAATATTTTAAAAATGTAAAAAAAAATCCTCGAGCCGGGTTTGAACTCACGCCAAAAGGGACTTTCATTAATAGCGCTAGCCCACTCGGCCACGAAGACGGCCAACAAGAGTTATTTGACTTCTGCTATTTAAATGCAATGTGGCAAGAAATTGATAACACCAACCAATCAGAACTGTGTTTCTCGTTCCTACTTCCGAGAGCATTACTCTCCTGAGCTAGTCCTCTTGGCACAAGCTATGTGCGAGCAGCTCTGAAGTTGAATGTTTTCAAGGCCAAGGCCACCAACACATTTTGATAAGTACTAGGGATGGCCACATTTTCCGAAAAAACGGAAAACGGAAAATATTTTTTCCGGAAACCGGAAAATTGAAAACGGAAAACGGAAAATTTTCCGGAAAATCGGAAAACGGAAAATTTTCCGGAAAATCGGAAACGGAAAATTTTCCGGAAAAACGGAAACGGAAAATTTTCCGGAAAACGGAAACGGAAATTTTCCGGAAAATGAAAATGTTCACTTGGAATAGTGACATTGGTCGTCTTACATTAAGAAATATAACGAAAAATGCTACGCGAAAACAACCTGTAAATGAGGTAATGCTCTTCACCATCTAGTGCTAAAGAAACGCAACTGGATAGGAGAGAAAAGGTCGAGTAAATCAGCGACGAAACATTCCTTCCTCCTACATCTATTTGTACACTTGCTTAATCATGTACTTTTTTTGTTTGCGTGAGGGCTTGCATATCATTCGTTTGCACCGGGAAATTCCCATCATGCGTGTGTTTTGGGGAATCCCCGATTATGCGTGTACCTGAGGGCAGAACTCTGGCAGTAGAGCTGGCAGTGTGTTATTAATACAACTGGTATGTTTATATTCCAACCATTTCTTCATTGCTTATCGTGATCACTGTGATCTGTCAAGGTCACAGATCCTGGGGGGCCGGGGGCAGCCCCCTCAAAGTTCATGTGGACCCCGCATTGTATTTATAAATATACAATATTTTGCACAATTTGAATTCAGTTTGTCTTAAAACCCTCATATATACCTTCTGCATCTGAATGGATCCCCAAAGTTACAGAGAAATCGGCGCCCTAGATTGATTCTATAGAATCCACACGCAGTAGTATTGGCGGGAGTACACTACGTATTCCAACTGAGCTCAGACGTTAGAACATCGGATTAACATTCAGAAGGCCGATGTTCGATTCGAGCACCCTATCGTCCCGATTTTTTTTTTTTTTTTTTTTTTGCAAGTTTATTACTCAGTTACATCCGACCTGTGCCATAGACTTTTTAACCCTAAGATAAATTCAATTCTACTGATGTAATTCAATTTTACACTTTACCCTAGTGTTACCATCTTGCAACTATAAGCGTCACGAATTCCAAATACCGGTACTATTGACTATAAATACCATAGTATGTAGCACTACTTGCAACTAGCGCCAGCTATTCATATAACGATCTATTCCACATAATTCTCTTCGTAACTTTTTCCGCTAATTTCTCTTAAACTGAAGGACGATTCCACCTAGTCATCGATACATCAATTCAGTTCTCAATTCTGACTTATTATCTATGTTTCTGTATGCATTTGAAAGTTTTACTTATTATTAGAGCAACCCAAAAGCATACAAAGCACAAAAAGCATAATAGCTATTTACACATATGGTTGGTACCTTGAACATGGTTGTGGCTGTCTAAGGGTCCAGAAGAAAGTAATTTTAAAAGCATAATTTTAGAAAATAAAGCATAATTTAAAAGATATAGCACAATTCTTTAAAAAATCTCTTTAACTTCAAGTTTAACATACTGTATTAATATTTATAAGAAACAATATTTACAATGCAAAATCATTGAGAACATAACAATGCAACAATGAAAAGCTTATTTTTATTTCTGTAAACTTTTTGGTCTAATCTTTTGACGTGGAGAAAAGAATAAAGGACAAGAATTAGAAAACTACCACCAACAATGAATAGTACACAAGAACTCCACACTATACTGTTATGTGTTCCTCTTGAAGTTGAGCACTTTCTGTACTTATTGGTGGCATCTTTTACTTTCCCTTTCTGTATATATGCACCTCTAAGGCGCACACAAGTGATTAAAAAAAAACTGACTCGAGTAAAGCTTCTCTTTACAGTGCATTAGGTAGAAAGTTCATTAAATATGAAAGGAACTGGTTGCATAAAATATTAATAAATAGATCAAGATATTTAGAATATTTAATGTATAGTAAATATTATACGTTAAACACGATTAATGTAAAACAATGATTGAAATTAATAATAAAGCATAATAAAGCATAATTTGGAAAAAAATAAAGCATAATGTGGGTTGCTCTACTTATTATTCTACATTCATGTTTTGTTACTAAATTGTGAATTCCTAATGCAATCAAAGTGTTTTATTATTATTATTATTATTATTATTATTATTATTATTATTATTATTATTATTATTATTATTATTATTATTATTATTATTATTATTATTATTATTATTTCATAAACGTAGATGATAATCTAGGTGCTGCTACCTCTATATCTCAGATTATCGCTTCACCTGGCACACGCTCAAATGCATCTAAAGTAACAGAAAGATCCCAGAAAAAAATGTTTTACAAATAAGGGAACATAGTAGTACGTAAGAAACAGAAAAGAATTCTGTGTTATCTCAGAGACCCTAAACCTTGTTCTTTCGCAAGAGCAGAGGTGCTTCATAGTAAAAATAAGTAATATGGTACCAAAGGATCTTCTTCCTTTGCCTTTCGTTGAAGCAATTCGGTTTCTTGAATTTATGAATGAAGTAGAACCAAGTTACCACTCACCATCCAGGCAAACTGTGACTCGCCGTATTGAGGCCTTGTTTTCTAAGGAGAAGTGTGGCTGCGGAATCGATTGATTTGACAACAGATAGCTGGGCTTCGCAGGCTATGGAAAGTTATATTACAATCACAGCCCACTATATGCTTCCATCTAAGTTCAATAAGTTCAGTCCTTCAAATAATTGAAATAGAAGTGAGGCACACAAGGGTAAACATAACTCAGCACTTAGCACATGTTGCAGAGTAGAGGAACATTTTAGATAAAATACATGCAATTGTCTATGACAATGCTAGTAATATCACAAGTGCGGTACGAGAACTTCCATATGCAAGCATATGTTGTTTTGCTCAGACCCTACAACTCTCTATAAATAAGGGACTTGCAATAGAGAAAATCGAGAAAATGTTAAGTGTTGTTAGTCGGATTATTTCCCACTTTAAATATAGTACGTTGGCAACGTCAGAACTGGAAAAACAGTAAAGGTTATTAGGATTGGAAGTACATTTCCTTATACAGCAAGTTAAAACTCGGTGGAACAGCATAAATGAAATGCTTGAGAGATTGATAGAACAAACAAGAGCTCTTAACAATGAATTATCAGATAGAAATGTAACAAAGACGTCAGATTGCAAGAAGTTTAACCCTTTAAGGATGTCCAAAATTTTAGACTTTCACTCAAACAGCTACTGCTTCCTTACTATTTATCGTAAAATCATGGTTCATACCTCGTTTTTCTCACGATAGGGCATACTTACCAACGGTACCACGTGTCGGTATCATAAACCTTAACTGGAAAATCGAAAAAAAAAGAATTTTTCTGAAAAAATCACCCCTTCGTAACACTTGCGCCCCTCGGGCTCGTCCCCGGTTTCACGTAGGGATCTAAAAAAAATTGATAAATACCCAAAGGTAGGTCTACACACAATCCTTATGCAAGTTTTAATCTGATATCTTGAAAACTAAAGGCGTGAAAAAGTTTTGAAATTTGCCTTAAGAAAAAAAGTCACGTCCCTTCGCACCACTTGGCGCCGCCAAGTTGACCATCCGGTTCCAAAACGCATCTGCAGTGTTCTTTGGTCCATTCTTGACTTGAAAAATAAAAAAAATCCCGGCTTAAATACCTGTTATAGAACCTAAATAAGCGGTCAAAGACGATAGTACGCCATGGTATATAAATATACCAGAACTCTTTAAAAGGTTAAACTTCCTACAGACTAGGGATGACCACATTTTCAGGGAAAACGGAATATAATTCTTCCGGAAACTGGAAAATTAGAAAGGAAAGACGAAAAATTTTCCGGGAAAACGGAAACGGAAAATTTTCCGGAAAATCGGAAGACGGAAAATTTTCCGGAAAAACGGAAACGGAAAATTTTCCGGAAAATCGGAAGACGGAAAATTTTCCGGAAAATCGGAAGACGGAAAATTTTCCGGAAAACGGAAACGGAAAATTTTCCGGAAAACGGAAGACGGGAAATTTTCCGGAAAAACGGAAACGGAAAATTTTCCGGAAAATCGGAAACGGAAAATTTTCCGGAAAACGGAAACGGAAAAAATTCCGGAAAAACGGAAAACGGAAAATGTGATTTCCGGAAACCGGAAAACTCTTTTTCCGGAAATGGCCATCCCTAATAAGTACACTGTCGCGTGATTCACCCTTAGGGAGTGAGTATGCCACAGCAGTTGCATTGTGCGTTTCCGTATGATACTGAGATATTTCTTTGGCAGGAAAATAGTTTTGTATGGAACCAAAGACGACTGAATATAAAAACATTTAAAAGGTATACTCGGCCTGCAAGACTTACATGGCGGGCTTTACTTTGATGAATAAGGACAACTACTACCACAGTGCATGTTGTGGCACGAAAGTTGTAGTCTACGTGTCTGCCATGAGTTGGTCAGCTGTGTTTGCACACATCAGGCTTAACTTTCGTTTGTTGAGTACAGCACCTGAAATCCATTCATAATTCGATATGAAGGTTTCAACAAGTGACAGTTCTTGTGGATTGTTAATATGTTTTAGCTACTAAATGAGTGTCTTCATTATTCGATTTAAAAAGAAGAAATAAAGCTTTTTACTTTGGGTTTTCTGTTTTCCAAGCCTAGAGACATTGTAGAACACGTTATGTATGGTTTCACGCCTTTCTGCGTCGAGACATAGGAGGTGATGACGTCAAAACTTTAAAAAATATGTTGTTATTAGGCCGATATTTATTTTTTTTATTTTTTTTCGGATTTACTTTTGCAACTAGAAGATTGAAATTTTGCACAAATATGAAGTCCACGGGACAAAATTTATCAGATTTTTCAGGTGATCTCTGCGTTAACACTGGGGGTCCATAGGGGCAAAAAGGTAAATAAATATTTTTAACCAAAAAATCTCTTTTTTCGCGATTTTCACGCCTTAGATACACGATGGAGACATGTGAATGGTATCGTTTGAAAGCCAGTTCTGAAGAGAATTATGTACGACCCACGATTCTAGGATAAATAGGGATGTCTCAAGGAAACTTCTACACAAGATCCTGTTTTATACGGGAATCTGGGGTAAACACGTTACCACTACACCACCGATTGCTTTAGCCAAACATTGTTTAACAAATGGTGTAGTGTTTCTTTCTGAGAACGACAACACGAAAAGTTCATACTGCAGATCAATGATGTCTTTGGAATGTCCTGGTAATTCCCTTGCCCTTTCCCAACCAACATTCGTAAATCGTCTCTATCATGATACAGGTGTTTGCTTTCATATTCTTACGTAATGCTTGTCCAGTATGATAAGTCGATTCTTCACAATCACATTGTAAAAATATTAACTTTGACGTGAATAAGATTTGAACCTATGTTAGATAGCTGTATTATGCATAAAGCCACTGCGTTTCCCGAACAGTTTCATGCCACCTGAAATTAGAAGCCAAATATTACTTACTTTAGGTGTGATCTTTGGAACGAATCAAAGTGCACAACGAAATTGATTTATTCGACGGCCTATAGAGAAATTAGTGCCCATTAATAAATTAAGGAAATGCATACAATCCAGGAAAAATTACAGAAATAAAACATATTTTCAGTAATTTCGTCGTGCAAGTTCAAAAGTACGGTAATAATAATAATAATAATAATAATAATAATAATAATAATAATAATAATAATAATAATAATAATAATAATAAATGTGTACATTCACACTATAGTAGTCTATTATTATTATTATTATTATTATTATTATTATTATTGTTATTATTATTATTATTATTATTATTATCAATTACCCGCTTCGTTGTTTTAAATTGAGAAAAAATATTAATATGGTCCGTTACTCAGTCACTGTTTCGTGTTACTAAAGCCCTCTTTGATATCGGTCATTTTCGTTGTGTTTTTTATATCCTCTCCCATCCCTATGATGTGGGGCACGGCATCTGCAGTGTCATTGTTGATCTCAGCGAGCCGGAGAACTGTGAATTAGACACTGGTATTGGTTATTTCGATCATTTTTATATGTCTCTCCCTCCTCCCACTAGAGGGACTGAATTTGGATTTAAACAGCATCAGATGTGTCACTGTTAATCTCAGCGACTCCAAAAATTACAGATACACCACTTATACCAGTAATTTTTCGTTCTTTGTTAAATGTCGCTCCTCCTCTTTATCTCTTTAGTTCCAACGTCCAAGTGTTATGACAGAAACCATCTCAGGTTCGAACTTCATCTAGGTTGAAAATTTGATCGTGATGGATCATTTGTTTCGCGAGTTATCAACTTTTATTTACACTTTTAACTTCTCCCTCTCCTCAACCCTAAGCTATATCGTCAAAGTAAATAGATAAATGCTATCTTAGGCCCAAACCTGATCTGTGTTGAAAATTTAATTGAGATCGGTCGGGTGTTTCAAGAGTGATGAAGTCACAAAGACAGCCACTTTCATTTTCAGTTTTTTTTATATGTTCCTCCCTCTCACCGGCCCCTACGTTGCACCGTCAAACTGAAATGACAAAAGTAGTCCCAGATCTGAACCTTATCTATGTTGAAAGCTTTATAGAGATCAGTTGGGTGGTTCAAGAGATTAGGAACTACACACCTAGTTACTTTCAATTTTATAATATAGGTTATTATTATTATTATTATTATTATTATTATTATTATTATTATTATTATTATTATTATTTGCTTACTTTTGAACTTGTACGGATAAATTACTGCAAAATATGTTTTAATTTCACATTCTTTCCTCGATTGTAAGTTTTTTTTTTTTTTTTTAAATCAGTGGGCACTTATTTCTCTCTAGGCCGTCGAACAAATCAATTTTGTTGTGCACTTTGTTGCAAATAACGTTACAGGAAGAAGCCGATTCGTTCCAAAGATCAGGGATAAAGAAAGTAATATTCGGCTTGAAATTTTAGATGGCATGATAGTGTAGTGGTAACGCAATGGCCTTATGAATAATATTGCTATCTACGAGAGCCATCCAGAAAGTGATACCCGTTTGCGCCGCTTGAAGCGCTGACGACTCGGAAAGCCGCTGGGTAAGGTCATAACGCGTCAGTCGCTTGTCTGCCTGCTCTGTGCGAGGTTGCGTGATGCTAGCAGTGCCTGTGTTGTGTCTGTGCTCATTTATAATGATTAAACGAATTGAGAACCCCGCCAGTTGTGAAGTGAGGGCCGTGATTAAATTTCTTAATGAACGAAACGTTCGACCTTGTGAAATTCATCCCCAATTAAAGGAGGTGTATGGAGACAATGCGATGGACGAGTCGTCTGTTCGGCGCTGGTGTCGCAACTTCAACCTGGGGAGGGGGAGTACACACGACGAGGAGCGTTCAGGGAGACCATCTGTCATTACAGACGAACTACTGAAGTCAGTAGACGAATGCGTGAGGAACGATCGGCGCGTCATAATTGATGAACTCTGTGAACATTTCCATCTCTTTACGAAGCTTAAA
Organism: Thermobia domestica; assembly: GCF_964235325.1. Taxonomy (NCBI): domain Eukaryota; kingdom Metazoa; phylum Arthropoda; class Insecta; order Zygentoma; family Lepismatidae; genus Thermobia; species Thermobia domestica. The sequence continues at coordinate 133,117,926 of NC_137470.1, read as the reverse complement.
GACTTTCTGGCGGGAAAAAGATTTGACAGCGATGAAGAACTTAAACGAGGCGTGACTATGTATCTTAATACGCTGGCGGCGGAGGACTATGACCCTGAAATACAAAAACTCGTCACACGGTATGACAAATGCCTAAATTTGCTTGGTGATTATGTGGAGAAGTAGTGTAAAGTATGCTCTTTCCAATAAAAATGTGTATATTTGTTAATATGTACTGCTGTGTCTTTATTACACAAACGGGTACCAATTTCCGGATGACCCGTGTAGCATAGTGATTGTGAAGAATCGACTTATCATACTGGACAAGCAATACATAACAATGTGAAAGCAAACACCTGTATCATGATAGAGACGATTTACGAATGTTGGGAGGGAAAGAGGACAGGAATTACCAGGACATTCCAAAGACATCGTTGATCTGCAGTATGCAATTTTCGTGTTATCGTTCTCGGAAAGAAACATTACACCATTTGTTAAACAAAGTTTGGCTAAAGCAATCGGTGATGTAGTGGTAACGTGTCAGACTTCCAAATGAAAAATCTTGGTTCGATACTCCATCAGGTAGTATGATTTTTTCGCATAAAATAATGGCTGCAAACAGAGACTCATCTCCTGATGGAGAACTTACAAGGCATCACTAGCGATAGTTCGAGTAAATAGTGTGTGCGTTCTATATCATACACTGCAATAGTAAGTATGCTTCATATTTATATTCGACCGTCCCTCTCTCTTTCTTTCTTGACGTTTCCCTATCTTTCTTTGCATCTTTCACTTCTCTAGCTCTCTCCCTCTCACACATACATGCAGTTCATATTCCAAAGTTAAAACGGAGCAGAAGCCTGGTCCGGGGAATCTAATTAACTGTTAACTTCGGCGACGTGTTTTTCGTGCTCTGGGGATAACATCAATGGCCCTAGTCATCTCTGACAGAAATACTGTTTAAACGCAAGGAAATAAGTAAAATATCTTTTTTATCCTCTGGGTTACCGAATCTCAGTCGAATTACCAATTCACTACGGATTTAAATTCATCGATCCAGTGGTGGTCTATAACCTAACCAAAATCATACGACTGACACGATGATGCGTATGAGCTCTTAGCGTGTTCTTTCTCTCTGTGCAAATTACGTTATATTCGGAAGAGATGAAATCAATGCTGGATGTTCGGAACAGAAAACTCTTCGGAAAAGACTAGAAAATGGTACCTCTCTGGTTATTTGAAAACAAAATTTCATTTTACTAGTTCGACACAATATTTGTTCCCGTCCTATAATTCAATGTGTTTTATTCACGTTGAAATTTGAAAGATGCTACATCTATGAGAAACATGAACTTTTCCTTTCCAACATTTGTAGCTTTCCATTACGATACAGTTTGGACTTTTAATATAGGTTATATCTGATAGATATTTAGCAATAAAATAGCACTCTTCAATTTTCTCTTTTTTCTTTCTTTCTCGTTTCTTTTCGTTTCGTTTTTTTCGTTCAGTTCGCATTAGTAGTCTGAAATGGAAGATATGACCAACGCTGTCTACTGGGTATATTAGAATGTATTTTGGATCATTACGTCCAACAAACACTACCGAATTTGCAATCGAACCACGCGGAAACAAAGCATGTGTGTTAAACCTTTAACATTATCCTAGATGTGTCTCGGAGATCTACAGTTCTACTTGAAATTGAGTATGCTATCCATTATGAAAGTTACATAATAAATATTTAAAGGATCGTCTGTATATTCGAATAGTTCTGAAAAACTATGTAAAAATAAACATTATTTCTATATTACTGTTGGATTTCTGGAAACGGAACTTTATAATGTTAGGTTCTTTTCTTACTACGTTTGAATTCCACAGTTTTATCTGTTCTCCCGTTACTTTTTCTTCTTCTTCTCTCCTTTCCTCTTCTCTCTCTCTCTCTCTCTCTCTCTCTCTCTCTCTCTCTCTGCTCATTCCTGAATCTCTGTGTAATAGACATTCATTGGTTTCAATTTTTCATTGTGGGTGTTTCAGTTTCTCCCTTCATCAACCTATGAATCTTGTTTCGTCTCTTTTTTTTATTTCTTTTTATCTATACTAATACATGTATAGTTTGAAATAAAAAATTGCGCTCATGTTGTTAGCTAATTTTAGTATAGAAGAGAAGAAAGGAGGTGAGAGAGGGGTCTCTTTACCTGACACGACTATGTGATAAGAAGATGTATATTTGGTGGCCTAACTGCACGACGTTAGCTGTCGCAATTTTTTGATGCGGAGTTTACCATTTAAAAGGCTGCTATATTGTGATAAAACGAGACCTGAAATATGATCATACGATAAATAGGGATGATGCTGATGTCGCTTTACTGAATGTCTGTAATTTACTTTTAAACATCGGACACTCTGTAAAACAGAGCATACTCTTTCCCAAACAGATGATGTGTCACAAACGAGTTCACATTCTCATTTGTAGGAATATTAAGGTATAAGTTAGTCTAAAAACATAACCTTTTATATTTAATAATATTGTGTGATATGAAATATGGCGGAATTCAAGATCGGTTCGAAGGCGACCCCACTCCAAGTCAATGCAATAATGCCAATTGTAACATTTTTTTGCCTCCATCCACGCACGTCGTTATTATTGTTCTGTCCCAATACTTTTGACTAACCCCGTATACAGCTCCATATGTGTCTTCTGACTGCAAAATTAAACTAATCGCTTTCACAGAATATTTTTCATACTATACTTTGATCCAGGGCTAGAAATCGAATTTTAGAACTAAGGGGAAAATGAATACTATATAAAGTAACGAGAATACAAACTCCGAAAGACGGGAGTGCAACCTTACTTTAATGGAGAATGACTTAAGTAATAGCACTTGTTGCAGAACAATCAACAACCAAACAAAACTTATATCACCATTCAAATTTCCTATTTGCTACTAATAACTACATATATTTTTCCTTCTTTTGCACAAAACCATCAACTTACCAAAGGGACAATATACACTTGTGCATGCTCGATTTCCTCTCGTGCTTTGATCTCAGTTTTTTTAGCCGTGGAACCGGGCCCTTTTGACGCGGGGCCTTTTTCAGTCGGGACTATTTTACGCGTGGCACTTTCGACTCGAACGGTATTGGTGCGGGGCCGTTTTGACTCCAGACCTTTTGACCAGGGCACTTTTGAAACAGTGCCCTTTTGACGTGGGCTCATTTGTCGCCGACTCCTTACCCGGGCTCTTTCTACCCGGGGCCGTTTTGATTTGGACCCTTTTGACTCGGCCCCTTTGGTCGCCGAGCTCTTTAGACGCGGGACCGTTTTTAACTAGGGCAGTTTTGTCATGGGGCCCTTTCGCCCGGGGCTCTTTTGACTCGGGCATTTCCGTCCTCGCCCTTCTGGCATAGAATATATACTCACCAGCTGAAATGCGTTGGGCAGGGGGAAGTTATGACCAGTGTTGGGCAAATTTCAATTGAATTAACAATTAACAATTAATCTGTAAATTTAATTGTTAATTGCAATTAACAATTGAAATAAGTAATGGTTAATTGTTAATTGCAGTTGGCCATTGAAAAAGGAGAATCAATTGCAATTGATCAATTGATTGAAAGTAATTGCAGTGGAAAGTAATTGCAATTGAATTCTGTAATTCAATTGCAATTGAAATTAATTGGCAATTGATTCAATTGCAATTGATTTCCACAGCAATTACTTTCAATTGATTGATCAATTGCAATTGATTTTCACTGATTAATTTTCAACACTGTAGTTCAGAGAGGGCGTGGGGCAATGAAAACTTTAGCCACGACCAATTGACTCACCACCCGTCGTGACCCACGACCCACCGTGACCCACTCTGACCCACCACCCATCATAAACCACTCTTACCCACTGTGACCCACAGACCCACCAAAACCCATTGTCATCAACTCTGACCCATGATTCACGCCCTCTTCTCTACTGACTAAAGAGTTTAAACTTGTAATAAAACAAGCCTATAAAATTATCACTCATCGGAGTTTGAATTTCTACGATCAATCGCTCAAGCACCGCACTAATACAATAACGGCGGATCTGACCTTTCTAATATAAATAAAATAGAGTTTATTCGTGTGTCTGTCTATCTTTGTGCGGCCTGTGGACGAGACGAGTGGACCGAAACTTTTCAAAATTTGGTCACGGGTAGCTTGGTCTAGGCCCCAGAACAAGACGAAAAGTTTTTTTTTTTAAATTCCTTACTAGGGGGTCTCCAGGGGACGTTTACCGGGACCGATCTGGGGACCAGAAAAGTCGTCCGAAAGTTACCAAATTTTGGTCAAAGATACCTTGGTCCAGGTCCCACACCAAGGCAAAGCGTTTTCAACAAAATTCGAACCAGGGGGTCTCAGGGGGGCGTTTACCGGGACATGTAAAAGTAGAACGATATCAATGTCGATTTCATAGTTTTCGCGGTCGCTGAAATCAATGGTGAAACTCCGATCGCATTAACTTCCAAATTCACCGTATTCGGCTGCGGGCCGTAGGTCAACGGGGGGGGGGGGGGATACCGAAACGTAAAGTAATCCAAAATGACCGATATTAGTGTCAAATCCATGGTTTTCGCGGTTGCTGATATCAATGGCGACACTACCATTAGCGATGACTTTCAAATTCATCCACCGTTGTATGCGGCCTTGGGTCACCAGAGGGGGGAATTCCGAGACATGTAAAAATAATCGAAAATGACCGATATTAATGTCAAATCCATAGTTTTCGGGATAGCTGAGCTCAATGGTGAAATTCAAGGCCGCGTTTACTTTCATATTTAGCCCCCATCAGCTAAGAAAGGGGGCATTATAAAGGGGGTCACGAGACATGTAAAAATAATCCACAATGACCGATGTCAAATCCGTAGTTTTCGCGGTGGCTGAGATCAATCGTGATACTTTCATTAGCGATGATTTTCAAATTTAGCCACCATTGTATGCGGGCCGGGAGTCACCGGGGGTGGGGAATTGCGAGACATGTAAAAATAATGGAAAGTGACCGATATTAGTGTCAAATCCATAGTTTTCGCTGTCGCTGAGATGAATGGTGATACTTCCACAGGCGTTGACTTCCAAATACAGCCCCCATCGGCTGTGGGCCAGAGGCATTTTTTTTTTTCAAAATTGGAACCAGAGGATTATAGGGACTTTTACCGGCATATGTAAAAAGTAGTAGAAAATGGCAGATGTTAGTGTCATATTCATAGTTTCCGCGGTATTGGTTGGGGGTTGGTGGGGGCCAGAGGAGATTTTTTCACAATACGAACCAAGGGGGTCTGAGGGGTGGTTCACCGGGACATGTAAAAGTAGTAGAATTTGTGTCGAATCCATATTTATTGGGGTTGCTCAGACGTATAGTGACACCCCCGATAGTGTATACGTTCAATTTCAGCCCCCATCGGCCTTCCCAATGAAAACACATGTACGTTGTTGGATATATATTCACACAAAATATATCCAATTTTAGAAATGTTTTTTAATTGTTCTCCCGTTGTTCAGTTCGTTTACATTGATATTTTATCTGATCCATGCGAAGAACGGGCATAACAGCTAGTACGAAATGGTAAAGTGTTTGTTATGGAACAAATTACAATGAATTCAATTATATAGATAATAATTACAATTATATAGATAATAATTATTTCCTTGTTGAATTATAGATACTTTTCAGTGGAAAACTGAATAAAATTTAAGTCCCAAATCAACGTAAAGTAGACCAACGTAAAGGAAAAATGTATAAAATTTTCCATATAATTAAGCTTACAAACTTAAATGGAAATTTAGCTTAATTACATGGAATTTTTTTGTGTCGTTTTGTGCGCCTATTTCCTCGTTTTCTGCGTCACCGGAAATGGGTCAATGTTATCCTACAAATATGGCGAAACAAGTTAATGCTGTTCCGTCAGGAACGATTTCGAGGTCGTTTCCCTCACATTATCTTGTGCGTGTTTTCTACCGTTTTGTAAGCCTATTTCCACGTTTTGTGAATCAATGGTAGTGGGTCAAAATGGGCATTCAAAGTGGAAAGAAAAATGATCCACTCTCCCACCAGTATCGAATTTCAAGGTCGCTTTTTCGCATTGTTTAGTGCATGTTTTTACCGTTTATGCGCATATTTTTACGTTTTGTAGACCAACGAAAGTGGGTCAAAGACGACCTACCAATATGGCAGAAAAAGACATATCCATTCCAATTTCAAGGTCCATTTTGACCCTCTCCCAGTGATGCACAAAGCGACCACAAATCATGCATAAAAAATGTGAAGAAAACGACCTCGACATTCGATGGTGACGGAACAGCATTATGTTATTCCGCTATACTTGTAGGCCCTTTTGACCCATATTCGTTGTCGCACTAAAGTGGAAATAGGAGCACAAAACAGTACAAAGCAGGCACTATACGATGCGAAAGAAACGACCTCCAAATTCGATACTGGCGGAACAATGGCTCTATTTCCTCACACATTGATGCACCATTTTGACGCATTTCTGGTGATGCTCAAAACGTGGAAGTAGGCGAACAGAACGGTACAAAATACACACTAAACGATGCGAAAGAACCAACCCCGAAATTCGATAGTGGCGGAACAGTGAGCCATTTAACTCCCACTTTAAAGCCCCGTTTAACTCACCTCGGGTGATGCACAAGACGAGAAATAGGCGCAGAAAACTTCAAAAAGGGGCACTAAACGATGCGAAAGTAACGATCTAGAAATTCGATAGTGTCGGAACAGTGGGTCATTTTGGTCACACTTTGGAGGCCCATTTTGACACACTTCTGGTGACGCGCAAAACGTGGAAATAAGGGCACGAAACGGCACGAAACATTCACTAGTCGATGCGAAAGGAAGGACCACGAAATTTGGTAGTGGCGGAGCAGCGGGTCATTTTCCTCCCACATTCAAGGCCCATATTGACCGTCTTCCAGTGGCGCACAAAACGTCGAAATACACGCACAAAAGGGTACGCGATGTGAAATTAACGACCTCGAAATTCGATAGTGGCGGAACAGTGGGTCATTTTCGTCCCATCTTGGAAGCCCATTTTGATCCACTTCTGGTGACGCACAAAACGTGGAAATGGGGGCACGACACAGCACGAAAATTCAGTAGTCGAGTAGTCGATGCAAAAGGAAAGACCTCGAAATTCGGTAGTGGCGGAGAAGTGGGTCATTTTCGTCCCACCTTCGAGGCCATTTTGACCGTCTTCCAGTGACGCACAAAACGTCGAAATAGGCGCACAAAAGGGTACTCGGTGTGAAATTAACGACCTCGAAATTCGATAGTAGCGGAACTCTTGGTCATTTGCGTCCCATCTTGGAAGCCCATTTTGACCCACTTCCGGTGACGCACAAAACGGAAGTGGACGCACAAAACGGCACGAAACGATGTGAAGGAAACGACTCGAAATTCATTGGTGGCGGAAGAGCAATAATTTGTTCCGCCATATTTGTAGGCCCATTTTGACCCACTTCCGGTAATGCACAAAATGTGGGAATAGGCGCACAAAGCGACACAAAACACGCACAATAGATGCAAAACAAAGTACCTCGAAATTCGTTGGTGGTGGAACAAGTTAATGACGCCGTGAGCACCAATATAAGTATATACTGTAGTTCTTACCAGGGGGCGCGGTGGGTCAGTGGTAGCCGTTCACCTCCGGTGCTTGAGGTCCCTGGTTCGATCCCAGCTCGCGCAGTTTGAACTTTGTGGTGGACAAACACCGAGCTCGTGGATTTTCTCGGGATTCTCCCGTTTCCTCCCACTTTCTCCATTTCATTCATTTCCCATCATAACCGTCTCCTTTAGCCTAACCGGCATATACGTGGGACGTAAAACTAAAGATTTCATATCATTTTTTGTAGTTCTTACCATCAAGGCTGAGAACTGCACGGTCCAATTTTTTAGCCAAATAGAAGCCCAACCGGAATAGTGATGATGTCAACCGGCCCGGCTCGGTTCAACTGAGCGTACAGCTTGAGCTAGCTTGGTTGGGATTACCCATCGACTGGGCTCAATTGAGCCAATGGCTTGAACCGGCTCGGTAAAGACGAGTTATCGACTCGGCTCGATTGGAGCCAATGGCTCGAACCAGCTCCGTTGAAACGAGTCCATAGGCTGGGTTCGAGTTAGCTTAACTAAGCCAATGGCTCGAACCGGCTCAGTTGGGGCAATCAGCTCGGTTCGGTTCGGCTCGAGCTAGCTCGGTTGGATGAGCTGTTGGCTCGGCTCACTTCTCGGTTCGGGTCGATGAGTGAATGAGCTGTGAGCGAGCCGCTTGAGTCGTTGACAACCCTAAACCCGGGTCGAGCAGTTTTAAACATGTTTGGCTGGAGTCCCATAACTTCTAACAATTTTTGGCTCGAGCCCGAATACTTGCTCCTCCTGAACTCAAACCAAGAACCTCGTGACCGATGTCCTGAAGATTTCTTGACTACCGAGATCGACAATTAATTAATTTTTAGTATTCCGATATAAACCGCCTATATTCCATGTTTATACATGTACACGGTGTTATAATAATAATTAGTTATATTAGTACTAGTAGTATCATTGATAATTATATTGTTTATGTAGGATACTTGAAGATAGTAGTACTTGGAACTACACAAAGGATTTAGCTCGACTCGACTGGAAACTCGATCCGAATTCGAGTCGAGTTGGGGGAAATTTTTCGAGCCGAGATCTCGAGTCGAACTCAAAGATGTCTGCTTCGAGTCGAGTCGAGTTTTAAAGAAAACTCGCTCGAACTCGCTCGTGCTCATTCCTATTGTATGCATGACGGGCATATAGAGTTCTTTCGAGGGGGATAGGACCATAAACATAATATATTTAAAAAATACTTAGTTTCACGGCTTTCTTCCCAGGGGGAAAGGGATGGTAGGTATCCAGCATTTCTTATAAGTACCTTATTTGAAATATGTAAAATAGTAACAAGTGGACAATACAATATACACACATCTTCTTATCTTCAGTTTTAATTGCTGATTTGAATTGCAATTTACAATGACAATTAACAATTACAAGTTTCAATTGTCAATTGCAATTAACAATTGAATGTATCAATTGCACCTTTGCAATTGACAATTAACAATTAAAAGTTTCAATTGCTTGGTGACCAATTAACAATTAACAATTGACCAAAATTTAATTGCAAATTTTATGATTGAATTCAATTCATCATAATTACAATTGAATTGAGCATTACTTTCAATTGATTGATCAATTGCAATTGATTTCAATTGATTTTGCCCAACACTGGTTATGAGTAAATAGATGATCAACGATCCAGGGCTCAGTAAAAATACTTACGTAAGTGGTCATATATCTTTCTTTCTACTGATTTCCACTCTTGATCTCAGGCTCTTTAGCCGTGGAATTGTATTTACCGGGCCTTTTATCAAGGGGCCTTTTTGACGCGGGGCCTCTTTTGACTCGGGGCATTTTCTAGCGTGGCCCTTTCGACTCGGGAACTTTTCACACGGGACAGCCTTCACCCGTGCCCTTTTGATGCGGTGTCCTTTTTCACCGGGCATTTTTAGATAGGACCCTTTTGTCGCGACGACCTATTGACTTGGGCACTTTTGACAGCGGGGCCCTTTTGATTTGGACACTTTTGTCGCCGGTCCCTTTTGACCGGGGTCCAGTTTACTTGGGCATTTCTGTCTTCACCTTTTTGTCCGTGTCCTTCTGACAGAACTATATACAGATGGTGATCAGAAAAATGGAAACACCTGTAGTTGGCAACACGTCAGATGTATGGGTTGGCAGTTGGGTCGTGGCGCCCGCAGCGCCGGACCGCTGGTGGTGGTGTGTTAGGTCGGTCTCCATACTACGTCAGGCGCAGTGGAACAGCAGTGTCCAGTGGCTGCAGCAGACGGAGGTAGTGTAAAATGGAAGACACCTCAGATTTTCAGAGGGCAAATTGTTGGTGCGCGGTTATGTGGAGTGAGTGTGACGGCAGTGGCTACTGTGTTAGGTGTATCGCATGGGACAGTCTCGAAGGTGATGACGGCCTACACAACACACGGGAAAACGACATCGGGGAAGCGGAACAGTGGGCGGAAGAAAATCATGAGTGACAGGTCACGCCGGGTTTTAAAGCGCATTGTCACGCAGAACCGTCGTGCCACTGCGGAGCAAGTGACGGAGGAACTCAATCAGCACCTCCCCCACCCTGTTTCGACAATCACAGTCCGCCGCGAATTACATGACATGAAGTTACGGGGTCGTGTTGCACGGGCCAAACAGCTCATCAGGGACCATAACGCTTTCGCACGCCGCAAATGATGCCGCGACCATGCAACTTGGACCGTTAAGAACTGGAAACGTATGATATGGTCGGATGAGTCATCCTTCACCCTATTTCCAACCACGGGGCATGTTTATGTGTGGAGAACGCCCAAAGAAGCTTATGATCTGCAGTGTCTCCGCAGAACTGTGAAACATGGCGGCGACTCGGTGATGGTGTGGGCCGCCATATCATCGTTTTCATTGGGTTCTGTGGTCATACTTAGTGGATGAATCACTGCCAACGATTATGTCGCAATTTTGGGAGACCACTTGCATCCTATGGTCCGGATGTTGTTCCCGGACAATGACGCCATCTTCCAGGATGACAATGCACCCATTCACACAGCTGGCGTTGTTGCAGCGTGGTTTGAGGAACATAGGGATGAAGTTCAACACCTCCCCTGGCCCGCCCAATCCCCAGATCTCAAAATAAGTGAACATTTGTGGTCCGTCTTGGAAACACGACTCCGGCAACGATTTCCACCTCTATCCTCTCTCACAGAACTGGCCGATGCCCTGCACGAGGAATGGTGTAAAATTCCATTTGCTACCATTCACGACCTCTGTGCCTCCATCCCACGTCGCATCAAAACTGTTCTGAAGGTGAAAGGTGGCCCGACACCACCTTAATCTGGTAAGTTGCAATTTCGTTCAGGTGTTTCCATTTTTCTGATCACCATCTGTATATATATATATATATATATATATATATACATCAACTCTGTGTGGGGCAGGGCAGGGGCAGGTATGATTAAATACATGATCAATGACCAGGGCGCAGTAAAATTTGTTACACCACTGATCATATCTCTTTCTTTCTCCTGATTTCCAGTCCTGATCTCAGGCTTTTTCGCCGTGAAATTATATTTGCCGGGCCCTTTTGACGCGGAGCCTTTTGAGTCGGTCCTTTTTGACGCAGGGGTCTTTTGACTCGTCCCGTTTTAACGGAGGAATTTTTGACTCGGGCTTCCTTTCGCGGTGCCCTTTGACCCGGGACCGTTTTGACCCGTGTCCTTTTTGAGGTGAGATCCCTTTTCACTTGGACATTTTTGATAGGAGCTTTTTGTCACGACGTCCTTTTGATCCCAGCCCTTTTGACAGCGGGGCTGTTTTGATTCGGATCCTTTTGTCGCAGGGCCCTTTCTACCCATTTTATTCGGGCATTTCTATTCTTGTCCTTTGTCCGTGCCCTTCTGACATAGAAATATATATATATATATATATATATATATATATATATATATATATATTCATCCTCACGGCATTGTCAAGGCTCTATATTTGTATTTTACATTTATTATTGCAACCGGGTGTCTCTGACTTCCGTATACGGTAGCCCGATTATCACCCTTGTTCTTCGCGCGCACAGTCATTCGAAGAACTGAAAACGTACTCTGTACACAAACAGTTTATGGTTGTGAACTCGGAAAGCCTGGTACTTCTGCTTGTCAAGGTCAAAAAGTGGGAGAAAAAAGGATGTGTAGAATGTAAAGAGGGTGCAACAGTGACTGATGCTTGTAAGGGAACATATTCATTTGTAGTTCGTGCACATTCCGCCTGTAGCGCTACTGTGGTACAACGTATATTGTACCTGTATAACTCTTGTACACCGCTAGTAGGTCTATTCGCGTTAGTGACGACCGAAACTATGTTGTCAGCTCTGACTGCGATAAGGCACTGCCGTGCTGCTTTTCCTTCTCTTTTTTCCCCTTTTCCATTTGTGAGACGCCAAACATGTTGTTTTTGCTTGTTGCACGCGCTGAACGGGTTTCGGCGAGCGAAGTATTTAAGAAGTTTACTACATATTCTTGTTTGAGATAGTTTTAAATTGGTTAACTGTTGAAAAATATACGAAAATAAAGCTGTACTTGTTAAGATATATTAGTCGAGGACGTACCTACTGACAGTGTTGATTACAGATTTTCTCGTGGAAGAATTTAATTACAGTAGAGGTGAAAAGGAGACGTCCATTTAGACAGCCCCCCACCCCTTATCAGACTCAATCGGAAATGGTCTCAATCGTTTGTACACAAATGTGCAGGCGAAATTTTCGTTTGTACACAATTAGGGGCGCCGTCAGAACGAAAACAAAGTGGGGGCTGTCTAAATGGTAGCCCCCCACCAACATGTCCTATTCAAGCACAAATTGTCGCAATCATTTGTACATCGTTTCTACCGAAATGTGAAGGCGAAATTTTCGTTTGTACACAATTAGCGGCGCCGCCAGAACGAAAACAAATTGGGGGCTGTCCAAATGGTAGCCTCCCCCCCCACCATGTCAGGTTGAATCACAAATTGTCGCAATCGTGTGTACTTCGTTTGTACAGAAATGCGGAGGCGAAATTTTCGTTTGTACACAATTAGGGGCGCCACCAGAATGAAAACAAAGTGGGGTCTGTCTAAATGGTAGCCCCCCATTTCCAATTTAATCACAAATTGTCGCAATTCTTTCTACATCGTTTGTACAGAAATGCGCAAGCCAAATTTTCGTTTGTACACTATTAGCGGCGCCGTCAGAACAAACAAAGTGGGGGCTGTCTAAATGGTAGCCGCCCACAATGTCCAATTCAAGCAAAAATTGTGGCAATCGTTTCTACATCGTTTGTACAAAAATGTGCAGGCGAAATTTTTGTTTGTACATAATTAGGAGCACCGTCAAAACTGAATCAAATTGGGGGCTGTCTAAGTGTTAGCCCCCCCACCATGTCCAATTCAAGCACAAATCATCGCAATCGTTTCTATATCGTTTGTACAGAAATGTGCAGGCTAAATTATTGTTTGTACATAATTAAGGGCGCCGCCAGAACGAAAACAAAGTGGGGGTTGTTTAAGTGATAGCCCCCCACCATGTCCAATTCAATCACAAATTGTCGCAATCGTTCCTACATCGTTTGTACAGAAATGTGCATGCAAAATTTTCGTTTGTACATAATTAGGGGCGCCGCCAGGGCGAAAACAAAGTGGGGGGCTTTCTAAGTGATAGCCCAATCACCATGTTCAATTCAATCACAAATTGTCGCAATCGTTTGTACATCGTTTGTACAGAAATATGCAGACGAAATTTTCGTTTGTAGACAATTAGGGGCGACCTCAGAACGAAAACAAAGTGGGGGGCTGTCTAAATGGTAGCCCCCCACCATGTGCAATTGAATCACAAATTGTCGCAATCGTTTGAATATAGTTATAAAGAAATGTGCAGGCGAGATTTTCGTTTGTACACAATTAGGGGCGCCGCCAGAACGAAAATAAGGTGGGGGGCTGTCTAAATGTTAGCCCTCCCACCATGTTCAATTCAACCACAAACTGTCGCACTTGTTTGTACGCCTTTGTACATAAATGTGCAGCTGAAATTTTCGTTTGCACATAAATGTGGCCTCGCCAAAACGATAACAAACTATGGGCTCTCTAATTGATAGGCCTCTCACCATGTCGAATTCAACCACAAACTGTCGCACTTGTTTGTTACGGTTTTGTACAGAAATGTGCAGGCGAAATTTTCGTTTGTACACAATTGCGGGCGCGCCAAAACGGTAACAAACTATAGGCTACCTAATTGGTAGCACCTCCCTACGTCCGATTCAAAAGAAAATTATCTCAATTGTTTACACATCGTTTGAGAAGTAATGCGCAGACGAAATTTTTTTTTCTAAGCTATCAGATGCGTGGACAGAACGAAAAAAAGGGGGAGTTGTCTAAGTGCTAGCCCCACCATGTTCGATTGAACCACAAACTGTCGCGATCGTTTATACATCGTTTGTGCAGAAATGTGCAGGTAAAATTTTCGTTTGTATTAAATAATATACGGATGTGAGTATTTTTAATATCTGCGATCAACATTAACCGGTTTGAATAACGGTTGATGAGTTTGAAAATGGTACCTATTGCACTAGTCGAAAAAAAATTCTTTTTCTCTGGCACACGGAAGAAAATGCCTGATTCTAATATAACTTTTCACGTAGAATTCGAATCTGCAATCAGTTTTTCTCCATCGCCCTCAGTTTTCCCGTGACAGAAGTGTTTTCGGAAAATTTCCCCTCAAATTTCTTTTCTTTTTCTTTTTTCTTTTTTTTAAACCATTTTCATACTTGTAGCTTGGGTACCTTAGGTATATAAACGCACAAATTATATTGTATGTTAGCCTGATTTATACGTAGTAAGCCCTCTAAGTTTCATAAGAATAGCATTATTCTATCTAGAGAAATAAACATATTTATATAAAAAATTTGCTATGTGTACTGTTCATTTTACAATATTCATTAGTGCAGATAAAATCACATATAACTTCCACGAAAATTACAATATAAGCACGGTTTATATCTTATTGGATTTGAAATAAAACATATTTTCAATGATGTATACAACGTGTTACCATTTTATATCTACTTAATAAATAATACAAAAGAAGTGAGTGGTATCTTCTTAATAAATGGACACTTACTTACCTCAACTAATATGTTTTAGTTGTCGACTTTCTTCTGTGTTTGGTTTCTGGAACATCTCTTTTAAGTGTCCAACAATAATCAGCTAGCATTTTTGAACTTCACTGTCACTGGTACCTCTTCTCCATGGAGGAAATGTCCTGATGAAAATGTTCCCCATACTCATCACTAACAGCACCAAGCTTTTCAGGAAAGAAATGCAGGTGGGAGTCTAGAAAGTGAACTTTAAGGGACATGTTGCAACCCATTTCATTGAATGATTGCCGGAAATCACTCACAATTTCACGGTAATTTGGGGCTTTCTTGTTTCCTAAAAAATTCTCTGTTAAACATTTAAATGAACACCAAGCTGCTTTCTCAACCAGAGTTAAGAGATCCTCAAATTTTTGGTCACGAATCAATCATCTTATTTGGAGGTCTACAAAAATCCCTAGCGTCACTAACTCGAGGAATTTTTTCCTTGATGTAACAAGATCCTGCATTACTTTTGTCCATTGCCCTAACAAAGTTTTTGAAGAGCCCCAACTTTATGTGAAGAGGAGGTAGAATTATCTAATCAGGGCTCACCAGTGAGGAATAAACAGCATTTTTCTGTCCAGGAGTTAATACATGCGTTGGCCATTCCTTCTTGATGTAATGTTCCGCTTTGTTCCTGCTGTCCCATTCGCAGAGGAAACAACAATATTTTGTATAACCAAGCTGCAAACCCATTAACAAAGAAATGACTTGTAAATCACAGCAAACGGTCCACTTGTATTTCTCATACTGAATTTTTTCTAACACTATTTCGATGTTTTCGTAGGTTTCCTTCATATTAGTTGCATAAGCCAAAGGCACTGAAGGAAATTTGTTGCTATTGTGCAAAAGGACAGCCTTAAAACTAGTTTTCGAAGAGTCAATAAGCAATCTCCACTCTGTACTTATATGTGCATGTCCAAGTGTATCCATCACAGCACAGACATTATTACAATACACTAAATCATTTTCTTGAGAATAATAATTTTGAAACTCTGTATGAAGGTTTCGAAAAATACACACTTTAGTGTCACGATGGAGCAGATTCCAGCCTTAAGTTTAGAATTAAGAAGTTCTGTCTGTGTCTTGGAGAGTTTTAAATCCCGTACGAGGTCATTTAGTTCACCCGGAGTTATCAGATGGGAATCCAATGTACATGTGCTTCCTACATAAGTAGGATCATCATCTTCATTTGGAACTTCAATAGTTGCCTCAAGTACGTAATCCTCATTTACCGTAAGATGAGGAGGTACTGGTACAGGTAATTCTGCACTGTGTGGAACTGGCTTAATTGCTGATGCAAATTAGGGTACTGTACTGTGTGGTTAGATTTACTGCTTATTTCTTTTATCTGTGTCATACAAAAGTAGCAGTCTGAAGAATGATCTTTTGGTTCCCTCCAG
The DNA here is from genome assembly GCF_964235325.1 of Thermobia domestica. NCBI lineage: Eukaryota > Metazoa > Arthropoda > Insecta > Zygentoma > Lepismatidae > Thermobia > Thermobia domestica. The sequence continues at coordinate 133,101,772 of NC_137470.1, read as the reverse complement.
ATCATCGGTACTGCGAAGTTCATATTTCGTCCACCATTTGCCCACCCAGTCAGACGTTTCACGCAAGTACAACAAATGTAGTGAGGAACCCAGTTCTTATCCTGGTCTCCTACACAGCAACCAAAATATAACTGATAACACTTCCTCACAAGTGGAGTAAAACATCGACGTTGTGATTTAAATATCAGCTCCCCACATACATAACAGAAATTGTCCGGTTTATTTACACACTTCCTCGACTTCTTGTATCCTGTAAGGTATCACACACACACACACACACACACACACACACACACAGGAATCTACACTCCATCAAATTCCCACAAAATCCCTCTAGACATTCCCTCATACAAAAATGGTGACATGGTGTACACATCATTGAAAATGTTTTATTGGAAGTCCAATGAGGTATAAACCGTGGTATATTGTAATTTTCGTGGAAATTATATGTGTTGAAGACCGACCCGACCCCACCCGTGACCCAAATTGACTGACCCGACCCGAGCTGACCCGATTGGCCCGACCCAAAGTGACCCGAGTGAACCAACCCGAGGTGACCTAACCCGACAACCGACCCGAGTGACTTGACCTTACAATCTAACCAGTTTGAGAGAGCTAGAACCTTACAAATCTGCCACCAGAAAAAAAATGCTGACCAATTCTTATGCATAAACCATTGTTTCGGCTTTTTTTATTTGTAGTATAATTATCCTCCTCCTCAGTGTTCTGCCATTAATGACAGGCCAGTTTCCGTGAACTAGGTAAGAAGCTTCCATTTTTGCGATTTCCCGCTAATATCTGCCTCGCAACCCAACATAAAGTACCACCCTCCTTATTACAATCTATCAATACCAACCTTCTTACACACTCTCGCTCTCCTGATATCACCCCCTTTACTACATCTCTCAGAATGCAATCCCTTAGCAAGATCGAAACTTGTGATCCGTCCATTTTTCGCTTCCTTATATCGTCTAATATTGCTCTCGTCTCTTGCATTTTTCAGCATTTCCTAATTCGTTTTCCTCTCTACCCTGCTAACCTTCTTTATTTTACTCCACATCCAAATTTCCAAGGTTAAAATTTAGGCAATCAAGTTCGAAAGTCAAAATAAAATTCGACTGAGTTCTGAAGACAAGTTCTGAAGACTAAAAGAATAAAAGTTCTGAAGACAACATTATTTTCTAGTAAGGAATGTATATAGAACTTCTTTTAATATTTTTTGCTGTGTAACAAACAATTTCATCACGTTAACATTCCGATTTTTCTATTTAAAAACAGCGTTGCTGTCTGATAGAATCATAAGGAACTAATTGCACTGAAATATCATTCTGTAGGGAATTACCTTTTATTTTTTCTTGATTAATTTATCTAGAAGATATTTGCAACGTTATATAAAATTAGCAATTATTGCGGAGAAAGTCAAATCACTACCCCAGCAATAATAATAATAATAATAATAATAATAATAATAATAATAATAATAATAATAATAATAATAATAATATTTGAAGGTGACCAAGAAAGTTTTGTCTCTTTGTGGAGGTCTGTGTTCAATTTGCCTTCACACCGTGAGTTGAATGCGAATGGATATAAGGTGAAGGTCAGTTGTTGGACGAGACGAGACGAGACAGAATTTTCATGAAAGGGTACGAGATGAGACAGAGCTCTTTCAATAGAAACATATGCACTTTTCCAGACGAGACTACCTTCACGACACATTTTCGAAACGAGAATGCCCCAAACCAGGTCTCGTGAGCAACACTAGTAAGTATATCCAACATACTATTTGGTTGTGGCTGTTCAGATACACCGTGAACGTGCGTAAGGACTGAGTGAACATGGAGCCTTCACAGAGCGTCATAAGGGCTTGTTTGCTGTACGAGTTCAAATTGCTGCTCCGCGGGGCGGAAGATATGACAGGCCTTTGGTGAGGGTGTCGTGACTACGCGGAGAGTGTAGTGGTATGACGGTTTAAGGACGGTGACAAAACACTCGAAGACGCACCACGTGCCGGAAGACAAACAGATGTTCAAAATAAAGATCTTCAGGCAGCAATTGAGGCGAAGACAGACATGTGAGGAACTGGTACTACATTTCAGTGTAAGTGGAGAAACCATTCGGCACCACCACCATCAACTTGGGAAGCACTGCAAGTTGGGTTGATAGGTCCTACATGATTTGACTTGGAACCAGAAAGCAACGCGAGCAGACACCTGTGTTTCTTTGGTGTCTCGTCTGAGGAAGGAGCAATTTCTGGACAGGGTGTTGACATGTGATGGGAAGTGGGTCCTGTACGAAGCTCCACGGCGCCGTCATTGTTGGTTAGCATCCCATGAACCGGTTCAAAAACAGCCCAAGCCAGCACTACGCCAGAATAAGGTTCTCCTGTGCATTTTGTGGACTGCTCGAGGCATCGTCCATCGGGAACTACTACCAGCTGGTCAGATCATCAATGCAACTGTGTACTGTCACTGTGCACTGTCTGGATCCAGCAGTTCTGAATAGCAAAGGGGTCCTCTTGTTACAAGGCAACGCTAAGCCCCACGTGGCTAAAATGACCCAGTACATCATTCTACGCCTTGGATGGAAAACACTATTGGATCCGCCATACTCCACAGACATTGTACCGTCCGATTATCACCTGTTCCATTCCTTGGACAATCACCTTAGAGAACGCCAATTCAAATCGCTAGTAGAGGTTCAATATGCACTTGATACCTTCTTCACTTCACGTCCCACCAAGTTCGACTGCGATGGAATCCATGGCCTTCCAGAACGTTTTCAGAAGGTCGTCGAGGCTGATGGAGACGATTTTTGATATTCCAGGTACGTCTTAGGTTACATACCAATGTTCGAAGGTGTTGGTGAAAAGGCGGCGGAACTTTCTTGGGCACTCTTAAAGCTATAATAATAATAATAATAATAATAATAATAATAATAATAATAATAATAATAATAATAATAATAATAATAATAAAAATAAAAATAATAATAATAATAATAATAATAATAATAATGTGTCCTGCCCAAAGGCAGATGTTTGACCCGAAGGTCCATGGGTATTGATTCCAGCTCGTACCAAGTAAGTTTTCTGGTGGACAAACACCATGGGTGATATCAATAAAACGGAGAAGTTACTCATTACGCCCAATTTTGAAGTAGTTACTCGCATTGGTATCAATAAAAAGAGAACTGAGCACTAGTCGTCTCGGCTGACCTCGGAGAAGCCCCGCCCTTTTGAAGTAACCACACCTCTGTTCTCGAGCCGAGTAACTACTACGCGTTTGATATCAATAAAAATCAAAGACTCCTCTGTGATGCTAGTAACTTCTCCAAATTTGTGGAGCAAGCTAAATAGGTGACTCCGTGCGAAATATGGCAGAGTATATGATTGTTTTACTACGTAGAAAAACTTATAAACTGCATAGAAATGTTGGAAATGGAGATTACAAAAAGCATTATAAGTTTATGAAAGAAAATGTAGTGATTAGCACAACATTTTATAAGGAGAATCAACCGAAATTCGGGGTGGTGGACTACGTAATGATGAAAAGATGCGGGTTTTCTTCAAGGGCGCCGATCCTGTGGGGGCCAGGAGACCCGGGCCCCCCAAAGCTCATGTGGGCCCCCTATTGTATTTATGAATATACAATATTTGGCATAATTAGAGTGCAATTTGTCTTAAAATCCTGATATATATACCTTCTACATCTGAATGCCCTCCCCCCCCCAATTTACAGAGAAATCGGCGCCCTTGGTTTTCTTGCGTTACGTGAGTGATCCGGGATTCAAGGTCGGAATGTCAGGGGATTCTGGTGTGGCTCAAAGTACTGTCTATGACTACCTGAAAATGGATTGTTTCCGGAAGTGTGCGTAATATACAAACAGCAAAGGCAGAGTGGCAAGAACAATATACATTTCCGGGTGCTGTCGGAGCACTTGACTATACACAAGTGGCATTAAAGAAACCTAGTATTTTGGAGAGTAATACGTTAATAGGAAGAGCTATTTCGTGGCTAAGCGGTTAGCGTACATGCCTTTGGCATAGGAGACCCGCGTTCGATTCCCGGCAGGAGGTCATGTGGTTTGGATTCCACGTTAATCAGTGGGTTCTGTCTCATATAGGCACGCTACTGAAAAGGACGTTAAACTAATAATCAACTCAACTCAACGTTGATAGAAAGGGTGTATACATGGGAATGTATTTTGTTTATATCAAGGCGAAAGGGGACACGTATGGTGTGGAAAATGCAATCAGATGGACGTGATTTATGACGTGGGTGGCTGGACTTTTTTAAAAAGAAAACAAAGGAGCCAAGTGTCTGATTTCGTTCTTAAAGCCAAACAATCTACAAAGACCTTGGACAACACGTGATATGCGCTTGTCGTGTTAATCTTGATATTGCTGGATTCCAATTAACATCCGTCAGCTCAAATAGGTTCATTCCCATGGTTTCAATATTACTTGCTTCTTTCCCGTTTTTTTATTTTTTATTTTTTCTTCTTTTTTATTTTTGTTTTATTCTCGCTCGAATATTAAAGATTCTCTTTTGAATTTGTGTCTCAGTCGTAGATGTATTTGATATTTCGTTGCATTTCACTGTAATTACCTTCAAAGTTTCGGCTTTCCTTCGTTTACTTTCTGGTAGCTGTGACTTTGAAAGTACCACTGGAAACTCTTTTACAATATCCACAAATGCACTTTGATTGAAGGTATCGTTGCTACTTGCCCGTTTCATGGCTTTTAATATACACGCCATAGGTTAAAAACAACGAAATGACTGCGCGATGAATGGGAGAAATTAGTAATCACTTCTTTTATTGATACGACTCAGTGCTACGTGCAGAGGAAGCGCGAGTAAACGTTCATAAATCTGGAGCAGACTAGACCTGAGTAGTGGCTTGTTTTATTGATACGAAATTGAGGGAGGAGATTACTCCAGGTGTAGATACTCCGATTCTCGAGCAGCACTTCTCAGGAGTAGTTACTTATTTTTATTGATATCACCCCATGTGCATGGGTTTTCTCGGTGTTCTCCCATTTCCTCCCACTTTCTGCATTCAACCACTTCAATTATTTCTCATCATCACTGTCTCTCTTAGCGTTGGTGCATAACGTGGGACGTTAACTAGATATTTCCTTTCAATTTCACTTAATGTGACATTTAACTTGACATAGAAACGCAGATAGGAAAAAAGTCAATATTAATATTAATTACAATTACAATGCCAATTAGTTAATATAGGGTAAAATTAAAATTTTATTACTATTTCACCTTCAATTAGTCACATTTATCATTCATTCACCAACTTCGAATTGAATTCTACAACAAAGCTCTTTATAGTATTCCGTATAGAAAATAAGTGAAGAATGTGACGACCCGACCCGAGTGACCCGACCCGACAACCCGACCCGTAACCCGACCCGTTTGAGAGCACTATCAGAAGGGTACAATTTACAGTACAATTTATTTTGTATGGTTTAGCATACTTTAAGTCTACCATACTTTTTGAAAACAGAAAAAACGGGACATCTTACAAATTAGTAGTAAATATTGCATTTTGTATAAATTTTATCTTTCGAATTTTACTACAGTATCGCACTAGTTATACAACTTAAAATAATGTATTAATATAGTCCATACTTAATCAACAGTACTAAAAATTATTATAGAAGCTAGAAGCTGTTATACAATATAAACGCAATCAGTGAACATACAATATTTAGGCAAAAATTATATTTTCAATGTTATTACGCATACCACCTTTACATGCTCTACATGTCTATAAAGAAAAATATCCAGATTTATGAAGTTGTTTCAAAATTTCAATAGGCTGATTTATTTTTGTTAACCTAAAATGCGAACTAAAAGAAAGCAATTTGCATAATTGTTTTTCTGAAGCAGAAAAAAATGTGTTTTCGGGGCTGGTCTGCAACGTCACAAGAATTTGTTGCCACCTCGGGGTATACATTCTTACTTTTAGTGATAAGAGTGCTACTTAGGAGGATTTAAACATAGCATGTTATATCCGGGGAAGCAGGGATTGGAATAATAATAAAGATTAGAATGAAATTGTTCCTATAGTATTGTCGGAATTGAAAGCAAAAGGAATAAGTCGATTTTATTATCTTTTCAGAAATTTTGATATGTAATTAATAATAATAATAATAATAATAATAATAATAAAGAAAAAACAGGACAAGAAGGAAAATTTCTGCACACCGGGACAAATTTTAAGAAATCGGGGCGTATGGTAGCCTTACATATTTATTTGCATGCGGAGTGTCAGTACGGAGCCACTATGTAGCAGAGTTGAAACAAAACCTCGTAAATAGGTTGCCAACTCAGGAAAACAAAATTACCGGCACATCCTCAAAATTCTCTGTACAAATGAGAAACTGAAGACTGTATTGATCGTTATTGTATTTACCAGCAATTGCCACTTGTTTAAAATTATCGAAACAGATGAATAATACTGGATATCAATCTTTATGTAACAATAGCTGATTCATAAAATGAAATTTACTCTATAAACTTCACTTCAAACAAAGGAAATTGCTTTAAAAAGTCATTTTCTACTCTCAATAAATGAATAAAATTCTTTTACAATAAAATATAAGTGTTATCAAATTTGTTATGTTAAATAAATAAAAAAAACTGCCATACATTAAAAAAATATCGATAATGTATAATACAACGGAAATTTGTGTTTGTAAAGGCACTGTTGAAAAATTTCGATGTTCAATGTTATATTCTGGATTGCAGATTCCAAAATACCGGTCAGTAGGGGTCTAATAAGAAGTTTGTACCGGTCACCGGCCTTAATCAAAATCACAGCAAATACAGGCCAGTTAGCAACTCTACTCGTAAATCAGAATGCTGAATGCACCAAAATACTTCACCATGCATTCTATAGTTTCTGCAAAATGAGTTTAATGAAGATGATCAAACAAAACAAAATACTGTTATAATTTTCCCTTTAACAGTCTACTTTGTGAATTTGTTATATCTTCCACTTATCAATTTCCTGTACGAGATGAGAATAACGGTTTCTGCGCAAGATGGAAAGAAAAAAATAAATTTTTGTCATAAGGATTCAGTTCACGTAAGAAATAATGAATAAGTTTAATAATAAGAGCCGAGGAGTGAAAAACTAAGTCAGCAATAATGATTGTAAGTATAAATATAAATATATAAAAAAACAAAAAAAACATTTAATTCCATCATCGTTAGGATAAGATCAATATAGTGAATCACACGATAGTGTGAACATACCAAACCACACAATAGTGTGAACAAAGTCCTGTTAGAAAAATACTCCATAAATGTGACATTTTTTTTTAATGCTTCTACCATTTATACAGTCCCCCACATTGTTTTCGTTCTGGCGGCGCCCCTAATAGAGTACAAACGAAAATTTCGCCTGCACATTTCTGTGGAAATGATGTACAAGCGATTGATATAATTTGTGATTGAATTGGATATGGTGGGGGCTACCATTTAGACAGCCCCACTTTGTTTTCGTTCTGGCGGCGCCATTATTTGTGTACAAACGAAAATTACGCATCTATATTTCTGTAGAAACGATGTACAAACGATTACGAAAATTTGTGATTGAATTGGACATGATGGAGGGGCTACCATTTAGACAGACCACACATTAATTTCTTTCTGCCGTCGCCTCTAATTGTGTACAAAAGAAAATTTCGCCTGCACATTTCTGTACAAACTACGTACAAACGATTGCGACAATTTGTGATTGAATTGGACATGGTCGGGGGCTACCACTTGGACAGCCCCCACTTTGTTTGTTCTGGCGGCGCCTTTAATTGTGTACAAACAAACATTTCGCCTGCACATTTCTATATAAACGAAGAACAAACGATTGCGACAATTTGTGATTCAATTGGACATGTTGGTGGGAAGCTACCACTTAGAGAGCCCCCAGTTTGTTTTCGTTCTGGCGGCGCCCCTAATTGTGTACAAACAAAAATTTTGCCTGAACATTTCTGTAAAAACGACGTACAAACGATTGCGACAATTTGTGATTGAATTGGACATGGTCGGGGGCTACCACTTAGACAGCCCCACTTAGTTTTCGTTCTGGCGGCGCCCCTAATTCTGTACAAACAAACATTTCGCCTGCTCGTTTCTGTACAAACGAAGTACAAACGATTCAGACAATTTGTGATTCAATTGGACATGGTGGGGAGGAATTACTTAGAAAGCACCCTACTTTGTTTTCGTTCTGGCGGCGTCCCTAATTGTGTACAAACAAACATTTCGCCTGCACATTTATGTACAAACGACGTACAGACGAATGCGACTATTTGTGATTGAATTGGACATGGTCGGGGGCTACCACTTAGACAGCCACCACTTTGTTTTCGTTCTGGCGGCGCCCCTAATTGTGTACAAACAAACATTTTGCCTGCCCGTTTCTGTACAAACGAAGTACAAACGATTGCGATAATTTGTGATTGAATTGGACATGGTTGGGGCTACCACTTAGACAGCCCCCTTTTTTCTGTTCTGGCGGCACCCCTAATTGTGTACAAACGAAAATTTTGCCTGCACATTTCTGTACACACGAAGTAGAAACGATTGCGATAATTTGTGATTGAATAGAACATGTTGGTGGGGGGCTACCAGCTAGACAGCCACCAATTTGTTTTCGTTCTGGCGTCGCCCCTAATAGTGTACAAACGAAAACTTGGCCTGCACATTTCTGTACAAACAATGTACAAACGATTGCGATACTTTGTGATTCAATTGGACATCGTGGGGGGAGCTACCACTCAGACAGCTCCCCACTTTGTTTTCGTTCTGGCGGCGCCCCTAAGTTTGTTCAAACATTTCGCCTGCACATTTCTGTACAAACGATGCACAAACGAATGCGACAACTTGTGATTGAATTGGACATGGTGGGGGGCTACCACTTAGACAGCCCCCATTTTTTCTGTTCTAGCGGCGCCCTTAATTATGTACAAACGAAAATTTCGCGTGCACATTTCTGTACAAACGAAGTACAAACGATTGCGACAATTTGTGATTGAATAGGACATAGTCGGGGGCTACCACTTAGACAGCCCCCAATTTGTTTTCGTTCTGGCGGCGCCCCTAATTGCGTGCGAACATACATTTCGCCTGCACATTTCTGTACAAACGAAGTACAAACAATTGCGACAATTTGTGATTCAATTGGACATGGGCGGGCTACCATTTAGACAGCCCCCATTTTTTTCTGTTCTGGCGGCGCCCCTAATTGTGTACAAACGAAAATTTCGCCTGCACATTTCTGTACAAACGAAGTACAAACGATTGCGATAATTAGTGATTGAATAGAACATGTTGGTGGAGGGGCTACCAGTTAAACAGCCCCAATTTGTTTTCGTTCTGGCGTCGCCCCTAATAGTATACAAACGAAAATTTGGCCTGCACATTTCTGTATAAACAATGTACAAACGATTGCGGCAATTTGTGATTCAATTGGACATGGTAGGGGCTACCATTTAGGGGAACTCCCTCGAGAGGAATCACTCTACTTATTTATTGCAAAAAGCAGAATTTAAAAATTCGCATTCGTCCAAAGTTATCGTGTGAAGTAACAGCCGTTTGTATGTACGTACTAATATTGATAAGTTCCACTACGCGATCCCCGCGCCACACCCGCACACACTAGCATTTGTACACACGAAAATATACCTGGTAGTATCCACACGCTTACGCCGGAAACTAGAAACAAACACACACACACACACACAGACACACACAGAGAGAGAGAGAGAATATCTTGTTGTACCTTTATACTGAATGCACCATTACTCACAAAATCAGTTAAAAAAGAAAAAGGAAAAAAAGTTGTAAATGAAACTTTCAAAGATTGGTACCACTGCTGCGTGTCACACATGAGATTGTTCCATAATGATTGATTCGTAATATGATGTATATGGGTTTCTTAATGGTAGTATAGCAAAATGCCTTCAAATTGACCACTAAATAAAAAGTGAAATTTATTTCTCAAATTTTGTAAAATCGAAGTCGGTGGGCATTATGGGAACAGTCTACAATAACAATATATGCAAATAAATATTAATATACTTCACGTTTTCCAGTGGGTGCAAGAATGCTTCGAATAGTATTTGTTGCCATAAGCATTAGGTGATGTAAATATATATATATATATATATATACCAGCTGAAATGCGGGCGGCAGAGGGAAGGTATGAATTGGATGAACGATCAGGGCACAATAAAATTAGTTACGCCACTAATCATATGTATCTTGCTCCTGATTTTCACTCCTGATCTCAGGTTTTTTAGCCGTGGAATTGTATTTGCCGACCCCTTGGTCGCGGGGCTCTTTTGACTCGGCTCCTTTTGACGCGGGGCCTTTTTGACTCGGGGCCTTTTGCCGCGGGGTCATTTTGACGCGGGACCGTCTAGACCTGTGCCCTTTTGAAACGGGGTCCTTTTTGACCCAGCTTTTTTGACATAAGGCCCTTTTGACTCTGCCTCTTTACTCGCAAGAATCTTTTGACCCGTGTCCTTTTGAGGCGGTGTCCACTTTGTCCGATTTTTTTACATAGGGCTCTTTTGTCTCGGACTCTCTTCTCGCGATGATCTTTGACCCGGGCCCCTTTGACGAGGGGAACATTTTCTCGCTGTGCATTTTCGACTCGGGCATTTTTGTCGCGGGGCCACTTTTGAACTTGCCCTTTTGACGCGGGGCCTTTTAAAACCGAGCCCCGTTTTGACTCGGGCCTTTCTATCCTAGTCCTTTTTCGGGCCCTTCTGACATGGAACCATATATATATATATATATATATATATATATATATAACGCAGCAGTTGAAATGCGTGGGACAGAGGGCGGGTATGAGTAATGGATTATCCAGGGTGCAGTAAAATTAGTTACGCCACTTTTCATATCTCTTTCCTTCTTTTCTCTCTACATTATATCTGGAGATGTATGTTCTGACTAATAGGTTACACTGGCGATTTTAAAAAGTAAGAGGATATACGCTATCAATGATAAACTATGACTTTTGATATATATATATAGGGCAATAAATCAAAAAACTCTATATCGGTCTTTTGCCCCCCCCCCCCGTCTGAAAAAATCCTGCGGGCGTTAGTGATTATCGTGTTGGTTAATTACTGTATTATATTGTGCTATTCATGGAATAGATACTTCTGTGTTTTATTTAATAATAAGAATCTTATTTACATTTATTACAACCCTTGCTTGACGACAGCGAAACATACTCACGTTCAGCATATTCAGTTTCCATTCTGAAATAAGGACAGTGAGACGAATGAAATAATTCACGCATACATTTAGGACTTAAAAAGTGTCCTGGGAACATGTCGTGTTAAATTCCTGAAGAGTGAAAAGCGCTAGTAGCAGTTGTCAGCAGTTATTAACTTAACATATAAGAGAATAAAATGAAAAACTGAGAATACGAATCTTTTCAGAGATGATAGTGTACTGATGCTTCAAATCTTATCCTTTGCTCCCTATATCTATGTTATTTCCCTAGTCAAAATAAAAACTGTTCAAAATTAATCACAATTTCTTATGCAACCATCCCTTCCTTGGAGTACTGCGCGGTCACATACCCGTCACGGCGATGTAAAGGCACTTTTGGCGACGAGGATACATTATATGAAAAGACCATTTTCATGCTTAAGACAGATATGTAATTACAAAAATTGCTTACAACCACTGACAATGATACCCCTATTAATCAGGAAGAAATTTCCTTCGCTTTGCACTTCGTCCGTACGTATCATCAGCTGTATTTTCCCTTTCCAGGGACCAACAGAAATCTGCCATCATGTTCGTAGTCCACTCACCATGGTATCTTCGTTCCATGTCCTTTAAATCTTGGTGAAAACGTTCACCATGTTCTTCGCTGTAAAATCCCAGATTGTGTGGGAAATATTCCAGATGAGAAAATAGAAAGTGTAACTTTACACTCATGTTACATCCTAGTTTCCTGAAATTGTACAACATGGCATTCACAATGCGTTTGTAATCTGGACTCCTTGTATTTCCTAGGAAGTTTTTTTATGACGTCTTTGTAGCTGTGCCAGGCTTGCTTTTCTGTTTGGTTCCTTGTAAGGTCAAAATTGGGGTCCCACATTAGTTTCTTGATCTGGGGTCCAGCAAAAACACCTGCTTTCAGTTTCTCCAGGGTTATTCTGGGGAAAACATTACATATGTACTTAAAACATGCACCGTCCTTATCCAGAGCATGTACGAACAGGTGCATGATACCCAACTTTATATGAAGGGAAGGTAGAATATCTTTTGTGGGTTATACAAGCGGCGCATGTTGAACGTTCTTGGTTCCGGGTGTGAACGGTCCTCTGGTTGGCCACTCCCACGTTTGCTAGTGATTTTTTCTGTCGCGACTGTCCCATTCGCACAAGAAGCAAGGCATTTTTGTGTTACCCAGCTGTAGTCCAAGGGAAAGGTTGATAACCTTGAGGTCGCCACATAAAACCCACTCATGCTCGGAGTACTTTACGCAGTGCAACAAGAAATTGCAAACTTTCATATGATTCTTTCACTGTAGTAGAACAAGGATCTGGTACAGAACCAAGGACAATCCCATTGTGGAGTAAAACACCTTTCAGGCTGGTTACAGACGAATCTATGAAAAGTCTCCAGGCTGAAGCTTCATACTATACACTAAGCCACGTAATAACTTGTGGTATATCATTACAATAGATCATAGACCTTTCTTCTGAAAATAAAGACACTATTTCTTGTTTCCGGGATCTGTAATGTGAGATTTTTGTTCCAGGTAACAACAAATGTCTGGCTTTCAGTATGGACCCTAACAGTTCGGCACGCTCCTTTGGTAACGCAAGATCACTTACCAAGTCATTCAGTGCTGTCTGACTAAATAAGTGCGGTTTATTGTCACTTGTACTGGGTACGTAGTTGTCTGTATCTGACCCACTGTTGTCTGTTGTATCACTTAACATTTCCTTTCGCGGCGATGTACTGCTTGATGGACGAGACGGCATAGGCAAAGTTACGTCATGTTTGATTGGTCGCACTGCAGATCTCAAATGAGGATACACTATATCACGTTTCTTCTTGCACTGAAACCTTGCACTTTCACCTGACAAAAATAACAATCATCCGTGAGGTTTAATTGTTCCCTCCATACCATTGGAAGAGCAAAATAAAATTTCTCACTTTGTCCGTTCATCCACAACCGAAATCCTTCCACGCACGTCTTACATACCTTCTGGGGTGCCCATGGTTTGTTTTCGTCACCAAGTACAAGTGAGAAATAAGCAAAATAGGCTTCTTTCACAAATTGTGTTATGGTTAGTCTTTGTTTATACAACATATACTTTCCACATATATAACAGAAAGTGTTCGGGTCGGTTCTGTAGCCACGTGAAGACATTGTTTTCTTAATACACAAATCCATGTTTTACGACACCGTCCAACTCACTGCAGTCCGTGTAAGCAGACTACCTGTGAAGTAAAGAGCAGCGTAAATAGTGTTGCCAGACCAGATACTCTACGGTATTCACAATTTCACTTTAGATTTATCACTAGAAATAAAGATGATCGGAAACATTCCTTGATGTTCTATAGCATACAAACGGGACTTTTATTAAACACAAATTTTTCAATTACTCAGAAACGTGACGTGCTAGGACTAAACGGATTGCACAGTTGAACTCGTTGAATGGAGCGTAAAAAATTCGCTTATGAACACCCATTTATTCTAAAATATCGTTTTTCATGCAGAGCAGTGTTAATTTACAAATTTCTGAAAACACTTTCACTTTATTCACCCGAAAAAAGCTATTAGTGGGAGAAAATTATTTCCAAAAATATTAAGTGGAGGAATACTTCTCACCACCCCCCAGGATTTCACAGCCTGTGTTTAAACCTTTTAAGATCTTTCATAGTTATAACTACGATAGGGTAGTGACACATTATTCGAGTGAAAAGTACTAATGAAGATTTTTAGATCGGTTTTTCTGTCTTTTTGCAAGCATAGATGCATTGTAGAACACGTTAAATATGGTTTCATGAGTCTCTGTGTCGACACATAGCGGTGATGACATCACAAGATTTTTTCGTTAGGCCTATTTGCATTACTTTTGGCGGGCTTACTTTTGCACATAGAATATTGAAATTTTGTACATTCAATATACCCCATAGCATTCTTCACATTTTTCAGATCTCTGCGTTAACATAGGGGGGTCCAGAAAGGTAAAAGGGAGAAAAGGGATTTTTTAAACAAAAAATATCTTCGTGATTTTCCACCTTCAGATACGTGATGGAGATATACAGGGTATTTCAAAACAACACCGACAACGTTTGGGAAGTGATTCCTGACACCAAGATAAGAAAAAGTATAGACCAACCTGGGTGCATAAATGTTTCCTTTCGGAGTTATAGGCTGCCAGAAACATGAGAAAATGAAATTTAAAAGTCCATAGCTCAACAACTATGGGACCTACCGTAGTCGGGTCAAGACTTCACTTAGGAACTAATATGTGAGCTATCCAAAAATACATATCTCGGAATTCTCCGGTACTCACGCAACAATTTTTATGGAAGAAGTTTGACAATGGGCATATAATTCGAAGTACTCACCAACTACCTCTATAAAAATTGTTGCGGAGTAGTAGAAAAATGGCCGATCTGGAACATATGAGAACAACTCAGGAGCCCATGGGAAATCGAACACCTTGAACCGTCCACCCACGGTCTTTTACGACCTCCATTTTACGGGTGTATTTGTTCCCTTTTATAAGCACTTTTTAGGGGGTGTACTCATTCTCTTTTATGAGTACATTTTTAGGGGCGGACTCGTTCCCTTTTTCCACCCCTTATTTTACCATAGCAGGGAATACGAACACAGCAGAGCAGATAATACATAAGACTACGTAACATAGCAGGGATATATTCGTTTCCTTTTAGGGGTGTATTCGTTCTCTTTTATGATCACTTTTTCAACCCCTATTTGAACATTTTACCATAGCAGAGAATACGAACACATAGCAGAGCAGATAATACATAAGACTACGTAACATAGCAGGGATGTATTTGTTTCCAACCCTTATTTTAACATAGCAGAAATCGAACACCCTGAACCGTCCAGCACGACCTCCAGTTTAAGGGGTGTACTCGTTCTCTTTTTCCAACCCCTATTTTAACATAACAGAAATAGCAAAGACTACCAACATAATAAGGGGATGTACTCGTTTCCAACATAGCAGAAATTACATAAGACTATGTAACATAGGAGGGGTGTACTCGTTCCAACCCCTATTTTAACGTAGCAGACAATGAGCACACTACTGAACCGTCCAGCCACGCTCTTTTACGTCTCGTTCCCTTTTTCCACCCCTTATTTTACCATAGCAGATGGAGACTACGAACACATAGTAGAGCAGATAATCTTTAAGGGGTGGACCCCGTATTTTATCATAGCAGATAAGACTACGTAACATAGCAGGGATCAACCCCTATTTGAACATAGCAGATAATACATAACATAGCAGGGATGTATTCGTTCCTAATACCCTTACGACCTCCAGTTTAGGGGGTGTACTCGTTTCCAACATAGGAGAAATTACATAAGACAATGTAACATAGCAGGTGTGTACTCGTTCCAACCCCTATTTTAACATAACAGAAATAGCAGACAATGAGCATATTATAGCAAAGATTACTGAACCGTCCACCCACGGTCTTTTACGACCTCCATTTTAGGCGTGCACTTGTTCTCTTTTATTTTTCAACCCCTATTTGAACATAACAGAGACTATTTTCTTTTACGAGGAGACAATATTCATTAGCTTTTTATCAACTGTTTAAAGATTGCAAAGGAATGCAGACTTTCGTGGTTTGTTATCAGTTACATAATAACTTCCGCCATATGTGGATAATTCTCATTACGTCATTCATCCGGATTTTAAAACATTGTGCTAGTGAGTACAGCCTGGAGAATACAATCGTGTATTTTTTTCGATGAAAAATGTTGACATAATTTCACAATCGTAGTATCGTTATTAGACTCGAAATTATGAAGTTTTCTCCTCTTTTTTCTTCAACAGACAATACTGATTTAATAGTATGTGTTGATCGCTCGCGGTATGAATTAGGGATTGGAGACGCAAGGCTGCTAGTTGTTTTCTATTTTCATTCAACGATAGGATGTACAAAAAAGGGAATCTCCCGACCGTGACCGGTGACATCATCCCTATTGCGCAATATTACGCAATGCAATCACAAAGGTTTGTGTTGATCGCTCGCGATCTGTCTTGTCATTCAACGATAGGATTTACAAAAAGGGGAAACCCCAACCGTAACCGGTGACATCATCCCTATTGCATAATATTGCGCAACGCAATTACAAAGGTATAAAAGACTGACCGAGAAATTCTTTTTAATCAGTTGCTTTTTGGTGTTTAAAGAGTAAACTTCTTATCGGTGAAGCTCTGATTTAGAAGTTGAATTTTTTCCCTTAAATTTCGTTAACTGTGTAACAGGGCGCTTTTTCCCTCAGTTCTCTATAGGTAAGACATCTTATAACCATAATATAATATTATAAAAACTCACTTCTGAACGTATTATAGTAACGTTGTGCTACCCTCAGCTCTCTATAAGGATAATATCATATTATAAAAACTTACTTCTGAACGTATTATAATAACGTTGTGCTACCTTATCAAAACACACTTTTGAACGTATTATAGTCATGGCAACATTAGGTATGAAAAAGTTTAAACCGAATACTACCAATTTACCAAATTATACTCTATTTAATAATAATTTGAAAAAAAATTCATTTTAAAATGTGATAGTGTTTTAAATGAGGGTAGTGGTTGTTTTTTAAATAATAAAAGAAAAGACTGTTTAGATATATTAAAACAGGAACAAGATAATACATCTTTTAAAGTAAATTTTTCTTTGGCTACAACTTTTGTAAAACCAGTAGATTTAGAAACATGTAGATTCTTTGTAAATAGTGGTAACGAAATCATTTTACCGAGTACAGATGTGAATGCTATAATTGAAAAACTATTTTATAAAATTTTAGTTGAACAAGAAAACAGAGCAATTAAGAAATCAGGGTAATCTCTATGTCCTCAACCTAACCATATCTTAGAAATTAAAATCTGTAAATACGATCCATTGGCAGCATCATCTTATATAAAATTGCCTCAATGGATTTTATCTAAAAAGAATTGTGTTATAAATATTCAAAATAACGATAATAGATGTTTTATGTATTGTATTCTAGCTGCATTGCATCCTGTAAACAATAATCCAAATCGTGTAAATAATTACATGCGATATATTAATACTTTATTACCGTTATTTGAAAAAACGAATATAAAATTCCCCGTTGAAGTAGCAAACATAAACAAATTTGAAAATATGTATAATTCCGTATTTACTAACGAAAAAATTTCTATTAATATATATGGTATTAATTATGATAATGAAACAATTTTTCCGCTACGTGTAAGCGAACACACATCCACAGGCAAACATATTGATTTATTGCATCGTAAAGAAAATTTCAATAGTCATTATTGTCTTATAAAAAATCTCAATGCCTTATTAAAAAGTCATAAAGAAAAAACTTATATAAAATTGCCAATGGATTTCATCTAAAAATGTGTTATAAATATTCAAAATAACGATAATAGATGTTTTATGTATTGTATTCTAACTGCATTGCATCCTGTAAACAATAATCTACATCGTGTAAATAATTACATACAATATATTAATACTTTATTACCGTTATTTGAAAAAACGAATATAAAATTCCCCGTTGAAGTAGCAAACATAAACAAATTTGAAAATATGTATAATTCCGTATTCACTAAGGAACAAATTTCTATTAATATATACATGGTATTAATTATGATAATGAAACAATTTTTCCGTTACGTATAAGCGAAAACACATCTGTAGATAAACATATTGATTTATTGTATTTAAACTCTCATTATTGTTTAATTACAAATTTAAATGGTTTAGTTAGACATCAATTAGGTACTCATCAAACATTTATTTGTAGACGATGTTTAGTATATTTTTATAACAAATCAAAATTAGATGAACATGAGAAATTATGTAAAGAACACACTCCAACCAAAATTAACATGCCGAAAAAAAATGTTTTAAAATTTTGTAAACTAAAATTATTATTACAAAATGATATCATAATTGTTGCAGATTTCGAAAGTTTACTGGAACCGATAAATAAACAAATTGGATCGAATACGAAACAAATTCAGGAACATATACCGTGCAGCTTTAGTTATATTGTGTGTTGGAGTAACCAATATATAAAATGAGACCTAGATACTTATCGTGGTGAAAATGTATCGATTAATTTTATGTCTGCTATGGAGAAGGAATTAAAAATAATAAATATATTAGATCAACAACAACCAATAATACCATTAACTAACTCTCAGCTACAGGAGTATTATCTATCTACTAAATGCTCTGTTTGCGATAGTAATTATATGAGTGAAAATAGAAAAAAAGAAACACCATAATCATTTAACTGGAAAATATATTGCCACGGTGTGTAATAACTGTAATTTGCAAATTAAAAGACATAGTAATTTTATTCCTGTATTCTTTCATAACTTATCTGCATATGATGCACATTTATTCGTAAAAGAACTGGGTTGCACACCTGGCAATATATCTGTAATTGCTGAAAGCACTGAGAAGTACATCACATTCTCCAAACATTTTAATTTTAACGGTAGACCTATTGAGTTACGTCTTGTGGACTTATATAAATTTCTTCCGTACAGTCTCGAAAATTTGGTGTCAAAATTAAAACCTGAGCAATTCGTATATACAAAGCAACATTTTTCACACGATAAGTTTCCTTTAATTCTCCGTAAGATAAATTTAAAGAAACTGAATTACCTGTAAAAAAGGCTTTTAATATCAAATTTAATGGAACACAAATTTCCGAGACCGACTATCAATATGCACAAAAGATTTAGCATACGTTTAGTTGTCAAAATTTAGGGGACTACCATGATCTGTACTTAAAATGTGATGTACTTCTCACAGCAGATGTTTTGGAAAATTTTCGAAAGACGTGTTTAAATGCTTTTAGTATTGACCCAATTAATTGTTTTACTGGGCCTAGTTTGGCATGGCAAGCCATGTTATATAAAACAAAAGTTGAACTTCAACTCTTATCAGATATTATGTATATGTTTGTAGAAAAATCGATTCGTGGAGGCATCACACAAGCTGTATTAAGGTATGCCAAAGCTAATAATCCCTACGTACACCTTTCTCAAAAAGGTTGAGCGCACTCTTTATTGCTGTTTCGAGGTAAAAATTTTCTAAGTCCAACTTCGGGTATCTTCGGAAAAAAGTAAACCAGGTTCGAACCTCGAAGGCAACCTTTGCAATCGGGAAAAAGGGTGCAGATGTGTTTTTCTTCTTTTAAATGTAATAAGACTTGTTACCAAGTGTATAAAAAGCAACATTAATTGAAATACTTAATGATACAATATTTCGAAACTTTGTATTGCTGTCGGCACATGCTTGTTTATCATTTTGCTCTCCATACTTAATGGAATATTTAGATACGTAAAAGAATCTTTCCATATGTAAAAGAATGCTGAAAGTTAAGACATAGAGTTTAATTCTCGCCTGAGTACCAAAATAAAAGTCAAAGTAGAACAAAAACAGCGTTTGCAGTGGATATGAATGTCATTATTATCTTAAATTCCGCTATACATCGCTAGAAGTACTTCCCGACCAGCGCTTGTGTTACCTCAGTGGAAAGCCGTTGGATTTCAAATCGTAAATTTGAGGGTTCGATTCCCATTTGAGTTAATGCTTCTTTTTATGGAATTCTATTTTCCGCCATGCATGAAAAATTATATAAAATAATTACATTAAAATACGTCAGTTGTATATATATAACATATAATCATTGCAGAACATAGTGATTATTATGTTTAAAATATAACAGCTGTTCACAGTACGTTGGTATTCTATGATATATGTGAATGTTAAATACAAATTAAGAAAATAATATTATCGCAATAAATAAATTATGTAGTGTATTTATTTGCAGCTATTTGTCATACGGAAGTTACTTCTCAATTTTCTCATTACAGCAAGTTATTTACGCTTTCTGAAAGGTAAAGAGACTATTCGGGTATAAACAGAAATTATTATACAAACTCCAATCTTCGTTACAGACACAAAATTCACGATCCCCAAAAACATGTAAACAGGAAATTTACGAACACGAAGTCATGTCTAAGAGACTTATTTATACTTTAGAAAGAAGGCGAATAGGATTTCTTGACAAAGGATTTCAGTTCAATAATCTGCAATGCTTTTGTATATGGATGTGGTCCCTTTCTCTCCGCCTCTTATATATATATATATATATTGTATGTGTGTATGTTCCATCATGTAAACAAACTTCCTACATATAGTTCTTACAGACTAAAAAAGTACTCTCGGGGTAAGCTATTGGGAGTTGGAGGGGGATACACGAGGGGACCCAAAAAAACAGGAAATTCGTCATAATTCCTTTATTTCTTAATATTTTTACACAAATTTTCATCACCTTCAAAGTATTGTCCATGGTCCGCAACGCATTTCTGCAAACGATCCTTCCATTCTTCAAAACAGTTTTGAAAATCACCTATCGGGATCTTCTTTATGACCTCCAGCGAATTTTGTTTCACCTCCCCCACATTGGCAAAACGCTTTCCTTTCATGTCACATTTGAGTCTGGGGAACAAAAAGAAATCATAGGGGGCTAGATCCGGTGAGTAGGGGAGTGCACAATCGGTGTCATGCCGTTGTTGGTCAAAAACTGCTTTACGGAGAGGGCGGTGTGGACCGGAGCGTTGTCATGATGGAAGAACTATTCGCCTGTGCGCCAAGAATCTGTCCTTTTCTTCCGGATACCCTCCCTCAATCTTTTCAAAACCTTCAAGTAGAACCCCTGGTTAACAGTTTGACCCGGGGGAACGAACTCCGCGTGCACAACACCTCTGCAATCGAAGAAACAAATGAGCATTGTCTTGATGTGTGACTTCACTTGGCGAGCTTTCTTGGGACGAGGAGAGCCACTTGTCTTCCACTGGCATGATTACTGCTTTGATTCGGGGTCGTTACCATAGCTCCACGATTCATCACCAGTAATCACCTTGGCAAAAAAGTCAGGGTCCTCTTTGAGCTGATTTTGAAGTTCAACACATGCCTCAAGTAGACGCTCCTTTTGCTCGTCTGTGAGAAGGCGAGGGACAAATTTGGCTGCAACCCTTCTCATGTGCAAATCTTCTGATAAAATCCTCTGAATTGAACTCCACGATATTTCAGACATCTGCAGAGTTGATCAATGGTTCGGCGACGGTCTTCACGAACGAGGGCATTGATTTTTTTCGACGTTTTCGTCAGTTCTTGCCGTTAAAGGGTCGTCCTGAACGGGGTTGGTCTTCAATTGACATTTCTCCATTTTTAAAACGTGCAAACCACTCGTATACTCTGGTTTCACTTAGGGCAGCATACCCGTAAGCAGTCTTCAGCAAAACAGTGGTTTCCGCAGCCGATTCCCCAAACAGGAAACAAAATTTCACAGCCGCCCGTTGCTCTCAATAATCTGCCACGACGTTTTCGCCGAACTGGAAAAAGTTGTTTTACTAAACAAACTCTCAAGAGCGAACCGATGCACTCACAGCGACGCAACTTCGCACACTGACGAAGGTGGCGTGATCGTAACGGACAACTGGTACAACAATGGGTTCCTCCACTCTCCCTCCCCACTGCAGCACAATTTCCGTTTTTTGGGGGGTCCCCCCTTGTATATAAAGTAAAAGCGATCGATATTAGTGTCGAATCAATAGTTCTCGTTGTTGCAGATATTAATAATTACAACTCCGAAAGCGTTAAAGTCAAAATTTTACTCTCATCGTAAAGCTACTTTGTGGTTAAGCGTATAGCGTACACGCTTTCGGTGTGTGAGACCCAGATTCGGCCCCCCGTGAGAGCTCATGTAGTTCGGATTCTACGTTAATTAGTAGGTCTACGTCTCATATAGCCTTACTGCTGACGGGACGTTAAACTCAAAATCAACTCAATCCCCAATTGATTCAAAACCAATTATCATGGCGGGCGATAAAGGATGAAAAATAAAATGTCTCAAGTGACTGAGAGTAGTGTCAAATCCATAGTTTGAGTTCGTGGCGCTATTACAAACACAATTTCATTTAATGCCGCATTTTGGCATGAGCGACTATGCCACCTGGATTTTGAATTTACAGGACCAACATCGACTGCGTTGCTCACACAGCTCTAAATGTTTTGATGTATGTATACGTGTATATTCCAGCGAAACTCCGGAATGTCTGGAGCAACTTTTACCTAACACGGGAGACATGTTACTTTCAATCTAAGAAAAAAAAATTGTGGAATTTAGATACCTCAAGGGATGGACATGTAAAAATAGTGTAAAATGACTGATTGTAGAGTGTTATCCATTGCTTCCTGGGTCGTTGAGATGAGTAGTGAGGCACTCAATGGCGTTATATCCAAATTCATCCCCATCTTCACAGGATGAGGGGCTTGTAGATATGATTAATAAAATGTAAAAACTTACTTAAATATTTGTCGAAGTAATAGTTTTCTGGGGTCGCGAAAGCGTTTCTAATAACTTTGGAATGTAGTTTGTACCCACTTCAAGATGGGCTTTTTAATCGTATTAATTTTCTCACCTTAAAAAGAAATTACCATCTCAACTAGTATATGTATCATGCTAGCCTTCGCAATCGAGAAAAAATGTGTAGATGTATGCTTCGTCTTTTAAATGATATACTAAATGTAAAATCAGAGATTGAGTGGGTCGGTGGATCAAATGGGTCAAGATTTGTAAGTGGGTCAGTTGATCTTAGGTATACAAGGCGTGACCCACTGCGAAACACCATCACCGTGACTCACACTGATCCATTGACCCACCAACCTATTCTGCTCAGTGCCTTCTAGATAGCATTTTCTGAAAACTGGCAAGTTTGTCTACGTTTTACTTTCAAGACCTATATTTTTCTTCTTTTTTTTCATTTGGTTGTAATGAAGAAAGAAGTTCAGGCTCTTTTGGATTTTGATATTTCCAGTTGTAACAATAACAATAGGACTTACTACTTGGCTTTTGAGATGCAGGCCGAGAGTTTTTAGAGGAGCTAACTACTGGAAAAAAAAATAGTTTATTACAAATATAACCTCTTTAGTCAGTAGAGAGGATGGCGTGGATCATGGATCAAACTTAATGACGATGTATTTTAGTGGATTGGAGTTGGTTACAATGATTCAGAGTTGTTTATAGTTGGTGGTGGGTCAGAGTGGGTCATGGTGGGTGAATGGGAGTAGTAATGGCCCCACTCTGTCTCACTTTTGGTTATTCAATTTGGGTCCCCATGGACCATAGTGAATGAATCAGGGATGCTTTGGCCCGGGATTGCGTAACCTATTGAAATTTTGCTTATGCTTATTCAGGGGCCATGCACGTTGGTGTAAATGAGTCAGAGGTACCTTGGCCCTGCTATGATGTCATTGAATTGGGAGTATTGGATCAGAGGTCATGATGATTCTTTAAAATTACTAAAAATATGGTCTTGATGATTCATTACGTTATGAAATAGTACAGGTTTACGAATGCTTTCGTTCCCTTTTATGGCATAAAATTTGGAGATTGTTATCCATGGACTAACACGGGTGCAAATGAAATCTTTAGTTTTACGTCCCACGCATATGCAGTTTAGGCTAAAGGAGACGGTGACGATAAGAAATGAATGAAAGTGTGGGAGAAAATTGGAGCATAATGTTGCTCACCACAAAACTATTTCGAGGTGTTTTAAATCACGGACCACATACAGCAGAGGTAAACGCTGTACCATTGAGCCACCGCGCCTCTACTGGTATGAATGAATTAGAGGTAGTTGGTTCGAGCTAATATGTTCGTTTGACGTCACTGAACTGGGATTTTTAGCTTGGAGCTTATGATGGCTTGTTTCGTTTCCTTTTATGGGTATAAAAATACCAAAACAAGGTTTGATCTCTTTCTTGATGACCTATTACATTATGAATTAGTAGACCCCAGTAATAGTATAAATTAGTATTAGTATTAATATGAAACTCTAAAACTTTGGAGTTCCTTTGTGGCTAACCGGTTAGCGTATGCGCCTTAAACGTGGGAGACCAGAGTTCGATTCCCGGAAGGAGCTCATGCGGTTCGGATTTCACGTTAATTAGTAGGTTCTATTTTTGCTGCTGAACTTTGGGAGGAATACTTGATTTTTGGTTGTTATCCCTTTGATGAGATGAACTAACACTGGTGCAAATGAAATCTTTAGTTTTACGTCCCACGATTAGGCTAAAGGAGACGGTGACGATGAAAAATGAATGAAAGTATGGGAGAAAATTGGAGCATAATGTTGCCCACCACAAAACTATTTTCGAGGTGTTTTAAATCAGGGACCACATACAGCAGAGGTGAACGCTCTACCACTGAGCCACCACGTCCCTTATTGGTGCGAATGAAGTAGAGGTATTTGGTTTGAGCTAATGTGTTTGTTTGACGTCGGTCTGACCCTATTTCATTTTTGGGACCCCACATGGACCATAGTGAATGAGTTAGAGATGCTTTGGTTTGGGATTGCATTGCCTATTGTAATTTTGCTTATGTTTACTCAGGGGCAGGGATCACTCAGGACACATAAGATCACCTTAATTTACATCAGGAGTTGGGGGGAGGGGAGTATCGGACCTCGTTCCCTTTGATGATTATGGATTTTGGAGCCTTATTACGTTATATGGAGGCGTATTTAAAATTATTTCCTTAAATTTGATAAGTACTCCACTTTGTTCCGTTTCAGGGGTGAACATGGATACCTTGAAATCGTACCGAGTTCGATTCTTGGTGCTAGTTTAGGAAATTTTAACGCCCACTTGAAACGATGATGAGAAATGATAGAACGAAACAGGAGAAAACATATTCCCTTTTAGAGGTACAAAATTGCCAAAATATAACCTTATATAGTTATATGGACGTATACAGATGTCCATTTCCTATTATAAGATATAGGTACATTTGTGCACCCCTTTAAAAATTTGGGAGGAGTACCATGGCCAATCTTTTAAATTTTGGAAATTTTCCAGTTTAAGCATATACTACTAGACTCTAATATGTATCATGATAAATTTGGGTGCTTCACTTCGTTCCCTTTTAGGGTACAAAATTGCCAAAATATAAACATAAGCAATATGTTGTACCACGTGTTTGGTTTTTTGATCCAATTTATCCTCTTGGATGAGGACCTATTACCTTATATGGTTATATGGTCATGTATAGGGGTTTATTCCCTATCATAAGACATAGGTACACCTTGTCTCAAAAAGGTTGAGCGCATTCTTTATTGCTGTTTCGAGGCAAAAATTTTCTAAGTCCAACTTCGGGTATCTTCGGGAAAAAGTAAACCAGGTTCGAACCTCGAAGCCAACCTTTGCAATCGGGAAAAATCTTGCAGATGTGTTTTTCTTCTTTTAAATATAATAAGACTTGTTACCAATTATATATAAAAAGCAACATTGATTGAAATACTTAATGATACAATATTTCGAAATTGTATTAATGCCAGCACATGTTTGTTTGTCATTTTGCTCTCCATATTTAATGGAATATTTAGATACGTAAACGAATCTTTCCATATGTAAAAGAATGGTTAAAGTTAAGACATAGAAAATTATTCTCTCCTGAGTACTAAAATAAAAGTCAAAGTAGAACAAAAACAGCGTTTGCAGTGGATATGAATGTAATTATTATCTTAAATACCGTTATATATCGCTAGAAGTATTATTCAAGGAGTGCTTGTTTTAGCTCAGTGGTACGCCGTTGGATTTCAAATCGTAAGGTCGATGGTTCAATTCTCATCTGAGTCAAATATTTTTTATGAAATTCTATTTTCCGCAATGCATAAAAAATTATATAAAATAATTACATTAAAATACGTCAGTTGTATATATATAACATATAATCATTGCAGAACATAGTGATTATTATGTTTAAAATATAACAGGTGTTCACAGTACGTTGGTATTCTATGATATATGTGAATGTTAAATACAAATTAAGAAAATAATATCATCGCAATAAATAAATTATGTAGTGTATTTATTTGCAGCTATTTGTCATATAGGGGTTTCTTCTGAACATTCGTATTACAGCATGTCATTGATATTCTTGAAAAATTATCCGAGGCATAAAAAGAGGGTATAAACAGAGAATCCAAAGTCGGAACGCTCGCAAGAAATTCATGAACCCCAAAGGTCACGTGAGCAGACTGGAATTGTTCTTATGAAGCATGCCACAGCAGAAGGTCTTTACATAGATTTTCAATTCAATACCTGTTATGTGCTTTTGCAATGTGGAAGTGGTGATGCCTTTGGTCGCTCTCTCTCACTTTCTCGCTCGCTCACTCTGTATTTATATATATGAAAGTGGATGTATGTGTGTGTTTCGACATAATTCTGATATGTCTAGAGCAATTTTAACCATATTTCTTACAATCTGGAAAAAAGTACTGTCGGGATGTATATCAAAAATGCTAGAAAAGGATCGATATTAGTATCGAATCCATAGTTTCGTGGTCGCTTAGGTAAACAGTTCTACTTTCAATTCAAGTCCAATCAAGCTCCCATTAGCACCCAGGGTGGTTACGTAGCGACAAAAAAATATCGAAATCAACCAATATTAGAGTCGAAACGTAAGTTTTCAGTGCCACATTTCCCATTAGTCCAACTAGGCCCGTGCCTAGAGGGCAACATATTTGAAGAGCGCAAAGTTTAAAATTTTAATTTTTTTCGTATGAAAAAGTTAAAAAAATCGAGAGCAAATACACTATTTCATGAGCAGTCCACTTTTACTATTCTAATATATTTAATGATAGCGTAAGAAATCTGAAAATAATTTAGAACATGTTTCCCGTTTATTTTTTGTTATGTAATTGTAGCTGTAGCATCTAGTGAGTGGTATTTAACTGCAATAAATTCACTAATTAAGCATATTCGAATTAAGTTTTATTTGTAAGTTAGGGATCAAGGGACGGAGAAATGTGCAGTTATTGGGGGCGCCGAGAACAAAAGTGCGTAGGGACGCCGAGCTTCTAAATGCAGCACTGTTCGCTAAATTAATTGGTAGCAATTTTAATGCCATTTAAGATCAAATTTAGTCCTAGCAGTGGCAGTATCCATTTGCTGTCCTAGGAGGAATGAAAGGGACTGACATCAAAATTATAAAAAAAGACCTACATTAGTGTCGAATCTATAATTTTGGGGGTCTCTTAGGTAAAGATTGGAACTTCAGATGCCATGTAAGTTAAGCCCTCATTAACACAATGAATGAGTTTGTGAAATTTGTGACATGTAGAAATAATTGAAAATAACCAATGTTAGTATACAATCCATATCTTTCGTGGTCGCCAAGTTCATTGGGAGCAGTTCTGATGACCTTTAAGTTTAAGTTCAACTTCCAGTAAGAGTAAGATCCCCCAGCACATCTAATAAGGAGAACGTAGTTCTGGAATGTCTGGGACAACCTTTACCAAACTTGGGGGACATATTACTTTCAATCTAAGAAGAAAATATTGTAGTAGTATGAAGTTATGGAAGTTGGGAGGTGTGACATGTAAAAATAATGTAAAACGACTGATCTTAGTGTTTTATCCATAATTTTTTCGGTCGTTGAGATGGATAGTGATGCTCCCAATGGAGGTTACATCCAAATTCATCCCCATCTTCACAGGATGATGGCCTGGGAGAGCTAAAAATAAAATCTCAAAAATTACGTAAATATTTGTCGAATTCATAGTTTTCGGGGTGAGAAAGCGTTTCTAATAACTTTGGAAGGTAATTTGTACCCACGTCAAGATGGGCTTTTTAATCATATCAATTTCTCACCTTAAGAAGAAATTACCATTAAAATTATGATATTAAGCCAACTTTCGCAATTGATGAAAAAAATATGTGGATGTATGCTTCGTCTTTTAAATGAAACAAGACACGTTAAAATCAAAGATGGAGTGGGTCAGTGGGTCGGTTGGTAAGTGGGTGAAATGGGTCAAGATTTGTGAGTGGATCAGTGGATCGTGGGTCAAAAGGACGTGACCTACTGCGAAACACCACTCACCGTGACTCACACTGGCCCACCCGGTGGCCACCCTTTTAGTCCAAAGATATTTCGTCCAAAGAACATTTCGTCCAGAGACATTTAATCCAAAGACATTTGGTCCAAAGGACAATTCGTCCAAATGACATTTCGTCCAAAATACAATTGATCCAAAGGACATTTCGTCCAAAGGAGAATTGGTCCAAAGGACATTTCGTCCAGGGATGTTTAGTTCAAAGCACATTTCGTCCAAGGAACATTTGGTCCGGTAACGCTTGGGGGTCAAGGGTTTGTTTCTATTAGAAGAGTAAAAGTGATTCATATAACATTATGACTCAGTAGCTTCTTATTTCTAAAGGAAATTTGAAATAGAGATTTATTCCGCAATTTTCATTTTGATAGAACAAATAATGCTGAGATATTCAGAAAAACGTAAATGCCTGAAAACAACATGGCCGAACAACAGGAGTGAGGGAAAGGTTGTAGTGTGAAGTATGTTGCTGTAATAACTGCTAACATGACATCTAAAATTTTCATGTTGTGAATGAAATAGTTCTAAAATAAGTACCGGTAACTAAAATTAATGGAGTTTAAATTTGAGTAAGTTAAATATTAGGTATTCAAACCCTTGTGTTAGAAAAGTGAAAAATTATGTGTCAAGTATCTTTGAAGAAATACTGAGAATAGAAAAATACACATGTGTGAAATATATTCTTAGTGTCCAAAGATAATACTCTTAAACAGTCACATTCTTGGCTGCAACATTGTGAAAAGTGATTGACAAATATAAGTTGAAAGTTGGAACATTTCGTTTAGAATATACGTATCTTTCCAGGTTAACCACAAGTCTGGTTTCTATTTGTAGACTATTGATAGTGTGTAACTTCGGCAGACGTTTCTACATAATTAGTGAGTTGTATGACAAACCAGAATTGTTAACTTGTCTTGTATTTTTATTTCAGTGTTACTCCTTATGCAAATATAGTATATACTTTTGCTTTCATATTAATTTTCTTGGTACAGCACAGTACATTTAAGATAGCCATTGCAAAGTCTCAAACCAAATACAAGATTCACATGACCATGCGGAGGCAATGTTGTCCGCAAATGAAGAGGGAGTACGCTCTTCAAAGGGTTGTTTATCATTTTGGGAGGTGAATTCCTTAACCAACGAAGCTACAAATGTATTTCTGCGAAGCTAAAACTGTATTTTTGTAAAATTATTAATGAAAGCAAAGAAAGGTGGCCATTTAGTTTTCAGGCGTTTACGTTTTTTCTGAATATCTCAACATATATTTGTTTTTTTCGAAAAGAAAATTGCGGAATAAATCTCTATTTCAAAATTTCCTTTAGAAATAAGAAGCTACACAAGTAACACTTCCCAAGTGTAACACTCCAATTTTGATAAAAATTTGGCAGGCAGATACTACACGTAAAATAAGTAAATACTTTTTCTTATTTTCTGCGGAAAAACGGTTTTAGGGGGCAAAAGCCCCACCCAAAATTTTGAAAGTTGTCGCCCGAAAGGCAAGAAGAAGTGGACCGAAATGAATGAGTGCACAAATATTGCACAAATATTGTAGACGAAAAATGAGGAAATACGGGTTTCGTGTTTTTCTAGAAAGAATGATTGGGTGGGGCGCGGACCCCTCCAAACCTTTGCTCATGAAATATCAAAAGTGCTAGTAACAACAGTATGTCAGAAGTGCCTAAATTTACATGAAGAATTGCAACGAAACTTTGTGTATGGACAATATGCAAAAAATAAATGAACACGGGTTTTTTATTTTCTGCGGAAAAAGGGTTATAGGGTGCAAAAACTCCCACCCAAAGTTTTGAAAGTTGAAGCCCGAAAGCCAAGAAGTGGACCGAAGTGAATGAAATTGTATGTAGATATTGGATACATAAATTAAGGCCTTTCGTGTTTCACAAGTTTCTCCATCTGATTTCTTCAAATTTGGCAGATCAACAACAAGCACAAACAGTATAGTGTATTTTATAGCATTTCAGGAGGCACCTTTAACCCTTATAATGTTTTTCCGCATAAACAAAAACACGTGTCGATTAATTTCCTGTTTGCTGTTGATGTGCCAAATTTGAAGCAAAACGGATAGGGATACTTCAGAAACACGAAAGACCTTATTTTACATAGGGTCTCTAAAATGTCTACCCACAATTTCATTTGCTTTGGTCCACTACTTCCTGCGCTATTACGGTAATATTTACTTTTTTGCGGAGAAGGCCTAGGCCCCAACACTGTTTTCCGCACAAATTAAAACACGTTTCGTTTATTGTTTTGCGAATTGTCCCTATACGAGGTTTCGTTGCAATTCTCCATACTTTTTAAGAACCTCTGACGTATAATTATTTGCACTTTTGACATTTCGTAATCAACAGTTTAAAAGGTCCGTGATATACGCAACCGTTTTTTTAAAAGGAAAATACGAAACCCAATTACCTCAATTTACGTCTACAATATCTGTGCACAGTTTCATTCAATTCTGTACACTTCTTCTTGCCTTTTAGGCCTCAAATTTCAAATTTTTGGTGAGGGATTTTGTCCCTTAAAACCGTTTTTCCTCAGAAAATAAACTCGCATTAGTTTATTTTTTTGCGTATTGTCCCTACACAATATGTCGTTCCAATTCTTCATGTCCTTTAAGCACTTCTGACATACTGTTATTCGCACTTTTGATGTTTCACGATCAAATTTTGTAGGGGTCTGTGTCCCACCCAAACCTTTTTCTTGTTTTCAGGAAAATACGAAACCAGTATTCCCTGATTTTATGTCTACAATATCTCTGCACAATTTCATTCACTTTGGTTCATTTCTTGTGACCTTTCGGGCCTCTAGTTTCAAACTTTTGGATGGGGGCTTTTGCCCCCTAAAACCGTTCTTTCGCAGAAAATAAAAAACGTATTTATTTATTTTTTGCGTATTGTCCCTACTCAAAGTTTCGTTGCAATTCTTCATGTTCTTTACACACATCTGACATACTGTTATTAGTACTTTTGATATTTCGTGATCAAAGGTTTGGAGGGGTCTGTGCCCCACGTAACCATTTTTTCCAGTAAAATACGAAACACGTATTCCCTCATTTTACGTCTGCAATATCTGTGCACAATTTCGTTCACTTCGGTCCACCTCTTCTTGCCTTTCGGGCGTCAACTTTCAAAATTTTGAGTAGGGGCTTTTGCCCCCCTAAAACCACTTTTCCGCAGAAAAACACGTATTCGTTTATTTTGTGTGTAGTATCTACCTGTCTATTTTTTTCAAAATCGGAGTGCTACACTTGGGAGGTATTACTTGTGAGTCATAATGTTATATGCATCACTTTTACTCTTCTAATAGAAGCAAACCCTTGACCCCCAAGCGTTACCGGACCAAATGTTCTTTGGACGAAATGTGCTTTGAACTAAACATCCCTGGACGAAATGTCCCTTGGACCAATTGTCTTTTGGACGAAATGCCCTTTGGACCAAATATCTTTTGGACCAATTGTGTTTTGGGCGAAATGTTCTTTGGACCAATTGTCTTTAGAAAAATGGAGATATTGAAAGTAAAACGTACGCAAGCTCACCAGTGTTCAGAAGATGCTGTCTACAATGCGCAGAACAGAATGGGACGGTGGGTAGTTGGGGGTCGTTTCGTCCAAAGGATTTTCGTCCAGAGACATTTAGCCCAAACACATTTGGTCCAGGGACATTTGGTCCAAAGGGCAATTTCTCCAAAGAACATTTTGTCCAAAAGACAATTGGTCCAAAGGACATTTCGTCCAAAAGACATTTGGTCCAAAGGACATTTCGTCCAAAACACAATAGAAGCAAACCCTTGACCCCCAAGCGTTACCGGACCAAATGTTCTTTGGACGAAATGTGCTTTGAACTAAACATCGCTGGACGAAATGTCCCTTGGACCAATTGTCTTTTGGACGAAATGCCCTTTGGACCAAATATCTTTTGGACCAATTGTGTTTTGGACGAAATGTTCTTTGGACCAATTGTCTTTAGCACCAATTGTGTTTTGGACGAAATGTCCCTGGACCAAATGTGTTTGGACTAAATGTCTCTGGACGAAAATCCTTTGGACGAAATGTTCTTTGGACCAATTTTCTTTTGGACGAAATGTCCTTTGGACCAATTGGCTTTCGGACGAAATGTTCTTTAAACCAATTGTGTTTTGGACGAAATGTCCTTTGGACCAAATGTCTTTTGGACGAAATGTCCTTTGGACCAATTGTCTTTTGGACAAAATGTTCTTTGGAGAAATTGCCCTTTGGACCAAATGTCCCTGGACCAAATGTGTTTGGGCTAAATGTCTCTGGACGAAAATCCTTTGGACGAAACGACCCCCAACTACACACCGTCCCATTCTGTTCTGCGCATTGTAGACAGCATCTTCTGAACACTGGTGAGCTTGTGTACGTTTTACTTTCAATATCTCCATTTTTCTTCTTCTGAATCTCCATTTCTAATGAAAAAAGCTCAGGTATTTTTGGATTTTGATATTTGCAATTGTAAGAGTGGCAATAGCAATAGGAGTTCAATTTTGAGATACAGCTTATGAGCTTTTAGAGGAGCTAACTGCTGGAAAAAAATTTTGAATCACCTGTAATATATGAATTATTATACCTAGTATAAAAAACTGAAAGTAACTATGTCTGCGTGATTATCACCGTCAAATTGCAAAGTCAAATGAAATGACATTTGGTATATAATCAGGCCCCAATCCCAACTGGGAAGTTATCATACGCATATCACTTTCATTATAACACATATCCTTAGTGGGGAGTAGGTGTCCGAATTTTTGCGAAAAACTAAGTATCTTACAAGCCGTTCAACTTAGAGAGCTTAAATTCAGTATACAACTCTTTACTAAAAATAAACAGAACGTGTCCTGGCATTTTTAAAAATGTATTTTATGAATGGGGGGGGATTTTCTATATATTGGAAAATGGTGGTGGGTTGATTTGTAAAAATTATCGAAAACGATTGATATTAGTTACGAAACTAATTTAGGAATGAAAACTACAGTCCTTTGCATTTTATACCCACTGCTTTCTAATATAATAATTGCTGAAGCTGGTGTTTAATATATGGATCATTCAGAGCATAAGGCAATCAAACCATAAAGTTGTGAGAAAAATAGACATAACATTTGTATTCCAAGCTTAATTTCATGAGCATTTTAAATTAGTACGGCATGCTTAATTATATGGAAAACTAGTTTTTCTTTCTTTTCTTCTTACGTTGGTCTACTTTATCTTGATTTGATACTTTCAAATTTCATCCTGTTTTCTACTGAAATGTATATGTAAGGCAAGAAAGAAATAATTATATATGATAAATTTAAATTCATCTTAATTTGGAAGATGAGAAACACTTTACCATTGTATATCGTAAAGGTCAGATCCACCGGTTTTGTAACAGAGCGGTGCTTGAGCGATTGACGGTAGGAATTCAAACTCTGATAAGTGAAAATTTCACAGTCTTGTTTTATTTCAAGTGTAACCTCTTTAGTCAATGGAGAGAAGGACGTGGATCATGGGTCAGAGTTGATTACGTTGGTGGGTCGGAGTTGGTCACAATGGTTCAGAGTGGTTTATAGTTGGTTGTGGGTCAATTCTATATTCTACCATTAATTTCATAATTCGCAATCACCCTGCCCTTTAGCTTAAAGACACAATCGTGGAACGTAGAATTTAATATTAGTGATGTAATAAACCCATAATGGGTCGCTTCTTGTTTTACCTTGGTGTATTATACTTTTGCAATGGTAAGACAAGTGTTTACCTCTTCTGGGTAGTTTCACAGTTTCACATTTGTAGAGGTGGTCAAGGAGTTTTCAATGAAGGATTTATTACCATCTTGAACGCTCGCTATTTTGCACAAGTTAGCATAAAGACTCTGGACTCTTACCATTTTTTAAAAAAAATTTAGTAATACTTTTAAATGACATACTACTTGATTCCCCTTACCATTTTCAAATTTTGAGTTGCACCCCTCCTGAGACCCACCGGGGAACCTTGGGGCAAATCTTTTTCCTCGACACGGGGTACCTTTGAAATTATAAAATACATGTTTTCCGGTGTTGACATCTGTTTCATCGTTTCAGACTTTTATTAGTGTCAACGGGCTTCATGGATACCATGCTTCTTTATTCTCTTAGTTTTCAGATACAAGCCCCCATGTCGTAAGCGTCAGTGGACCACCAATGCGCAACTGGCGACATTTCGCCAAAAGTTGGTGATCCCGCAGCTACGATCCGTGGTGGCCCCACTTCGGTTTTGAAAATTATACCACCAGCGGCAGAGACTCAACGAAACGCCAACGAACCACAAAATTTCTCCTCCAAAATATGTTAAATGGCCCATATGCTTGATTTGTTTATATTCAGGTGAGTGTAAAAAACACTAGGGGAGAAAAGCAAGTATCCCAAGGTGGGCACGAACCTTCAACCTTAAGTTTACTTGCTGCATATTCTTCTGACTTCGCCACGGAATCGATGAAGAAAATCTCGCTTGTAGAAGGATAAATTATTGAGGTCTTAATTTAGACAATCAAACAAATCCCTCTATCTCGAGTTCTGTGAGATGGTACTGTGAACCGTTTCGAGATTTATTGCTTTCTGGTGGGGTACTATCTATGTGCAAAAATTTGAGAAAATCGCCGACGCGCACCTTCGGAAACTCTCCTCTTTAGTGCAATGTTGACAAGAGATGGTGTGGGTCAATGAAACCTTGATCCACAAAATACTGACCCACTACACATCGTGACCCACAATGACTCAACACCCAACGTGACCCATTCACCCACCATGACCCACTCTGACCCACCACCAACTATAAACAACTCTGAACCATTGTGACCAACTCCGACCCACTAAAATACATCGTCATTAAGTTTGATTCATTATCCACGCCATTTTCTCTACTGACTTAAGAGGTTATATTTGTAATAAACCATTTTTTTCCAGTAGTTAGCTCCTAGCCAAGCAGTAAGTCCTATTGCCATTGTTACAACTGGAAATATCAAAATCCAAAAGAGCCTGAACTTCTTTCTTCATTACAACCAAATGAAAAAAAGAAGAAAAATGGAGGTCTTGAAAGTAAAACGTAGACCAAGTTGCCAGTGTTCAGAAAATGCTATCTAGAAGGTACTGAGCAGAATGGGTTGGTGGCTCAATGGGTCAGTGTGAGTCACAGTGATGGTGTTTCGCAGTGGGTCACGCCTTGCTGACCTACGATCCACTGACCCACTCATAAATCTTGGCCCATTTGACCCACCGACCAACTCAATCTCTGATTTTACATTTAGTATATCATTTAAAAGACGAAACATACATCTACACAATTTTTTCTCGATTGCGAAGGCTAGCTTGATACATATACTATTTGAGATGGTAATTTCTTCTTAAGGTGAGAAATTGATATGATTAAAGAGCCCATCTTGAAGTGGTTACAAACTACATTCCAAAGTTATTAGAAACGCTTTCGCGACCCCAGAAAACTATTACTTCGACAAATATTTAAGTAAGTTTTTACATTTTATTAATCATATCTCCAAGCCCCTCATCCTGTAAAGATGGGGATGAATTTGGATATAACGCCATTGAGTGCCTCACTACTCATCTCAACGACCGAGAAAACAATGGATAACACTCTACAATCAGTCATTTTACACTATTTTTATATGCCACTCTTCCAACTTCAATCCCTTGAGGTATCTGAATTTCACAATATTTTTTTCCCTTAGATTGAAAGTAATATGTCTCCCATGGTACGTAAAATTTGCTCCAGACATTCCGGAGTTTCGCTGGAATATACACGTATACATACATCAAAACATTTAGAGCTGTGTGAGCAACGCAGTCGATGTTGGTCCTGTAAATTCAAAATCCAGGAGGCATAGTCGCTCATACCAAAACGTGGCATTAAATGACATTGTGTTTGTAACAGTGTCACGAACTCAAACTATGGATTTGACACTACTCTCAGTCACTTGAGACATTTTATTTTTCATCCTTTATCGCCCGCCATAATAATGGGTTTTGAATCAATTGAATTGATTTTGAGTTTAACGTCCCGTCAGCATTGAGGCTATATGAGACGTAGACCTACTAATTAACGCGAACTACATGAGCTCTCGCTGGGGGCCGAATCTGGGTCTCCCACACGGAAAGCGTGTACGCTATACGCTTAACCACAAAGGAGCTTTACGATGAGAGTTAAATTTGGACTTTAACGCTTTCGGAGTTGTAATTATTAATTTCTGCAACAACGAGAACTATGGATTCGACACTAATATCGATCGCTTTTACTTTATATATATTGGCGGAGAGAAAGGGACCACATCCATATACAAAAGCCTTGCAGATTATTGAACTGAAATCCTTTGGAAAGAAATCCTATTCTGCCTTCTTTCTCGAGTATAAATAAGTCTCTTAGACATGACTTCGTGTTCGTAAATTTCCTGTTTACATAGTTTTGGGGATCGGGAGTTTTGTGTCTGTAACGAAGATTGGAGTTTGTATAATAATTTCTGTTTATACCCGAATAGTCTCTTTACCTTTCAGAAAGCGTAAATCACTTGCTGTAATGAGAAAATTCAGAAGTAACTTCCGATGACAAATAGCTCCAAATAAATACACTACATAATTTATTCATTGCAATGATATTTTTTTCTTAATTTGTATTTAACATTCACATATATCATAGAATACCAACGTACTGTGAACACCTGTTATATTTTAAACATAATAATCACTTTGTTCTGCAATGATTGTATGTTATATATATACAACTGACGTATTTTAATGTAATTATTTTATATAATTTTTCATGCATTGCGGAAAATAGAATTTCATAAAAAAAATTGACTCAGATGAGAATAGAACCCTCGACCTTACGATTTGAAATCCAACGGCGTACCACTGAACTATCACAAGCACTCCATGAATAATACTTCTAGCGACATATAGCGGTATTTAAGATAATAATTACATTCATATCCACTGCAAACGCTGTTTTTGTTCTACTTTGACTTTTATTTTAGTACTCAGGAGAGAATAATGTTCTATGTCTTAACTTTAACCATTCTTTTACATATGGAAAGATTCGTTTACGTATCTAAATATTCCATTAAATATGGAGAGCAAAATGACAAACAAGCATGTGCTGGCATTAATACAGTTTCGAAATATTGTATCATTAAGTATTTCAATCAATGTTGCTTTTTTATATATAATTGGTAACAAGTCTTATTATATTTAAAAGAAGAAAAACACATCTGCAAGATTTTTCCCGATTGCAAAGGTTGGCTTCGAGGTTCGAACCTGGTTTACTTTTTCCCGAAGATACCCGAAGTTGGACTTAGAAAATTTTTGCCTCAAAACAGCAATAAAGAATGCGCTCAACCTTTTTGAGACAAGGTGTACATTTTTGCACCCCTTGAAATTTTTGGGAATGGTACCTTGGCCCAACCCTTAAGTTTTAGAAATTGCCCAATTTAAACATTTGGTATAATAGTACTGGACCCTAATATATATTACTATAAATTTGGGTGGTCCACCTCGTTCCCTTTCAGGGGTCATTTTTTTCCGCTTTAGGGGTGAACATGGATACCGTACATGTGTTGCAATCGTCCCGAGTTCGATTCTTGGTGCTACTTGATTGAGGATTGAAGCAGGGACCTCACACATTAGTGACAAACGCGGATGGGATGATGTGATTTTGGACCTCTCGTTTCCGTTCATGGATTAAATAAAAAGATGATTCTTTGCTTAAATCTGATTAGTTCATTGTTCGAGCGATTTTTAAACGCTCAGCGTTTGTTGATCAGTAAGCGCTTCATTGATGGAAACAATGTTGCCAGATTTTCAAAATCTAAACTGCTCCGATTGTTTTTCGAAACGGTTCCGCTGAGTGCAAGAATTTTTCAAAACCAAAAATTTTGAAAACTAAAAGTTTTCAAACTAAAAAAATTTAAACTTTTCAAAAAAAATTTTCGAACTAAAAAAATTTCAAATAAAAAAAATTTAAACAAAAAATTGTCAAACAAAAATTTTCAAACTAAAAGATTTCAAATAAAATTTTGAAACAAATTTTGAAAATCTAAAATTTTTAAAACTAAAAAATAAAATCAAACTTTCTGAAACGAAATTTTTTAAACTTAAAATTTTCGAACTCGAACCGAATTTGAAAACTAAAAAAACTTTTCGAACCAAATTTTCAAACAATTTTTTTTCGAACTCAGAAAGTTTCAAACTTAAAACTTGCAAATCAAAATTTCAAACTAAAAAGTTTTCGATCTAAAATTTTGAACTAAAAAAATTCGAACTCAAAGTTCTCACTAAAAATTTTCGAACTCAGAAAGTTTTAAATCAAAATTTGAAACTCAAGTTTCGAATTAAAAATATTTTTGAACTACAATTATCAAACTCAAACTTTTCGAAAATCTTAACAGAGATTGAAAGTGATCACTCGTTTCGCGAGCCGTAAGCCGTAACTTTTAGTAATGTAACATAGTTTACGGTTTAAGATTTATATTGTCTTGAGAACGATTGAGTTCGTTTATGTAATATACCCGTTGGCCAGCCATAGCCTGATTTCACATTGTAGCTCATGAAAGCAATCTTGTAGTTGTGTAGCCGTGATCATTTTTTCTGGACATAGCCTGTACGATCACCAGGAATGAAATACTACTTAGTTTAGCGACCATTAAGACATGAAATAAGGTGAAATCTGAACCATCAAATGTTAAGAAATCCTGCGATAGAACAAACAAAAATGTGTGTTTCCTTACCTGGAGTCCAAACTCCGGATCGATTAGAACTTTAAGAAAACAACATATTTCGTTTAGCACAGCGATTCATATCTTATGAGCTGGGAACTCGGACCTCAAAATCGACGTCTGCTTAGTTGTTAAAAGCAATGAACCAATTTTCCATTTGCATTGCCAAACACTTTAAAATATTAAGTCAGCTTCTGTCATATTGAAATTGCATTTAAAAAAATCACATGCGAAGGCGAAGATGACGAAAGAGAGGAGCGGCTTCTTGCACAAGTTTCGTAACGAAATGAATTTCATTACTTCAGTATCATAGTTTCTTTGTCATAGATGAAGAATGCAGAATTTGCAGTTTTTCTTTATAACATCATTCAGCTCTGTCATATTGCATTCTCTCTCTTTTTAAATTGTGTTACTGGTGCTTAGTTACTAAGATATCAGTCCTGTGTTTGTAACATTGAACTTGTCATTTACTGCAATAGTGATTACCGTGTTACCTAGTGATGCTATAATGTTGCATTGAATCCAATTTTTCTGGTGCAAGAGGTTTTCAGTTCGATTCCTTTAGAGTGCTTCCCGTCGTTCTTATAGGATTATCATGTTACTTATTTCATGAAAGATCATGCCAGTAGTGAATGATGCTACATTGAATTCAATTTACTATGGTGGAAGAGCTTCCCTCATAAGATTGTAAATGAAGAAAGAAAAAAAAACTGTTACGATACCATGGTTCGGCTTTCCTTGTGTAAAAGAAATGAACGCTTTATCGTTTTGATCTCATATTGTTTTGTACCGTGGTGCTATAATACGAGTGATTTGTATTAAATAACATTCATAAGAAGACCGATTCCGGCTGGAAAACAATTTCATAAAAGTGAACAAGTGCATCTAATGCGAAAAGGATTCTAGTTTGATCCTGCTGACGTTCACTATTTTAAGTGAAGTTTTTATACGATAAAAGTATTGCACGAACAGTCTGTGCCTACTGCTAAAACTTAATTACATTTTCATTGAAATCAATACAAGTAATATATTTGTATTTAAAAAATGTAATCAGTATGTACTGTAATAAACAACATTGTGTGTTTAGGTGTGTGTGTCGTGTGTATGTGTGTGTGTGCGTGATGCTAGTCTAAACAACAGTCTTTTTCATGAATGGTTTTTAAATTATTGTTGTGGTATCTGCTCCCCGAGAAAAGCTGAGGCCTGCAAAATGATCTTCCTCAACTCAGTGACCTTGCTTGTTTCATGTTAAGTGTATCATTATCTGTTTTACGTCGTGATGACTCAATGACAGAGGTGTGTAAGGTCGCTGGTTCGATCTTAGCTAACGCCAAGTTGCTTTGTAGTGAACAAAAAGCCGTGTGCGTGAGTTTTCTCAGGGTTCTCCCCACTATATTTAATCCATCATTACATTTATTTCTCATCATCATCGTCTTCTTTAGCCTAGTTAACATAACCGTAAGACGTAAAACTCAAAGATTTAATTTCATTTCTCTGAACCACCACGAGTGTTTTTTGTTCTCTTGACAGTACCGAGGACGTAAATATTGTATTCCTAGACTGCATAAGACGTGAACGATAAAATCTGAACCACCATAAATGTTTTATGTTGACTTAACAATATCGAGGCTGTATAGGACGTGAACCTACAGTTCAAAGTGAAATTCGAATAATTATAAATGTAGATATAAGCACCAAATATTTGTTTCTATTTTACGTATAAGATGGAAAGCGTTTATGACCTTAGGCTGTATAAGACTTGAACGTACTTCTGTGGGTTGTGTACTTAAACCCGTAATAATAACGCCAAAAATCGAACCTGGACTTAGCCACTGAAATCTCAAATGGGCTTAAGGAAAGATTTTTTTTATTGTAATGCATTCAACCTGGAAAATGCTGATTAGCACCTTGACCTTCAAGTGAGAGGAGTGAGAGGTAAGGAAATACTTTCGTGCTTGACGTCACATGAATGAAATTCTGTCCATATTAGCATTTTGTTGGTTCTGTGCTTTGATCAGTAAGCTGTTATTCGTTTCATACAAGTTCAAGTGTTAATGTGGCTAATATTTATTAAATCACGTCTTAATGGTCGCTAAACTAAGTAGTATTTCATTCCTGGTGATCGTACAGGCTATGTCCAGAAAAAATGATCACGGCTACACAACTACAAGATTGCTTTCATGAGCTACAATGTGAAATCAGGCTATGGCTGGCCAACGGGTATATTACATAAACGAACTCAATCGTTCTCAAGACAATATAAATCTTAAACCGTAAACTATGTTACATTACTAAAAGTTACGGCTTACGGCTCGCGAAACGAGTGATCACTTTCAATCTCTGTTAAGATTTTCGAAAAGTTTGAGTTTGATAATTGTAGTTCAAAAATATTTTTAATTCGAAACTTGAGTTTCAAATTTTGATTTAAAACTTTCTGAGTTCGAAAATTTTTAGTGAGAACTTTGAGTTCGAATTTTTTTAGTTCAAAATTTTAGATCGAAAACTTTTTAGTTTGAAATTTTGATTTGCAAGTTTTAAGTTTGAAACTTTCTGAGTTCGAAAAAAAATGTTTGAAAATTTGGTTCGAAAAGTTTTTTTAGTTTTAAAATTCGGTTCAAGTTCGAAAATTTTAAGTTTAAAAAATTTCGTTTCAGAAAGTTTGATTTTATTTTTTAGTTTTAAAAATTTTAGATTTTCAAAATTTGTTTCAAAATTTTATTTGAAATCTTTTAGTTTGAAAATTTTTGTTTGACAATTTTTTGTTTAAATTTTTTTTATTTGAAATTTTTTTAGTTCGAAAATTTTTTTTTGAAAAGTTTAATTTTTTTTAGTTTGAAAATTTTTAGTTTTCAAAATTTTTAGTTTTGAAAAATTCTTGCACTCAGCGGAACCGTTTCGAAAAACAATCGGAGCTGTTTAGATTTTGAAAATCTGGCAACATTGTTTCCATCAATGAAGCGCTTACTGATCAACAAACGCTGAGCGTTTAAAAATCGCTCGAACAATGAACTAATCAGATTTAAGCAAAGAATCATCTTTTTATTTAATCCATGAACGGAAACGAGAGGTCCAAAATCACATCATCCCATCCGCGTTTGTCACTAATGTGTGAGGTCCCTGCTTCAATCCTCAATCAAGTAAGTTCATGTTTCGTCACTTCTCATCATCATCGTTTTACGAAGACGTTAAATTCAACATTCCCTGAAACTAGCACCAAGAATCGAACTCGGGACGATTGCAACACATGTACGGTATCCATGTTCACCCCTAAAGCAGAAAAAAATGACCCCTAAAAGGGAACGAGGTGGACCACCCAAATTTATAGTAATATATATTAGGGTCCAGTACTATTATACCAAATGTTTAAATTGGGCAATTTCTAAAACTTAAGGGTTGGGCCAAGGTACCATTCCCAAAAATTTCAAGGGGTGCAAAAATGTACCTATGTCTTATGATAGGGAATAAACCCCTATACATGACCATATAACCATATAAGGTAATAGGTCCTCATCCAAGAGGATAAATTGGATCAAAAAACCAAACACGTGGTACAACATATTGCTTATGTTTATATTTTGGCAATTTTGTACCCTAAAAGGGAACGAAGTGAAGCACCCAAATTTATCATGATACATATTAGAGTCTAGTAGTATATGCTTAAACTGGAAAATTTCCAAAATTTAAAAGATTGGCCATGGTACTCCTCCCAAATTTTTAAAGGGGTGCACAAATGTACCTATGTCTTATAATAGGAAATGGACATCTGTATACGTCCATATAACTGTATAAGGTAATAGGACCTCATCCAAGGTGATAAAATGAGCCAAAATACCAAATACGTGGTTGTAGTAAAATTTGGTAATTTTGTGTCTCTAAAAGGGATATAATAATATATATTAGGGTCCTATACTATTATACCAAATGTTTAAATTGGGCAATTTCCAAAATTGAAGGGGGTGGACCAAAGTACTCCATCCAAATTTTAAAGGGGTGCACAAATATACCCATATCTTATGAAAGGTAATGAACCCCGGTATACGTCCATATAACTATATAAGGTAATAGGGCCTCATCCAAGAGGATAAATTGGACCAAAAGACCAAACACGTGGTACAACGTATTGCTTACGTTTATATTTTGGCAATTTTGTACCTCTAAAAGGGAACATGTTTTCTCCTGTTTCGTCCTATCATTTTTCATCATCGTTTCAAGGGGGCGTTAAAATTTCCTAAACTAGCACCAAGAATCGAACT
This sequence comes from Thermobia domestica, assembly GCF_964235325.1. Classification (NCBI taxonomy): domain Eukaryota; kingdom Metazoa; phylum Arthropoda; class Insecta; order Zygentoma; family Lepismatidae; genus Thermobia; species Thermobia domestica. The sequence goes on along the minus strand of NC_137470.1, from coordinate 133,058,498 downwards.
CGGTACGATTGCAAGGTATCCATGTTCACCCCTGAAACGGAACAAAGTGGAGTACTTATCAAATTTAAGGAAATAATTTTAAATACGCCTCCATATAACGTAATAAGGCTCCAAAATCCATAATCATCAAAGGGAACGAGGTCCGATACTCCTCTCCCCCCAACTCCTGATGTAAATTAAGGTGATCTTATGTGTCCTGAGTGATCCCTGCCCCTGAGTAAACATAAGTAAAATTACAATAGGCAATGCAATCCCAAACCAAAGCATCTCTAACTCATTCACTATGGTCCATGTGGGGTCCCAAAAATGAAATAGGGTCAGACCGACGTCAAACAAACACATTAGCTCAAACCAAATACCTCTACTTCATTCGCACCAATAAGGGACGTGGTGGCTCAGTGGTAGAGCGTTCACCTCTGCTGTATGTGGTCCCTGATTTAAAACACCTCGAAAATAGTTTTGTGGTGGGCAACATTATGCTCCAATTTTCTCCCATACTTTCATTCATTTTTCATCGTCACCGTCTCCTTTAGCCTAATCGTGGGACGTAAAACTAAAGATTTCATTTGCACCAGTGTTAGTTCATCTCATCAAAGGGATAACAACCAAAAATCAAGTATTCCTCCCAAAGTTCAGCAGCAAAAATAGAACCTACTAATTAACGTGAAATCCGAACCGCATGAGCTCCTTCCGGGAATCGAACTCTGGTCTCCCACGTTTAAGGCGCATACGCTAACCGGTTAGCCACAAAGGAACTCCAAAGTTTTAGAGTTTCATATTAATACTAATACTAATTTATACTATTACTGGGGTCTACTAATTCATAATGTAATAGGTCATCAAGAAAGAGATCAAACCTTGTTTTGGTATTTTTATACCCATAAAAGGAAACGAAACAAGCCATCATAAGCTCCAAGCTAAAAATCCCAGTTCAGTGACGTCAAACGAACATATTAGCTCGAACCAACTACCTCTAATTCATTCATACCAGTAGAGGCGCGGTGGCTCAATGGTACAGCGTTTACCTCTGCTGTATGTGGTCCGTGATTTAAAACACCTCGAAATAGTTTTGTGGTGGGCAACATTATGCTCCAATTTTCTCCCACACTTTCATTCATTTCTTATCGTCACCGTCTCCTTTAGCCTAAACTGCATATGCGTGGGACGTAAAACTAAAGATTTCATTTGCACCCGTGTTAGTCCATGGATAACAATCTCCAAATTTTATGCCATAAAAGGGAACGAAAGCATTCAAAACCCATCATCATGGCGGGCGATAAAGGATGAAAAATAAAATGTCTCAAGTGACTGAGATTAGTGTCAAATCCATAGTTTGAGTTCGTGGCGCTATTACAAACACAATTTCATTTAATGCCGCATTTTGGCATGAGCGACTATGCCACCTGGATTTTGAATTTACAGGACCAACATCGACTGCGTTGCTCACACAGCTCTAAATGTTTTGATGTATTTATACGTGTATATTCCAGCAAAACTCCGGAATGTCTGGAGCAACTTTTACCTAACATGGGAGACATGTTACTTTCAATCTAAGAGAAAAAAAATGTGGAATTTAGATACTCAAGTGATGGACATGTAAAAGTAGTGTAAAATGACTGATTGTAGAGTGTTATCCATTGCTTCCTGGGTCGTTGAGATGAGTAGTGAGGCACTCAATGGCGTTATATCCAAATTCATCCCCATCTTCACAGGATGAGGGGCTTGTAGATATGATTAATAAAATGTAAAAACTTACTTAAATATTTGTCGAAGTAATAGTTTTCTGGGGTCGCGAAAGCGTTTCTAATAACTTTGGAATGTAGTTTGTAACCACTTCAAGATGGGCTTTTTAATCGTATCAATTTCTCACCTTAAGAAGAAATTACCATCTCAACTAGTATATGTATCAAGCTAGCCTTCGCAATCGAGAAAAAATGTGTAGATGTATGCTTCGTCTTTTAAATGATATACTAAATGTAAAATCAGAGATTGAGTGGGTCGGTGGATCAAATGGGTCAAGATTTGTAAGTGGGTCAGTTGATCTTAGGTCTACAGGGCGTGACCCACTGCGAAACACCATCACCGTGATTCACACTGATCCATTGACCCACCAACCCATTCTGCTCAGTGCCTTCTAAATAGCATTTTCTGAACACTGGCAAGTTTGTCTACGTTTTACTTTCAAGACCTCTATTTTTCTTCTTTTTTTCATTTGGTTGTAATGAAGAAAGAAGTTCAGGCTGTTTTGGATTTTGATAATTCCAGTTGTAACAATAGCAATAGGACTTACTACTTGGCTTTTGAGATACAGGCCGAGAGTTTTTAGAGGAGCTAACTACTGGAAAAAATTGGTTTATTACAAATATAACCTCTTTAGTCAGTAGAGAGGATGGCGTGGATCATGGATCAAACTTAATGACGATGTATTTTAGTGGATTGGAGTTTTATTTATTTATTTATTTATTTATTTAACAATCTAACTCCAACAGGGACGATCATCCCCAATTATAGGAGCTTTTACTACAATTGATTTGCAATTTAACTTATAGTTAAGCAAAAAGAAAAAAATACACATAATATACACAAAGAATTTTACAAAGAATATAAAAAATAATAATCATAAATATATAAATACAATTTTACATACGCACATTTATATATTGTTTGATAAATAGTTTATATATAAATACTTCACCTTCACACATATAAACATACGTTCTACACTGTTTGCATATTTACCTTTCATATACATTCAAAATTTGCAGCTATGTATTAGAATTAATTGATATTTTTAATGCGTTTTGCATAATAATATTGTACTTGTTAACATTGAAAGTGAAATCCAAATCATGATTTCTTACCATGTCATTGTAGTTGCTTAATATTCTGAACAGTGGTGAATTTTTATAACGGTTCGTCTTAGGTATTTTATTTACGAAAAAGTTCCGTGTTCTTAAGTTACATTGACCTGCATTAAAGTAAATCTGTTTTAAAATGTCCCTACTTTCAATGTTTCCATTCATAAGTTTATAAAGAAACATTTGTTCATGTAATCTGCGCCTTTTATGTAACGGAATAAACTGAAATTCCTGTAATATTTCATTATAAGAAATTCCCATTCTATACGATGAAAAATTATATTTCTTATAAAAAAGGAAACGTAAAAATTTTTTCTGAATATTTTCTATTTGTCTCTGATAAGAAGTATAATTCGGTGACCAAATTATAGACCCATACTCCAGTTTAGTTCTAACAAGATTATAATACAACAGTTTAATAGCCTCTAAATTTGTAAAGTTTCTTGTGTTTCTAACAACGAAACCTAGTTTTTTATATGCTTCTGCCATAATAATTTGAATATGATCATTAAACGACATCTTACTATCAAAAACAATACCAAGGTCTTTAACTTGATGTTTCTTTTCGAGTTCAACATTATTCAAAAAATACTTGTAGTTCTGTATGTTTCTATAAGTTCCAAACCTTACATAATGACATTTCTTTACATTTAGTTCTAAATAATTATTTTTACTCCATTCAAATATGGCATTTATATCTTCTTGTAAATTTTTCATATCACTTTCTTTTGAAGCTATTTTATATAATTTTATATCATCAGCATACATTGTACATGTAGAATATTTTATTTTTGCTGGAAGATCATTTACATATATAATAAATAATAGTGGTCCTAAATTTGACCCTTGCGGTACACCTGAATTCTTATTATAATAGAATGATGAAGCTTGTCTATATGCAACATATTGTTTCCTTTCTGAGAGATACGAGGCAATTAAACGTAGGAAAGGCCGATTAAGTCCAAAGCTAGATAATTTGTTTAATAAAACATCATGATTTATTTTATCAAATGCTTTGGTGAAATCAAAATATATGCTATCTATACATTTTTTGAGATCTAAAGCCTCATATATATCTTGAGTAAAATTTATAAGGTTGGTAATTGTCGACCTACCTGGTATAAAACCATGCTGATTTACACTTATATAACTTTGCACATGATTAAATATTCTTGCATATATTATATGTTCCAATATTTTAGCTGGGGCACAAATAATGGAAATAGGTCTATAATTTTCAATCATCGTATCATTTCCTTTTTTAAATATGGGTGTAACTCTTGATGTCTTCCATATATTCGGAAATGACTCTTTCTTAATAATCAAATTGTATATGTAACATAAAGGATATCCAAGAATATCCGCACATGCTTTAAGTATATAAGGAGGAATACCATCAACACCGCAGGATTTCCTTGGTTTCAATTTCTTTATTGCTGCTTGGTATTCATCTACTGTAATTAATTCTAAAGTAAGTACTTTATTTGCTTGCATATAATTACTATTGTCATCACAGTTATAGCTAGGCTTAACATTTGAAAACACAGACTTAAAATAATTGGCAAATTCGTTAGCTATTATCTTATTATCTGCTAATTCCTTTCCATTCACAGTCATAAGTTGCGGACATGATTTTTTATTTTTATTGCATTTAATAAAGTTCCAAAATGTGCTAACATCACCTTTGATATACATCTCTGAATTCTCTACAAATTTTTTATATGCTTTAGAGATCATATCTTTCAAATTTTTCCTAATTTCTTTAAATTTGCTTCAGTTATAGACCGAATTCTTTTTGTGTTTTCTGTGGTACTCCTTTAATTTTATCATCTTAATTATATCATTAGAAAACCAGCATGGATACAAATTTGAGGAACTACAATTCTTTTTTGGAACTTCTTTTTCGAAAATATTATATATGGTTGTATTGAAAAAATCTACTGCTTCGTTTACATCATCTATATTTTCTATCATTGACCAATTAATATCTTTTAATAATTTATAAATTTCATAAAAATAGCTTTCTTAAAATTTAAAATTCTAGTTGTAGTTTTATTAACATTTTTTTTAACAATTGTATTCATAACTTTAATGTGAAGAACAGGGTGATGAACATCAGGATTAATAAGACAATTTTCTTCATTGGACACTTGTACACATTGTAAATTAGTTATTATTAAGTCAAGAGTCCGATTGTTACAATTCTGAATACTATTTATAGATTTTAAATTGTTTAAATTTATAAAGTGTTGAAGTGCTCTATAGCTTGGACCCCCTTTCATTAAGTCATAATTTGAATTAGTTATTAACGGCAAATTGAAGTCGCCTACAATAAATAAATTGCCATGGTACAAATTACCGAAATCTTCGAATATTCTGAAAAACTTGTTATAGGTATTAACACTAGACGAAGGAGTAAAATATACACAAATAAACCAATATACTTTCCCATTAATTATTAACTTTATCAATAAATGATCAAAGTCATTTGTTTCAACAAGTCTTTCCTCTTTTGACATTATATTTGCATTTATTGCAATGATAACTCCCCCTCCTCTTTTCATACCAGGTCTATCACATCGATACACATTATATTGCGCAGTAAATAGTTCAGAGTCAAATACACCATCCTTCAACCATGTTTCTGTTAATATAATTACATCATATTCATGTAAACTAGCTATAAGATTAACCCTAAATTCATCACATTTCGTATTTAGGCCCCTAACATTTTGATAATAAATAGATAAAATATGAGAACTATCCATTTTACATCAGAGTTGATATATCCTCATTTGTTTTAATTACAAAAATTTTTCTATCTTCTGCAAATTTTCTAAGTTTAATATTTCCCGAGTAATCTACCCATAAAAATGCATAATTTTTTTCTTTCTGTAGTTTCCTGGCTTGTCCAAATAAGCGCTTTCGATATGCTGTTAAACTATGATTAATATAGACTGGGAGATTATTTTGAAATCCTGTGTCATTCGTGTTTAAATTTCTCTTAACTTTCCGTTTTTGTATAATTTTGTCTTTTATATCACGATTTACAAATTTTACAATAATACCCGGATATGTCTCGTTTGGATGTTTCTTTAATCTATGACACGCATCAATGTGTTCTAGTTTCACTTCAACGTCAAGCGCTTTTCCCACATTTTTTACAATTTCACGCGGATCTTCATTCAATTTGTCCGGAACACCATAAATTTCTAGTGTATTTCTTCGCCCATACTGATCGAGTTCGTCCAGTTGTAACTGAGTATCCTTTAGTTGTTTTTCCAATAATTGCACTTTTACATTCAAAGCTTCTACTTTATGAACAGACTCATTCATTACATCAGCTTGTTGTTTTATTAATCTAGAATTCTCATCCAGTTTTTCGTGTGCAAGGTCTAGTGACTTTCCTAATTCACGCTCAGTCTCAAGACTTTTTTCTTTATTTCCGAGATCTCAAATTTCAATTCTTGTAAGAGTTTATAAACATCTAATATAGTAGGACAATTTTCCCCATCCCCTAAACTACTTCTGAGTTGGTTACAATGATTCAGAGTTGTTTATAGTTGGTGGTGGGACAGAGTGGGTCATGGTGGGTGAATGGGAGTAGTAATGGCCCCACTCTGTCTCACTTTTGGTTATTCAATTTGGGTCCCCATGGACCATAGTGAATGAATCAGGGATGCTTTGGCCCGGGATTGCGTAACCTGTTGAAATTTTGCTTATGCTTATTCAGGGGCCATGCACGTTGGTGTAAATGAGTCAGAGGTACCTTGGCCCTGCTATGACGTCATTGAATTGGGAGTATTGGATCAGAGGTCATGATGATTCTTTAAAATTACTAAAAATATGGTCTTGATGATTCATTACGTTATGAAATAGTACAGGTTTACGAATGCTTTCGTTCCCTTTTATGGCATAAAATTTGGAGATTGTTATCCATGGACTAACACGGGTGCAAATGAAATCTTTAGTTTTACGTCCCACGCATATGCAGTTTAGGCTAAAGGAGACGGTGACGATAAGAAATGAATGAAAGTGTGGGAGAAAATTGGAGCATAATGTTGCCCACCACAAAACTATTTCGAGGTGTTTTAAATCACGGATCACATACAGCAGAGGTAAACGCTGTACCATTGAGCCACCGCGCCTCTACTGGTATGAATGAATTAGAGGTAGTTGGTTCGAGCTAATATGTTCGTTTGACGTCACTATGAGCATATTTTCCAACCCCTATTTTAACATAGCAAAGCAAGGGTGAACTCGTTCTCTTTTATGAGCATATTTTCCAACCCCTACGAACAAGAGTATACTCGTTTTCCAACCCTTACACCAGAGCATAAGACTATGTAACATAGCAATAAGACTAATAAAAGAGTATGGCTCATTTTTTCAACCCTTATTTTACCATAACAGAAATATAGCGAAGATTTTAGGGGGTGTATTCATTCTCTTTTATGAGCACATTTTTAGGGGTGAACTCGTTCTCTTTATGAGCATATTTTCCAACCCCTATTTTAACATAGCAAAGCAAGGGTGAACTCGTTCTCTTTTATGAGCATATTTTCCAACCCCTATTTTAACATAGCAGAACTAGTAAAAGAGTATGACTTATTTTTCAGCCCCTATTGGAACATAGCAGAGCAAGAGTGAACTCGTTCTCTTTTACGAGCATATTTTCCAACCCACAGCAGAGCGGATTCGTTTCCTCCCCCTATTTGAACATAGCAGAACATAGCAGAGATTATTTTCTTTTACAGGGGTAGCAACACCCCCAACCCTCCTCCTTTCTCATCCAGGGCTTGGGACCGGCAATGGCGGAGTTTAAAAAATAACATCATCATACTCTCATAAATGAATAAAGCATAATATCATTAGCATCAATAGTGGTAAGTGAGAATTTGTTTAAGAAATCGTGCAGTGAATAACCAGATGCACGACATGCTAGATATAAAAAACAGTAATGTCCACAAAATTGAGATAAATCACCTTGAATACGTCTATTATTCCATGTATAATACAGACAGTTTCGTTTTAAAAACCTTATATGATGTTGTATATAGGGAGGTATACCATAGCTATCGAAATACTCTCCCACACACATATTAGATATGTAAAAAGCACCCAATGTTCACCAGGCTTATCACTAGAATCAGTATTTATAATTAATGCGGCTGGAAATGTATGAATAAACAAAGATAACTCATCAGCAGCATATACACAAATAAAATGATCTTTAGGCAAATTCTGTTGTAATGCTTCATAAAGTTCAATTGTATTTAACATTTTTTTAATTAATATATATTTTTCTCTGGAAATCAATTTCTAATTCTGAATAGAATTCACCATAAATAATTGCTGTTACAGGAGATGGCAGTGCTTCTTTGAAATGAACCTCTAAACGTACACTTCCTTGCCGTTGTGGACTAGTATGAAATGCAGCACTTGCGCTTGAATCAGGAGTTAAATCAAACACCAGTAGAGTATAACCATTAGGATATTCAGCACGTGAAATATCATTACCTTGATTAGAATAATAAATACCTGAACCTGTAAATAACGTAGAATATCCTTGTACATATAGATTATTATCAAAATCCGGTTGTAATTGTTTGAATGGAACTGGAGTTCCATCAACATACAGTGTAAAAAACGACATACTAAAATGATGAAAATTGAATGGATTTGTTTGATAAGTACCATTGATAGCAGTATTAGTAACAAAAACAATAATAATACGTTTAGGCACTATACCTGAAAACAGATCTGGAAGTGTACTATCCATAATTCCTTGTGGCAGAGTTTCTGTCTTCACCTGCACTTTTGTTATAGGATATTTTATTCTAAATTTAGGATTTTGTAATACTTTATTTTGTGCTATTTTAACTGCTGGTGATACATCAACCTTTTCACAAGCAATGTTGCATCTGTAATTACAACTTTTCCATCAGCATCTGCGTCACCCATTAGACAAAATGTAGGTTTAGCTGGAATTAGTTTAATACGCAGTTGTACACCATTCAGTAAAAATTTCTCCTGATTGAAAATATCAGCATGAATATAACCCAATAATTCAAATGACTGATTTAAAGTAGTGAGAAGAAAACGTTGTTTAAATCCTACATTACTATCGGTCACACTGTCCATATGCCCTGTAGTATCTTTAAACCACATTGATGTTCGAAGATGCGTTGTTTTAGCTTCAACATTATAATTTAGTAGTTATTCAATATACGATCGATATGGATATGTATGTGAAGAATAGGAAATAAGTTGATTATTTAAATATAATTGCACTTCAATGAACATTGCATTGAGAAAATCATTTAAAGGGCCGATTTTCATATCGGCGGAACTTAAATTAGAACCATCTGATTTAGTAATTTTACCTTTAACATATAACATTGTGTGCGGTAAGTCAATATAGTCATCCCCATGACCGGGGACTACAAATTCTATTGGTGCATTATCAGATATTGAAGCTACATGCTTATATGGAACTATTTTATTAACTATAATACTGGTTTGAGTGGGTAAACCAGCAAATAAATCTAATTCTGATTTCATACACTCACAGTGCATTTTTGTCTTTTTCTTACTATTAATATTCACACATGCTAAAATTTACAATACCGTATTACGTCTACGAAAATGTAATTTTACACATACACTGCCATATTGGAAAGGAAGTGGATTACCTGTACTATCTCTTAAATCAAAAATAATTTGATCAAATTGTTTACGTTGCACGGGCACATAATGAGGATTATCAAAAATATGTACATTATTAAAACCATGCTCTGTAATATTTGTATTTATAATACGTAACAATGGAGCTATGGTGTCACCTACCATTTGTGGTTCTACAATATCACTGTAAATATACATAAGAGTAGGTAGCGCTTTTTGTAAATCAGGTGGATAACAAGCATGATGCACAACTGCTATATCTTCCTGCTGTATATGATCAAATCCTAGTATTCTGGCTAGTTCAGGAGATAGGCGTACTTCTATATGCTTCTCTTGATCCTTTATTACTCTATTAACCTCAATTCGTTTTACAGATGCTTTGACTTTTAATTGTAAATTTAATATATTACTTTTATGATTAATTTGAGATAGAATATCATCAACATGATAATAGTGGCCTGGTAAGATTTGAGTTATGTTCCAGTTTTTTGTATTCATGATACGGTAATAAATATTATTTGTATATTTGGAAACATTCTGAAATGAACTTGTATAATGTACTTCAACAACAGCTGTTTCCCACACTCCCTTCTCCAGTACAATAGGATGATATAATTTAGTTGTATAACAAGCAAGAGTATTTTGATGAAAAATATTTCATAGAACTATTGCTAGGAAGTGTGAGATAAAAACTATCACTTTGCTCCATAATCAATCAATCAAAAATATCTTTGGATCTTTTTATCCGCTTCACACCACCACCACCACTAAAATGAACTTTCTTTCTTTTTCTTCCAGATCCTTCCAACACCTGATTAAATTTATTTTGAGCTTTATTTTTTAAATTTGTTTTAGCTTCTTGCCACCGATTTTGCAAAGACTCTTCAATAGGTCTATTATTATCTAGTACATCTCCTGCTACAGTAATTCCTGTACGTATCAATTCTTTACCAACAGTTTTTGCACCTTGTTTTAATAAAGGAAATACAGTACGAAATAAACCTCCTAGTAAACTACCAATGCCATAACCTTCTTGATATGCTGTACTTTTATACACGTTATAATCACCTCCTGCTTGATGCGTGTAATAATTAAAGTACGGCTCATTCATCTTTCTTTCTTTCTTTATACTTAAAAATATCAATAGATTACAATAGAATATTAGTATTATTGCTTATAAGTACACCATTTGCGTTTATGGGGTGGAGGACCATCCTCTTCGTCCTCTTCGTCTTCTGTTAGTTTTCTAATATAATCTATTCGTTGAGGATTACCAATGTACTCTAAGGGCATATTGGCTTTTGCTAATAATGTAGCAAAAGGTTTCCAGCCGGCAACTGAAATATTTTTCTTCCGACATCTAATAAAATAGGATATCAAATCCACTATATTTGCACCTGGAATTAATTTATTATTAATATTCACATTTCCATTATCGTCCCATTGAATTTTAGGATTTTGTTTCAATTTACGTAATAAAGGTCTTGCTTTACGTTTACAAATTTCAGGGAGAGCAGATATTATTTCATCATCATCCTCCTCCTCATCCTCTTCTTCCTCCTCCTCTTTATCAATAGTAGTAGTAGTTGTTGTTGTTGTAACTGCTGCCGGTTTTTGAATTATATTTGAATATTTTTGTAAGACTTCTCTATATCTTATCCATTTTTCTTCTGCATTAAAACTTTTATTATTTAAAATTTCTTTCATTTCATCATCAAGATTAGATATCGTTTGATAATGATGTAATTTTTCTGGTGAGATTAAAATAAGTTTTTGTGTGTTTTGCATAATTATTTAATTAAACTAGATAGTATATCTCCTAAAATAGGTGGAAGCAATGCAGTAAGAAAACCACCTTTTTGTTTTCGTTTTTCGTTTTTCTTTTGTTTTGATGATGGACCTTTTTCACTAAATATCTCAGTTCCTTTTTATATTTTCTTAGCTTATTTATCTCTGTTTTATTTAATGGAACATTTCCCTGTAATACGTTATAGGAACATTCACAAATAGAGCTTATTAAATCAGGATCTGCATTTTGTAAAATTTCCTTACGTGCTTTCGGTTTTGACTTTGCTAAAAGTTTTAACAAATGTGCATTTTCCTTACTAATCATTTTTACGGCTATTAAAGCACAAATAGTGGTTAGAATATAAACCATATTGCAATTATTTTTTACAGGCACATAAACATAATTAAAAGAATCTGTTGCAAAGATATTTGTTCGAACTCGCTGCTCATCAGGAGCATTTTGTTTTAAATCAAAAAGTAAATAACCATGTGCAATTCGAGTTGCATCTTGATATGCTTCTTGAATAAATTTTGTATTACCTGGATACAATTGTCGTGCCAGATAATTAATTTGAGCTTGATCTCTAGGATTTTTAAAACAAACAATATAATGACAATTTAACGAAATATCTCGCATTCCTTTTTGTTAATGAAAAATATTCTGTCTTATAAATATTACACTTATATTTCTATGGTGGCTACCCTTAGTTAAAATATCTACAATCCGATGGTCACACTCACGCATTAAATCATCAATAATGACAAGATGTGGACCCTCGTGTGCTTGAAATTCATTATTTTGAGGTGAACCTTCTTTAAACGTGCAGTCTGAGAGAGTATCATACAACGGCTGCCATTCACCATAACACCATACAATATTTTTAAATAACTTAATATAATGGTCAAGAAATGTTTTAACAAAATATGATTTTCCACAGCCTGTAGGACCTGTTACCATACACGTAAAAGGAATTTTCCATTCCATCTCTATTACAGATATATCACATTTATTTTAAATAACGTTTTTAACCATTTTGCTTTATTTCCTCCTTTACATAAAAAACAGCGTTTGTTGAAGAACAAATTTGATTTAATATAATTTTTACTTGTGATACTGATAGACCTCGTGATGATGATGACAATTTAACTAAGCAACGAAAATTTACAGTGTTGCTAGAATTTAAAATATAAAATTCACCTTTTGAAATACTTGAGACGACATGCTTCATCTATAAATTCTTAACTTTTTTGTTTACAATATAGTATGCTTTAAATCAATCCAAGAATTTTCACTTTTTGGCAGACCTAACCATTTCACATAGGCCTTATTATTTTTCTTTCGCAAAACTTTTTCAATTAAATATGTTTTTGGAAATTTCGTTGATTGTAATTCGTGTCCGTAAAATCTTCTTTCAATAGGTTTATTATTTGAGTCTACTAAGTGATATGTTGGAGGATTAGTGAAGAAAACTTTAGCAATTCGAAAAATTTCTGTACTCCAATTGCGTGTAAAACCTCTATCAAAACCAGGACGCTTAAGTTTATTAGTTCTTACATATTCACCTACCTTAAATTTACTTTTTCTTTTTATCACAGAAAACTTTTTGCAATAGATGTTTGTCAATAGCTGTTTTTCATTTTCTTTTTTAATAGCGTCGATAGGTTTCATTTTAATAGTGGAATGAATAGTATTATTATATTTATGTAGTAATTCCGGCAGAATGCCAATCCACTTATAATTTCCCTGCAGTGTAAATTGTCTCCACATTAAATTACGTAATGATCTATTAAATCTTTCAATAATACTTGCTTTCACATCACTGTACGTGGAATAATGTTTAATATTATTTTGTTTCATCGCCTTCTGAAACTCTAAATTATAAAATTCTCGACCGCTGTCAGTTTGTAAAAATTTGGGGCTTTTGTTTGCTTTTCTCAGTACAGTTATAAATGCTTTTGTAATATCTTTCCCAGTTTTATTTTTCACAGGAATAGCCCAAGCTTATTTAGAGAATGTATCTATCACAGTTAATAAATATTTGAAATTTCGATTAATTTTTGCTAGACCTTTCAATTTTCCACTATTCATTTCAACTAAATCAGCTTGCCATAAATCATGAATACCTTTCGTTATAACGGGTATTCGAGGATAGTTTCGTCTTGCACCTTTATGTAATTCTGCAACTATTTGTTCTCGAACTGATTGTGACATATTTTTTGTTTATCAATACTAATATATACAAAAAATAAATTATCATATTTCCAATATACAAATCTCACATGTTAAATCTTTATTATGATACCCCCAAGGAATAGTATGTATATTAGAATTTAAAATTTTTCTCTTGTCATCATACGGATCTAGCGCTAATTTTGTTACCTGATTTGTTGTTAAATTGTGATATTTGCTTTTAATTTCAAATTGTGTTTTATAAATCGTTTCGTTTTGAAATAGACACGATTTATAATCGTCAAACGTAATTTGTTCTTTAACTACATTTTTCTTGATCCCTTTACATTTTTTCAATTATTTATTTTCATCAGTTTTTATTGCATAATTTTTTGCTCGTAAACCAACATATTCAATGATAGGAACTCCACTTAATTCATCTTTCATTTTACCCAAAAAGTGTTTATTTTTTGTGTTATGTAAAGCATGATTTTCCGCATAATTAGAAGTATCAAAATACTCGTTCATGTCTTTTATATCTTTATAAATATCGTCGGTTTTAATGTAGTAAATGAAAGAGTCAGTATCCATGTAAGTAATGCTAATCTTACCTCCATATCGAGGTTTCATTATATTGTAATTGAATTCATACATTGCTAATTTTGATAGTTCTAAAACTGTAGCTCCTACACAGATCGGTTTATTTAGAGTTACAGATTTTTTTAACATATGGAATATAGCAAGATTATCTCCTACTTTTACCCAATTTTGAAACTGATCTTGCGCTACTAATTTTTTACACTTTTTTCATTGTTAATTAAGTTTATATCAATCCGTTTTCGAACATTCTCCATTGTCTTTCCGTATACAGAATTATTTAATAACATATAGAAATCTTTTTCAAATTCAATTGTGGCATTTGCACGACGTTGAGTATTTTCTTGTATATAAGATGCAAGCCATTTAGATTGATGAAACCATAATATTTTATGTACTTATACCAATATTAAACCTTGTTTTAGATAAAATTGTAATACTCTATAATGCAAGATATAATTCGATTTCGATTTAAGAGTCAATAGTAATTTTGAGTATTTACCATTCGGTGGAACTTCATTAGTGGGAGCACACGGAAAATCAGAATGGTATTCGTGTAAATAATTTGGATACTCTAAGTCCAATTCTAGAAAAAAAAACATTCATTATCCGTGGGCCAATTGATAATTTTATTCTTGTCTTGCCAATTGTCAATTTTATCCTCCCACCGAAAACCACCATATGGTAAACAGTCAATCATTGATAGTCCGTACAGATTGTTCATGTCAATATACAGTAAATAAGATTTTTCTTTTTCCGCATCAAAATCATGTACGTAGGGATTATTAGCTTTGGAATACCTTAATACAGCTTGTGTAATACCTCCGCGAATCGATTTTTCTACAAACATATACATATTGATATCTCATAAAAGTTCAAGTTCAATTTTTGTTTTATATAACATGGCTTGCCATGCCAAACCAGGTGCAGTAATTAATTGGGTCAATACAAAAAGCATTTAAACACATGTTTCGAAAATTTTCCAACACATCTGCTGTGAGAAGTACATCGCATTTTAAATATAGATCATGGTAGTCCCCTAAATTTTCACATTTAAACACACGCCAAATCAGTTTTGCATATTGATAATCAGTCTCGGAAATTTGTGTTCCATTCAATTTGCTATTAAATACCTCTCTTTCAGGAAATTCAATTTCTTTAAATGTATTTAAATTTGTTATGTAATCACAATAATAAATTCCCTTACGAAAAATTAAAGGGAACTTATCATCAGAAAAATATTGCTTTGTATAGACGAATTGCTCAGGTTTTAATTTTGACACCAAATTTTCGAGACTGTACGGAAGAATTTTAAATAAGTCTACAAAACGTAACTCGATAGGTCTACCATTAAAATTAAAGTGCTTAGAGAATGTGATGCATTTCTCAGTGCTTTCAGCAATTACACAAATATTGCCAGGTGTGCAACCTAATTCTTTCACAAATAAATGTGCATCATAGGCAGACAAATTATGGAAGAAGACAGGGATAAAATTACTTTGACGTTTAATTTGCAAATTGCAATTATTGCACACTGTGGCAATATATTCACCAGTTAAATGGTTATGATGTTTAACTTTTCTATTGTTACTCATATATTTACTATCGCAAACAGAGCATTTAGTGGATAGATTATACTCCTGTAACTGAGAACTATTTAATGGTATTAATGGTTTTTGTTGATCTAATATGTTTATGATTTTTCTTAATTCATTCTCCATAGCAGAAATAAACCTCATCGATACATTTTCTCCCCGATAAATAACTAAATCTGATTTCATATATTTGTTACTCCAACATACAATATAACCAAAACTGCATGGTATATGTTGCTGAATTTGTATTGTACTATATCCAATTTGTTTATTTATAGGTTTTAATAAACTTTCAAAATCTGCAACTATTATCACATCATTCTGTAATAACAATTTCAAATTTCGAAATTTTAAAACCTGTCCTTGTTTCGGCATGTTAATTTTGGTTGGAGTGTGTTCTTTACATAATTTCTCATGTTCATCTAATTTTGATTTGTTATAAAAAGATACTAAACATCGTCTACAAATAAATGTTTGATGAGTAGCTAACTGATGTCTAACTAAACCATTTAAATTTGTAATTAAACAATAATGAGAGTTTAAATATAATAAATCTATATGTTTAAATACACCTGTATTTTCGCTTATACGTAACGGAAAAATTGTTTCATTATCATAATTAATGCCATATATATTAATAGAAATTTGTTCCTTAGTAAATACGGAATTATACATATGTTCAAATTTGCTTGTGTGTGCTACTTCAACGGGGAATTTTATATTCGTTTTTTCAAATAACGGTAATAAAGTATTAATATATTGTATGTAATTATTCACACGATGTGGATTATCTTTTGCGGGATACAATGCAGCTTTAATGCAATACATAAAACATCTATTATCGTTATTTTCAATATTTAAAACACATTTTGTGAATAAAATCCATTGAGGCAACTTTACATAAGTTTTCTCTTTATGACTTTTCAATAAGGCATTGAGATATTTTATAAGACAATAATGACTATTGCAATTTTCTTCACAATACAGTAAATCTATACGTTTATCTACAGCTTTGTTTTGGCTTATACGTAACGGAAAAATTGTTTCATTATCATAATTAATGCCATATATATTAATAGAAATTTGTTCCTTAGTAAATACAGAATTATACATATGTTCAAATTTGTTTATGTGTTCTACTTCAACGGGGAATTTTATATTCGTTTTTTCAAATAACGGTAATAAAGTATTAATATATTGTATGTAATTATTTACACGATGTGGATGTTCTTTTACTGGATACAATGCAGCTATAATGCAATACATAAAACATCTATTATCGTTATTTTCAATATTTAAAACACAATTCTTTTTAGATAAAATCCATTGAGGTAAATTTACATAAGATTTCTTTTTATGACTTTTCAATAAGGCTTTGACATTTTTTATAAGACAATAATGACTATTTCAATTTTCTTCACAATACAGTATATCTATACGTTTATCTACAGCTTTGTTTCGGTTTATACGTAACGGAAAAATTGTTTCATTATCATGATCAATGTCATATATATTAATAGAAATTTGTTCCTTAGTAAATTCGGAATTATACATATGTTCAAATTTGTTTATGTGTTCTACTTCAACAGGGAATTTTATATTCGTTTTTTTCAAATAACGGTAATAAAGTATTAATATATTGTATGTAATTATTCACACGATGTGGATTATCTTTTACTGGTTACAATGCAGCTAGAATGGAGTACATAAAACATCTGATATCGTTATTTTCAATATTTATAACACATTTTGTGGATAAAATCCATTGAGGCAATTTTACATAAGTTTTCTCTTTATGACTTTTCAATAAGGCTTTGACATTTTTTATAAGACAATAATGACTATTTCAATTTTCTTCACAATACAGTATATCTATACGTTTATCTACAGCTTTGTTTTGGTTTATACGTAACGGAAAAAGTGTTTCATTATCATAATTAATGCCATATATATTAATAGAAATTTGTTCCTTAGTAAATACGGAATTATACATATTTTCAAATTTGCTTATGTGTGCTACTTCAACGGGGAATTTTATATTCGTTTTTTCAAATAACGGTAATAAAGTATTAATATATTGTATGTAATTATTTACACGATGTGGATTATCCTTTCCGGGATACAATGCAGCTATAATGCAATACATAAAACATCTATTATCGTTATTTTGAATATTTATAACACAATTCTTTTTAGATAAAATCCATTGAGGCAATTTTATATAAGATGAAGCTGACAGGGGATCATATTTACTGATTTTAATTTCTGAGTGATGGTTTGGTTCAGAACATAAAGACTACCCTGATTTCTTAATTGCTCTGTTTTCTTGTTCAACTAAAATTTTATTAAATAGTTTTTCAATTATAGAATTCACATCTGTACTCGGTAAAATAATTTCGTTACCACTATTTACAAAGAATCTACATGTTTCTAAATCTACTGGTTTTACAAAAGTTGTAGCCAAAAAAAAATACTTTAAAAGATGTATTAGTTTGTTCCTGTTTTAATATAGCTAAACAGTCTTTTCTTTTATTATTTAAAAAACATCCACTATCCTCATTTAAAACAGTATCACATTTTTAAAATGATTTTTTTCAACTTATTATTAAATAGAGTATCAGTTGGTGAATTGATAGTATTTGGTTTAACCTTTTTTGTTGCCATTTTTTAAATAACTCAATGTTACTATAATAATTCTGAAGTGAGTTTTTACAATATGATATTATTGTTATAAGATGTCTTACCTAAAAACAAAACCACACTAATAAAACCACACAAAAAATCAGAACTTAACACCTGACACACCAACAAGGAACTGATTACAAAAAACATCTCGGTCAGTCTTTTATACCTGTGTGATCGCATTGCGCAATATTGTGCAATAGAGATGAGTCACGGTCGGGGATTCCCCCTTTTTTAATCCTATCGTTGAATGACAAGTTATACCGCGAGCGATCAACCTATACCTTTGTGATTGATTGCATTACGTAATATTACGCAATAGAGATTATATCATCAAGTCACGTTCGGGGATTCCTTTTTTTAATCCTATCGTTGAATGACAAGTTATACTATTAAATCCGTATTGTCTGTTAAAGAGAAAACTAGCTCAATGTTTTTTAAAATCCAGATGAATGACGTAATGAGAATTATCCACATATGACGGAAGTTATTATGTAACTTACAACAAATCACGGAAGTTCGCATTCCTTTGCAATCTTTAAATAATCTCTGTTATGTTCAAATAGAGGTTAGAACAAGTTCACTCCTAAAATGACTATATTTATTTGCTAGAGAGGGTTAGAACGTGCTATGTCCTGCCATGTTCAAATAGGGGGTGGAAACGAATCCGCTCTGCTGTGGGTTGAAAAATATGCTCATAAAAGGGAACGAGTTCATAGTCTCTGTTATGTTAAAATAAGGGTTAGAATGAATACACCCCTAATATGTTACGTAGTCTCTGCTATTTCTGCTATGTTAAAATAAGGGTTGAAAAAGGGAACGAATACACCCTTTAATCTTTCGTAATCTCTTTTACTAGTTCTGCTATGTTAAAATAGGGGTTGGAAAATATGCTCATAAAAGAGAACGAGTTCACCCTTGCTCTGCTATGTTCCAATAGGGGTCGAAAAATAAGTCATACTCTTTTACTAGTTTTGCTATGTTAAAATAGGGGTTGGAAAATATGCTCATAAAAGAGAACGAGTTCACTCTTGCTTTGCTATGTTAAAATAGGGGTTGGAAATTATGCTCATAAAAGAGAACGAGTTCACCCTTGCTTTGCTATGTGTTCGTAGGGGTTGGAAAATATGCTCATAAAAGGGAACGAGTTCACCCCTAAAAATGTGCTCATAAAAGAGAATGAATACACCCCCTAAAATCTTCGCTATATTTCTGTTATGGTAAAATAAGGGTTGAAAAAATGAGTCATACTCTTTTATTAGCTGTGCTATGTTATATAGTCTTATGCTCTGCTGTAGTGGTTGGAAAACGAGTATACTCTTGTTCGTAGGGGTTGGAAAATATGCTCATAAAAGAGAACGAGTTCACCCCTTAAAATATGTTCATAAAAGAGAAGAAGTTCATCCGTGTTCGTAGGGGTTGGAAAATATGCTCATAAAAGGGAACGAGTTCCCCCTTGCTCTGCTATGTTCCAATAGGGGCTGAAAAATAAGTCATACTCTTTTACTAGTTCTGCTATGTTAAAATAGGGGTTGGAAAATATGCTCATAAAAGAGAACGAGTTCACCCTTGCTTTGCTATGTTAAAATAGGGGTTGGAAAATATGCTCATAAAAGAGAACGAGTTCACCCCTAAAAATGTGTTCATAAAAGAGAATGAATACGCCCCCTAAAATCTTTGCTATATTTCTGTTATGGTAAAATAAGGGTTGAAAAAATGAGCCATACTCTTTCATTAGCTGTGCTATGTTACATAGTCTTATGCTCTGCTGTAGGGGTTGGAAAAACGAGTATACTCTTGTTCGTAGGGGTTGGAAAATATGCTCATAAAAGAGAACGAGTTCACCCTTGCTTTGCTATGTTAAAATAGGGGTTGGAAAATATGCTCATAAAAGAGAACGAGTTCACCCGTGTTCGTAGGGGTTGGAAAATATGCTCATAAAAGGGAACGAGTTCACCCCTAAAAATGTACTCATAAAAGAGAACGAGTACACCCCTTCTATGTTTCATATTCTTATCTGTTATCTGATCTTCTGTTATGTTACGTAGTCTGATGTTCTGCTATGTGTTCGTAGGGGTTGGAAAATATGCTCATAAAAGGGAACAAGTTCACCCCTTAAAATATGCTCATAAAAGAGAACGAATACACCCCCTAAAAAGTGCTCATAAAAGGGAATAAATTCACCCCTAAAATGGAGGTCGTAAAAGACTGTGGGTTCACGGTGTAAGGTGCTCAATTTCCCAGGGGCTCCTGAGTTGTTCTATGTTGTTCCAGGTTGGCCAATACTGTTCCAGATCGATCCATTTTCTACTACTTACAAATCACCTTCCAAAGTAATTAGAAACGCTTTCTCACCCCGAAAACTATGAATTCGTCAAATATGTAGGTAAATTTTGAGATTTAATTTTAGCTCTCCCAGGCCATCATCCTGTGAAGATGGGGATGAATTTGGATGTAATCTCCATCACTATTCATCTCAACGACCGTTTTATGGTTGAAACACTAAGATCAGTCGTTTTACATTATTTTTACATGCCACACCTCCCAACTTCCATAACTTCATACTACTACAATATTTTCTTCTTAGATTGAAAGTACTATGTCCCCCAAGGTTGCTAAAAGTTGTCCCAGACATTCCAGAAATACGCTGGAATATTCATTTATACAGAAACATTAAATACATAGAGCTGTGCGACCAATGCCTTCGATACTGCCCTTGTATATTCAAAATCCAGCTGACATGTTCGTTCAGAAGTGTTGCTATTTATCTTGGTGATAACGAAACCATGGACTCTATACTAATATCGGTCGTTTTGAATCATTGTATATGTTACTCCCTTCGACTCTCCTTATTAGATGTGCTGAAGAATCTTACTCCTACTGGAAGTTGAACTTAAACTTAAAAGTAATCAGAGCTGCTTCCAATGAACTTGGGGACCAGGAAAGATATGGATTGTATACTAACATTGGTCATTTTCAATTATTTTTACATGTCACAAATTTCACACACTCCTTCAGGGTGTTAATGGGGGCTTAACTTACATGGCATCCGGAGTGCCACTCTTTATAAGAAACCCCCAAAATCATAGATTCGACACTAATGTCGGTCTTTTTTATATATAATTTTGATGTCAGCCAACTTCATTCCTCCTAGGACAGCAAACGGATACTGCCACCGCTAGGACTACATTTGATCTTAAATGGCATTAAAATTTCTACCAATTAATTTAGCGACCACTGCTGCATTTAAAAACTCGGCGTCCCTACGCACTTTTGCTTTCGGCGCCCCCAATAACTACATATTTCTCCGCCCCTTGATCCCTAACTTAGAAATAAAACTTAATTCGAATATGCTTAATTAGTGAATTATTGCAGATAAATACCACTTACTAGATGCTACAGCTACAACTACGTAACAAAAAATAAATGGGTAAACATGTTCTGAATTATTTTTAGATTTCTTACGCTATCATTAAATATATTAGAATAGTAAAAGAGAATTGCTCATGAAATAGTATATTTGCTCTCGATTTTTTTAACTTTTTCATACGAAAAAAAATTAAAATTTTAAAATTTGCGCTCTTCAAATATGTTGACCTCTAGGCACGGGCCTAGTTGGACTAATGGGAAATGCGGCACTGAAAACTTACGATTCGACTCTAATATCGGTTGATTACGATATTTTTATGTCGCTACATAACCACCCTGGGTGCTAATGGGAGCTTAATTGGACTTGAATTGAAAGTAGAACTGTTTACCTAAGCGACCACGAAACTATGGATTCGATACTAATATCGATCCTTTTCTAGCATTTTTGATATGTATCCCGACAGTACTCTTTTCCAGACTGTAACAAATATGGTTAAAATTGCTCTAGACATATCAGAATTATGTTGAAACACACACATACATCCACTTTCATATATATAAATACAGAGTGAGCGAGCGAGAAAGTGAGAGAGAGCGACCAAAGGCATCACCACTTCCACATTGCAAAAGCATATATCAGGTATTGAATTGAAAATCTACGCAAAGACCTTATGTTGTGGCATGCTTCATAAGGACAATTCCAGTCTGCTCACGTGACCTTTGGGGTTCATGAATTTCTTGCGAGCGTTCCGACTTTAGATTCTCTGTTTATACCCTCTTTTTATGCCTCGGATAAGTTTTCAAGAACATCAATGACGTGCAGTAATACGAATGTTGAGAAGTAACCTCTATATGACAAATAGCTGCAAATAAATACATAAATACACTACATAATTTATTTATTGTGATGGTATTATTTTCCTAATTTGTATTTAACATTCACATTTAGAATACCAACGTACTGTGAACACCTGTTATATTTTAAACATAATAATCACTATGTTCTGCAATGATTATATATATATATATATATATATATATATATATATATATATATATATATATATATATATATATATATATATATGTACAACTGGCGTATTTTAATGTATTTATTTTATATAATTTTTCATGTATGGCGGAAAATAGAATTTCATAAAAGAAGGCATTGACTCAGAAGAGAATCGAACTCTAAACCTTACAATTTGAAATCCAACGGCTTACCACTGACCTAACACAAATGTTAGTCAGAAAGTACTTCTAGCGATGTATAGCGGCATTTAAGATAATAATGACATTCATATCCACTGCAAACGCTGTTTTTGTTCTACTTTAACTTTTATTTTAGTACTCAGGCGAGAATTATATTCTATATTTTAAATTTCAGCATTCTTTTACATATGGAAAGATTCGTTTACATATCTAAATGTTCCATTAAGTATGGAGAGCAAAATGACAAACAAGCATGTGCCGACATTAATACAAAGTTTCGAAATATTATATCATGCTTCGTATTCAAGTATTTCAATCAATGTTGCTTTTTATATATAATTGGTAAGAAGTCTTATTATATTTAAAAGAAGAAAAACACATCTCCAAGATTTTTCCCGATTGCAACGGTTGGCTTCAAGGTTTGAACCTGGTTTACTTTTTCCGAAGATACCCGAAGTTGGACTTAGAAAATTTTTGCCTCGAAACAGCAATAAAGAGTGCGCTCAACCTTTTTGAGACAAGATGCGGAAAAACAAAAATCCTATTTACTGTATATTGACATGAACAATCTATACGGACTATCAATGATTGATTATTTACCATATGGTGGTTTTCGGTGGGAAGACAAAATTGACGATTGGCAAGACAAGAATAAAATTATTAATTGGTCCACTGATATTGAATGTTTGTTTTTCTAGAAGTGGACTTAGAGTATCCAAATTATTTAGACGAATACCATTCTGATTTTCCGTGTGCTCCCACGAACGAAATTCCACCGAATCGTAAATACTCAAAATTACTATTAACACTTAATAACCCGACCTTTGTGACGTCATAGGTCAAAGGTCAATGATGTTATCTCGGGGTCAATGACCTAGGTGTACATAGGACCACTCCCTCTAAATTTTGGCAGGGATACCTTGGCCCACCCCATAAATTTTGACATGGGTATCTAGGACCACCCCCTTAAATTTTGGAAATTAACAAATCTAAAAATTTGGTGTGGTTGCCTAGGACCATAGTATGTACCTCTATCAGTATTGGGGGTCTATGTCGTTCACTTTCATGGGTAAAAAATTGCGAAATAGTCAAATTTCGGAGGATTTTGACCTAATTTATCCCCTTTGATGATGTGTTATTATCCTATATGGTTATATGGGCGTATACAGGGGTTCATTTCCTTTCATAAGAAATAGGTACATTTGTGCACCCCTTGAAAAATTTGGGAGAGGTATCTTGGCCCACCCCTTAAATTTTGGAAATTGCCCAATTTAAACATTGGGTATTATAGTACAGGACCCTAATATGTATTATGATAAATTTGGGTGGTCCACCTCGCTCCCTTCTAGGGGTACGAAATTGCCAAAATATAAACGTAAGCAATACGTTGTACCACGTGTTTATTATTTTGGCCCAATTTATCCTCTTGGATGAGGTCCTATTACCTCATATGGTTATATGGTTATGTATAGGGGTCTATTCCCTATCATAAGACATAGGTACATTTGTGCACTCCTTTAAAAATTTGGGTAGGATACCTGGCCCATCCCTTAAATTTTAGAAATTGCTCATTTTATATATATGGTATTATAGTACTGGACCCTAACATGTATTATGATAAATTTGGGTGGTTCACCTCGTTCCCTTTCATGGGTACGAAATTGCCAAATTTTAGTACAACCACGTGTTTGTTTTTGGCTCAATTTATACCCTTGGATGAGGTCCTATTACCTTATATGATTATATGGTCATGTATAGGTGTCCATTTCCTATCATAAGACATAGGTACGTTTGTGCACCTGGGAGGGGTACTTTGGCCCACCCCTTAAATTTTGGAAATTACCCATTTCATATATTTGGTATTATAGTATAGGACCCTAATATAGATTACTACAAATTTGGATGGTTGACCTCGTTTCCTTTCATGGGTACGAAATTGCCAAATTTTAGTACAACCACGTGTTTCGTTTTGATCTAATTTATTCCCTTGCATGAGGTCCTATTACCTTATATGATTATATGGTCATGTATAGGGGTCCATTTCCTATCATAAGACATAGCTACATTGATGCACCCTGGGAGGGGTACCATAGCCAATCCCTTAAATTTTGAAAATTTGCCAATTTAAGCATTCGCTATCATAGTACATGACCTCAATATGTATCAGATAAATTTGGGTGGTCCACCTTGTTCCCTTTCATGTGTAAAAAAATTGCCAAAATATAAACATAAGCAATATGTTGTACCACGTGTTTGGTTTTTGGCCCAATTTATCCCGTTTGATGCGTTATTATTAACGTATATGGTTATATGGTCATGTATATAGGTTCATTTCCTATCATAAAACATGGGTACATTGATGCACCCTTTAAAATTTGGGAGGGGTATCTTGGCTCATCCACTCAGTTTTAGAAATTCTTTAATATAAGCATTTGGTATCTTCGTACAGGTCTTCAATATGTACCACTATAAATTTGGATGCTCCACATCGTTCCCTTTCATGGGTAAAGAACTACCAAAAATCAAATTTCGGAGATTATTGACCCCTTCGATAAGGATTTAGCACCTTATATGGTTTATTACCTTTATATGTTTATGTTCCCTTTTAAATTTGGGAATT
The DNA here is from genome assembly GCF_964235325.1 of Thermobia domestica. Lineage (NCBI taxonomy): Eukaryota > Metazoa > Arthropoda > Insecta > Zygentoma > Lepismatidae > Thermobia > Thermobia domestica. The sequence goes on along the minus strand of NC_137470.1, from coordinate 133,032,920 downwards.
ATCAAATAACAAAATTCGGTAAACGTTTTCTAGGACCCATTGTAGATGTTGGTGTTCCTCTTATGGCCAAATATTCAAAATTTAAAGGTTATTGACCTATTTTTTGATAGGGCTTTATTATTGAATGCGTACAGGATTTATTACTTTTTCATAAGACACAGGTGTATTTATGTACCAATCTTAAATTTTGGGAGGGGTACATTTCCTATTGTCATATCAATAATTGGTAATTGTTCTCAAAATTGGGTAGTATCTCATTCATTGGGTAAATCGTTGTCAAATATGAGTATGATCACGTGATCAGTTATTGACCTATGATGGGATTAGGTGTTCAGGACATTGGTACAATTAAACTTTGTAGGATAATTTGAGAATTGTCAAATGCAATTGCGTCATTGGTTTCGATTATTTTAGCCTATAGACCAAATATAAACGTAAGCAATACGATGTACCACGTGATTGACCTTGATGAGGTAGTGTACAGGGATTCATTTCCTTTTCAAAATTCGTTGAAGTTATCAAATAACACGTTTCTAGACAACAGTTGGTTCTGCTAAGATAAACAATTGACGGACATTAATGACCTTATTGAACATGTAATGATATGATTAATTCTAAGACTTAGGAATATGGAGAGAAGTATTCTTTAAATTTGGGAATTGTGATAAACAAAATTTTAGTATGAGGCGTAAAAATTTGAAACAATACTTTGAACTTTAGTCATAGCTCATAGTCTAAGATCATTTGTGGTGATTGATTTGACCTTGAGCTTTAGAAATCTGATAGCTAACCTTATTGAATCTTAAGACTCATAGTCTTAAGGGAATACATGCTACAACACTGAAATTTAGTCACAAGGAGATGTAATCTGACACGGGCAAAGTTATTGTCGATGCAATTTGATTGGTTGATCACTATCTTTCGTGCAATCTAATTGACTGATCACTATCTTTCGTGCAATCTGATTGGTTGATGAGTTTCAAATCTTTGCTGCATTCAGTTTTAGGTTTTGTTTAACATTTAAAAAAGCTTTTGAAATTTTTTTTGAAACTTTGGTTTGACATTTTTTTTCGTTTGATATTTTTAGTTTGAAAATTTTTGTTTCAAAATTTTTTTGAAATTTTTTGAATTTTTTGTTTCAATTCCTCCTGAAAAGCAATTGCTCAAATGATTTCATGGGCTGACACTGCATTTGCTGATTTATAGAACTACGGCTGACGTCATTGGAAAGGAATGTGCTGACGTTTGAATTCATGATTTCACCACAGTTACTGACGTCATCCTGACCAACCTAATTCATAGATCGCATTCTGTATACAGCTACGTCTGATGTCAAAGGAATGTGCTGACGTTTGAGTTCATGATTTCATCACAATTGCTGACGAAACCGGCTGTGTACTAAATTCAAATTGATGACTTCGACCCAAGAATCCTTTGTAACATAAAGATACAGATCCAGTATTTAAGAAATGCAGCAGCTCTTCTTGTTTTGATGTTTCCATGGGTAAATATCTTGCTGGTAAAATTATATTCTTATCATTTTCAAGCTTCACTACGATTCTTAATCCAAACTTTGTAGGGATTTTTTGGCTAGCTAAGATTCTATAAGGTACATTCTGTTGTAAATCAGTAATCTTGGTAAATGATTTCATCACATCACGTGTGTTTAGAAATTGCAGACAAGTAGCCATGATGACGTTATCATGAATACTAACTCGAACAATACTTATATATGATGCAAAACTGATGACGTTGCATTATCACGTTCTGACGTGTACTATTGCACCACAATGTTACCAGAGGTTTTAGTTCTAAACAGTTCCGGTTCTTTACTAATCAGTGCACAAAATTTAAAAATTTAAAATCAAACTTTGAAACAAAAATTTCAAACAAAATTTCGAAACAAAAATTTCCAAACAAAAAAATTTCAAACCAAATTTTCTTCTAAACAGTTCCGGTCCTTTACTAATGAGTGCACAAACTTAAAAATTCGAAAAAAAAATTTTCCGAACAAAAATGTTCAAACAAAAATTTTTAAACAGAAACAAATATTCGAACATTTTTTAAACTAAAATTTCAAACATTTTTTTTAGTTTTGAAAAGAAAAAAATTAAAAGTTTCAAACGAAAAAAATTCAAAATTTTGAAACAAAAGAAATTTGAAAACAAAAAGATTCAAACAAAAAATTTTCAAACAAAAATTTTAAACAAAAATTTTTCAAACAAAAATTTCGAAACAAAAATTTTCAAACTCAAAATTTCAACCGAAAAAATTTCAAACAAAAATTTTGAAAAAAAAATTCAAAAAAATTCAAACAAAAATTTTGAAACTAAAAATATCAAACGAAAAAAATGTCAAACCAAAGTTTCAAACAAAAAAAATTTCAAAAACTTTTTAAATGGTAAACAAAACTTAAAACTGAATGCAGCAAAGATTTGAAAATCAGCAACCAATCAGATTGCATGAAAGATAGTGATCAGCCATTCAGATTGCACAAAAGATAGTGATCCACCAATCAAATTGCATCAACAATAACTTTGCCAGTGTTGTAGCATGTATTCCCTTAAGACTATGAGTCATAAGATTCAATAAGGTTAGCTATGTATCCCTGTACACTACCTCATCAAGGTCAATCATGTGGTACATCGTATTGCTTACGTTTATATTTGGTCCATAGGCTGTAATAATCAAAACCAATGACGCAATTTCATTTGACAATTCTCAAATTATCCTAGAAAGTTTAAATATACCAATGTCCTGGACTCCTAATCCCATCATAGATCAATAACTGATCACGTGATCATACTAATATTTGACAATGATTTACCCAAAGAAAGAGATACCACCCAATTCTAAGAACAATTACCAATTATTGATATGACAATAAGAAATGTACCCCTCCCAAAATTTAAGATTGGTACATAAATACACCTGTGTCTTATGAAAAAGTAATAAATCCTGTACTCATTCAATTATATAGCCGTATCAAAAAAAATAAAATAGGTCAATAAACTTCAAAATTTGAATATTTGGCCATAAGAGGAACACCAACATTTACAATGGGTACTAGAAAAAAAGGTTACCGAATTTTGTTATTTGATAATTCCCAAATTTAAAAGGTAACATAAACATATAAAGGTAACAAACCTCTGTACATACCCATATAACGTGCTAAATACTTATCAAATGGGGCAATAACCTCCGAAATTTGATTTTTCGTAGTTCTTTACCCATGAAAGGGAACGAGGTGGATCTCCAAATTTATAGTGGTACATATTGAAGACCTGTACGAAGATACCAAATGCTTATATTAAACAATTTCTAAAACTGAGTGGATGAGCCAAGATACCCCTCCCAAATTTTAAAGGTTGCATCAATGTACCCATGTCTTATGATAGGAAATGAACCTATATGTATGACCATATAACCATATAAGGTAATAAAACCTCATCAAAGGGGAGAAATTGGGCCAAAAACCAAACACATTGCTTACATAATGCTTATGTTTATATTTTGGCAATTTTTTTATCCATGAAAGGGAACAAGGTGGACCACCCAAATTTATCATGATACGTATTGAGGTCATGTACTATGATAGCGAAAGCTTAAATTGGCAAATTTCCAAAATTTAAGGGATTGGCTATGGTACCCCTCCCGGGTACTTCAATGTAGCTATGTCTTATGATAGGAAATGGACCCCTATACATGACCATATAATCATATAAGGTAATAGGACCTCATCCTAGGGAATAAATTAGGTCAAAAACGAAACACGTGGTTGTACTAAAATTTGGCAATTTCGTACCCATGAAAGGGAACGAGGTGGACCAACCAATGTTAGGGTCCTATACTATTATACCAAATGTTTAAATTGGGCAATTTCCAAAATTAAAGGGGTGGGCCAAGGAACTCCTCCGAAAAATTTAAAGGGGTGCACAAATGTACCAATGTTTCATGATAGGAAATGGACCAGTATACATGGCCATATAACCATATAAGGTAATAGGACCTCATCCAAGGGGATAAATTGAGCCAAAAACCAAATACGTGAATGTATTAAAATTTGGCAATTTCGTACCCATGAAAGGGAACGAGGTGCACCAACCAATTTTATAGTAATCTCTATTAGGGTCCTATACTATAATACCAAATATATAAAATGAGCAATTTCCAAAACTAAAGGGGTGGGCGAAGGTATTCCTCCCAAAAATTTAAATGGGTGCACAAATGTACTTATGTCTTATGATAGGTAATGGACCCCTGTACGTGACCATACAACCATATAAGGTAATAGGACCTCATCCAAGGGAATAAATTAGGTCAAAAACGAAACACGTGGTTGTACTAAAAATTTGGCAATTTCGTACTCATGAAAGGGAACGAGGTGGACCAACCAAATTTATAGTAATATATATTAGGGTCCTATACTTTTATACCAAATGTGTAAAATGGGCAATTTCTAAAATTTAAGGGGTGGGCCAAGGTACCTTTCCCAAATTTTTAAAGGGGTGCACAAATGTACCTACGTCTTATGATAGTAAATATACCCCTATACATAACCATATAACAATATAAGGTAATAGGACATCATCCAAGGAAATAAAATGGGCCAAAAGAACAAACACGTGGTACAACGTATTCCTTACGTTTATATTTTGGCAATATTGTCCCCGTAAAACGGAACAAGGTGGACCACCCAAATTTATCATAATTTATGTTAGGGTCCAGTACTATAACACCAAATGTTTAAATTGGGCCATTTCTAAAATTAAAGGGGTGGGCCAAGGTATCCCTTCCAAATTTTTAAAGGCGTGCACAAATATAGCCATATCTTATGAAAGGGAATGGACCTCTATACATGACCATATAATGACTTTTCACTTTTTGGCAATTTTTTACCCATAAAAGGGAACGACATAAACCCCCAATACTGATAGAGGTACATACTATGGTCCTAGGCTACCACACCAAAGTTTTAAATTTGGCAATTTCCAAAATTTAAGGGGGTGTTCCTAGATATCCCTGCCAAAATTTAGGGGGTGGGTCAAGATACCCTGCAAAAATTTAGAGGAGGTGTTCCTAAGTACCCCTAGGTCATTGACCCCGGACCAAGGTCATTGACCTTTGACCTATGACGTCACAAAGGTCGGGGTCAAAGATCAAAACGCGATAGAGTAACCCCCTTACTACTATCTTGCATTATAGAGTATTACAATTTCATCTAAAGCAAGGTTTAATATTGGTAAAAGAACATGAAATTATGCAATAAAAACTTATGAAAATAAAGAATTCAAAAAATGTAAAGGGATCAAGAAAAATGTAGTTAAAGAACAAATTACGTTTGACGATTATAAATCATGTCTATTTCAAAACGAAACGATTCATAAAACTCAATTTGAATTTAAAAGTAAACATCACAATTTAACAACAAATCAGGTAACAAAATTAGCCTTAGATCCGCATGACGATAAAAGAAAAATTTTAAATTGTAACATACACACTGATCCTTGGGGTATCATAATAAAGATTTAACATGTGGGATTTGTATATTGTAAATATGATATTTTAGTTTTTGTATATATTAGTATAATAGTATTGGCAAACAAAAATATGTCACAATCATTTCGAGAACAAATAGTTGCAGAATTACATAAAGATGCAAGACGAAACTATCATCGAATACCCGTTATAACGAAAGGTATTCATGATTTATGGCAAGCTGATTTAGTTGAAATGAATAGTGGAAAATTGAAAGGTCTAGCAAAAATTAATCGAAATTTCAAATATTTATTAACTGTGATAGATACATTCTCTAAATATGCTTGGGCTATTCCTGTGAAAAATAAAACTGAAAAGAAATTACACAAGCATTTATAACTGTACTGAGAAAAGCAAACAAAAGCCCCAAATTTTTACAAACTGACAAGCGTCGAGAATTTTATAATTCAGAGTTTCAGAAGGCCATGAACCAAAATAACATTAAACATTATTCCACGTACAGTGATGTGAAAGCAAGCATTATTGAAAGATTTAATAGAACATTACGTAATTTAATGTGGAGACAATTTACACTGCAGGGAAATTATAAGTGGATTGGCATTCTGCCGGAATTACTAAATAAATATAATAATACTATTCATTCCACTATTAAAATGAAACCTATCGACGCTATTAAAAAAGAAAATGAAAAACATCTATTGACAAACATCTATTGCAAAAAGTTTTCTGTGATGAAAAGAAAAAGTAAATTTAAGGGAGGTGCATATGTAAGAATTAGTAAACTTAAGCGTCCTGGTTTTGATAAAGGTTTTACACGCAATTGGAGTAAAGAAAGTTTTCGAATTGCTAAAATTTTCTTCACTAATCCTCCAACATATCACTTAGTAGACTCAAATAATAAACCTATTGGAGGAAGATTTTACGGACACGAATTACAATTAACGAAATTTCCAAAAACATATTTAATTGAAAAAGTTTTGCGAAAGAAAAGTAATAAGGCCCATGTTAAATTGTAAGGTCTGCTAAAAAGTGAAAATTCTTGGATTGATTTAAAGCATATTCTATTGCAAAAAAGAGAAGTCATGAATTTATAGGTGAATCATGTCGTCACGAGTATTTCATGTAGATTTTATAATTTCAAAAGGTGAATTTTATATTTTAAATTCTAGCAACACTGTAAATTTTCGTTGCTTAGTTAAATTGTCATCATCATCACGAGGTCTATTAGTATCACAAGTAAAAGGTATATTAAATCAAATTTGTTCTTCAAACGCTGTGTTTTTATGTAAAGGAGGAAATAAAGCAAAATGGTTAAAAACGTTATTTAAAATAAATGTGATATATCTGTAATAGAGTTAAAAAAATATGGAGTGGAAAATTCCTTTTACATGTATGGTAGCAGATCCCACAGGCTGTGAAAAGTCATATTTTGTTAAAACATTTCTTGACCATTATAGTAAGTTATTTAAAAATATTGTATGGTGTTATGGTGAATGGCAGCCGTTGTATGATACTCTTTCAGGCTGCACGTTTAAAGAAGGTTTACTTCAAAATAATGAATTTCAAGCACACGAGGGTCCACATCTTGTAATTATTGATGATTTAATGCGTGAGTGTGACCATCGGATTGTAGATATTTTAACTAAGGGTAGCCACCATAGAAATATAAGTGTAATATTTATAACACAGAATATTTTTCATCAACAAAAGGGAATGCGGGATATTTCGTTAAATTGTCATTATATTGTTTGTTTTAAAAATCCTAGAGACAAAGCTCAAATTAATTATCTGGCACGACAATTGTATCCAGGTAATACAAAATTTGTTCAAGAAGCATATCAAGATGCAACTTGAATTGCACATGGTTATTTACTTTTTGATTTAAAACAAAATGCTCCTGATGAGCAGCGAGTTCGAACAAATATCTTTCCAACAGATTCTTTTAATTATGTTTATGTGCCTGTAAAAAATAATTGCAATATGGTTTATATTCTAACCACTATTTGTGCTATAATAGCCGTAAAAATGATTAGTAAGGAAAATGCACATTTGTTAAAACTTTTAGCAAAGTCAAAACCGAAAGCACGTAAGGCAATTTTACAAAATGCAGATCCTGTCTTAATTCGCTCTATTTGCGAATGTTCCTATAACGTATTACAGGGAAATGTTCCATTAAGTAAAAAACAGACATAAATAAATTTTAAAAAATATAAAAAGGAACTGAGATATTTTGTGAAAAAGGTCCGTCATTAAAACAAAAGAAAAAACGAAAAAACGAAAACAAAAAGGTGGTTTTCTTACTGCATTGCTTCCACCTATTTTAGGAGGTATATTATCAAGTTTAGTTAAGTAATTATGCAAAACACACAAAAACTTATTTTAATCTCACCGGAAAAATTACATTATTATCAAACGATATCTAATCTTGATGATGAAATGAAAGAAATTTTAAATAATAAAAGTTTAAATGCAGAAGAAAAATGGGTAAGATATAGAGAAGTCTTACAAAAATATTTAAATATAATTCAAAAGCGGGCAGCAACAACAACAACTACTACTACTATTGATAAAGAGGAGGAGGAAGAAGAAGAGGATGAGGAGGAGGATGATAATGAAATAATATCTACTCTCCCCGAAATTTGCAAACGTAAAGCAAAACCTTTATTACGCAAATTGAAACAAAATCCTAATATTCAATGGTATGATAATGGAAATGTGAATATTAATAATAAACTAATTCCAGGTGCAAATATAGTGGATTTGATATCTGATTTTGTTAGATGACGTGAGAAAAATATTTCAGTTGCCGGTTGGAAACCTTTTGCTACATTATTAGCAAAAGCCAATATACCCTTAGAGTACATTGGTAATCCTCAACGAATAGATTATATTAGAAAACTAACAGAAGACGAAGAGGACGAAGAGGATGGTCCTCCACCCCATAAACGAAAATGGTGTACTTATAAGCAATAATACTTATATTCTATTGTAATCTATTGATATTTTTAAGTATAAAGAAAGAAAGAAAGATGAATGAGCCGTACTTTAATTATTACACGCATCAAGCAGGAGGTGATTATAACGTGTATAAAAGTACAGCATATCAAGAATGTTATGGCATTGGTAGTTTACTAGGAGGTTTATTTCGTACTGTATTTCCTTTATTAAAACAAGGTGCAAAAACTGTTGGTAAAGAATTGATACGTACAGGAATTACTGTAGCAGGAGATGTACTAGAAAATAATAGACCTATTGAAGAATCTTTACAAAATCGGTGGCAAGAAACTAAAACAAATTTAAAAAACAAAGCTCAAAATAAATTAAATCAGGTGTTAGTAGGATCTGGAAGAAAAAGAAAGTTCATTTTACATCAACAGGTTGTGGTGTATAGCGGATTAAAAGATCCAAATATATTTTTGATTGATTGATTATGGAGCAAAGTGATAATTCTTATCTCACACTTCCTAGCAATAGTTCTATGAAATATTTTCATCAAAATACTCTTGCTTGTTATACAACTAAATTATATCATCCTATTGTACTGGAGAAGGGAGTGTGGGAAACAGCTGTTGTTGAAGTACATTATACAAGTTCATTTCAGAATGTTTCCAAATATACAAATAATATTTATTACCGTATCATGAATGCAAAAAGCTGGAACATAACTAAAATCTTACCAGGACACTATTATGATATTGATGATATTCTATCTCAAATTAATCATAAAAGTGATATATTAAATTTACAATTAAAAGTCAAAGCATCTGTAAAACAAATTGAGGTTAATAGAGTAATAAAGGATCAAGAGAAGCATATAGAAGTACATCTATCTCCTGAACTAGCCAGAATACTAGGGTTTGATCATATACAACAGGAAGATATAACAGTTGTGCATCATGCTCGTTATCCACCTGATTTACAAAAATCGCTACCTACACTTATGTATATTTACAGTGATATTGTAGAACCACAAATGGTAGGTGATACTATAGCTCCATTGTTACGTATTATAAATACAAATATTACAGAGTATGTTATTAATAATGTACATATTTTTGACAATCGTCATTATGTCACCGTGCAACGTAAACAATTTGATGGAATTATTATTGATTTAAGAGATAGTACAGGTAATCCACTTCCTTTCCAATATGGCAGTGTATGTGTAAAATTACATTTTCGTAGACGTAATACGGTATTGTAAATCTTAACTTGTGTGAATATTAATAGTAAGAAAAATGCAATGTGAATGTATGAAATCAGAATTATATTTATTTGCTGGTTTACCCTCTCAAACTAGTATTATAGGTAATAAAATAGTTCCATATAAGCCTGTGGCTTCAATATATGATAATGCACCAATAGAATTTGTTGTCCCCCGTCATGGGCATGACTATATTGACTTACCGCACACAATGTTATATATGAAAGGTAAAATTACTAAGTCAGATGATTCTAATTTAACTTCTACCGATAAGAAAATTGGGCCTGTAAATGATTTTCTCAATGCAATGTTCAGTGAAGTGCAATTATATTTGAATAATCAACTTATTTTCTACTCTTCGCATACATATCCATATCGATCGTATATTGAAAAACTACTAAATTATAATGTTGAAGCTAAAACAACGCATCTTCAAACATCAATGTCGTTTAACGATACTGCAGGGCATATGGACAGTGTGGGCGATGGTAATTTAGGATTGAAACAACGTTTTCTTCTCACTACTTTAAGTCAGTCATTTGAATTATTGGGTTATATTCATGCTGATATATTCAATGAGGAGAAATTTTTACTGAATGATGTACAACTACGTATTAAACTAATTCCAGCTAATCCTACAATTTGTCTAATGGGTTACGCACATGCTGATGGAAAGGTTGTAATTACAGATGCAACATTGCTTTTGAAAAAGGTTGATGTATCACCAGCAGTTAAAATAGCACAAAGTAAAGTATTACAAAATCCTAAATTTGGAATAAAATATCCTCTAAGAAAAGTGCAGATGAAGACAGAAGCTTTACCACAAGGAATTATGGATAGTACACTTCCAGATCTGTTTTCAGGCATAGTGCCTAAACGTATTATTATTGGTTTTGTTACTAATGCTGCTTTCAATGGTACTTATCAAAGAAATTCATTCCATTTTCAACATTTTAGTATGTCGTTTTTTTACACTGTATGTTGATGGAACGCTTGTACCATCCAAACCACTACAACCTGATTTTGATAATAAGCTATATATACAAGCATATTCTACGTTATTTACAGGTTCAGGTATTTATTTTTCTAATCAAGGTAATATGTCACTTGCCGAATATCCTAATGGTTTAGCGCTAGTGCTGCATTTCATACTAGTCCACACGGCAAGGAAGTGTACGTTTAGAGGTTCATTTTAAAGAAGCACTGCCATCTCCTGTAACAGCAATTATTTATGGTGAATTCTATTCAGAATTAGAAATTGATTTCCAGAGAAAAATATATATATTAATTAATTTTTTAAAAATGTTAAATACAATTGAACTTTATGAGGCACTACAACAAAATTTGCCTAAAGATAATTTTACTGGTGTGTGTGCTGCAGATGAGCTACCGCTGTATATTCATACTTTTCCAGCCGCCATAATTATGAACATTGATTCTAGTGATAAGACTGGAGAACATTGGGTTGCTGTTTATATATCTAATATGTGTGTGGGAGAGTATTTCGATAGCTATGGTATACCTCCCTATATACAACATCATATAAGGTTTCTAAAACGAAACTGTCTATATTATACATGGAATAATAGAGGTATTCAAGGTGATTTATCTCAATTTTGTGGACATTACTGTTTTCTATATCTAACATGTCGTGCATCTGGTTATTCACTACGCGATATCTTAAACAAATTCTCACTCACCACTATTGATGCTAATGATATTATGCTTTATTCATTTATGAGAGTATGATGATGATAATGGTCTCTGGCCTATTGTTATTTTTTTAACACTGGTTGTAAAAAAAACCTTTTAACTCCGCCATTGCCGGTCCCTAGCCCTGGATGAGAAAGGAGGAGGGTTGGGGGTTGCTACCCCCCGTAAAAGAAAATAATCTCTGTTATGTTCAAATAGGGGTTTGAACAAGTCCACACCTAAAATGGAGGTCGTAAAAGACCGTGGGTGGACGGTTCAGTAATCTTTGCTATAATGTGCTCATAGTCTGCTATTTCTGTTATGTTAAAATAGGGGTTGGAACGAGTACACCCCTGCTATGTTACATAGTCTTATGTAATTTCTGCTATGTTGGAAACGAATACATCCCTAAAAGGAAACGAGTACACCCCCTAAACTGTAGGTCGTAAGGGTGTTAGGAACGAATACATCCCTGCTATGTTATGTATTATCTGCTATGTTCAAATAGGGGTTGATCCCTGCTATGCTACGTAGTCTTATCTGCTATGGTAAAATAAGAGGTCCACCCCTTAAAGATTATCTGCTGTACTATGTGTTCGTAGTCTCCATCTGCTATGGTAAAATAAGGGGTGAAAAAAGGGAACAAGTCTACCCCTAAAATGGAAGTCGTAAAAGAACGTGGGTTGACGGTTCAGTAATCTTTGCTATAATGTGCTCATTGTCTGCTATTTCTGTTATGTTAAAATAGGGGTTGGAATGAGTACACCTCTGCTATGTTACATAGTCTTATGTAATTTCTGCTACGTTGGAAACGAGTGCATCCCCTTATTATGTTGGTAGTCTTTGCTATTTCTGTTATGTTAAAATAGGGGTTGGAAAAAGAGAAGGAGTACACCCCCTAAACTGGAGGTCGTGCTGGACAGTTCAGGGTGTTCGATTTCTGCTAAGTTAAAATAAGGGTTGGAAACGAATATATCCCTGCTATGTTACGTAGTCTTATGTATTATCTGCTCTGCTATGTGTTCGTATTCCCTGCTATGGTAAAATGTTCAAATAGGGGTTGAAAAGCGAACATAAAAGGGAACGAATACACCCCTAAAAGGAAACGAATACATCCCTGCTATGTTACGTAGTCTTATGTATTATCTGCTCTATTATGTGTTCGTATTCTCTGTTATGGTAAAATGTTCAAATAGGGGTTGAAAAAGTGATCATAAAAGAGAACGAATACACCCATAAAAGGAAACGAATACATCCCTGCTATGTTACGTACTCTTATGTATTATCTGCTCTGCTATGTGTTCGTATTCTCTGCCATGGTGAAAATAAGGGGTGGAAAAAGTGAACGAGTCCACCCCTAAAAATGTACTCATAAAAGAGAACGAGTACACCCCCTAAAATGTGCTCATAAAAGGAAACAAATACACCCGTACAATGGAGGTCGTAAAAGACAGTGGGTGGACGGTTCAAGGTATTCGATTTCCCATGGGCTCCTGAGTTTTTCTCATATGTTCCAGATCGATCATTTTTCTACTACTTTGCGGAAATACAACAGGATTCTGAAACATGGATATTTGGATAGGGCACATACTAGCTCCTAAGTGAAGTCTTGACCCGGCTAAGATAGATCTCATAGTATTGGAACTATTGACCTTTAAAATCCATTTTCTGATGTTTTTAGCAGCCTATAACTCCGAAAGGAAACATTTGTGTACCCGGGTTGGTCTATACTTTTTGTCTTATTTTGGTGTCAGGAATCACCTCCCAAAGGTTGACTGTGTTGTTTTGAAATACCCTGTATAAATGGTACCATTTGAAGGGCCGTTCCATCTAATATAAATAAAATAAAGAGTTTGTCTGTGTGCGGCCTGGAGACCAGACAAGTGGACCGAGAGTTATCAAATTTTGGTCAGGGATACCTTCGTGTAACCCAAAAATCAAGACGAAGTGTTCTTTTTTTCAAATTTCGAACCAGGTGGTCTTAAAAGGGCGTTTACAGGGACTGGCCTGGGGTGTGGGCTGAGAGTCACCAAATTTTGGTAGCGGGTACCTTGGTCCAATCCCCAAGTAAAGACGAAGCGTTTTTTTTTTAAATTCGAAACAGGGGGGTCTTAGGGGGGCGTTTAGCGGGACATGTAAAAGTAGTAGAAAATGACCGATATTAGTGTCGAATTCATAGTTTACGCGATCGCTGAGATCAATGGTGAAACTTCGATCGCCTTCACCTCGTTCGGCTGCGGGCCTGGGGTCACCGCAGGAGGGATACCGAAACATGTAAAAATAAGACAAAATGACCGATATCAGTGTCAAATCCATACTTTTCGCTGTCGCTGAGATCAATGGTGACACTTCCATTAACGATGACTTGCAAATTCAGCTAACATTGTATGCGGTCCGGAGGTCAGCGGGGGGAGGGCGATACCCAAACATGAAAAAATAATTCAAAATGACCGATATTAGCTTCAAACCCATAGTTTTCGCGGTCGTTGAAATGAATTGTGATAACCCCACAGGCGCTGACTGCCAAATACATCCCCAATGAGAAGAATGAGTGTATTCAGCTAGTTCTAAATAAAACGAGATACGAAATATGATCCTAGGGTATATGATATAGGGACGCCTCAGGAAATTTTCCCATGAGATTTTGGTTCTGCGGGCTTCTGGGATATTGGGGCCCATATCCTTAGCACATTGGTAAATATTTTTCCCGTCCTTTTTTTTTTCAAGATAGGAGCTCGAAATTTTGCACACATATTCAGTATACCCCCTAATATTCTTTCAGTTGATTTTGAAATATGTGCGTTAATACAGGGAGTCTCGAGGGGCTCAAACACAAAAATAGGATTTTTGACCAAATTCATCATTATCCTTAATATTTCCGGCCTCAGAGACATAATAAGTTCCTGTGAGAGGTGCCGATAGAAAGGCTATTCTATTTTGAAGAGAATGAGATACAAAACATGACCCAAGGATAAAAAGGGATGTCTCAGGAAATTTTTATGTTACATCCGGATATATTTGGGTCATCTGGGACATTATGAGGATGCTCTAAGCTCACTTATAAATATTTTTCCCGCCCTCACTGTTCAAGATAACTAACTAACTAACTAACTAACTAACTAACTCTATGGCCTATGGAACCCGGAGGTTCAATGCCGCATTCACAAAAGCTCTCCACTGACTTCTATCCTTAGCTAATTGGATCCAGTTTCTACTTTGTATTCCTATCTCTGCGAGATCCATCTTAATATTGTCCTCCCATCTGCGCCTTGGTCTTCCTAATGGTCGTTTTCCGATTGATCTTCCAGTCAATACTTTGAAAGCGTTTCTACTTTCTTCCATTCTAGCTACATGACCCGCCCACCTAAGCCTCCTAGACTTGACGACCCTAACAATGTTGGGTAGACCATATAAATTATGCAGTTCCTCGTTATGAAGTTTCCGCCATTCCCCATTCCCGTTCCTCTTGGGTCCGAATATTCGTCTCAGGATCTTGTTCTCAAATACTTTCAGTCTATGTTCTTCCCTCAGAGTAAGCGACCATGTTTCGCAACCATACAGAACAACAGGCATGATTATCGTTTTATATATTTTAAGCTTCAAATTCTTCGACAGAATTCGCGACGACAAGAGATTTTGAACCGAATAGTAACACGAATTCCCTGCTTTTAGTCGACATTTAATTTCTTCGTGAATATGATTTTCGTCTGTTAATATCGATCCTAAATATTTGAAAGTATCCACTTTATCAAAAGTATTATTTAATATTTTAACGCCTCCACAATTTGCCGTATTACGGTCCCGACGCACTTCCATGTATTTAGTTTTCTCTGCATTTACTTCTAAACCCATGTCCCTGCAATCGTTTAATAAGATCTCTGCATTTCTTTCTATTGTTCTCCTATCATCCCCTATTAAATTTACATCATCAGCATATGCCATAACCTGGTGAATACCGTTCAACTGTAGGCCCTGGTTGCTATCTTTGATTTTCCTTATAGCGTATTCTAGAACGAAGTTAAATAATAATGGCGACAACGCATCTCCTTGTTTCAGGCCATTTTCGACGTGAAAGCTCGTGGACAAAAATTTTCCTTCCCGGACTTTACTTTGGGATTCATTTAAACATATCTTAATTAATCTAATTAGCTTCCTCGGTATTCCAAGTTCTGTAAGAACGTTGTATAATGTTTCTCTCCTAACCGAGTCGTATGCCTTTCTAAAATCAATAAATAGTTGATGTACCGGGGTATTGTATTCTCACTTTTTTCGAGTATTTGGCGAATGGTAAATATTTGGTCGATAGTTGATCGATTTCGTCTAAATCCGCACTGATAATCTCCAATAATTTCATCTGCGTAAGGGGTCAGTCTTGCTAACATAATATTTGAAAGGATTTTATAGGATGTTGACAAAAGAGAAATGCCTCGATAATTATTACAGTCAGTTTTGTCGCCTTTCTTGTGAATTGGAACAATGATTGATTCTTTCCACTCTGTTCAAGATAAAAGTTTGAAATTTTATACACACATTCAACATACATCTTAGTATTTATCAGTTGATTCTGAGATGTGTGCGTTATCACAGGGGGGGGGAGCAGTGGACTCAATATTTTAAAAAAAATCTCAGAAAAATCCGGATCTCTCTCAAAATTTCCCGCATCAGGGCACGATAGGAAAATGAGAATGGTACGATTTGAAAGGTTGCTCTTTGTTACAAAGAACGAGGTATGAAATCATGAACTATGATTGTATCCTCGTCGCCAAAAGTGCCTTTACATCGCCGTGACGTGTATGTGACAGCGCAGTACTCCGAGGAAGGGATGGTTGCATAAGAAATTGTGATTAATTTTGAAGAGTTTTTATTTTGACTAGGGAAATAAGGTAGGTATAGGAAGTAAAGGCATAGATTTGAAGCATCAGCGAACTATCATCTCTGAAAAGATTCGTATTTTCAGTTTTTCAATTTATTGTCTTATATGTGAAGTTAATAACTGCTAACAACTGCTACTAGCGCTTTTCACTCTTCAGGAATTTACTACGACATGTTCGCAGGACACTTTTCTGTCCTAAATGTGTGCGTGAATTATTTGGTTCGCCTAACTGTTCTCATTTGAGAATGGAAACTTATTAAGTTGAACGTCAACATGTTTCGCTGTCGTCAAGCAAGGGCCGTAATAAATGTAAATAAAGTTCTTATTATTAAATAAAACACAGAAGTATTTATTCCCTGTATAGCACAATATAATAAAGTAATTAAGCAACATGATAGTCACTAACGCCTGCAGGATTTTTTCCAACGGGAGGGGGGGTAAAAGACCGATATAGAGTTTTTCGATTTATTGCCCAATATATATTGAAGTCATAACATTTATCATTGATAACGTATATCGTCTTACTTTTTAAAATCGCCACTGTAGCCTACTAGTCAGAACATTCGTCTCCAGATATAATGTAGGTAGAAGAGAAGGAAAGAGATATGAAAAATGGCGTAAGTAATTTTACTGCGCCTTGGATCATTGATTTACTCATACCCGCCTCTTGTCCCACGCATTTCAGCTGCTGCGTTATATATATATATATATATTCATCCTCACGGCATTGTCAAGGCTCTATATTAGTATTTTACATTTATTACTGCAACCGGGTGTTTCTGACTTCCGAATACGGTAGCCCGATCATCACCCTTGTTCTTCGCGCGCACAGTCATTCGAAGAACTGAAAACGTACTCTGTACACAAACAGTTTATGGTTGTGAACTCGGAAAGCCTGGTACTTCTGCTTGTCAAGGTCAAAAAGTGGGAGAAAAAAGGATGTGTAGAATGTAAAGAGGGTGCAACAGTGACTGATGCTTGTAAAGGAACATATTCATTTGTAGTTCGTGCACATTCCGCCTGTAGCGCTACTGTGGCACAACGTATATTGTAACTGTATAACTCTTGTACACCGCTAGTAGGTCTATTCGCGTTAGTGACGACCGAAACTATGTTGTCAGCTCTGACTGCGATAAGGCACTGCCGTGCTGCTTTTCCTTCTCTTTTTTTCCCCCTTTTCCATTTGTGAGACGCCAAACATGTTGTTTTTGCTTGTTGCACGCGCTGAACGTGTTTCGGCGAGCGAAGTATTTAAGAAGTTAACTACATATTCTTGTTTGCGATAGTTTTAAATTGGTTAACTGTTGAAAAATATACGAAAATAAAGCTGTACATGTTAAGGTATATTAGTCGAGGACGTAGCTACTGACAGTGTTGATTACAGATTTTCTCGAGGAAGAATTTAATTACAGTAGAGGTGAAAAGGAGACGTCCATTTAGACAGCCCCCCCCCCTTATCAGACTCAATCAGAAATGGTCTCCATCGTTTGTACACAAATGTGCAGGCGAAATTTTCGTTTGTACACAATTAGGGGCGCCGTCAGAACGAAAACAAAGTGGGGGCTGTCTAAATAGTAGCCCCCCATCAACATGTCCTATTCAAGCACAAATTGTCGCAATCATTTGTACATCGTTTCTACAGAAATGTGAAGGCGAAATTTTCGTTTGTACACAATTAGGGGCGCCGTCAGAACGAAAACAAAGTGGGGGCTGTCTAAATGGTAGCCCCCCACCAATATGTCCTATTCAAGCACAAATTGTCGCAATCATTTGTACATCGTTTCTACAGAAATGTGAAGGCGAAATTTTCGTTTGTACACTATTAGGGGCGCCGTCAGAACGAAAACAAAGTGGGGGCTGTCTAAATGGTAGCCCCCCACCAACATGTCCTATTCAAGCACAAATTGTCGCAATCATTTGTACATCGTTTCTACAGAAATGTGAAGGCGAAAATTTTCTTTTACACAATTACGGGCGCCGCCAGAACGAAAACAAAGTGGGGCTGTCTAAGTGATACCCCCACCATGTCCAATTCAATGACAAATTGTTGCAATCGTTCCTACATCGTTTCTACAGAAATGTGAAGGCTAAATTTTCGTTTGTACACAATTAGGGGCGCCGCCAGAACGGAAACAAAGTCGGGGATGCCTAAGTGGTAGCCCCTCCCACCATGTCCAGTTGAATCACAAATTGTCGCAATTGTTTGTACTTCGTTTGTACAGAAATGTGCAGGCGAAATGTATGTTCGCACGGAATTAGGGGCACCGCCAGAACGAAAAAATTGGGGGCTGTCTAAGTGGTAGCCCCCGACCATGTCCTATTCAATCACAAATTGTCGCAATCGTTTGTACTTCGTTTGTACAGAAATGTGCACCCGAAATTTTCGTTTGTACATAATTAAGGGCGCCGCCAGAAGAGAAAAAATGGGGGCTGTCTAAGTGGTAGCCCCCCACCATGTCCAATTCAATCACAAGTTGTCGCATTCGTTTGTGCATCGTTTGTACAGAAATGTGCAGGCTAAATTATTGTTTGTACATAACTAAGGGCGCCGCCAGAACGAAAACAAAGTGGGGGGCTGTTTAAGTGATAGCCCCCCACCATGTCCAATTCAATCACAAATTGTCGCAATCGTTTCTACATCGTTTGTACAGAAATGTGCATGCAAAATTTTCGTTTGTACATAATTAGGGGCGCCGCCAGGGCGAAAACAAACTGGGGGGCTTTCTAAGTGATAGCCCAATCACCATGTTCAATTCAATCACAAATTGTCGCAATCGTTTGTACAGAAATATGCAGGCGAAATTTTCGTTTGTACACAATTAGGGGCGACCTCAGAACGAAAACAGTGGGGGGCTGTCTAAATGGTAGCCCTCCCACCATGTGCAATTGAATCACAAATTGTCGCAATCGTTTGAATATAGTTATAAAGAAATGTGCAGGCGAGATTTTCGTTTGTACACAATTAGGGTCGCCGACAGAACGAAAACAAAGTGGGGGGCTGTCTAAATTTTAGCCGTCCCACCATGTTCAATTCAACCACAAACTGTCGCACTTGTTTGTACGCCTTTGTACATAAATGTGCAGCTGAAATTTTCGTTTGCACATAAATGTTCCCCCCCCCCGCCAAAACGATAACAAACTATGGGCTCTCTAATTGATAAGCCTCCCACCATGTCGAATTCAACCACAAACTGTCGCACTTGTTTGTTACGGTTTTGTACAGAAATTTGCAGGCGAAATTTTCGTTTGTACACAATTGCGGGCGCGATAAAACGATAACAAAGTATAGGCTACCTAATTGGTAGCACCTCCCTACGTCCGATTCAAAAGAAAATTATCTCAATTGTTTGCACATCGTTTGAGCAGTAATGCGCAGGCGAAATTTTTTTCTAAGCTATCAGATGCGTGGACAGAACGAAAAAAAAGGGGAGTTGTCTAAGTGCTAGCCCCACCATGTTCGATTGAACCACAAATTGTCGCGATCGTTTATACATAGTTTGTGCAGAAATGTGCAGGTAAAATTTTCGTTTGTATTAAATAATATACGGATGTGAGTATTTTTAATATCTGCGATCAACATTAACCGGTTTGAATAACGGTTGATGAGTTTGAAAATGGTTCCTATTGCACTAGTTGAAAAAAAATTCTTTTTCTCTGGCACACGTCAGAAAATGCCTGATTCTAATAGAACTTTTCACGTAGAATTCGAATCTGCAATCAATTTTTCTCCATCACCCTCAGTTTTCCCGTGACAGAGGTGTTTTCGGAAAATTTCCCCTCAAATTTCTTTTCTTTTTCTTTTATCTTTTTTTAAAACCATTTTCATACTTGTAGCTTGGGTACCTTAGGTATATAAACGCACAAATTATATTGTATGTTAGCCTGATTTATACTTAGTAAGCCCTCTAAGTTTCATAAGAATAGCATTATTCTATCTAGAGAAATAAATATTATATAAAAAATATGCTATGTGTACTGTTCATTTTACAATATTCATTAGTGCAGATAAAATCACATATAACTTCCACGAAAATTACAATATAAGCATGGTTTATATCTTATTGGATTTAAAATAAAACATATTTTCAATGATGTATACACCGTGTCACCATTTTATATCTACTTAATAAATAATACAAAAGAAGTGAGTGGTATCTTCTTAATAAATGGACACTTACTTACCTCAACTAATGTGTTTTAGTTGTCGACTTTCTTCTGTGTTTGGTTTCTGGAACATCTCTTTTAAGTGTCCAACAGTAATCAGCTAGCATTTTTGAACTACACTGTCACTGGTACCTCTTCTCCATGGAGGAAATGTCCTGATGAAAATGTTCCCCATACTCATCACTAACAGCACCAAGCTTTTCAGGAAAGAAATGCAGGTGGGAGTCTAGAAAGTGAACTTTAAGGGACATGTTGCAACCCACTTCATTGAATGATTGCCGGAAATCACTCACAATTTCACGGTAATTTGGGGCTTTCTTGTTTCCTAAATAATTCTCTGTTAAACATTTAAATGGACACCAAGCTGCTTTCTCAACCAGAGTTAAGAGATCCTCAAATTTTTGGTCACGAATCAAACATCTTATTTGGGGGTCTACAAAAATCCCTAGCGTCACTAACCGGAGGATTTTTTTCCTTGAGGTAACAAGATCCTGCATTACTTTTGTCCATTGCCCTAACAAAGTTTTTGAAGAGCCCCAACTTTATGTGAAGAGGAGGTAGAATTATCTAATCAGGGCTCACCAGTGAGGAATAAACAGCATTCTTCTGTCCAGGAGTTAATACATGCGTTGGCCATTCCTTCTTGATGTAATGTTCCGCTTTGTTCCTGCAGTCCCATTCGCAGAGGAAACAACAATATTTCGTATAACCAAGTTGCAAACCCATTAACAAAGAAATGACTTGTAAATCACAGCAAACGGTCCACTTGTATTTCTCATACTGAATTTTTTCTAACACTATTTCGATGTTTTCATAGGTTTCCTTCATATTAGTTGCATAAGCCAAAGGCACTGAAGGAAATTTGTTGCTATTGTGCAAAAGGACAGCCTTAAAACTAGTTTTGGATGAGTCAATAAGCAATCTCCACTCTGTACTTATATGTGAATGTCCAAGCCTATCCATCACAGCACAGACATTATTACAATACACTAAATCATTTTCTTAAGAATAGTAGTTTTGAAACTCTGTATGAAGGTTTCGAAAAATACACACTTTAGTGTCACGATGGAGCAGATTCCAGCCTTAAGTTTAGAATCAAGAAGTTCTGTCTGTGTATTGGAGAGTTTTAAATCCCGTATGAGGTCAT
Source organism: Thermobia domestica (assembly GCF_964235325.1). NCBI lineage: Eukaryota > Metazoa > Arthropoda > Insecta > Zygentoma > Lepismatidae > Thermobia > Thermobia domestica. The sequence goes on along the minus strand of NC_137470.1, from coordinate 133,011,341 downwards.
TTAGTTCACCCGGAGTTATCAGATGGGAATCCAATGTAGATGTGCTTCCTACATAAGTAGGATCATCATCTTCATTTGGAACTTCAATAGTTGCCTCAAGTACGTAATCCTCATTTTCCGTAAGATGAGGAGGAGGTACCGGTACAGGTAATTCTGCACTGTGTGGAACTGGCCTAATTGCTGATGCAAATTAGGGTACTGTACTGTGTGGTTAGATTTACTGCTTATTTCTTTTATCTGTGTCATACAAAAGTAGCAGTCTGAAGAATGATCTTTTGGTTCCCTCCAGATCATCGGTACTGCGAAGTTCATGTTTCGTCCACCATTTGCCCACCCAGTCAGACGTTTCACGCAAGTACAACAAATGTAGTGAGGAACCTAGTTCTTATCCTGGTCTCCTACACAGCAACCAAAATATAACTGATAACACTTCCTCACAAGTGGAGTAAAACATCGACGTTGTGATTTAAATATCAGCTCCCCACATACATAACAGAAATTGTCCGGTTTATTTACACACTTCCTCGACATCTTGTATCCTGTAAGGTATCACACACATACATACACACACACACACACAGACACACACACACACACACACAGGAATCTACACTCTATCAAATTCCCACAAAATCCCTCTAGACATTCCCTCATACAAAAATGGTGACATGGTGTACACATCATTGAAAATGTTTTATTGGAAGTCCAATGAGGTATAAACCGTGGTATATTGTAATTTTCGTGGAAATTATATGTGCTGAAGACCGACCCGACCCCACCCGTGACCCAAATTGACTGACCCGACCCGACAACCCGACCCGAGCTGACCCGATTGGCCCGACCCAAAGTGACCCGAGTGAACCAACCCGAGGTGACTTAACCCGACAACCGACCCGAGTGACTTGACCTTACAATCTAATCAGTTTGAGAGAGCTAGAACTTTACAAAACTGCCACCAGAAAAAAAATACTGACCAATTCTTATGCATAAACCATTGTTTCGGCTTTTTTTACTTGTAGTATAATTATCCTCCTCCTCCTCCTCAGTGTTCTCCCATTAATAAACAGGCCAGTTTCCGTGAACTAGGTAAGAAGCTTCCATTTTTGCGATTTCCCGCTAATATCTGCCTCGCAACCCAACATAAAGTACCACCCTCCTTATTACAATCTATCAATTCCAACCTTCTTACACACTCTCGCTCTCCTGATAACACCCCCTTTACTACATCCCTCAGAATGCAATCCCTTAGCAAGATCAAAACTTGTGATCCGTCCATTTTTCGCTTCCTTATATCGTCTAATATTGCTCTCGTCTCTTGCATTTTTTTCAGCATTTCCTAATTCGTTTTCCTCTCTACCCTGCTAACCTTCTTTATTTTACTCCACATCCAAATTTCCAAGGTTAAAATTTAGGCAATCAAGTTCGAAAGTCAAAATAAAATTTGACTGAGTTCTGAAGACAAGTTCTGAAGACTAAAAGAATAAAAGTTCTGAAGACAACATTATTTTCTAGTAAGGAATGTATATAGAACTTCTTTTAATATTTTTTGCTGTGTAACAAACAACAATTTCATCACGTTAACATTCCGATTTTTCTATTTAAAAACAACGTTGCTGTCTGATAGAATCATAAGGAACTAATTGCACTGAAATATCATTCTGTAGGGAATTACCTTTTATTTTTTCTTGATTAATTTATCTAGAAGATATTTGCAACGTTATATAAAATTAGCAATTATTGCGGAGAAAGTCAAATCACTACCCCAGCAATAATAATAATAATAATAATAATAATAATAATAATATTTGAAGGTGACCAAGAAAGTTTTGTCTCTTTGTGGAGGTCTGTGTTCAATTTGCCTTCACACCGTGAGTTGAATGCGAATGGATATAAGGTGAAGGTCAGTTGTTGGACGAGACGAGACGAGACAGAATTTTCATGAAAGGGTACGAGATGAGACAGAGCTCTTTCAATAGAAACATATGCACTTTTCCAGACGAGACTACCTTCACGACACATTTTCGAAACGAGAATGCCCCAAACCAGGTCTCGTGAGCAACACTAGTAAGTATATCCAACATACTACTTGGTTGTGGCTGTTCAGGTACACCGTGAACGTGCGTAAGGACTGAGTGAACATGGGGCCTTCACAGAGCGTCATAAGGGCTTGTTTGCTGTACGAGTTCAAATTGCTGCTCCGCGGGGCGGAAGATATGACAGACCTTTGGTGAGGGTGTCGTGACTACGCGGAGAGTGCAGTGGTATGACGGTTTAAGGACGGTGACGAAACACTCGAAGACGCACCACGTGCCGGAAGACAAACAGATGTTCAAAATAAAGATCTTCAGGCAGCAATTGAGGCGAAGACAGACATGTGAGGAACTGGTACTACATTTCAGTGTAAGTGGAGAAACCATTCGGCACCACCACCATCAACTTGGGAAGCACTGCAAGTTGGGTTTATAGGTCCTACATGATTTGGCTTGGAGCCAGAAAGCAACGCGAGCAGACACCTGTGTTTCTTTGGTGTCTCGTCTGAGGAAGGAGCAATTTCTGGACAGGGTGTTGACATGTGATGGGAAGTGGGTCCTGTACGAAGCTCCACGGCGCCGTCATTGTTGGTTAGCATCCCATGAACCGGTTCAAAAATAGCCCAAGCCAGCACTACGCCAGAATAAGGTTCTCCTGTGCATTTTGTGGACTGCTCGAGGCATCGTCCATCGGGAACTGCTACCAGCTGGTCAGATCATCAATGCAACTGTGTACTGTCACTGTGTACTGTCTGGATCCAGCAGTTCTGAATCGCAAAGGGGTCCTCTTGTTACAAGGCAACGCTAAGCCCCACGTGGCTAAAATGACCCAGTACATCATTCTACGCCTTGGATGGAAAACACTATTGGATCCGCCATACTCCACGGACATTGTACCGTCCGATTATCACCTGTTCCATTCCTTGGGCAATCACATTAGAGAACGCCAATTCAAATCGCTAGTAGAGGTTCAATATGCACTTGATACCTTCTTCACTTCACTTCCCACCAAGTTCGACTGCGATGGAATCCATGGCCTTCCAGAACGTTTTCAGAAGGTCGTCGAGGCTGATGGAGACGATTTTTGATATTCCAGGTACGTCTTAGGTTACATACCAATGTTCGAAGGTGTTGGTGAAAAGGCGATGGAACTTTCTTGGGCACTCTTAAAGTTATAATAATAATAATAATAATAATAATAATAATAATAATAATAATAATAATAATAATAATAATAATAATAATAATAATAATAATAATAATGTGTCCTGCCCAAAGGCAGATGTTTGACCCGAAGGTCCATGAGTATTGATTCCAGCTCGTACCAAGTAAGTTTTCTGGTGAACAAACCCCATGTGCATGGGTTTTCTCGGTGTTCTCCCATTTCCTCCCACTTTCTTCATTCAACCACTTCAATTATTTCTCATCATCACTGTCTCTCTTAGCGTTGGTGCATAACGTGGGACGTTAACTAGATATTTCTTTTCAATTTCACTTAATGTGACATTTAACTTGACATAGAAACGCAGAAAGGAAAAAAGTCAGTAGTAATATTAATTACAATACCAATTAGTTAATATAGGGTAAAATTAAAATTTTATTACTATTTCACCTTCAATTAGTCACATTTATCATTCATACACCAACTTCGAATTGAATTCTACAACAAAGCTCTTTATACACTGCTCCACAAAACTTAAGCAACCCGAGAGAACGTGGTATAAGTGACTTGTGGGGCAAATTCAACACTGGTTAGTGGCATGAACATACACAGAGACACACAGGCAAGGCGAGCACCCTCTCTATCGTATAAGCAGCACCGTTACAAGCGCGGTGAACACATTATGCCATCAGGCGTACACCACAGCCCAGTAGTGTCCGAGGTTCCAAGCATTAAGTTAGTGGTTCTTGTGTGCGGTACACACCTTGCAATGGCTGGTAGACGACATTTGAGTGACTTTGACCGCGGGCGAATGGTTGGGCGGTTGGAATTGGGCCGATCGCAAGTGCAAGTGGCGCAGGAATTCAATGTGAACAAAAGTGTTGTGTCGAGGCTGTGGAGTCGCTTCCAAACTGAAGGTGAAGTCAGTAGACGTCATGAAGAAGGCCGTCCGAAGAAGACGTCGGCTGTCGATGACCGATTTCTCACAATGTCTGCCAAACGTAACCGTCAAGCTTCATGCTCTCAACTGACCAAAGAGTTGTTTCAGGCTACAGGACAACGCTTGAGTCGTGAAACTGTTCGTCGGCGGCTCAATAGAGCAGGACTGTATGCAAGAAGGCCTGTGCTGTGTGTGCCATTGAAACTGGAGCACAAACGTGCGCGTTACACATGGTGTCAGGAACATGTTGCATGGGGAACAACCAGTGGGTGCGTGTCATGTTCTCCGATGAGTCGAGATTCAGCCTGTCGTCTGATTCTGGTCGGAGATTAGTGTGGAGAGAGCCAGGAACACGCTATCATCCAAACTTCATTGCTGAACGGCCGTCCTATGGCGGTGGTTCCATTATGGTGTGGGGTGGAATTATGCTGGATGGGAAAACGGACCTCCATATTGTGCAACGTGCCACTTTGACAGCACAACGATACCGGGATGAAATTCTCAACACACATGTGCGCAATTTCAGCGGAACATTTAGACCAGACCTGTTCATGGATGGCAATGCCCTCCCACACTGTGCATATCTTGTGTCCGAGTACCTGGAGAGCGGAGGCATTACGCGTATTGCATGGCCTGCATATTCGCCGGACTTGAATCCCGTTGAGAATGTGTGGGAGGCTCTTGGACGGCGAATAGCGCAGTGCAGTCCACCAGTTTGCACTCTCCCTGATCTGCAAACAGCTCTCCTCGAGGAGTGGCGCCATCTGCCACAAGACTTGTTAAACACTCTGATTTGCAGCATGGAGGCCAGATGTCGTGCCTGTATAGCTGTTCGTGGCAAACACACGCCATATTGACTGCCTATGCCCTAGCACAATCCAGCTTCACTTGTTGAGGTATCGTTGTGCTGAAATTTTTGGTAACCCTGTACATCTTAACGGTATTGTTCGTCTTCCTTTGTGTTGTTTTTTTCATCTGGACCGTCTTTTTGTTCATTATACTTGGTGCAGTGATCGTGTAGTTTTATTTTCTGCCATTTTCTTCGAGTTGCTTAAGTTTTGTGGAGCAGTGTAGTATTCCGTATAGAAAATAAGTGAAGAATGTAACGACCCGACCCGAGTGACCCGACACGAGCTAACCCGACTGACCCGACCCGACAACCCGACCCGTAACCCGACCCGTTTGAGAGCACTATCAGAGGGGTACTATTTACAGTACAATTTATTTTGTATGGTTTAGCATACTTTAAGGCTACCATACTTTTTGAAAACAGAAAAAACGGGACGTCTTACAAATTAGTAGTAAATATTGCATTTTGTATTAATTTTATCTTTCGAATTTTACTACAGTATCGCACTAGTTATACAACTTAAAATAATGTATTAATATAGTCCATACTCAGTGGCGTATTTAGGGGGAGGGCTTCCGGGCTCAAGCCCCCCACCGAAATCTTACTTACTATAGTAAAGTATATGAAATATCTTGCAGAATTTTCATATTTTCAGGCAAAGCACCCCCGGAAGTTAGCAAAGCCCCTCCCGAAACAAAATCGTAAATACGCCACTGTCCATACTTAATCAACAGTGCTAAACATTATTATAGAAGCTAGAAGCTGTTATACAATATAAACGCAATCAGTGAACATACAATATTTAGGCAAAAATTATATTTTTAATATTATTTCACATACCACCTCACATGATCTACATGTCTATAAAGAAAAATATCCAGATTTATGAAGTTGTTTCAAAATTTCAATAGGCTGATTTATTTTTGTTAAGCTAAAATGCGAACTAAAAGAAAGCAATTTGCATAATTGTTTTTCTGAAGCAGAAAAAAAAATGTGTTTTCGGGGCTGGTCTGCAACGTCACAAGAATTTGTTGCCACCTCGGGGTATACATTCTTACTTTTAGTGATAAGAGTGCTACTTAGGAGGATTTAAACATAGCATGTTATATCCGGGGAAGCAGCGATTGCAATAATAATAAAGATTAGAATGAAATTGTTCCTATAGTATTGTCGGAATTAAAAGCAAAAGGAATAAGTCGATTTTATTATATTTTCAGAAATTTTTATATGTAATTAATAATAATAATAAAGAAAAAAACAGGACAAGAAGGAAAATTTCTGCACACCGGGACAAATTTTAAGAAACCGGGGCGTATGGTAGCCTTACATACTTATTTGCATGCGGAGTGTCAGTACGGAGCCACTACGTAGCAGAGTTGAAACAAAACCTCGTAAATAGGTTGCCAACTCAGGAAAACAAAATTACCGGCACACCCTCAAAATTCTCTGTACAAATGAGAAACTGAAGACTGTATTGATCGTTATTGTATTTACCAGCAATTGCCACTTGTTTAAAATTATCGAAACAGATGACTAATACTGGATATTAATCTTTATGTAACAATAGTTGATTCATAAAATGAAATTTACTCTTCACTTCAAACAAAGGAAATTGCTTTAAAAAGTCATTTTCTACTCTCAATAAATGAATAAAATTCTTTTACAATAAAATATAAGTGTTATCAAATTTGTTATATTAAATAAATAAAAAAAACTGCCATACATTAAAAAAATATCGATAATGTATAATACAACGAAAATTTGTGTTTGTAAAGGCACTCTTGAAAAATTTCGATGTTCAATGTTATATTCTGGATTGCAGATTCCAAAATACCGGTCAGAAGGGGTCTAATAAGAAGTTTGTACCGGTCACGGCCTTAATCAAAATCACAGCAAATACCGGCCAGTTAGCAACTCTACTCGTAAATCAGAATGCTGAATGCACCAAAATACTTCACCATGCATTCTATAGTTTCTGCAAAATGAATTTAATGAAGATGATCAAATAAAACAAAATACTGTGCTATAATTTTCCCTTTAACAGTCTACTTTGTGAATTTGTTATATCTTCCACTTATCAATTTCCTGTACGAGATGAGAATAACGGTTTCTGCGCAAGATAGAAAGAAAAAAAAATTTTCTCATAAGGATTCAGTTCACGTAAGAAATAATGAATAAGTTTAATAATAAGAGCCGAGGAGTGATAAACTAAGTCAGCAATAATGATTGTAAGTATAAATATAAATATAAAAAAAACAAAAAAACATTTAATTCCATCATCGTTAGGATGGATGCCATTAATTGTGTACAAACAAAAATTACGCATGCATATTTCTGTACAAACGATGTACAAACAATTACGAAAATTTGTGATTCAATTGGACATGTTGGTGGGAAGCTACCACTTAGAGAGCCCCCAGTTTGTTCTCGTTCTGGAGGCGCCCCTAATTGTGTACAAACGAAAATTTTGCCTGAACATTTCTGTAAAAACGACGTACAAACGATTGCGACAATTTGTGATTGAATTGGACATGGTCGGGGGCTACCACTTAGAAAGCCCCACATTGTTTTCGTTCTGGCGGCGCCCCTAATTGTGAACAAACAAACATTTCGCCTGCCCGTTTCTGTACAAATGAAGTACAAACGATTGCGATAATTTGTGATTGAATAGAACATGTTGGTGGGGGGCTACCAGTTAGAGAGTCCCCCACTTTGTTTTCGTTCTAGCGGCGCCCCTAATTGTGTACGAACATACATTTTGCCTGCACATTTCTGTACAAATGAAGTACAAACGATTGTGACAATTTGTGATTCAATTGGACATGATGGGGTGGGCTACCACTTAGACAGCCCCTCACTTTGTTTTCGCCCTGGCGGCGCCCCTAAGTTTGTTCAAACAAACATTTCGCCTGCACATTTCTGTACAAACGATGCACAAACGAATGCGACAACTTGTGATTGAATTGGACATGGTGGGGGGCTACCACTTAGACAGCCCCCATTTTTTTCTGTTCTGGCGGCGCCCTTAATTATGTACAAACGAAAATTTCGGGTGCACATTTCTGTACAAACGAAGTACAAACGATTGCGACAATTTGTGATTGAATAGGAGATGGTCGGGGACTACCACTTAGACAGACCCCAATTTTTTTGTTCTGGCGGCGCCCCTAATTGCGTGCGAACATACATTTCGCCTGCACATTTCTGTACAAATGTAGTACAAACAATTGCGACAATTTGTGATTCAATTGGACATGGTGGGAGGGGGGGCTACCACTTAGACAGCACCCAATTTTTTCTGTTCTGGCGGCGCCCCTAATTATGTACAAACAAAAATTTCGCTTCACGTTTCTGTACAAACGAAGTACAAACGATTGCTATAATTTGTGATTGAATAGAACATGTTGGTGGGGGGCTACCATTGAGACAGCCCCACTTTGTTTTCGTTCTGGCGCCGCCCCTAATAGTGTACAAACGAAAATTTGGCTGCACATTTCTGTACAAACAATGTACAAACGATTGCGATACTTTGTGATTCAATTGGACATCGTGGGGGGAGCTACCACTCAGACAGTTCCCCATTTTGTTTTCGTTCTGGCGGCGCCCCTAAGTTTGTTCAAACAAACATTTCGCCTGCACATTTCTGTACAAACGATGCACAAACGAATGCGACAACTTGTGATTGAATTGGACATGGTGGGGGCTACCACTTAGACAGCCCCCATTTTTTTCTGTTCTGGCGGCGCCCTTAATTATGTACAAACGAAAATTTCAGGTGCACATTTCTGTACAAACGAAGTACAAACGATTGCGACAATTTGTGATTGAATAGGACATGGTCGGGGGCTACCACTTAGACAGCCCCCAATTTTTTTCGTTCTGGCGGCGCCCCTAATTGCGTGCGAACATACATTTCGCCTGCACATTTCTGTACAAACGAAGTACAAACAATTGCGACAATTTGTGATTCAATTGGACATGGTGGGGGGCTACCACTTAGACAGCCCCCATTTTTTTCTGTTCTGGCGACGCCCCTAATTGTGTACAAACGAAAATTTCGCCTGCACATTTCTGCACAAACGAAGTACAAACGATTGCGATAATTAGTGATTGAATAGAACATGTTGGTGGGGGGGCTACCAGTTAAACAGCCCCAATTTGTTTTCGTTCTGGCGGCGCCCCTAATAGTGTACAAACGAAAGTTTGGCCTGTACATTTCTGTACAAACAATGTACAAACGATTGCGGCAATTTGTGATTCAATTGGACATGGTAGGGGCTACCATTTAGGGGAACTCCCTCGAGAGGAATCACTCTACTTATTTATTGCAAAAAGCAGAATTTAAAAATTCGCATTCGTCCAAGTTATCGTGTGAAGTAACAGCCGTTTGTATGTACGCACTAATATTGATAAGTTCCACTACGCGATCCCAATTAATAGTTCATATACCCGCGCCACGCACACACACTAGCATTTGTACACACGAAAGTATACCTGGTAGTATCCACACGCTTACGCCGGAACTAGAAACAAACAAACACACACACACACACACACACACACACACACACACAGGGAGAGAGAAAGAGAGAGAGAGAATATCTTGTTGTACCTTTATACTGAATGCACCATTACTCACAAAATCAGTTAAAAAAGAAAAAAGAAAAAAGTTGTAAATGAAACTTTCAAAGATTGGTACCACTGCTGCGTGTCACACATGAGATTGTTCCATAATGATTGATTCGTAATATGATGTATATGGGTTTCTTAATGGTAGTATAACAAAATGCCTTCAAATTGACCACTAAATAAAAAGTGAAATTTATTTCTCAAATTTTGTAAAATCGAAGTCGGTGGGCATTATGGGAACAGTCTACAATAACAATATATGCAAATAAATATTAATATACTTCACGTTTTCCAGTGGGTGCAAGAAAGCTTCGAATAGTATTTGTTGCCACAAGCATTAGCTGATGTAAATATATATATATATATATATATATATATATATATATATATATATATATATATATATATATATATATATGGTTCAATGTCAATAGGGCCCGAGAAAAGGGCGAGGATAGAAAGCACGCAGTCAAAATGGCCCCGGTCAGAAAGACCCCGCGTCAAAAGAGCAAGGTCAAAAGTGGCCCGCGTCAAAAGGTTTACCTCGTCAAAAGGGGCCCGGATTAAAAGATCGTCGCGGGAAGAGAGCCCGAGTCAAAAGGGGCAAATGTCAAAAACCCGAGTCAAAGAGGACTCCACCTCAAAAGGGCACAGGTCAAAAAGTTCTCGCGAGTAAAGAGGCCGAGTCAAAAGGACCCTATGTCAAAAAAGCCCGGGTCAAAAAGGACCCCGCCTCAAAAGGGCATAGGTCAAATGGTCCTCGCCAGTAATGAGGCCGAGTCAAAAGGGCCCTTTGTCAAAAAGCCCGGGACAAAAAAGACCCAGCCTTAAAAGGGCACGGGTCAAAACGGCCCCGCGTCAAAAGAGTCCGGTTAATACAATTCCATGGCTAAAAATCATGAAATCAAGAGTGGAAATCAGGAGAAAGGACGAGATATGACCATTGGGTAACTAATTTTAGTGAACCCTGATCGTTGATAATCTATTTACTCATACCTTCCCCCTGCCCCGCGCATTTCAGCTCTTGAATATATATATATATATATATTCCATATCAGAAGGGCCCGACAAAAGGGCGAGAATAGAAAGGCCCGAGTCAAAACTGCCCCGGTCAAAAAGGCCACACGACAAAAGTGCCCGAGTCAAAAAGGCCCTATGTCAAAAAAACCCGGCTCAAAGAAAACTCCGCACCAAAACGGCCCGGATCTCAAACGGCCCCGCGTCAAAAAGACAGAAGTCAAAAAGGCCCAGCGTTAAGAGGAACAGAGTCAAAAGAGCCCCGCGTCAAAGGGCCCGGTAAATACAATTCTGCGCCTGATCGTTCATCATCTATTTACTCATCCCCGCCACCTGCCCTCCACATTTCAGCTGGTGAAAGTATATATATATATATATATATATATATATAGCTCTATGTCAGATTGGTACGGACAAAAGGGGGAAGACAGAAATGCATGAGTAAAAAGGGACCGGCGACAAAAGGGCCCGAGTCGAAAGGGCCACGCGACAAAAAGCCTTGAGTCAAAAAGGCCCCGCGTTAAAAGAGGCCGAATCAAAGAAACCCCGCGTCAAAAAGGTCCTTGTCAAAGAGGCCCCGCGACAAAAGGCCCGGTAAATACAATTCCATGGCTAAAAAGCCTATCAGGAGTGCAAATCAGGAGAAGGAAAGAGATATGACCAGTTGCGTAACTAATTTTACTGCGCTCTGGATCGTTGATCATCTATTTACTCATACCTTTCCCATGCCCCCACGCACTTCAGCTGCTGAATATATATTCTATGTCAGAAGGGCACGAACAAAACGGCGAGGACCGAAATGCCCGAGTCTAAAGTGCCCCATGACAAAACTGCCCGAGTCAAAAACGGCCCCATGTCTAAAGTGCTCTATCAAAAGGGCTCGGCGACCAAAGGACCCGAGTCAAAAGGATCCAAATTAAAACGGTTCCCGGTCAAAGAGCCCGTACTCGGTAACAAGAGAACCCGCGTCAAAGAGGCCGTGGTCAAAAGGGCCGGAGTCAAAACGGTCCCGCGTCAATAGGGTTCGAGTCGAAAGTGCCCCACGTAAAATAGGCCCGACTGAAAAAGACCCCGCGTCAAAAGGGCCCGGTAAATACGGTTCCACGGCTAAAAAGCCTGAGATCAAAGCAACAGTAGAAATCAGCATGCACAAGTGGATATTGTCCGTTTGGTACGTTTAAGTGTTTCTGCAAAAGTAGGAAAGATATCTGTAGTTATTAGTTAAAAATGAAATTTTAATGCTGATATTAGTTTCGTTTGCTTGTTGATTGTTCTCCAACAATCGCTATTGCTTAAGTCATTCTCCATGAAAGTTTACTTGCAGTCCCGCCTTTCTAAATTTGTATTCTCGTGACATAACCCAATCAAACTTTATCTATTATTGACTTTCCCCTTAGTTCTAAAATTCCATTTTTACTCCCTGGATCAAAGTATAGTGTGAAAAATATTCTGTGAAAAGGATTAGTTTAATTTTGCTATGAGAAGACACATGTGGAGCTGTATACAAGTTTAGTCAAAAGTATTGGGACAGAACAATAATAACGACGTTAGTGGACGGAGGCAAAATAAATGTTACAATTAGCTTTATTGCATTTATCTCGAGTGGGTTCACCTTCGAAGCCATCTTGAATTCCGCCATATTGAATATTCCACAATATTTTCTAATGTAAAAGGCTATGATTTTAGACTTTACTTAGACTTGAACATTCCCACAAATGAGAATGTGGACTCCTTTTTTGACACATCATCTGTTTAAGACAGTGTTCTCTGCTTTACAGGGTGTTCTATGTTTAAAAGTAAATTATAGACATTCAGTCTAGCGTCTAGAGCATCATCCCTATTCATCGTAGGATCATGGTTCATACCTCGTTTTTTCACAATAAAGCAGCCTTTCAAATGGTAACTCCAAATAAAAAAAACTGCAACCGCTAACGCCGTGCAGTTAGGCCACCCAATATACACATTCTTATCCCATAATCGTATCAGGTAAAGAGACCCCCTCTCTCTCCTCCTTTCTTCACTCCCATACTAAAATTAGCTAATAACAAATTAGCTTATTTCAAACTACATATGTATTAGTTTTGATAAAATGAAATAACAAAACCGAGACGAAACAAGATTCATACAATGAGGCAGAGAGACAGAGAAGAAGAAAAAGAAAAGGGAGAACAGATAAAACTATGGAATTCAAACGTAGTAAGATAAGAACCTAGCATTATAAAGTTCCGTTTCCAGAAATCCAACAGTAATATAGAAATAACGTTTTTTTTTTTTTACATATATTCGAATATATAGAGGATGCTTTAAACATTCATTATGACCCTTGAATAATGGATAGCATACTCAATTTCAAGTAGAATTGTAGATGTTTGAGACACACCTAGGATAATGTCAAAAGTTTAACACATATGCTTTGTTTCCGCGTGCTTCGATTGCAAATTCGGTAGTGTTTATTGGACGTACAGATGCAAAATACACTCTAATATACCCAGTAGATAGCGTTGGTATATTAGACTACTAATACAAACTGAACAAAAAACGAAAAACGAAACGAAAAGAAAAGAGAAAGAAAGAAAGAAAGAAAGAAAGAAAGAAAGAAAGAAAGAAAGAGAAAATTGAAGAGTGATATTTTACTGGGACTCAATTTCTATCAGATATATCCTATATTAAAAGTCCAGACTGTATCGTAATGAAAAGTTACAATTGTTGGAAAGGAAAAATTTATGTTCCACATAGATGTAGCATGTTTCAAATTTCAACGTGAATAAAACACATTGAATTATAGGATGGGATCAAATTTTGTGTCGAACTAGTATAAATAAAATTTTGTTTTCAAATAACCAAACAAGTTACAATTTTCTAGTCTTTTCCGAAGATTTATCTGTTCCGAATATCCAGCATTGGTTTAATCTCTCCCGGATATAACTAATTTGCACAGATAGAATGAACAACTAAGAGCTCAAACGGATCATCATGCCAGTCCGGTGATGTTGGTTAGGTTAGAGACCACCACTGGGTCGAGGATTGAAATCCGTGGTGACTCGGTAATTCGACTGAGACTCGGTAACCCAGGGAATAAAAAAGAGGTTTTACTTATTCCCTTGCGTTTAAACAGAATTTTTTCTGTCAGAGATGACCAGGACTGGAGATGTTATCCCCAGAGCACGAAAAACACCACGGCTAAGTTAACAGTTAATTAGATTTTCCAGATCATTTATATCGGGCTTCTGCTCCGTTTTAACTTTAGAATATGAAGTGCATATATCTGTGAGAGGGAGGGAAGTGAAAGATGCAAAGACAAGATAGGGAAACGTCAAGAAAGGGAGAGAGAGACGGGACGAATATAAATATGGAGTATAGTTATCGTTGTAATGTATGATGTAGAACGCAGACACTGTTTGCTCGAACTATCGCCAGTGTTGCCTTGAAAGATCTCCATCAGAAGATGAATCTGTGTTTGCAGCCATTATTTTATGCGGAAAAATCGTACTACCTGATGTGGAGTCGAACGGATATTTTCCATTTGGAAGTCTGACACGTTACCACTACAACACCGATTGCTTTAGCGAAACATTGTTTAACAAATGGCGTAGTGTTTCTTTCTGTGAACGATAACACGAAAAGTGTATACTGCAGATCAATGATGTCTTTGGAATGTCCTGGTAATTCCCTTGCTCTTTTCCAACCAACATTCATAAATCGTCTCTATCATGATACAGTTGTTTGCTTTCACATTCTTACGTATTGCTTGTCCAGTACGATAAGTCGATTCTTTACAATCACTTTGTAAAAAATTAACTTCACGTGAACAGGATTTGAACTTATGTTAGATAGCTGTAATTATTTGTAAGGCCATTGCGTTACCCCTACACTATCATGCCTCTAAAATTAGAATCCAAATATAACTTACTTTAGCCCTGATCCTTGGAACGAACCGGCTTCTTCCTCTAAGGTTATTTGCAGCAAAGTGCACAACGAAATTATTTATTCGACGGCCTAGAGCAGCGTTAACCAACCGGTGTGCCGCGTTGAATCGAAACAAAGTTATTAATTTTAGAGCAATCACATTGCAAAACCTAGAAACGTTTGTTTTTTACATTACTATCAACCTCTACTATGAATCTACAATTTTAAGTTTCATACGGGGGTTACTGTTCTGTACATTTCTAATGTTGAAAAAAGTATTTCTTATCATTGTTATAACCATTATTGCTTCTTTACTGTGGCAGGCTTTTTCGTAACTTGAAAATTAAAAATATCATTGAATCCTTTCGACAAATTATTTAGATTTGTGTTTTAAAAGTAAAAGAGATTTGTTTGTTCGTTCGTTAGTTACTGATCTTCCTTCTTAGTAAAAGGTTGGATATAGTTTTTAACCCTAGAAAGACCCTGGAGTCGCTGGCGACCCACGTGTGTTGACTTACGCATCTGTGCCTACGCTAAATAACCTAAATAGTTAATGATTTGCCTACCTTCAGAGCATGAGCAGTGGTCAACGTAGGAACAGTTAATTGTTGGTTCTGCACATTATTTGTATTTATTTTTTGCAGCTGGGTCATATACTCCCCCAGGGTATTCTTTGTGCTACGAAAATAGCATTGTCAGAAATTTTTATTTTTTTCTTCTTTCGATCTCTTTACGGCTGAAGTGCAACATATCATGGCGTCAATAAGTAAAGGACTCAAATTGGGAGAAATAACTGCAATACTTAGTGAGGAGACATCAGAACCAAACTGTGAAGAATAACCAAGCGGCAGATCTGTGGTCGGTGTGTTTTCTGTTTCCGGGACAAACAATATATGTGTATTGCTTACGCAACTTATGTGCTGAACATTGTTTTGGAACTTGTTGTGACTGCAAAGATGTGAAGTGACTTTCATTAATACTGCGAACAAATTGGAATTTTTAAAACTTGTGTAGCTGTTTCAAATAATTTGGACGGGAAAAGAACTTTAAGACATAGTTTCAAGCAATACGACTAAGGAACAGAACGTTTGGTATTCTTCTACCTGGTGACCTACCTGGCTACATCTATAACAATAACCTAACCTAACCAGTTGCAAATAGATATAGCCAGATAGGTCACCAGCTAGAAGATTATCGAAAATTTAATAGTAAACCATTAATCCAATATTTGTGTTCAATAATCAAAGCTATTGTCAGACTATGAGAAATATCACATGTATAGGGTGACGTACACATGTAGTCTAATCTAAAATAAATTAGCACATGGTACCAAGTAGTAATCGCCCCACTTGAGGCAAATTTGGACTTTGACCCCGACCTTTGTGACGTCATAGGTCAAAGGTCAATGATCTTAGCTCAGGGTCAATGACCTAGGGGTACTTAGGACCACCCCCTCTAAATTTTGGCAGGGGTACCTTGGCCCACCCCCTAAATTTTGGCAGGGGTACATAGGACCACCCCCCTTAAATTTTGGAAATTGCCAAATCTAAAAATTGGGTATGGTAGCCTAGGACCATAGTATGTACGTCTATCAGTATTGGGGGTCTATGTCGTTCCCTCTTATGGGTAAAAAAATTGCCAAAAATTGAATTTTCGGGGGTTTTTGACCTAATTTATCCCCTTTGATGAGGTGTTATTACCCTATATAGTTATATGGGCGTATACAGGGGTCCATTAGCTTTCATAACATATGGGTATATTAATGCACCCCTTGAAAAATTTGGGAGGGGTACCTTAGCCCACCCCTTAAATTTTGGAAATTGCCCAATTTAAACATTGGGTATTATAGTACAGGACCCTAATATGTATCATGATAAATTTGGGTGGTCCACCTCGTCCCCTTTTAGGGGTACAAAATTGCCATAAATATAAACGTAAGCAATACGTTATACCACGTGTTTGGTTTTCGGCCTAATTTATCTCCTTGGATGAGGTCCTATTACCTTATATAGTTATATGGGCATATACAGGGGTCCATTCCCTTTCATAAGACATAGGAATATTAATGCACCCCTTGAAAAATTTGGGAGGGGTACCATGGCCCACCCCTTAAATTTTGGAAATTGCCAAATCTAAAAATTGGGTGTGGTAGCCTAGGACCATAGTATGTACCTCTATCACTATTGGGGGTCTACGTCGTTCCCTTTCATGTGTAAAAAAATTGCCAAAAATTCAAATTTCGGGGGTTTTTGACCTAATTTATCCCCTTTGATGAGGTGTTATTACCTTATATGGTTATATGGGCGTATACAGGGGTCCATTCCCTTTCATAACATATGGGTATATTAATGCACCCCTTGAAAACTTTGGGAGGGGTACCTTGGCCCACCCCTTAAATTTTGGAAATTGCCCATTTTCAACATTGGGTATTATAGTACAGGACTCTAATATGTATCATGATAAATTTGGGTGCTCCACCTCGTTCCCTTCTAGGGGTACAAAATTGCCAAAAAATAAACGTAAGCAATACGTTATACCACGTGTTTGGTTTTTGGTCGATTTTATCCCCTTTGATGAGGTGTTATTATTCTATATAGTTATACGGTCATGTATAGGGGTCCATTACCTTTCATAAGATATGGGTATATTTGTGCACTCCTTTAAAAATTTGGGAGGGGTACCTTGGCCCACCCCTTAAATTTTGGAAATTGCCCAATTTAAAACATTTGGTATTATAGTACCGGACCCTAACATGTATTATGATAAATTTGGGTGGTCCACCTCGTTCCCTTTTAGGGGTACAAAATTGTCAAAATATAAACGTAAGCAATACGTTGTACCACGTGTTTGTTCTTTTGGCCCAATTTATCCTCTTGGATGAGGTTCTATTACCTTATATGGTTATATGGTTATGTATAGGGGTCTATTCCCTATCATAAGACATAGGTACATTTGTGCACTCCTTTAAAAATTTGGGAGGGGTACTTTGGCCCACCCCTTAAATTTTAGAAATTGCTCATTTTATATATGTGGTATTATAGTACTGGACCCTAACATGTATTATTATGATAAATTTGAGTGGTTCACCTCGTTCCCTTTTAGGGGTACGAAATTGCCAAATTTTAGTACAACCACGTGTTTGGTATTTTGGTTCAATTTATCCCCTTGGATGAGGTCCTATTACCTTATATGATATATGGTTATGTATATTGGTCCATTCCCTATTATAAGACATGGGTATATTGATGCACCCCGGGAGGGGTACCTTGGCCCACCTCTTTATTTTGGAAATTGCCCAATTTAAACATTTGGTATAATAGTATAAGACCCTAATATATATTACTATAAATTTGGGTGGTCCATCTTGTTTCCTTTCATGGGTACGAAATTGCCAAATTTTAGTACAACCACATGTTTCGTTTTTGACCTAATTTATTCCCTTGGATGATGTCCTATTACCTAATATGATTATATGGTCTTGTATAGGGTCCATTTTCTATCATAAGACATAGGTACATTGATGCACCACTTTAAATTTTTGGGAGGTGTACCACAGCCAATCCCTTAAATTTTGGAAATTTTTCAATTTAAGCATTCGCTATCATAGTGCATGACCTTAATATGTATCATGATAAATTTGGGTGGTCCACCTTGTTCCCTTTCATGAGTAAAAAAAATTGCCAAAATATAAAGATAAGCAATATGTTGTATCACGTGTTTGGTTTTTGGCCCAATTTATCCCGTTTGATGCGGTCTTATTACCGTATATGTTTATATGGTCATGTATATAGGTTCATTTCATAAGACATGAGTACATTGATGCACCCTTTAAAAATTTGGGAGGGGTATCTTGACTCATCCACTCAGTTTTAGAAATTGTTTAATATAAGCATTTGGTATCTTCGTACAGGTCTTCAATATGTACCACTATAAATTTGGATGGTCCACATCGTTCCCTTTCATGGGTAAAGAACTACCAAAAATCAAATTTCGGAGGTTATTGACCCCTATTTAATACGTTATATGGTTTATTACCTCTATATGTTTATGTTCTCTTTCAAATTTGGGAATTATCAAATAACAAAATTCGGTAAACGTTTTCTAGGACCCATTGGTATTCCTCTTATGACCAAATATTCAAAATTTAAAGGTTATTGACCGGCTTTATTATTGAATAAGTACAGGATTTATTACTTTTTCATAAGACACAGGTGTATTTGTGTACCAATCTTAAATTTTGGGAGAGGTACATTTCTTATTGTCATATCAATAATTGGTAATTGTTCTTTGGGTAAATCATTGTGAAATATGAGTATGATCACGTGATCAGTTATTGACCTATGATGGGATTAGGAGTCCAGGACATTGGTACATTTAAACTTTGTAGGATAATTTGAGAATGCGTCATTGGTATTGATTATTACAGCCAAATATAAACGTAAGCAATACGATGTACCACGTGATTGACCTTGATGAGGTAGTGTACAAGGATACATAGCTAACCTTATTGAATCTTATGACTCATAGTCTTAAGGGAATATATGCTACAACACTGGCAAAGTTATTGTTGATGCAATTTGATTGGTTGATCACTATCTTTCGTGCAATCTGATTGGCTGATCACTATCTTTTGTGCAATTTGATTGGTTGCTGATTTTCAAATCTTTGCTGCATTCAGTTTTGTGTCTTATGAAAAAGTAATAAATCCTGTACTTATTCAATAATAAAGCCGGTCAATAACCTTTAAATTTTGAATATTTGGCCATAAGAGGAACACCAATGGGTCCTAGAAAACGTTTACCGAATTTTGTTATTTGATAATTCCCAAATTTAAAAGGGCACATAAACATATGAAGGTAATAAACCTTTGTACATACCCATATAACGTGCTAAAAAGGTGTCAATAACCTCCGAAATTTGATTTTTTGGTAGTTCTTTACCCATGAAAGGGAACGATGTGGACCATCCAAATTTATAGTGGTACATATTGAAGTCCTGTACTATGATACCAAATGCTTATATTAAACAATTTCTAAAACCGAGTGGATGAGCCAAGATACCCCTCCCAAATTTTTAAAGGGTGCGTCAATGTACCCATGTCTTATGATAGGAAATGAACCCATATACATGACCATATAACCATATAAGGTAATAGAACCTCATCAAAGGGGAGAAATTGGGCCAAAAACCAAACACATGGTACAACATATTGCTTATGTTTATATTTTAGCAATTTTTACCCATGAAAGGGAACAAGATGGACCACCCAAATTTATCATGATACATGTTGAGGCATGTACTATGATACCAAATGCTCAAATTGGAAAATTTCCAAAATTTAAGGGGTTGGCCATGGTACCCCTTCCAAAAATTTAAAGGGTGCATCAATGTACCCATGTCTTATAATAGGAAATGGACCAATATATACATGACCATATAACCATATAAGGTAATAGGACCTCATCCAAGGGGATAAATTGAGCCAAAACCAAACACGTGGTTGTACTAAAATTTGGCAATTGTGTACCCATGAAAGGGAACGAGGTGGACCACCAAAATTTATAGTAATTTATATTAGGGTCCTATACTATAATACCAAACATATAAAAGGGACAATTTCCAAAATTAAAGGGGTGGGTCAAAGTACCCCTCCCGGGTGCACAAATGTACCTATGTCTTATGATAGGAAATGAATCCCCATACGTGACCATATAACGTATAAGGTAATAGGACCTCATCCAATGGAATAGATTAGGTAAAAAACGAAACACGTGGTACAACGTATTGCTTACGTTTATATTTTGGCAATTTTGTACCCCTAAAAGGAAACGAAGTTACAGTAATATATATTAGGGTCCTATACTATTATACCAAATGTTTAAATTGGGCAATTTTATAAATTAAAGGGTGGTCAAAGGTACCCCTCCCAAATTTTTCAAGGGGGTGCATTAATATACCCATGTCTTATGAAGGTTAATGAACCCCTGTATACGCCCATATAACGATATAGGATAATAACACCTCATCAAAGGTGATAAATTAGGTCAAAAGACAAAACACGTGGTTGTACTAAAATTTGGCAATTGTGTACCCATGAAAGGGAACGAGGTGGACCACCCAAATTTATAGTGATACATACTAGGGCTCTATACTATTATACCAAATGTTTAAATTGGGCAATTTCTAAAATTGAAGGGGTGGGCCAAGGTACCCCTCCCGGGGTGCACCAATATACCCATGTGTTATGAAAGGTAATAGACTCCAGTATATGCTCATATAAACATATAAGGTAATAGGACCTCATCCAAGGGTATAAATTAGGTCAAAACCAAACACGTGGTACTACGTATTGCTTACGTTTATATTTTGGCAATTTGGTACCCCTAAAAGGGAACGAGGTGGACCATCCAAATTTATCGTAACACATATTAGGGTACTATACTATAATACCAAATGTTTAAATTGGGCAATTTCCAAAATTTAAGGGGTGGACCTGGTCGGGGTCAATGACCTAGGGGTACATAGGACCACCCCCTCTAAATTTTGGCAGGGGTACCTTGGCCCACCCCCTAAATTTTGGCAGGGGTACATAGGACCACCCCCCTTAAATTTTGGAAATTGCCAAATCTAAAAATTGGGTATGGTAGCCTAGGACCACAGTATGTACCTCTATTAGTATTGGGTGTCTATGTCGTTCCCTTTTATGGGTAAAAAATTGCCAAAAATTCACATTTCGGAGGTTTTTGACCTAATTTATCCCCTTGGATGAGGTGTTAATACCTTATATGGTTATATGGGCGTATACAGGGGTCCATTACCTTTCATAAGACATGGGTATATTAATGCACCCATTGAAAAATTTGGGAAGGGTACCTTGGCCCACCCCTTAAATTTTGGAAATTGCCCAATTTAAACATTTGGTATTATAGTACAGGACCCTAATATGTATTATGATAAATTTGGGTGGTCCACCTCGTTCCCTTTTAGGGGTACAAAATTGCCAAAATATAAACGGAAGCAATACGTTGTACCACGTGTTTCGTTTTTTACCTAATCTATTCCATTGGATGAGTACAGGACCCTAATATGTATTATGATAAATTTGGGTGGTCCACCTCGTTCCCTTCTAGGGGTACAAAATTGCCAAAAAATAAACGTAAGCAATACGTAGTACCACGTGTTTGGTTTTTGGTCGATTTTATCCCCTTTGATGAGGTGTTATTATCCTATATAGTTATATGGTCATGTATAGGGGTCCATTACCTTTCATAAGATACGGGTATATTTGTGCACTCCTTTAAAAATTTGGGAGGGGTACTTTGGCCCACCCCTTAAATTTTGGAAATTGCTCATTTTATATATTTGGTATTATAGTATTGGACCCTAACATGTATTATAATAAATTTGGGTGGTCCACCTCGTTCCCTTTTAGGGGTACAAAATTGCCAAAATATGTTGTACCACGTGTTTGGTTTTTTTTGGTCCATTTTATCCCCTTGGATGAGATCCTATTACCTTATATGATTACAGGGGTCCATTACCTATCATAAGACATGGGTATATTGTTGCACCCTTCTTAAAATTTGGCAAGGGGAACACTGAAATTGTCCAATTTAAGCATAGTACAGGACCTCAATATGTTTCGGTGGTCCTATTGTCAAAATTTTAAGTACAACCACGTGTTTGGTTATTGACTCAATGTATCCTATTTGATAAGGTTATAAGGTATGGACGGGTATCCCCTTTCAATTTGGTATAACCCCTCGGATGTAGTACCGTCACGTGATCGATGATTTGGTTTTGATGCGCGACGAGGTCCCTGGTCAATGTTCTCTAGGAATTAGGTGGAAACTTTGATAGGAAAGATTCATGGCATTTAAATTTTTTTTCAACTTTCAAACTAAAAAATCAAACCAAAGTTTTTTTCAAGACAAAAATTTGAAACGAAAAAACTTGGAAACGAAAAAATTCAACCAAAAAAATTTCAAACAAAAAATTTCAAACAAAAAATTTGGAAACGAAAAATTTCAAATAAAAATTTTAAACAAAATTTTGAAACGAAAAATTTTAAAAAATTTCAAACGAAAAATTTTTAAACAAAAAAATTTTGAAACAAAAGTTGTCAAAAAAAATATCAAACAAAATTTCGAAACAAAAGTTTCAAACAAAAAATTTCAAACTAAAAATTTTACGTTTCACGGTTAACCGTCAAACTTTATCCGGTTTTTAGCTATTCGATTAACAAATAAACGGTTTTGATCATATTTATCAGTGAGTGCAAAATGTTGAACGAAACCAAGATTTTTAAATGTTAAATAAATCTTAAAACTGAATACAGCAAAGATTTGAAAATCATCAGCCAATCAGATTGCACGAAAGATAGTGATCAGCCAATCAGATTGTACGAAAGATAGTGATCAGCCAATCAAATTGCATTAACAATAACTTTGCTAGTGTCAGATTACATCACCTTATGATTAAATTTCAAACTGTTGTAGCATGTATTGCCTTTCGTCTATGACTCATAAGATTCAATAAGGTTAGCTATCAGATTTCTAAAGCTCAAGGTCAAATCAATCACCACCAATGATCTTAGACTATGAGCTGTGACTAAACTTCAATGTATTTTTTCAAATTTCGCACCTTATGTTAAAATTCTGTTTATCACCATTCCCAAATTTAAAGAATACTTCTCTTGATATACCTAAGTCTTAGAGTTAATCATATCATTATATGTTCAATAAGGTCAATAATGTCCGTCAATTGTTTACCTGAGTAGAACCAACTGTTTTCTAGAAGTGTGTGTACTCAAACTTAAGAAGTACCACAACAAAGGAAATGAATCCCTGTACACTACCTCATCAAGGACAATCATGTGGTACAACGTCTTGCTTACGTTTATATTTGGCGGGAATAATCAAAACCAATGACGCATTCTCAAATTATCCTACAAAGTTTCAATGTACCATTGTTCTGGACTCCTAATCCCATCATAGGTTAATAACTGATCATGTGATCATACTCATATTTGACAATGATTTACCCAATGAATGAGATACTATCCAATTACCAATTATTGATATGACAATAAGAAATGTACCCCTCCCAAAATTTAAGATTGGTACACAAATACACCTGTGTCTTATGAAAAAGTAATAAATCCTGTAGTTATTCAATAATAAAGCCGGTCAATAACATTTAAATTTTGAATATTTGGCCATAAGAGGAACACCAATGGGTCCTAGAAAACGTTTACCGAATTTTGTTATTTGATAATTCCCAAATTTAAAAGGGAACATAAACATATAAAGGTAATAAACCATATAACGTGCTAAATAGCGGTCAATAACCTCCGAAATTTGATTTTTGGTAGTTCTTTACCCATGAAAGGGAACGATGTGGACCATCCAAATTTATAGTGGTACATATTGAAGACCTGTACGAAGATACCAAATGCTTATATTAAACAATTTCTAAAACTGAGTGGATGAGTCAAGATACCCCTCCCAAATTTTTAAAGGGTGCATCAATGTACTCATGTCTTATGATAGGGAATGAACCTATATACATGACCATATGACCATATACGGTAATAAGACCGCATCAAACGGGATAAATTGGGCCAAAAACCAAACACGTGATACAACATATTGCTTATGTTTATATTTTGGCATTTTTTTTACTCATGAAAGGGAACAAGGTGGACCACCCAAATTTATCATGATACATATTGAGGTCATGTACTATGATAGCGAATGCTTAAATTGAAAAATTTCCAAAATTTAAGGGATTGTCTATGGTACCCCTCCCTGGGTGCATCAATGTACCTATGTCTTATGATAGAAAATGGACCCCTATACATGACCATATAATCATATTAGGTAAAAGGACCTCATCCAAGTGAATAAATTAGGTGAAAAAAAACGAAACACGTGGTTGTACTAAAATTTGGCAATTTCGTACCCATGAAAGGGAACGAGATGGACCACCCAAATTTATAGTAATATATATATATATATATATATATATATATATATATATATATATATATATATATATATATATATATATATATTAGGGTCTTATACTATTATACCAAATGTTTAAATTGGGCAATTTCCAAAATAAAGAGGTGGGCCAAGGTACCCCTCCCGGGGTGCATCAATATACCCATGTCTTATAATAGGGAATGGACCAATATACATAACCATATAATCATATAAGGTAATAGGACCTCATCCAAGGGGATAAATTGAGCCAAAACAAACACGTGGTACAACGTATTGCTTACGTTTATATTTTGACAATTTTGTACCCCTAAAAGGGAACAAGGTGGACCACCCAAATTTATCATAATAGATGTTAGGGTCCAGTACTATAATACCAAATATATAAAATGAGCAATTTCTAAAATTTAAGGGGTGGGCCAAGGTACCCCTCACAAATTTTTAAAGGAGTGCACAAATGTACCTGTCTTATGATAGGGAATAGACCCCTATACATAACCATATAACCATATAAGGTAATAGGACCTCATCCAAGGGGATAACTTAGGTCAAAACCAAACACGTGGTACAACGTATTGCTTACGTTTATATTTTGGCAATTTTGTACCCCTAAAAGGGAACGAGGTGGACCACCCAAATTTATCATAATACATGTTAGGGTCCAGTACTATAATACCACATATATAAAATGAGCAATTTCTAAAATTTAAGGGGTGGGCCAAAGTACCCCTCCCAAATTTTTAAAGGAGTGCACAAATGTACCTATGTCTTATGATAGGGAATAGACCCCTATACATAACCATATAAGGTAATAGAACCTCATCCAAGAGGATAAATTGGGCCAAAAGAACAAACACGTGGTACAACGTATTGCTTACGTTTATATTTTGGCAATTTTGTAGCCCTAGAAGGAAACTAGGTGGACCACCCAAATTTATTATAATACATGTTAGGGTCCAATACTATAATACCAAATATATAAAATGAGCAATTTCCAAAATTTAAGGGGTGGGCCAAAGTACCCCTCCCAAATTTTTAAAGGAGTGCACAAATATACCCATATCTTATGAAAGGTAATGGACCCCTATACATGACCATATAACTATATAGGATAATAACACCTCATCAAAGGGGATAAAATCGACCAAAAACCAAACACGTGGTACTACGTATTGCTTACGTTTATTTTTTGGCAATTTTGTACCCCTAGAAGGGAACGAGGTGGACCACCTAAATTTATCATAATACATATTAGGGTCCTATACTCATCCAATGGAATAGATTAGGTAAAAAACGAAACACGTGGTACAACGTATTGCTTACGTTTATATTTTGGCAATTTTGTACCCCTAAAAGGGAACGAGGTGGACCACCCAAATTTATCATAATACTTATTAGGGTCCTGTACTATAATACCCAATGTTTAAATTGGGCAATTTTTAAAATTTAAGGGGTGGGCCAAGGTACCCCTCCCAAATTTTTCAATGGGTGCATTAATATACCCATGTCTTATGAAAGGTAATGGACCCCTGTATACGCCCATATAACCATATAAGGTATTAACACCTCATCCAAGGGGATAAATTAGGTCAAAACCCCCGAAATTTGACTTTTTGGCAATTTTTTACCCATAAAAGGGAACGACATAGACACCCAATACTAATAGAGGTACATACTGTGGTCTTAGGCTACCATACCAAATTTTTAGATTTGGCAATTTCCAAAATTTAAGGGGGGTGGTCCTATGTACCCCTGCCAAAATTTAAGGGGTGGGCCAAGGTACCCCTGCCAAAATTTAGAGGGGGTGGTCCTATGTACCCCTAGGTCATTGACCCCAGCCAGGGACCATGGGTCCTGAGGCAGGGACCCAGGGGCCAAAAAGTGTAATATAGTGACGCGATTACTACTTACCAGCTCTTACTCGACTGGTGTATACATTTTGTAGTGGGTCGTATATGACCCCACAGTGTACTTTGTATCATGATGCTATGGTGTAGTTCCAGGGTTAAAAAGAAAGCGTATTTTTAAAAGCCTGAGTCCAATATTTCTTTGCAATTGTTTTCTACTTTTAAATTAGAATGAAAAATAAGTATAATGATTTACCACGGGGAAAACCCAATGATAGAGTTTTCTTCTCTGTAAGCAGATCAATAATCACAGAAGAAATACCAATGTGCTTTATATTTACAAATAATAATATCTATAAGTGTGCCGCAAGAATCCAAGTAACACTCGTAAATTGCCGCAAGTTGAAAATGGCTGGGAAACGCTGGCCTAGAGGGAAATTAGCGCCCAATGATAAAGGAAAAACATAAAATCGAGGAAAAAATAGAGAAATAAAACATATTTTCCAGTAATTTCGCGGTGCAAGTTCAAAAGTACGCAAATAATAATAATAATAATAATTATAATAATAATAATAATAATAATAATAATAATAATAATAATAATAATAATAATAATAATAATAATAATAATAATAATAACCTATATTATAAAATTGAAAGCAACTATGTTTGTGGCTCCTAATCTCTTGAACCACCCAACCGATCTCGATCAAATTTTCAACATTGATAAGGTTCGGGCCCGGGAAGCTTTTTATCATTTCGTTTTAACGGTAAATCTTAGGGGAAGGAGAAAGGGAGGAGGGTTCATATATAAAAATGAATAAAACGTAATAACTCTTGAACCAACCGACCAATCTCGATTAAATTTTCAACATACATGAAGTTCGGGCCTAAGATGGTATTCATCTATTTACTTTGACGATAAAACTTAGGGTTGAGGGGAGGGAGAAATTAAAAAGTATAAATAAAACATGATAACTCGTGAAACAAAGGATCAATCACGATCAAACTTTTAACATAGGTGAAGTTCGGGCCTGAAATGTTTTTTTTTCATTTCAGGCACTTTCAGGCATTTCAGGCATTTAAGTTTTCATACACTTTTACGGGAGAACTTGGGGAGGGGAATGGGAAAGGGAGATATATAAAAATAAAAACTTAATGACTCTTGAACCACCAAATCAATCTTGATCAAAATTTCAACCTAGATGAGTTCGAACTTGAGATGGTTTCTGTCATATCACTTTGACGGTGTAACTTAAGAGATGGAGAGAGGGAGCGACATTTAAAAAAGAACGAAAAATTACTGGTATAAGTGGCAAATCTATAATTTTTGAAGTCGTTGAGATTAACAGTGACACATCTGATGCGGTTTAAATCCAAATTCAGCCTCTCAACTTGGAGGAGGAGGAGATATATAAAAATGATTGAAATAAGCAATATCAGTGTCGAATTCATAGTTTTCCGACTCGCTGAGATCAACAATAACACTGCAGATGCCGTGCCTCACAACGTAGGGTGGGGAGGGCATATATAAAACTCATCGAAAATGACCGATATCAAAGAGGGCTTTAGTAATACTAAACAGTGAATGAGTAACGGAACATATTACTATTTTTTCTAAATTTAACCCAACGAAGCGGATAATTGATGTTAATAATAATAATAGACTACTATACTGTGAAAGTGAACAGTTATTATTATTATTATTATTATTATTATTATTATTATTATTATTATTATTATTATTATTATTATTATTATTATTATTATTATTATTCACGAACTTTTGAACTTGCACGACGAAATTACTGCAAAATATGTTTTATTTCTGTAATTTTTCTTGGATTGTATGCTTTTCCTTTATTAGTGGGCACTAATCTTTCTCCAGCCCGTCGAATAAATAAATTTCGTTGTGCACTTTGATGCGTTCCAAAGATCAGGGCTAAAGTAAGTTATATTTGGCTTCTAATTTCAGATGGCATGATAATGTACGGGTAACGCAATGGACTTATGAATAATACAGCTATCTAACTTAGGTTCAAATCCTGTTCACGTCAAAGTTAATGTTTTTTACAAAGTGATTGTAAAGAATCGACTTATCATACTAGACAAGCAATACGTAAGAAAGTGAAAGCAAACACCTGTATCGTGATAGAGACGATTTACGAATGTTGGTTGGGAAAGGGCAAGGGAATTACCAATACATTCCAAAGACATCATTGATCTGCAGTATACACTTTTCGTGTTATCGTTCACAGAAAGAAACACTACGCCATTTGTTAAACAATGTTTCGCTAAAGCAATCGGTGTTGTAGTGGTAACGTGTCAGACTTCCAAATGGAAAATCTCCGTTCGATTCAGCATCAGGTAGTATGATTTTTCCGCATAAAATAATGGCTGCAATCACAGATTCACCTTCTGATGGAGAACTTTCAAGGCAACACTGGCGATAGTTCGAGCAAACAGTGTCTGCGTTCTACATCATACATTACAACGATAACTATACTCCATATTTATATTCGTCCCGTCTCTCTCTCCCTTTCTTGACGTTTCCCTATCTTGTCTTTGCATCTTTCACTTCCCTCCCTCTCACAGATATATGCACTTCATATTCTAAAGTTAAAACGGAGCAGAAGCCCGATATAAATGGTCTGGAAAATCTAATTAACTGTTAACTTAGCCGTGGTGTTTTTCGTGCTCTGGGGATAACATCTCCAGTCCTGGTCATCTCTGACAGAAAAAATTCTGTTTAAACGCAAGGGAATAAGTAAAACCTCTTTTTTATTCCCTGGGTTACCGAGTCTCAGTCGAATTACCGAGTCACAACGGATTTCAATCCTCGACCCAGGGGTGGTCTCTAACCTAACCAACATCACCGGACTGACATGATGATCCGTTTGAGCTCTTAGTTGTTCATTCTATCTGTGCAAATTACGTTATATCCGGAAGAGATTAAATCAATGCTGAATGTTCGGAACAGATAAATCTTCGGAAAAGACTAGAAAATGGTAACTTGTTTGGTTATTTGAAAACAAAATTTTATTTATACTAGTTCGACACAAAATTTGATCCCATCCTATAATTCAATGTGTTTTATTCACGTTGAAATTTGAAACATGCTATATCTATGAGGAACATATTTTTTTCCTTTCCAACATTTGTAACTTTTCATTACGATACTTTTTTTTTACATTTAATATAGGGTATATCTGATAGAAATTGAGCTGTAAAATATCACTCTTCAATTTTCTCTTTCTTTCTTTCTCTTTTCTTTCCTTTTCGTTTTTCGTTTTTTGTTCAGTTTGCATTAGTAGTCTGAAATGGAGAGTATGACCAACGCTATCTACTGGGTATATTAGAGTGTATTTTGCATCAGTACGTCCAATGAACACTACCGAATTTGCAATCGAAGCACGCGGAAACAAAGCATATGTGTTAAACTTTTGACATTATCCTAGATGTGTCTCGGAGATCGGCAGTTCTACTTGAAATTGAGTATGCTATCCATTATGAAAGTGATATAATGAATGTTTAAAGCATCCTCTATATATTCGAATAGTTCTGAAATATATGTAAAAGCAAACGTTATTTCTATATTACTGTTAGATTTCTGGAAACGAAACTCTGTAATGTTAGGTTCTTTTCTTACTACGTATGAATTCCGTAGTTTTATCTGTTCTCTCTTTTCTTTCTCTTCTCTGTCTCTCTGCCTCATTTTTGAATCTCTGTGTAATAGACATTCATTGGTTTCAATTTTTCATTGTCTGTGTTTCAGTTTCTTCCTACATCAACCTACGAATCTTGTTTCGTCTCGGTTTTGTTATTTCATTTTATCGAAACTAATACATGTGTAGTTTGAAATAAGAATTACGCTCATATTGTTAGCTAATTTTAGTATGGGAGAGAAGAAAGGAGGAGGGAGTGGTGGTCTCTTTACCTGACACGATTGTGGGATGCGGAGTGTACCATTTACATTTTCCTGATATGTCCCTGAAGTGAGAAATTTGGAGAAAAATCAGAATTTTTCTCTGATTTTTTAAATTAGCCCCTCTGGACCCAGGTGTAAAAGCAGACACCTGGAATTCAACTGAAAAATACTAAATATGTGTACAGAATTTCAAGTTTCTATCTTGAGTAGTAAGGTCAGGAAATATATTTAATTTATCAATAATCCCCACAATGCCCCAGACTACAGCAAAAAACCCTGATCTCAGGTAAAATATTTCCTGAGACATCCCTGTTTATCCTCTGATCGTGTGTCGTACATTATTCTCTTCAGAATAGAACTGTCTTTCAAACGATACCACTCACGTGTCTCCATCGTGTATCTAAGGCGTGAAAATCGCGGGGAAATGGATTTTTTGTTTTAATTTTTTTTACATTTTTGCCCCTATGGACCCCCTGTGTTAACGCAGAGATCTGAAAAAATTTGATAAATACTGCTCGGTCGAGTGAATGTGTGTGGAAAATTTCAATCTTCTAGGTGCAAAAGTAGGCCCGCCAAATATATATAGAGGCCTAAGAACAAAATATTTTCTAAAGTTATGACGTCATCACCTCCTATGTCTTGACGCAGAAAGGCGTAAAACCATACTTAACGTGTTCTACTATGCCTCTAGACTTTAAAAAACAAAAAACCCAAAGTAAAAAGCTTTATTGGTTCTTTTTTAATCGAATAATGAAGACACAACTTTAGTACCTAAAAAAAGCACTAGAACTCCAAAGGGTTAACAATCCACAAGAACTGTCACGTGGTGAAACCCTCATATCGAATTATGAATGGATTTCAGGTGCTGTATTGAACAAACAAAAGTCAAGCCTGTTGTGTATAACCCAGCTCACCAACTCATAGCAGACACGTAGACTACAACTTTCGTGCCACAACATGTACTGTGGTAGTGGTTGTCCTTATTCATCAAAGTAAAGCCCGGCATGTAAGTCTTGCAGGCCGAGTATACCTTTCAAATGTTTTTATATTCAGTCGTCTTTGGTTCCTTCCAAAACTATTTTCCTAGCCATGGAAATATCTCAGTATCATACAGAAACAGTGCAACTGCTGTGGCATACTCACTCCCTAAGGGTGAGTCACGCAACAGTGTACTTATCAAAATGTGACGGTGACCTTGGTCTTGAAAACATTCAACTTCAGAGCTGCTCGCTGTTCTTGCGTAGCGTGCGCCAAACCAGGGCACTTTAACTTATTAACTTAAAGCGCCCTGGCGAAACACTGCTCATAGTTGGAGTCTCTTTCCAGCACAGTAAAAGAGCGCAAGGGCGAAAAAATGAAAAAAAAAGAAAAAACAAAGAAAGAAAACGAAAACTGTTCCTTACGCAAAGAGCATTTGAAAACATTTCAAAAGGTACGCTATAACTATTATCAGTTAATTGTCAACAACCGATATCGGGGACAGATCCAGGAATTTTTTAGGGGGAGGGACGCAGGTCTGAAAAATAAATTTGAGACATTTTTCGATATGTGGTTCGCTAACCAAAAATGTGAACTAGAGTGCTTCATAATATGTATTTATCGCCCTTCTGGAGGCAGCATTGAGGAAAGCCATGTTGTTCAACACGAGAGAATCCAGGATTACCATTAAAAAACTTCTCTATTACCATCTTTTTATTATTGCATTATTTTATTTTATTATTATCATTATTTTTCTTAAATTAGATTATGTAAACTATTTTTAATTTAATTTCCTATTAACATAATTCATATTAACTCTTCACTAATATCGTTATTTTTATACTGCACAAGTACTATCGTGGGGTCAGATTTAACACCATTATTTGTTTTGAAATTAAACTATGTTAAAACGTATTACCATTAGCAGTTGATTGTGGACCTTTTACTAGTGCTATACTTTAATGGATTTAACTAGTTTTGGGGACAAAAAATATTTTCATTTTTTTTGACTAATTGTCTTTTAGTAATAGATTATTACAAAGCGAAACAACATACTTGAATGAAATAGTTTTTTGTTATCCGAAAATAACAAAGTATGAAAATAAACTTATTTTCATATAAGGAAAGCATTCAATTATTAGCGCTGAGAAAATGTAACTTGTCGTTTAAAAAAACTGACAATTGATGCTTTTGTGTTTCATCAGTTGCTTGGCTACAGGCCCGTATCCACATGGGGACTAGGGGGCCGTGCTCCTCTAAAGTTTTACTGTCGCCCCTAAATATTCACGGTAGGCTTGCAAGTGAACTACTCTAACATAGTGAAGAACTATAATATGGTTGGATCGCCCCCCTACCTTCTACCGCCCCACTCACATTTTTGGGCTGGCTACGGGCCTGCTTGGCTACCTATCAATACACACAATGTTTAGTCTTAAGGTGCCGTCCACATATTACGTAACGCTATTTTTGACCAATTTTTACCCCCTTCCTTCCCCTTGTCACACTTCGTAGCGCAAGGCTGAACCCCTCCCCCGTTCGTTACGTAACACCTTTATATTTTTGTTTTTTCACCAATCTTGCTTATTTTGGGAGTTATTATAATAAACACTATTTTAATGGGATAACTTTTATTACAAAATGCTTTTATTCTGAATATATTTGTAGTGTTTTCCGCCAATAAATCAAAGTACCGGTACGTATTAGAAAATGGTAGGATGGTAATCACATTTTAACCCCATAAGGTTGCTTAATTAACAGTCCTAATTCTTCAAAACTGCATACTGTCGTTTCCTAAGGAGATCACTCCTATCCTTTTAAGTCAGGTGATGACAAGGAGGAAACACTGACAAGGAAGATGCAGGTGAAACAGGATCTAAAGAACTAACATTGACCTCTTTTTCAGAGATCCAGGATGCTGCGTGCATTTAAAGTTCGCCAGTGTCGACGATGCAAAGTTCTCTTCCTTGTCGACCACAGATTCGAAGTGAAGGTGCAAGAACATCTCGTTTGTGAACAAGCTTTCGAGCATCTTTTTTGGACTTCGGACTTCAGTTTACCTCTTTTCATATTCTTCTTGTCCTAAATCAGTGCAAGAATACGAATAAACTCAATTTTTCAGAAATATTCAAATTCAAAAATCAAAAAATTTAGTGCGAATTAGGTTTTTAATATCTTATTTTGATCTACAAATCCTGGATGGTTCCATTGCGGAAAATATAATTTCACGAAAAAGAATTTCTTCTGTTTCCCATGCAAAACTCCTTAGAAGAATAGAGTGAGTAATGATTCAAATCAAAGGTTTCAGATAACATTCTTAAAAATAGCAATACGAGTGGGAACATGAGGGCATTTTCAGGCGGTGGTTACGACGAACAACTAACTCCGGAAAAGCGTGTTCCCTAAATCCAATGCTGCGATAGCCACAAAACTGAGTTTTATTGTATGTCCGGAGTTAGTATTTATGCTGGTGTCTAGTGCGTCTTCGAATCTCTTCTGTATGATTCAATTTATATAGGCTAAAGTTCGCAATTTTCCAAAACAATATATATATATATATATATATATATATATATATATATATATATATATATATATATATATATATATATATATATATATATATATATATATATATATATAGGTATATATATAGATATATATAAATAAAAGTGACTATGTTTGTAACTTAATAACTCTTAACCACCCGACCGATCTCGTTCAAATTTT
This sequence comes from Thermobia domestica, assembly GCF_964235325.1. Taxonomy (NCBI): domain Eukaryota; kingdom Metazoa; phylum Arthropoda; class Insecta; order Zygentoma; family Lepismatidae; genus Thermobia; species Thermobia domestica. Next base: position 132,977,320 of record NC_137470.1, on the reverse strand, counting down.
CAACATAGATGAAGTTCTAACCTGGGATGGTTATCATTTCACTTTGAAGGTGCAACTAGGGGGTGGGGGGATATATAAAAATGATTGAAAATGAACGATGTTAGTGTCAAATGCATACTTTTCGGGATCGCTGAGATAAACAGTGACACTTTCGATGCAGTTTAAATCTAAATTCACCCCGCAACTTGGGGAAAGGGGAGGATGGCATATATAAAATGTTCGAAAATGACCAATATTAGAGTCGAGTCCATGGTGTTTGGGGTCGCTGAGATGAACAGTAACACTTTCGATGCCGTTTAAATTAAAATTTAGCCATGCAACTTGGGGAAGGGGAGATATATAAAATGATCTAAAATGACCGATATTTGTGTCAAATCCATAGTTTTTGGAGTCCGTAAGTTGATGGTGACAGTTTTGGTGCCCTATATATCCAAAATGAAACGTATTCTCCCCGTATGAAAACGGGTATTCTAGCTAATTTATAAAAAAGAAAAGAACTGAATAAAATTATTTGTTTAAAAGATTGCATATAAATCTGAGAATAAAAATAAAAATTACAGCAGAAAAAAGTGTAACGTAACGAAGACCTAAAGCCCCTCCTCCCCCCTTGTAAGGCTTCGTAACGGAAGGCCGAACCCCCTCCCCCCTTTGCCGCGTTACGTAATATGTGGACGATCCCTAAATGTGTCTTAATCACATATCCGTTAGATACAGAACAAATAAAGACACTTTAGTTGTTCTACTGACAGTCAGTACATATAGTTGTTTTTTTTCCTTGAATGACCCTTGTGCACATTTTGGTTGCACACAGAACAAATCCAAGGACGTTTTTTGTCATCAATTCGAGGACAAATAGCACATCTCCTCCTTTTAGCTGGATAATCTGTTTGTGGGCGTTCTTCATTGAAGTTCCCACCAGTTAGTCTGACAATAATTGCCGAAGCCTACAAGAAAGTGTCCCGCATTCGCCCCTTACTTTTAGGTGATCTTGAATGAGAGTCATCCCAATACTCCTCATAAAGTCTCGCCTCTCAAACCTTCTTGGTTCTTTGGAAAGATAGTAAAAAAACAAGAATATTTAAGCATGCAACTTCCAATATTCTGTAGAAAATTGCAAGAAACCACCTTTGCACGATCTGCTAGTTCGGAGTTCTGCACACATCTCCGTAACACTCCCCAAGAAAACCACAGAAAAAAATATAATGCACAAAACAGCGCAAGTACTATCCTGGAGAAAATTTTGACCCCAGAGGTCCGAAAACATCGAAACAACAAAGCGCATGGACACGAACACCTAGTCGCTACGAGATCTCAAGATAACTGAAAATTGCCAATATTAAGTTTTAAGTCCCACGATTATGCCGGCTAGGCTAAAGAAGGCGGCGATAATGAGAAAGGAATGAAATGGTGGAATGAAGAAAGTGGGACGAAACTGGAGAACCCCGAGAAAACCCACGCACACGGTGTTTATGCAGCACAAAGTTCACTTTGCGCGGGCTGGGATCAAACCCAGTACCCCATGCACCAGAGGTGAACGCTCGACCACTGATCCACCGCGGCCCCCTAGCAAGACGAGAATAGACGACTGAACCTGAGTCAAACTATATATATATATATATATATATATATATATATATATATATATATATATATATATATATATATATATATATATATATTGTCCACAGCTAGAAATGTGCTAGGTAAAATTTGACCACACGATAGTAGTTACGAGTTAAGTATGTAGTTATAACTTAGGAAAAAGATAAGTTAAAACTTAGATTTCTTAATAAAAATAACTTTGTATACTGTTAGTATATATATATAACGCAGCAGCTGAAATGCGTGAGGTAGGGGGATATGCTAATTTTAATTAATTGGATCGGAGTAAGCGGAAGGACAGAAAAAATCGGGAGACAGCAAAGTTTTGTATACGAAAAGGGTAAATTTATATTATTCCTCTATATCATAATACAATTTGTCTGCAGGGAGCAGACGTCGTTACATGGGACGGACGCTCGTCCTCTTATTCCCCTCTGGTGTTATCACTGATTCTTAACTTTCACATAATTGGGGGTATCACGAGGGGGCCGCGGTGGCTCAGTGGTAGAGCCCAGACCCCGCCAAGTGAACTTTGTGGTGGACAAACACCGTGTGCGTGGGTTTTCTCGGGGTTCTCCCGTTTCCTCCCACTTTCTTCATTCCACCATTTCATTCATTATTCATCATCACTGTCTCCCTTAGCCTAACCGGCATAACCGTGAGACATAAAACTCAAAGGTTTCATTTCATTTCATTGGGGATATCACAAACGTGTTAGGGCATGAAAAGTGGAAGGGCATCACGAACGAATCTTGTGTATGCAACTTCTACTAGGAGAACTTATAAGAGTAAGACGGAAAAGAAAGACAGGTAACATACCGTATATAATAAAGTTCATATTACAGTAAGTTCAATAATGAAATACAAAATGTGAGTTTTGAATATATATCCTAGCATAATACATATTTATTTTTACATAATATCTTACGAGAAGTTAAATCCCAAAACTTTCCTTGCATACTCCACAGTGTAAAGACAAAAAAAGTGTGATTATAATGTGACAACTTTCTATATATAATTCCACATTATGTAATAATTTCGAACATCCAAATATGTGGATTCTGTTAAAGATCTTCCAATGAGAATGTTTTTTTTTTCAGTTCTACACTCAATTCCATTATGATGATTTGGCGCTGTTCGCGTTAATTGTTCAGAGTGTTGGTTACATCATGTAATTTTTATTGACTTAAGCCACAATCTTACAAAAGTCAGCGATAATCACTGATACTTGTATATACAGTATATATATGCATTCACATTTAGTTTGATTTGGTTTCGTCTCTCTCCGAATTACATAGGGCTGATCTCAAAACAGATTTGTAGTACTCTCTTCAATTGTCATCAAGCGACATAAAAATTAGCAGAGTATTTCTTCTGAATCGTGACCAGAAACTACTTTACGAGACAAGAGGAGACGGGAAAAACTTTTTAGATTATCGAGACGAAAGAGAAATAATCGTCTTCGAAAACCGAGAGGAGACGAGAATTCTATAAAAATTGACGAGACGAGAAAATCTTATTTCTCGTCTTTCTCGTGAGGAACATACTATATTTGGGATTGAATTATGGTCCTCACATCAAATGTAAAGGCTGTACTACTGAGCCATCAATCTTCTCCCTTCTTAGTGACACGGAAGACTTGATTTGATTACCGGTACGTTTGTGTAGTGTTCCGCACGAGACGAGACGAGAAATACAGTTTTCTCCTGTCGGGTCTTAAATTAAGTGTTGGATTTTCGTCTCATTTTGATTCTCGAAGAATTATTTCTCTTTTTGTTTTATAAATATATGCCTTGGCTTTCTTCTTAATTTTATCTAGAAATTATGAAAATGCTTCCGAGTTACGAGAGTTCCACTAAGAGTGTAATATTTCAACATTTAAATCATATTTATTATTGAAGTATATTATGTAATAACTTGCGTATCTTAAAATGTTGATAAATACTCATTGTCCGTGCTCTTGGGTTTTCTCGGGGTTCTCCCGTTTCCTCCCTTTCTTCATTCCAGCATTTCATTCATTTCTTATCATCACCGTCTCCTCTAGCCTAATCGGCATAACCTTGGGACGTAAAACTGAAAGATTTCATTTTATCATTCATTGTGTTCGTACAACAACTGTTATAATTTATGAACTCTTACTATGAATCATGTAATACTAAAACACTGGTATCAAAGACTTCAGTCAATTGTTGCCCATAAGACTTGTCTCAAAAATGAGACAACAATTGTAGTTTCTCGTCTCGTCTCTAACTTGGACATACACTTCTTATCTCTTATTAGAACATACACTTCTCGTCTCTTTTCCGAGACGACACGAGAAATTTCTGTATCCTGCACATTACTTTTTTTTTTCTTTGCTTCTCAAAATACTAAATTTTTCCAAATACCTTTCATGCCACTTGTTTTCATTTGCTTGATTCATCAAGTATTTAAAAGTTAAACTAAATTTAAATATTTCTCTTTGAAGTATAATCTCTTTCTAATCAGATATGCTTTATTTAAACGAAACATTCTCTATGCGATCTAGCATGATGCAAAGATTTTAGAAGAACCCGTAGTTATAAATCCTACTAAACTATTATTCTCTTGAATTTTTTGTCAGAAATATAATTTCTAAGAATTTTTTTTTTTATATATAATACGTATGTTTTCTCTTACCATTATTCTCTGGACAATAATTTTAATGTGATAGGATTTAAATTCTATCTCTCTCTCTCTCTTCTTAACACTCAGTGCGTATCATTCTAAATTACTATATACATGGTGTTTCAAAACAACACCCACAACGTTCGAGAGTTGATTCCTGACACCAAGATAAGACAAAAAGTATAGACCAACCTGTGTGCACAAATGCTTCCTTTGAGTTATAGGCTGTCCAAAACGCGAAAAAATGAACTTTAAAGGTCCACAGCTCCAAAACTGTGGGACCTACCGTAGTCGAGTCAAGACTTAACTTAGGATCTAATATGTTCACTATTCAAATATCCATGTTTCAGAATCCTGCAGTACTTCCGCGACAATTTTTATAGAGGTAGTTGGTGAGTGTTTGAAATTATATGCCCGTAGCCACATTCCTTCTATAAAATTTGTTGCGGGAGTACCACAGGATTCTGAAACATGTATTTTTGGATAGAGTACACGCTAGTTCCTAAGTGAAGTCTTCACCCGACTACTGTAGGTCCCATAGGTTTGGGGCTATGGACCATTAAATTTCATTTTTTCATGTTTTCGACAGACTATAACTCGGAAAGGAAGCATTTGTGCACCTAGGTTCGTCTATACTTTTTGTTTTATCTTGGTGTCAGGAATCACCTTCCAAACGTTGTCGGTGTTCTTTTGAAACACCCTATATATATATATATATATATATATATATATATATATATATATTTATATATATATATCATGATTTACAAAAATGTCTGTAAAACGGCTTGTTTCTTTTAAAAACTCTGGTGTTGAGCGATCTAACCGCCCAGCTAATTCTGCGTCTGCCTGTCACTACTTTGTGTGACGTCACTCGCTACGGTGAAGGGCTTCTCTTGAGACTGTCTTGCCTTACCCCGATGAAAATCAAACAACTTTTTCGCAAACACAGCCACAGCTGGGGGCATACAGGGAGTGGCACAAAACGCACAAAGCTCGTTGTATAGCTGCAAACACTTAGAACTATGAGACGTAAGACCCATAGACAACAATAGTTGCTCTCTTGTTACAAGGCGTTCAGTCAGGGAGACAACATTGGTCTTGGTTGCCTCGCACCTACCAAGGTCAGTTAATGCGACGGAAGGAAACAACAGCAACATAAAACTACTCCCTTCTGTTTACTTTTCGCGAATATTTGTCACATTCGTGGGTACAGGTCACGTACTGCGTATATTTAAATGACATGTTGTTGAAGAATATATTCCCCATAAAGATATGAGTACTGAGAAGGAAAAAAAAACATGTAGCTATTTTTGTTCTCCTTTTTCTGATAGCCAGTGGAAATGTGTATGGCTGTTTCAACACTCTTCTTGTAGTTTGTTAGGATTCACTTCCTCTTTTTAGTTAACCTTTGGGTATGAATAACACGGGACAACTCGTGGTTTTTATGATAGTGGCGTATTTTCGCGCCCGGAGGATTACGGAAATAATAAGTAATGTAGACTCCGAGGCTTTTGAAACGGACGATGAAGGTAGTTTGTAGGAAGATTCTAGCATCAATTTATGTGATACGCATCTACCTCTATCTATTTTGAAATACTGTGTGATATACAATATACGGAATTCAAGATGGCTGCCATGATGTACACTAAATCATTTAACGCTGTTTCTACTAACTAAACTAACTAATTCTATGGCCTATGGAACCCGGAGGTTCAATGCCGCGTTCACAAAAGCTCTCCACTAACTTCTATCCTTAGCTAACTGCATCCCGTTTCTACTTTGTATTCCAATCTCTACGAGATCCATCTTAATATTGTCCTCCTATCTGCGTCTGAGTCTTCTTAATGGTCGTTTTCCGATTGGTCTTCCAGTCAAGACTTTGAAAGCCTTTCTACTTTCTTCCATTCTAGTTACATGACCCACCCACCTAAGCCTCCTAGACTTGATGACACTAACAATGTTGGGTAAACCGTATAAATTATGTAGTTCCTCGTTATGAAGTTTCCGCCATTCGCCATTCCCGTTCCTCTTGGGTCCGAATATTCGTCTCAGGATCTTGTTCTCAAATACTTTCAGTCTATGTTCTTTCCTCAGAATAAGCGACCATGTTTCGCAACCATACAGAACAAAGGCATAATTATCGTTTTTTATATTTGTATGGAAGTGCGTCGGGACCGTAATACGGCAAATTGTGGATGCATTAAAATATTAAATAATACTTTTGATAAAGTGGACAATTTCATATATCTAGGATCAATATTAACAAACGAAAATCATATTGACGAAGAAATTAAATGTCGACTAAAAGCAGGGAATTCGTGTTACTATTCGGTTCAAAATCTCTTGTCGTCGCGAATTCTGTCGAGAAATTTGAAACTTAAAATATACAAAACGATAATCTTGCTTGTTGTTCTGTATGGTTGTGAAACATGGTCGCTTACTCTGAGGGAAGAACATAGACTGAAAGTATTTGAGAAGATTCTTAGACGAATATTCGGACCCAAGAGGAACTTCATAACAAGGAACTACATAATTTATACAGTTTACCCAACATTGTTAGGGTCGTCAAGTCTAGGTGGGGGCGGGTCATCTAGCTAGAATGGAAGAATGCTTTCAAAGTCTTGACTGGAAGACCAATCGAAAAATGACCATTGGGAAGACCTAGGCGCAGATGGGAGGACAATATTAAGATCGATCTTTGCAGAGATAGGGATACAAAGTAGAAACTGGATCCAATTGGCTAAGGATAGAAGTCAGTGGAGAGCTCTTGTGAATGCGGCATTGAACCTCCGGGTTCTATAGGCCATAGAGAAAAAAATATTTTAAGCTTCAGATTCCTCGACAGAATTCGCGACGACAAGAGATTTTGAACCGAATAGTAACACGAATTTCCTGCTTTTAGTCGACATTTAATTTCTTCGTCAATATGATTTTCGTCTGTTAATATTGATCCTAGATATTTGAAAGTATCCACTTTATCAAAAGTATTATTTAATATTTTAACGCATCCATAATTTGCTGTATTACGGTCCCGACGCACTTCCATGTATTTAGTTTTCTCTGCATTTACTTCTAAAACCCTGCAAGCGTTTAATAAAATACCTGAATTACTTTCTATTTTTCTCCTATCATATCCTATTAAATTTACATCATCAGCATACGCCATAACCTGGTGAATACCGTTCAACTCTAGGGTCTGGTTGCTATCTTTGATTTTCCTTATAGCGTATTCCAGAACAAAGTTAAATAATAACGGAGACAACGCATCTCCTTGTTTCAGACCATTTTTGACGTGAAAGCTCGTGGACAAAGATTTTCCTACCCGGACTTTACTTTGGGATTCATTTAAACATATCTTAATAAATCTAATTAGCTTTCTCGGTATTCCAAGTTCTGTAAGAACGTTGTATAATGTTTCTCTCCTAACGGAGTCGTACGCCTTTCTAAAATTAATAAATAGTTGATGTACCGGGGCATTGTATTTCCACTTATTTTCTAGTATTGCTTGCTAATAGAATATTTGAAAGGATTTTATAGGATGTTGACAAAAGAGAGACGCCTCGGTAATTATTACAGTCAGTTTTGTCGCCTTTCTTGTGAATTGGAACAATGATTGATTCTTTCCACTCCTGTGGCAATTCTTCCCTGTTCCAGATAAGGAGAATGAGTTTGTGTATCTTGTTTCTCAATTTTTCGTCTCCAGCTAAAATTAACTCAGCCGGAATTCCATCTACACCTGGAGATTTGTGTTTCATTAATTTCTTTATAGCGGTTCCTACTTCTATTCGGTTGGATTCTAGAATATACGGTTCTGCGGTGTGTATCTCCTTTTCTCCACGCACACTAGTTTTTGGTTGCGTGTTAAGCAAATCGTCAAGGAAATCTTTCCATCTATTTAGGATGCTATCCGTATCAGTGAGAACTGTACCGTCAGATATCTTTAATATATAAGCGAGGTTGATAGTCTTTCTTAAATTCTCTGATCCCCTTATACATGTCCCGGATGTTTTTATTTTTACTATAATCTTCAAGTTCCTTAATTTTAGCTTTCAAAAAATTGCGTTTCTTTGTTCTAAAAGTTTTGGAAGTTTCCCGTGTGATATGTGCAAAATTTTGTGTAGTTATTTCATTCGGATTTTGTACCCAGCGTAATTTTGACTGTTTTCTCTTTTCTGTTAGTTTAATGCATTCCTGGTCGAGCCATGGTTTGTTCCTACGTATTTCCTCGTGTCCCAATTTTTCTTTTGCTGAAATTTTAATGCTATCTCTAATTTCAATCCAGGTATCCTCAACACTAGTGCACTCCGAATCTTCTAAAGCCGAGAATATATTCGAAACTTCCATCTGGTATTCTTCTCTTAGCTGGCTCTCTTCTAATTTCTTTAAATTGAATCTCTCCGTTTTCGGACAATGAATATTACCTTTATTCAACGATAATCTCTCTCGTATTATCGCTGCTATCAGGTTGTGATCAGTATCACAATCAGCCCCTCTAAACGACCGGACATCAATTATGCTAGATTGCCTTCTTCTATCTACTAAAACGTGATCAATTTGATTATGTGTTTTTCCCTCTGGTGATGTGTGTATTTATGAACGTCGCGATGTGGGAACTTTGTATTCTTCACGATTAGGTTTTTGGATGTTGCAAAGTTCACAAGTCTAACACCGTTGTCATTACTTTCCTTATGCAGACTTTTATTCTCTATAATCGGTTTGAAAATATCCTCTCGTCCTACCTTCGCATTGAAATCCCCCAATAGAATTTTCATATGGTATAGCGGGAGTTGGTCAAATATCCGTTCCACTTCTTCGTAAAAACTGTCTTTTATTCGTCATCTTTTTCTTCAGTTGGGGCACGTACATTTAAAACAATAATATCACACCACCGTCCCTTAAAAGTAATAAAAGAAAGTCTGTCAGTAACTAATTCAATCCGTTTAATTGCTGGTAATATTCGTTTGTGAACGAAAGATCCTGTTCCGAACTGGTGATTTTTATTTCCTTCCCCGTAAAACAAAGTAAAATTTCCGGAATTCACAGATCCATTTCCTTCCCACCTAACTTCCTGAACTCCTACTACGTCCATCCTGTATTTCTCTAACTCACTCGTTACGGATTTTAACGCGCCTGCCCTATAAAGACTTCTAATATTCCAAGTTCCAAATCTCATGTCCATTTTCTTTTGCTGAGGTCGTGCCAAGTTAACAGTCCTTGTCCGAGGTTTTTCTGAATATTTCTGAACAAGTTTTTTTTTACAGGATGAGGTTGTTAGCCTTGCCCAAACCCCAAGCTGGAGGACCACTCCTATTCGGCTGCCCGCGACTGCTTATTCAAGATATTCGCAGCTAACCTCTATATCTAGAGGCCTTCTCCTCGATCCGCAACCTGAGGACGCGCCATGCCGTGGTGACAGGAACCCACGTTACACGGATGCTGTTTCTACACCAATGTCAAATTGTAACATTTTCTTTTGCTCCGTTCATGGGTCTCTTTGTTACTGCCCTGTCACGATATATTTTTTTCTATTAGATACATATGTCAAACATAGCACTCCTTGTCCCAAACAAATGATGTGTAAAAAATGAGTTCACATTCTCATTTGGGGGAATATTCAATCCTAGGTTGAAGTGTAAAATCATAACCTTTTACATTTAAAATAATATTGTGTGATATGCAATATGGCGGAATTCACGTACTACGAACATTTAAATGACATGCTGTGTCAAGTATATATTCCCTATAAAGATATGAGTACTCAGAAGGAAACATCCACTCCAAATCGATGCGTCCACGCATGTCGTTATTATTGTTCTGTCCCAATGACCTGTATACAGATCCACATATGTATTCTCACAGCAACATTATACTAATCTTTTCCACACAATATTTTTCATTCTGTATTTGATTCAGGGATAGAAATGACATTTTAGAACTAAGGAGAAAGTCAATAATTGATAGAGTTTGATTAGGCTATGTATCGAGAATACAAATTCAGAAAGTCGGAAGTGCAAGCAAACTTTAATGGAGAACGACTTAAGCAATAAGGATTGTTCCAGAACAATCAAAAACCAAACAAAAATAATATCATCATTCAAATTTCCTATTTGTTACTAATAACTACAGATATTTTTCCTTCTTTTGCACAAACACTTCAACTTACAAAGGGAATACTATCCCCTTGTGCATGCCTGATTTCCACTCTTGCTTTGATCTCAGGCTTTTCACACGTGGAACCCTATTTTGACGCGGGACCCTTTTGACTCGTGTCTTTTTGTCGCGGGGCCCTTGCGCCCGGACCTTTTCGACGCTGGGCCGTTTTGACTCAGGCCCTTTTGAGGCGGGGTCCTTTTGACCCTGACTCTTTTGACGCAGAACCCTTTTAACTCGAGCCTTTTGACCCGGGCAATTTTGACGCGGGGCCGTTTCTACTCAGGGCCTTTAGTCGCGACGCCCTTTTACCCGAGCCCTTTTGACCTGCGCTCTTTTAACCCGGGGCCGTTTTTACTCGGGCCCGTTTCACGCAAGACCCTTTTGACTCTTGTTTTTTACCGCGGGACCATATTCACCCGGGACCGTTTGACGCGGGGCCAGTTTGACTCGGGCACTTTTGTTGCTGAGACCTTTTGAACCGGACCTTTTGGCTAAGGCCTTCTTGTACCGGTGCCCGTTTTGACACGGGTCCATTTAACATAGGGCCTTTTTAAGTCGGGGTTCTTTTGACCCGGGATCTTTCGACGCAGGGCTCTTTTATCTCGAGTCCTTTTGACCCGGGATCTTTTGATGCGGGGTGGTATAAACTCCGGCCCTTTTATCTCGGAGACCCTTTCACCCGGGCCCTTTAGACTTGAGTCCTTTGGTCGTGGAGATCTTTTGACCCCAGACCGTTTAGACTCAGGCACTTTTGTCGTGGAGTCCTTTTATCCGGGCCCTTTTCACCAGGCCTTTTTAACGCAGAGCCGTTTTTACTCGGATCTTTTTGTCGGGGGACCTTTTGACCCGAGCCTTTTTGACTCGGGCATTTTGGTAGCGGACACCTTTTGGCACGGTCCATTTGACGTAGGGCCGTTTTGACAAGACTTCTCTTAACACGGGACCCTTTTGACTCTGGTCATTTTGTCGCGGAGAACTTTGACCGAGGTCTTTTTCACGCTAGGCTGTTTTGACTCAGGCCCTTTTGAGGCGGGGTCCTTTTGACCCTGGATCTTTTGACGCAGGCCATTTTAACTCGAGCCTTTTGACCCGGGCAATTTTGACGCGGGGCCGTTTCTACTCAGGGCCTTTAGTCGCGAGGCCCTTTTACCCGAGCCCTTTTGACCTGCGCTCTTTTAACTCGGGGCCGTTTGACGCAGAATCCTTTTGACTCTTGATTTTTCCCGCGGGGCCCTTTTCACCTGGGACCGTTTGACGTGTGGCCGGTTTGACTCGGGCACTTTTGTTGCGGAGGCCTTTTGAGCCGGACCTTTTGACTAAGGCCTTCTTGTAGCGGAGCCGGTTTTGACACGGGTCCATTTAACATAGGGCCCTTTTAAGTCGGGGTACTTTTGACCTGGGATCTTTCGACGCCGGGCCCTTTTAACTCGAGTCCTTTTGACCCGGGCTTTTTTGATACGGGGTCGTTTAAACTCGGACCCTTTTATCGCGGAGACCCTTTCACCCGGGGCTTTAGACTTGAGTCCTTTGGTCGTGGAGATCTTCTGACCCCGGGCCGTTTAGACTCAGGCACTTTTGTCGTGGAGTCCTTTTATCCGAGCCCTTTTGACCAGGCCTTTTTAACGCAGAGCCGTTTTTACTCGGGCCAGTTTGACGCAGAGCCATTTTGACTCGGATCTTTTTGCCGCGGGACCTTTTGACCCGAGTCTTTTTGACTCGGGCGTTTTTGTAGCGGACTCCTTTTGGCACGGTTTATTTGACGTAGGGCCTTTTTGACTCGACTTCTATTAACACGGGACTCTTTTGACTCTGGTCATTTTGTAGCGGAGAACTTTGAACCCAGGCTTTTTTCACGCTGGGCTGTTTTGAAACGGAACCTTTTGAGGCGGAGTCATTTTGGCCCGGGCTCTTTTGACACACTGCCCATTAAACTCGAGTCCTTTTGAGCCGGACCCTTTTGACAAGGGGTTGTTTTGACTCGGACTTTTTGTCGCAGAGACATTTTGACCCATGTCTTTTGGACGCGGAGCCGTTCTGACTCGGGTCCTTTTGAGGCGAGTCCTTTTAACCCGGCCTCTTTTGACCCAGGGCCACTTTGTCGCGGGCCGTTTTGACCCGGCTCTTTTTAACGCGGGGCAGTTTTGACTCGGCCCCTTTTGGCACAGAGACTTTTGTCGTGGAGATCTCATGACCAGGGGCCGTTTTTAGTCGGGGCCTTTTGTCGCGGGGGGAGCCATTTACCCGGGTTATTTTGCCCGGATACATTTTGACCTGGGCTCTTTTGGCGCGGGGCCGTTTTCACTCGGGAACGTTTGACGCAGGACCCTTTTGAGCCGGATCCATTTGACGCGGGGCCGTTTTGACTCGGGCACTTTTGTTGCGGAGACCTTTCGACCAGGTCCCTTTTGACTCGGTCTCTTTTGTAGCGGGCCCGTTTTGACTAGGGTCCGTTTGACGCAGGGCCGTTTTAACGTGGGTCCGTTTTGGTTTGAGCCATTATGTCGCGGGCCCTTTTGACCGTTGCCGTTTTGACTCAGACCTTTCTGTCCTCGTCCTTTTGTCTGTCCCTTTTGACATGGAACTATATATATAACGCAGCAGCTGAAATGCCTGGGGCAGGCGGCGGGTATGAGTAAATTGATTATTAATCGAACACTGACGCAGTAAAATTAGTTATGCTACTGGTCATATCTCTTTCTTTCTCTTCTCTCTACATCATGTCTGGAGATGAATGTTCTGACTAATAGGCTACAGCGGCGACTTTAAAAAGTAAGAAGATATATGCTATCAATTATAAATGTTATGAATTTAAACAATATATAATCTATAGGGCAATAAATCGAAAAACTCTATATGGGCCTCTTGCCCCCCCTCCCGTTGGAAAAAATTCTGCTGGTGATAGTGATTATCATGTTGCTTAGTTACTGTATTATATTGTGCTATAAACACAATAAATACTTCTGTGTTTTATTTAATAATAAGAACCATATTTATGTTTATTACGGCCCTTGCTTGACAACAGCGAGACATATTCACGCTCAGTGTAATCAGTTTCCATTCTCAAATAAGGTCAGTGAAGCGAATGAAATAATTTACGCACACACTTAGGACTTAGAAAAGTGTCCTGCGAACATGTCGTAGTAAATTTCTGAAGAGTAAAAAGCGCTAGTACTAATTGTTAGCAGTTATTAATTTAACATATAAGACAAGAAATTGAAAACTGAGAATACGAATCTTTTCAGAGATGACAGTGTACTGACGCTTCAAATCTGTTCTTTTACTCCCTATAACTACGTTATTTCCCTAGTAAAAATAAAAAACTCTTCAAAATTAATCACAATTTCTTATGCAACCATCCCTTCCTTGGTGTACTGCGCAATCACATATCCGTCACGGCGATGTAAAGGCACTTTTGGCGACGAGGATACAATAAATAGCAATGAAGCAGTACCTGCTTAACTGAAAGTCCATAATTTTCCTAAAAAAGGCAGGATTTTGAAAGGGTTAAAATATCTCATAAATATTAAAATAAGTGATGATTTCAGGAGGGCGGCCCGAGGAGATACCCCCAAGACTTACGAATTTCCTACCGAGGGTATCTCCTATAATGCCTAGTGTGGATTCACAGCGTTCTTCAGAAGGCTATTTTCACAACCAGTGTATTAAATGTCCCTGGATATATTAAATACGTTCTGAAATCATCACTAATCAAGATTAAAAGAAGCAAAATCCATATGTGATTCGTTATTATTATTATTATTATTATTATTATTATTATTATTATTATTATTATTATTATTAATTATTATTATTATTATTAAAGTTCTTCAAATTTGAGAAGTACGCTGTCTTGAAATCAATAGTCGAGGTTTGCAAAATGTTCAAGCACTTTCTGTGACAGCGTTAGAATGGCCATTTATGTTATAACTTAACGAGACATAATTCATTGCAATTATACAGTATTGTACTCAAACATTATCTTAAATAAATAATGTGAGAGAGAAAATACAGAAGCGCAAAATGAAAAAATAAGTTACACGAGCAACTTAGCAATAATATTAACCTACTATATTAAAGAACTATTAAACATATTTAACGCTAAGAGTATTATAATATCTGGCTGTAATTAACGTTATGTTCTGAAATTCATAAACTACAAATGATAATTAATTATCCACTACTATTCGACATATTTTCACTGGTTATTTTCGTTTGCTAAATGAGTTTGAAACGACGGAGCAGTTTTCAGCTAAGTGCCAAATCGGCCTGCCACCTATTGATAAAAATAAGCGTCGAGCAGATTGGGAACGACAAAATGTGTTTGGTGCTTTGTTCGAGTTTTGTGTGTTATTTCAGACATAAAAATGGATATTTATAGTCGTATATGTTGGTTATACAATATATATATATTTGTTTGAAATTAATCAGTACGTGAAATTTGGAAAATAGTGCTGCATATATATATATTTTCGCGTACTGTAAGTTCTGTGTACATCGTGTAGACAACTAAACTACCCAGATTGACTGCAAAATGCAACTCCAGAGAGGAAAATCCAGTTCCAGTTTTCCAGTAATTGACAGTGACTGTATGATGTATTGCTTCTTAGTAAAGCATAGTAATTATAAGAGAAAGAGAAAGAAAATATGAATATGGGCAAACACAATGAATTACATGTACAGCCGAGAAAACTACTTTCTCATGACGAAAGTAGAGGAAATTTGAAGACAAAAGTAAGTAATAAGGTTAGTTGTAGTCTTTATAAGATTTTTTTGTTAATTCTTATATAAGCTCAAAAATTCTCTGTGATTACTTGGCGATCAGTCTTTGTTATCTCAGAAGAGCAATAAAATTTTAATTATGTTGGTGCTCGCGAGAGGGAACGCACATTTACGAATTCTGGTATTTATTGCAGTGTTGCCAAACATTACAAATATTCACTCTATGTAGTTGAAAGAGATTGGTTTCAGCAGCCCTAGTTAGGGGTAGCCAACGGGCCTCAATCCCCTGCTACATCCTTCAGCCCCCGAAATTGTTTAAAGTTATGTTTGAAGAGTAAGCACTCAAGAAGGTCATGTTAACTCAAATTAACCCCTCCAATTCTGTCGGTCCCTTTGTCGTAAGTGTTGTATCTACGGGATTCACGTGAGAATTTTATGGAATAAGCCAAACTCTTCGAATTTTTAATAATTCTAAACTAATTGCAATATATTTATGATTGTAGTAGAAGGAGATTGACATTTGATATTTCTCTGTAGCAAAATGATCTACCCTGAATAACAAGTTTTAGTTTATTGTTTTTATTTCGAAAATCTATTTCAAATACTTTATGAAATTCGTCTTCCATTGTCTCCTTGACGATTTTCCTGCCATTCGCAAGACACACACACAATTCGGGTTGCAAGTTATGTTTACACATATAATTGATAACTCGGCAGATATATTACAATTGCGAATTGTAAATATTTCATACAGACAGTAGATTCTTTGCAAACACACACAGACAGACTGATCTCTAAAGGTCTTACTTAACGACGGAGACTAACTGATGTAATAATAGCTTCAGGAATCAAAAACAGAGAAATCCAAATTAACGAGCCTAATTCATGCACAATAATTAAGCGCGAAGATGTCTTTGCACTGCCGTTTTAAGTCGACAGCGAGACTGAGCCTAGTTCCAATCCAGAATGACAGCAACGTAAGTTGATGAAGACGTGCACGAGCGAGTGTGAATTTGATCCGGCGTAAACCTCATTAAGATTAGTGAGAACTAGCCACTTTGAGGATATCTAGCCTGACTCCCATATCCGCGATTACGAAATGCCTTTATCTACTTTGGAACTGTTCCATGGCGGAGGCTCTCCAGTTCATGTTGCAGGCCCCTAGCCAGTACTCAAAGACAGGGGATGGACGTGAGTGCACAGTACGTACATACCAGTGGACCACTGGAAGTTTCATAGTGGGTTAAAGGTGATCGTAGCGGACCCGAGCCCCTCCTCCACCTCCAAGGTACCGACATGCATTGTACATAATCCACCACGCAATATATACAACTGACACTTATACCATATAGCGCTGAACTCTCTCTTAATCCCTTTACAGTATATCTTGCATTTAACAGTAATCAAATAATATCGACCAACTACTACAACAAGTAAATATGTAAAGCCGCCATGTGTCAAGCTCTTAATACATTAGGTGGAAATTTCTCTAAAGGGAATAAGTAGTCATGTATGATGGACACGCCTTCTAATCATCTACCAAAGCAGCAGAGGCGGCCCGTGACGCAATTCACGTCAGTAAATGGGCCTAAAAGAGTTTTTTTTTCCTCTTGACACTATGATAACTGTTTAAACACAGGAATTGTACGCAACAGTTAATGCATTAGATAACCTTTATTCAAGCGACAGAACTTTAATTTTCATTAAGAATGACATACATGAAAAATTCAATACTTCAAATGAAACGGCATATTTATAAAGAACAAATTTCTGTAAACAATAGAATTAAATGCGAATTAATGCGCTTGTATTTTATGGTTACAAGTGTAGGGTTACTAGTGTAAAATCATTACTAGTGCATTACGAAGGTTAAAATAATTGAGGGCATCTCATATTTATTTTATTAGAAGTTTTTTTTTTTTTTACCGGCGGCGTATTTCTGCACAGTGATCAGAAGATGTATTTTGTGTTTACAAGTGGAGCGCTACTAATATGAAACCATGACAAGTGCTATTGAAACTCGTATCACTGCAAAAACCACTCGCTTATGCGTATAACCACCGTCGCTGTCGCGTCTGATCTCTTTGTACGCGCCCCATCACTCGCCCAGTCATCCACCATCGCCCTGCCCTGATTCGGTTAGATAGCATTCGTCCTTTTTAGTGGCTACCTGGCAGAGATTGTTTCGTGTTTCTTCCATTGTAGTTTTTATGCATGCATCCAATTGGCGTACTAGTACGCATATCGTAAAATAATAGTAATTTTTCAGCAATTACTTATGAAGACCCCTTTGAATTTTCAACTATGCTATGTGAGATATTTTCATCTCCCAGCTCAAATCATTTAGGAAACAATAAGAAAATTAGTGAAGGAATTATAATTTTTCAACGCTTATTTCGACTGGTGCGCCAAAAGTAATCCTGCTCGGTGTACGCAGTTATTTGAGCATGTGTCTGGGTAATGACAGTTCGAAAACGCTTCAAGTGATCCATTTAACTCAAGAGATGTGCT
The DNA here is from genome assembly GCF_964235325.1 of Thermobia domestica. Lineage (NCBI taxonomy): Eukaryota > Metazoa > Arthropoda > Insecta > Zygentoma > Lepismatidae > Thermobia > Thermobia domestica. Next base: position 132,959,686 of record NC_137470.1, on the reverse strand, counting down.
TCTTTTTAATTTGATGTACTAATCTTGATCTGCACCATTTTATTAATGGAATAAACATTATAAGGCAGCAGGAAATTATTTCTGTAAAGAAACAATAAATATTTACTCAGTGTATGATCACCCGAGTGATCCTCGTATTCTAAATCAGTACGCCGTTCAGTATATCCAATTCTAATTAGCGTTTACTCATCATCTATATTAGGTAAAAAGTGAGCACTCACATAAACCGTTGCCTTTTTTTGTCTTATTTCGTACCATACTTTGCTCCTGTTATTCCCAGGTTTATTATGTTACTTTAAAGCAGAATTTGAGGTTGAAATACCATTTTTATGATTAGCGAGTTATAATAAGACCTGTGTGGAGACTAGTTTCCTTTCCGAAGCTTACTGCCCAATCATAGTCTGTGTATTCATATTCGGTTTTCTCAACGGCGTGGAGGTGGTCTTGTATTTGGATATTCTATATTTGGATATTCTACGAATAAATAAAGGTAAGGTGCTAAATTTTTAAATATTGTTCTCTGATTCATCCTATTCTAGTTAACAAACTAGTGATGCTTCATTAACTTACTTATGTAGGCGCTGAACATGTAAATACCATCGAAACATGTGCTTCATTAAGACGCTATTGTGCGTAAGCAAACATTACTGTAACGATTTGCGGTGAGAATCCATATACTTTAAAACTTTCCAGGACGAATTGAAGGAGTATGTTTAGTACAAGGGGTCCAGAAGCTCGTAAAAAACACAAAATTTACAGGAGAAATGAATGATGCAAGTACTTAGACGTAACATAACGTAACCAAATCTAACCTAACCTAACATAAACTAACGTAAGCTAACCTGAAGTAACCTAAACTAACGTAATATTATTAGAAATAAGCGAATTTTTATAATTTTTTGGAAAATTATGCCGGATCCCTACACTAATATAACATAACCTAAACTAACCTAACGTAACCTAAACAAGCCTAACCTAACTTAAACTAACCAACCCTACCCTAAACTAACCGAATGTGAACAGAAATTACCAAAATTGTATCATTTTTTAGAGAAAACAGCTGGACCCCTTCTGCTAAACATAGGCCGAATTGAATACTGCTGACCCGGTAGCAACAGCCACCCAGCACAAATGCTGTTTCAGGTATCGTAATTCGTCGGTATACTCGCCGTCGCTGACGCGTAAATGTAGTAAATTTGACTTAAAAGTAGGCCTAAATATGAAGTGATTGTACATGGGAACGGTATTGAAAATCGAAACCAGCGTCACATTGTGAACCTTAATCCCATGTGTACTAAATAGACATGTACACATTTAGTGACTACGAATAGCCCCCACCCCTGATCCTCTTCTACCGTCAGTATTTATACTCCAGCGCCGGAAATAATGTTTGGCTGCCTTCTATACTGTTATTCCCATGTTCAGTAGGTATAATTACGGGGGAAAATATGTTTCTTCGCCTAGTTAGAAGTGTGGGAGCATGGGTAAGCAATTGTGTTAGAATGGGTAGAAATCTACACAATATTCATGAAGTATAATCTTAACCTTGCATTGTTCCCTTGTTTATGCTATTTCGGTTTGGCGATTCAATACATGCCGTGTACATAAATAAGTCCCTTAAATGTGACTCTTCCTTTTTGAAATAATTGATTTTCTTCGGAAATTTTTCAAAGTGCAGTACGTGTGCAATAACAAAAATGTTGCCTTTACTCGAGCAGACAATTCTACCAAATTTTGACACATTTCTTAAATTTTCTAGTCAGGTTAGAGCTTTGTATTTTATTTAGCAGAGCATGCACTAAATGAGGAGCTCCATTACTATTTGCAGATTGACTTGTGGAAGTGTGGCATAAATATTACAGTGCGTGAAACATGAACCTGCTTGTGGTAGGGAGTCAGAGCAGGTGCGCACTACGGAGTCCCGTCCGGTAGCTATGGAGTTCGTCCGTATGGAGTAGGCGCGTCAGCGACGGAGGGTATGGGCATAAACGACGATACCGGAAGAGCACTTATACATGCAGTACTTTCACTATCATTCAAACTTCATATCAATATGTTGTGCACTGGCTATAATTACTTATATTTGCACTCTCATTCCTCCACGAATAGTGTTTTACATCGTATTTTACCTATAAATTTTCTATTTGCTAGAGCCGAGTGAACCCGAAATGTTAATTGGAGGCTAATAAGCGGAAGTTGCAACTCAACCAAATTTTGCAAAGTTCTTCATTTTATGGGGGCATAAATTTGTAAAATCCACGGAAGAAATATGTTGCTTGATTTCTCATCAATTGGATTATACGAGTAATGAAAATAAATATTGGGATCTTACCATATGTGTGATATGGTAAAAATACAGAATGTAAAGTGTGCTCTGTACCATGTAGTAGACCATAGGGAAAACATCAAGTGAAGTGCTGTGTGAAGACAGTGTACAAATTGATCATAGAAATATTACAAAGCTGATCCACGTAGAAGGCATATGTTTTCATGTCTTATAAACGGTTTTTCCATTATCCTCGTTTATTCTTATACTCACGGTCGCTGATACACCTGCTCTCTGTGGGCGCGTTCCCTCGCTGCCGCTCCGGCCCTCCTGCTGCTCCTCTACCCTGACTCGGTTAGATAACATTCGTTGCTTTTAGTGGCCACCAAATACAAGTTGGGTCGTGTTTTATTCTCAGGCATCCTAAAGTCAATCTACATTCAGTTATGTGTATTATTCCGTTAAGCTCCAGCAGCTAGTGGACAGAATAACTGATATGAACTTCAAACTCCTCTGAGAGATTTGATTGATAAGTTAGGTTAGGTTTCGTTCACGGCACTAATCTATTTTATGGGATATACATTCACTAGATATTGTCTTCTCTTAGCACGAAATGCACCGTTACTGTCTTAAGAATATTCCTTAAGACAGATGTTAAATTGTTAGCTTCCGATTGACTTTAGGAGGGCTGAGTATATAGTACGAATCAACTTAAGACATGTATCATTTTGTGCTAGGTTGCAACCTAAAAGTACGAGTACTATTTCTCCGACTCAGAGAACAGTGCGGCAATAGGATTCGAGGGATGCGTCTATAGAAAGCAGGCGCGTCACCGTTGGTGGGTATATGCGTCAACATAGATAGGGCAAAATCATTACGTGGCATAGAGGCACAGCTTTGCGACACTTTGTACAGTCAAGCTTTGTATAGCGCTTCTGTTCATCATGTCTTCCTCATAGAGTAAAATAGACAACAAGAGCGCTCCAAAAACTTTCTTTTTGTTTTTTCCTTATCTTGACATCTTTCCTGCACTTTTGACTTCGCGTCCTTACATTTGTTTGTGTCTTACGCACAAATTCAGCAGACTTTGTTGGAATTGTGCAAAACTGTGTTAAATCACACCCCCGCCAAGTGAACTTTGTGGTGGATAAATACCGTGTGCGTGGGTTTCCTCGGGTTTCTCCCGTTTCCTCCCACTTTCTTCATTCCACCATTTCATTCATTATTCATCATCACCGTCTCCTTTAGCCTAACCGGCATATGCGTAGGACGTAAAACTCAAAGATTTCATTTCATTTTTTTTCTGTTAAATCACAATCCGTAGAGATATTCTCCATTCTCTCAATAGACTCCCACCATAGTGGGGTAACCTTGCGCCCTAACATCCATCATAACGCAAATCCATCTTTACTATCACCAATATTCATGAGTAACCACTAATTTCTACAGTTTTCTTCTTTTTTCACGCTACAACAACCACACATGCCCATTGTTTCCGGCGATCTTTGCAAATTTTCAGCCATCGCGGCGGATCTTAATCCCAGTAATGCAATACTTTCTGCATGAAACATCTTCTAAAGCAGTAAAAGTACATTTCGTGCTAAGAGAATATAATATTTTATGAATATAAGTGTGTTCTCCTAAAATAGGATAGTGCTGTAAACGTGATATAACTTGACGTATCAGCTGAAACTTCTAATTCCTTCGTCTGGATGTTTGTAATTTTAGATTAGTTATTCTATTCTGTTCATTACAAGCGGTCCTTAACGGAATAATTGTCTTTCTCTTCCAATTTTCTTGCTTTAAATGATTCCGTAAGATGATCCAGGCTGTTATTACTCTGGCGCATGCACAAACAGTGGCGTTTAGATTAATAATATTCCTTCAAACTAATGTTCCATGGAAGTGACTGCGTGCTGGTCCCAGTACTTGATATCCTATTATATGCAATCATTTCATAGCGAATTTACTCGTAGTGCCTTAGAAATTGTTTGTTAGGGAGGGGTTGCATTCATGGGTGCAGATTTACTTTACGAAAACTTCCCCTTACGGAAACAAATACGCGTTTGAACGTATGCTGTAAAAAAAACTAACTACAAAAAAGCACAAACCAACTTGCACTAGGTGGTCATGAAAAGTTAGAATGCTGTCTCAGCAAGTTAGGGTTGGAGTAGAGCAGTTTGGCACACGCGGAAGCACGTTCGTAGAAAGCAGGCGCGTCAGTGACGTCCGGTACACGCATAAACGAACATGTTGCAAGAAAACACATCATGTCGTATAAGATCACATAAATTATAGAACTTTGATAGTTTCGCACATGTAAACACGAAACACTGGTTTCGTATTTGGTGAAAAATTCCTCCGATAGTGCATTTTGATAACTTAGACAACTCTCTCTCGCATGCGCTCACTAATTTTAACTATAAAATTTTCATTTTTTATGGCGGAATATTCTTAATCTGTGCCCGAGTCTTTTTTTTTTTTTTTTTTTTTTATTCGTCGTTACAAAAATACTGGATCGTCCTACATTCGCAAACTAAGTTTGTTAGATGATGTCAGTGATTTTATATTCTGTAGGCCTTACACCGAGCATTAAAATATGCCGCCATTATTGTAGTCATGGTTGCTTTTATAATGTTTTCTTCATTCTTACCGTAAAAATGCATGTACCTTAAATTAACGTATTTGTTTTCATTTATAGTGCTTCCTTCGCTAATGTGGGGACTACTGCTACAATAAAATTATTTTACACTACCTACGTTATTCTAAATAATGCCCTAATGTCTTGTAGTCTGTTATTTTCTTAGCGCATTCGTAAATAACTGCTTACAGATTGATAATGTAGCTGCAAACTGATACGCCATACCACACATTTTCGTGCAGGAAAAGACGCGTGCTAGGGTATAGTAGGTAGAGCAAAGTAGGGAATTTTAGGTTAGTTGGGTAGGTAGTGCCTGTATGTTGCATTGAGAAGTACTTTAGTGTGGGTTGGCAGTGACACAAATTCTTATAGCCCTTGTAACAACTTGACATATTTTGTAATAAAGGTAGTTCCAAACGTAAGATACAGCATTTGTACACTCCGCACATGTACTCCGCCAGTGGGAAATAACATCAAATACCGGTGTGGTCTTCTTACATATTTAGTCATGTATTTTAACAGTCCTGTAGTACTGGTTATTTGTTTGAGATCAGTAACTCTATCGTTGTAAACATAGAGTACGCAGTTAATGTATTGTATGTTGTTACAGTTTAATAACCTACGAGAACAAATTCCTTAAATATCATTCTTTCTATGTAAATTACCGGTAGTACATTTTACGTGTATGTTTTCTAAAAGGTCCCGATATTCTTATCTTCACCCCGTATTTTACTGGTATTTGTTCTTTTATTATAATAACTAGCTGAAATGCCCTTTCTTCGCACGGGGGAAAATGTTTATAGGAGATAGGTGACTTGCTATAAATTGATTTCTGACTATTAATAAGTTTCGTACTTTTATGTATGAAGTGCACGGTTATGCAAGAATGAAAAATTTGGTGAACGGAAATACATTTAAAAAGAAAAGCAACAACAATGTTATTAAATTTGAGTGAAGAAAATTGTAGTGAAAGGAAATTCTGGTTTGTATTTCATGTTATTTTCATTTCATTTCATAAACTACATTTGTTATCTTATTGTTTGGTGAAAAGATATATAAATTCTTTGGGTTTCCCACTCTAGAGCAAGCTACATATAACTGACCGTGAGTAAAGCATGATTCTTTTAAGTTAATACCACAATATATTAACGTTTGTCCTTGTGCCTTATTTATAGTAGTGCTGAATGCTAATCTTACTGGAGATTTCAGTCTTTTGAATTGAAACGGCAATTCGGTAGATATGAGCGGAATCCTTGGAATAATTACTGGTTTTCTTTTATCCTTTCCTGACATTCTTTTTGCTTAAATTATATTGTTTGATAACTGTTTCACGGTAATTCTTGTTCCATTACATAATGTTGGTGAATACAAATTTCTCAACAAAATTATTGGAGATTCAATTTTTAATCTTAAACATTGTAAAGGCATTCCTGGCACTTGCATTCAATTCAAAAATTCGGTGGGAAAGTTAACACTTTCATTTTCATCAACCATAGAATCAATTGATTTATATATTCGTTCCTCGCCAGGAATCTTGTTTTGAATTTATAAATTAATGTCGTCGACGACTTCATTTCTTACTGCTAAAATGGCTCTTTCAAATAACTAATTTGTATTTGTGTAATTTTGAACAACGTTAGGGTAAACTTTATCTATTGTTTCATCTGGACTGTGGACAGCATTACATAAATCGTTTGGTTCAATTTGGCCAGTTATACAATTAATTGGATGCTTGTCTTCACCAATTTGTAAGGGTTTTTCGTTAAAGTGTCTCGTTTCTTCATCATTGAAAAATTGAACTCACATATTTGTTGTTAATTGTGCTTTCTTGACTCGAGGCCAGAGAAATGATTGCTTCAGACATGCATTTATTTCATCTGCTGGAGTTGATTTTGGAATCACTGGAACCGTTTGCCGAAAATTTCCAGAAAGTATAATTAATGCACCTCCCATTAATTCTGAATTTCCTCGGAGATTTTGTATTGTTCTATGTAATGCTTCGATTTATTTTTTATGTGCCATTGTACATTCATCGAGATGAGTACTTTAGCCTGTTTTAAAAGTCCACCTCGTCCAGATGCTCTTGATACATTACAAATGGGAGATTCTTGTTCTGCAACAGTTAATGTCAGTTTCAAAGCTGAATGCGCAGTTCGTCCTCCGTGCATTAATGTTGCTACAATTCCAAATGATGTCAATGCAAGCGCAATTTCTTTTTGGTGCGTATTTTAGCAGCTAATACTAAACTTATCAAAAATGTATTTCCGGTACCTCCTGGTACATCCAAATAGATTACTCCCCCCATACCCTTGTTCACATGATTCATAATGAACTCAAAACTTGCTTTTGAGTGTCACTTAACAATGGTTTGTTTTGAGCAATGTATTGCAATAATTCATGAACATTGTAACCTTTCTCTCTTTTAGAGTCACCAGTGGCAAGATTACCTCCTCTTTTACATTTCGGCATTTTGTTTAACGTTATTATTACTTAACACTCTTAAATTCCATTTATTACACTGTTCACTAAGTTTTACCTTCAGCAATTTACTTTCACTTGGTACGTTTTAAACATATCACTGGCATACAATTAACCGTCTGGCAATTTGACTTTTTCTTGATCTGATCTTATATTTTAAAAGTTTCCTGGCATATATTTAATTTCCAATTTATAGAGAGTTAATTCATTTCCTATAAACGTATTTTCCTTGTGAGAAGAGCGGGCATTTTAGGTACTTTGTGATAATTCTGAAACCGTCATTGTATTTTCAACGAGGTCTGTAAACATTATATCTTCTTCTTTTAAACAAACTTGTAAATAAATGTAATGGCTCAGACTCCGGTCCATCGTTGCCTGTTAACTGTTTCTTACCGTAACTCTGAAATACGTTTCTTTGTAGATATGCTGTCGCTACTCTATATATATTCTTCTTGTGTTGGCGCATGGTGATACTAAACCTGGAACCGGTAAACTTCAGGTTCGCCACAGAGATAATTGTGTTTAGATATGGGAGGTAGCAGTAGTACAACAAACAGTAGTAGTGGTAGTGAGTACTGCTAGTAGTAGTATAAATCAAGGTTGGCTGGTTTAAACCAAGGTGGTTTAAGCCAACTGGTTTAAACAAAAAAAAAAAAAAATGATTTAAATTGTGTGAACTTCATGATGACGTCTCCACATATCACACCATCTGCATTCCGTTTATCTACTTTTCACCTTTTAATCAAGGGGTCCCGTGTTCAATTTTCGGTCGAACCACAACCCATCTTTCAAGTGTAAACCAAGTAGCGATTCGAGGTGTCCCTTTAAGCGAAAGTCTTCTCCGTGATAACCTTGGTATTTCATAAGAATGTTAAGCCTAAATATACGAAACGAAACCAAATTATATATTTCTACTTGCCTGAATGCCTGCTATTTTATAAAGAAGCCAAGGTTGCTTAAATATATTGATAGAAATTGGTAAAATGTATCAACTGCCTACGTAGTTTTCAACATCAGATTGCATTCGACTTTAATTTTATTAAATGATGTCTACATACGAAATTTGTACTTTAATACGTCAGTTTTAGCGTAGTGATTATGATACGTTGACCTTAAAATTTTACATACAAATACATTTAAAGTAATAGCAGGATTTTCCCAATGTCTAAGGCGGGAGTTTCCCGATTTATATATAATTCAGTATAATGTTTTTACTTGTTGTAACTGTTGATCATTTTGTCCTTCTGAAATGACTCTTGACAATTATATTAACAACTAGGTCTATGTAAAGATCAATACAACGTATTTTTATCAGGAGTTCTTTGTGAGTGAGTCGGCAATCGCATTTGTGACCAATTGGTCCCGGTTTCGTGTCGAAATGGACAATTTTTCTTGGATGTTAAGCCGAGAAACAGTTTGGATTCTGCTTTAAGCTTATGTGACCCCTTCCAGCATAACCTTGTTGTTGCATAATAACACCAAGGCGAAACAAACTAACTTCTGTCCATATCTAGTATAAATACATAGAGTAAATTATTTAAACCAAAAAAAAAAAAAAGGTTTAAACCAAAAAAAAAAAAAAAAACTTAAACCATAGTAATAAAACTAAAAGTTACTTTTTTTTTTCCAAGTTGGTCACTAAAAGTTACTTTTTTTCAAATTTGTCACTAAAAGTTACTTTTTTGGGAGGTAAAGTGACTTTTTCGTGTGATTTTCGTTTTGCATTGGCAGTTTTCTAAGAAAAATATTATAAAAATAAATGGAAGAAGGAAGAAACTTGTTACACATTGCTCTTCTGAAAGCTTCAGTACTTGCTGCCACATGTGAAACAGTCAGCTTTATTCTCACTTCAGCTTTTACTGTTTCTAAAGCACAGTAGATGGTTGGTGGATGCTTAAGCTCTCAAGGTGGGGTTTAGAACCCTTCTGTGTCTATTCTTTCTTCTGTCATAATAGTCTTTTAGTTTTCTCTCGTAATAGTTAACGCTTCGCTCAACGGTGTGTGTGTGTGTGTGTTTGTGTGGTTCATCATGTTCGTCCTTCTTGTATGTACTTCTTAAGAGTAGGTGATGAATGCTCTCAATGCTAAGTTGAGTATAATATCTGGGATGAAGAAATTCGGAAATAGGCCAGAACTGGTTCCACTTACTCAGAAGCTTCTTACATCTGCTAAGTCTGCGTACCGTAACTACAAAGCATACTTAGAAAACCTAAGAAAGGAGGAAGCTCAAAGAAGAAAAGATGAAACAAAACAACAAAGAAAGAGAGAAGTGATGGAGAAATTGACAAAGGAAAAATTGGCATGATGAGATTTTGGTCACTTTTTAACTATTTACAAGAGACCAGACCGCTATGAGCCCTGGTATTAGGAAATGTAAATATACATAATAAAATATTGCAAGGATCCCCACATCACAACAGACGCACGGGTCAACTCAACACGTGCTATTATTTATAAACAACATAGCAGACAGCAAGCCAACACGGAAGAACGAGGAACACCGAAAGCAGACGGACCTCACGGAAGGACCCGAGGAGGACAAATAAAAGGAGGACCACCGAGGGACCCAGTATCAGTCGACCAACTGATCGCCTAACATTTACCTTCCTATGTCGCTGTGGACTAGGAGCACCTCTTCCTTACCCTATGCTGCATTGAGCTAGGGATCCATCTTAAACTTATAATCCAAGCCTAACCAACAACCTGCCAAAGTGTTCTGGAAACTGCCTTGAGTGGAAGGGGCACCCGGCAAAACATTTAGTATTCCTTCACTTGGTCATTGAGGAGGAGACATTGAAATTAGAGACACTTGTATTTATTATATTAAATTTTGTAATAAAACTTGGTGAAGGGGAAAAGACACCCGGTCTATCATTTGACTCTACCATACATTGCAATATATAATGAATTGTTGACGAAGCTTGTACTTACGTTAACACCCCTTAGTAACAATGATAGTTTTGACCATAGACAGCCAGGATAAGCTAGGAATTGAGTTCGTTGACGAAGATGATGTTCAAACAGGAAGTGGTCGAAATTAACCATTTCCGGTTTTAACGTTGGTCACTATGAGCAAACATACAAATACGCACTTAACTCTCTGTAATCGTTTGAGCGTCTCAAGAATGCATATTATCTAATCCTTTAACTTTCTCTTTAAAACTGAAGTGATTGAAATCGTAAAACTGGTGTGACTTAGTTTTCAGTATTGATTTGCATAGAGCAAAAGCTATGAGAGATAGTGAGAAGCAGCTTTTTTAATCTAGCGTTCTAAGTTAAGGTATCATTTTCCCCCTTAACCATCTATTCAGTGTTACAGAACGTTAAATATTTTTTCTTTCTTTCTCGATAGTATATTTAAAAAATGTATATATATATATATATATATATGACAAGTAATTATGAGTTTTATAGGAGATATTGATATTAGCATATTTTTAAATCTATGTTTCGTGTGTTTGCAGTGATACTAAGAAATGGCTGATGAGTGGACAGAGGTCACAGAACTGATCATACGGGCTGTGCAGGCGCTAGAGCGTCAAAAGAAGAGCAGCAACCCAGAGAAGTGAGTATTACATTCGTAGGGTGACAACACAAAGCATGGGGCTGATAGCATTATATATCATTCTCTTCATCAAACCATATTTGTTTTGCATTTTAAAATAATGTAAAGTGATGAATGCCTTGTAGAAGTAAGAAAAAGTTTATTATTAGTATTACAATATTTTTGCTGTACATATTTTAAATCGGTGAAGCGGGGGAAGTTTATTCATTCATTATATTGATTGATTTGAATCCAAGAAGTAGGGATTGATGAAAAGCATTATATAATACACTAGCGTCAATTACCCGCTTCGCTGGGTTAAAATAAGAAAAAAATAGTAATATGTTCTGTTAATCAGTCACGTTTTACTATTACTGAAGCCCTCTCTGATATCGGTCATTTTTGATCATTTATATATATCCAAATTGCGGAGCTAAATTTACATTTAAACGACATTGGAAATGTCACTGTTCATTTCAGAGACCCCGAAAACTATGGATTCGGCACTGATATCGGTCGTTTTTATATGTCTCCTCCCCTCTTCCTCCCCTAAGTTGCACCGTCAAAGTGAAATGATAAAAAAACATCCTAGACCCGAACTTCATCTATGTTGAAAATTTGATCGAGATTGGCCGTTTGGTTCAAGAATTATATATTACCTGAAAATAATATCATCAGGAATAATGGCTCGATGGGTTTGTCCAGGGCGCGAATCGTCTTGCAGTGATGTGCGTCCTTGTCGGCACCTCTTTGTCACTCCTGCACACTTGTTGGTGACATGCAGTGTTCTCAATACACAGCAGACGTACGACGATGAGTTTCAGGTACTCCAGCACCCTCAGCCACCAAAAAACGAGCTACACATCTCTGTTCTTCTTTGCTTGCCTCTATATCTAATGCAGAACAAACACAATTTTCACTACGCTCACCTATACAGCAATAAACAAAAAACTGTATATACTTGTGAATTGTCACTATGCATTTCTCCTGTTGAGAGATGGTGGTATCGATAAGTAATAGTAGTGTTGTCAACTTTCGCGAGGGATGTGTTTTATGGAGAGTGTTCGGTTTTCATTTGACTGCTCGTCATAACTACCTTCCAAATGTCATTGAAAATGAGTCACATGTTTTCCCGTCCCCTAGAACTATGAATTCGACAAAAATGTCAGTAAGTTTTGACGTTTAGTTTTTACCTACCCCTCATTCTCTGACAATGGGGACGAACTTGGATTTAAACGCCATTGGGACCGTCACTATTCATTTCAGAGGTTCACCTATGGATTGCACACTAGTATCAGGCGTTTTGCATTTTTTACATGTCACTCTCCCTAACTCCCACCCCTTAGGGTGTCTTACTACTTTTTTCTGATTGAAAGTGTTATGTCTAACAAATTTGGTTAAAGTTGCTTTTGAAGTTCCAAATATTAATGCTGTGCGAACAACGCCTTCGATGCTGCCCCTGTAAATTCGTAATCCAGCTGATGCTCGTTCATGCCTAAAAGTGGTATTAAATGCCACTGTGGTTGTAACCCAATAGCTTAACGAACCCAAAATATGGATTCGACACTAATCTTAGTCTAACAAAAGAAACACTGACCAAAGCTTAAAACCCACTTTATTTTAAATTATAAACTGTAACGGTTTGTTGTAGATTGTCGATAGTGTCTGAAGAAGGATATGTTAGATATCCGAAACCGTTACAAATTATAATTTAAAATAAAGTGGGTTTTAAGCTTTGGTCAGTGTTTCTTTTGTTAAAATAATCAATCCAAAGCCATCGATACTCTTAATCTTAGTCATGTGGGACATTTTAGGTTTCGCTCCTTGTTGCTTCCCATGCCAATGGGAGTTGAGATTGGACTGTAACGCTATCGGGATTGTAATTATTAATCTCTGCGATATCAAGAACCATGGATTCAACACTAATATCGATCGTTTTTTATTCTTATTATATGTCATCCCCTTCCCACCAACCCAGGGTACTAATGGGAACTAAATGTATAGACTTAAATCTTTTGGGGAGTGTCGACAATCAGCTTAGGGCCCTAAAAAAACTACGGATTCGGCACTAATATCGGTCGTTTTTTATTCTTTTTTTATATCACCATTCTTCTATCACCAGGGGTACTAATGGGGTTGAACTTGGATTTAAGCAACGTATGAAGTGTTGCTATTCATTTCAGTGATCCCGAAACTGTGGACTCCACACTGATATCAGTCGTCTTCAATCATATTATACATTACTCTCCCTAGATGTGGTAGGGGTCTTACCCCTACTGGAAGATGGTCTTAAACTTAGAGGTCATCGGAACTGCTCCCGATGAACTTAAGGATCCCGAAAGCTATTGATTCGACATTAATATCGGTCATTTCAATCATTTTTAGATGTCACAATTTCACACACCCCGTCAGGGTGCTAGTAGGGGATGAACTTGAACTTAAATGCTATCTGGACTGTCACTCTTTATCTAAGCGATCCCTAAAATTAAGGATTCAGCACTAATGTCGGTCGGTTTTATATTTTTTATATCTGCCCTTACATTCCCCCTAGGAGGGCTAAGGGATTCTTGACACCACTAGGCTGAATTTCGACTTAAACAGCATCAAAACTGCTACCAATTAAGTTAGCGATAAAAAAAAAAAAAAAAAAAAAAAAAAAAAAAAAAAAAAAAAAAAAAAAAAACTTGCGATTCGACACTAATATTGGTCGATTTCAGTATGTTTACGCCACTACGTTTCAAATGGGAGCCTAAATCGAAGTTAAACAGAATTGGAAGTGACATTATTTATCTAAGCGACCTCAAAGACTATGATTCGACACTAATATGGACCTTTTCTATCATCTGTATATGTATCCCCCTTTCACTCCCCATAGGTATGCTAGAGAATTTTTTCCATACTGTAAGTAATATGTGTAGGTAGTTTGGTTAAATTTACTCCAGGAGTTACGTTGGAACACATACATATACATACATCAATTTTATATATATATAAATACAGATAAGAGAGAGAAAGAGCGACCAAAGCGCCACCACTTCCATATATAAAAGCATTTCAGAGTATTGAACTAAAAACCTATGTAAAGACGTTCAATTCTGCCTTCCTTACTAAGGCAGAATTTAGTCTCGTAAAGTGACCTGTGGGGGATCGTGAATGTCTTGTGAGGGTTTGGGGCTAGTGAGTGTCTTGTCTGGAACCACGGTCCGATTTTGGATATTGTCTGCATATACCCACTTGTCGTCTTCACGCCTCTGACTATATTTCAAGAACGCAAATCAGATTCTGTAATGAGAATATTAAGAAGTAACCTCCGTTATTACAAATAGCTGCAGATAAATACAATACTAAACTTATTTATTTCTCGTACACGATTTCCTTAATTTGTATTTATCATCACATATGATATACAGACGTCCTGTCGACACCTACCACATCTCAAATGTTATATTTTAAACATAGTAATTACTTACGTCCTGAAATCATTATATATATATATATATATATATATATATATAGGTCAAAGAACGTGTGTTCTAAAAATGGCGGCCACGAACCACAGCATTATTCTACAAGTCAAAATAAAGCAAAATATAGATATATTTATATATTTGTGTACCTTTTGAGTCCTCGTTTAGAGACACAAATTGCACTATATGGCAACGTCGCAAATAAAGAACCATAGGTTAGATCTATCAATTTATCATACAGTTATATCTATTCTTTCCAGATGGCAGCTAAAGTCGATATTGATTGACACTAGCATCACTTATTAGTGTAGCAATCGATTCAACTGCTTGTTGTATTTGTAGAGTAATGCTAATTGCTCCAACTTAATCTTCAACGTTGCCACATTGTGAAATTTTGATTCCCCATAGCGGTTGAAGGAGACCCCAGAGGGGATACCATCATGTAACATTTTCGCTTTATTTTGGCCTGTAGAATAGTTCTCTGTGGTCCGTGGAGTAAAATAGCATTTTTACCGAAAACTTTGACCTAAATGGGAATCGAACTCACGACCTTAAGATTAGAAATACGGTGATTTACCACTGGACTAACATGGCAACTCTGGCCGACCTGCTCCTGACAAAATATAACTAATTTCAAAAACAGTTACATTCATATCCGTTGCAAATGCTGTTTTTTTTTCTCCTTTGTCTTCTTCATTCTACTATGACTGAATCATTTTATATGTTCGTTATCTTTAGTTTCATTGGAAATGTTTTTTGATGTATGGAAATGTAGGCGACAAACAAAGTATATGCTGACCTGTATGCATACTGTAGTTTGGAAATTACAGTACATACTGTACGTATCTGGTCCTCTACTTCCTGATATAATTTCATAGACCTGCATTGAAATGTAAGTTGGATGGCTACTTACAGTAAAGAGGTGAATGATGATTTTGGCGGCTTGGTATTTGACGTTGCTTCCATGTCATAACACTGGAAGTTTTCTGTTCTTTCTCTCTGGTAATAGAATTGCTATTATTTTTATTGCTTTTCTCTGTAATTATTATATGGAAACTTTGATGGTAATGTATTTGTTTTTACCTAGCTCCTCGTCTCATCGAGAAGGAAGTGCCCAGTCCGATGGGAGACCTGGAGACCTGATAACTAATCAGAATTCTTCGGGAATTAGTGTGAATGGTAACAAGAGACCTGTATCCTGGGTAAGTGTTAAAGTAAAGTACCTTTTTTCTTTCTTCTATATGGTATTCATAAAATGGTTTCTGTTGCATTTTTCCTCAACTCGTGAGCATTGCATGATGAATAGCAAATGGTTAAAACAAAAGTCAATCAGTGCTGGGTACTCACATGGGTGACCATTGGAACGTTAGCAGAGCAATTAGAAAGTTACCTGAAAGGAAGGGGTAGCGGTCTCCCGTCAAGAAAAGTTTAACAACAACGGCAGGTATTCTAACTACATAAACTAATTTCAAATCGTAAGGGAGTTTATATAGCTTAGTAATTTTGGTATTGGTTCAAGCAGTATTTGGATAGTGTACCTTTCGAAATATTCTATTATACAACTATCACAAAACATTGAATTGGGAGAACTTTTGTTTAGTAGAATACATCGAAAGGTGTATATATAATCTATGTAGGGTTTTTCATAAGTATGGGAACAAACTCCGGAGATTATTCTATAAGTGAAAACAAGACATTAACTCATCCGGCAATAAGTAATTTAGAAGTTACAATCTTCCGAAATGGAGTTCGAAACTGTCCGTCGTATTAATCACTTCGTGTGTTGCTATCGTGTGTGAAGAGCAAAGGGGACTCTTTACCTCTACACTACACTTACATTTTTTTCCTTTCACGTGCATACACACACTTCTCTCTCTTTTTTTTCACTTCTTTCTTTTTTCCTACCACACTTCTCACTTTCCGCAACTTTTTGACCCGACCGCCTGGGTATCTTGTCCTGTTTCACTGTCTGAACTCTCTTCCTCAATTTGACCTTCTCCTGCTTTTGACGATTGTCTCCCTTTTACTATTACAATTTACAGTGTAACACATTTTTTATTCAAACAATTTTACTTATACCTGGCTAATTCGTCCTTGCGGACGGGCTCTTTTTACATTTACCGCATTCAAACAAATATGATTTGAAGACAAGTTTAGTGACGTAGCCGACTGGGCCTTATGGCCGCAACTTTAAAATATACACACTCCGATGCGAGTACCATATAAGAAGAAGGCTTCCGAAATCCTCAGAAAATGAAGTTGTGAGCTGAATATTACCTCAATGTGTGCCTAGTGTAGAGTTGTAACCAGCTCTGTTCTAAAGCACACGTTTTATAATCATGTAATGGTGGCACATGGGAGTCAGTTTAGGGAGGGAAAAGATTCCTGGTAAATCTAGTGAGTAAACGTGGGCCTAAATGTTCACCAGCAAACTCTAATTCGTTTGCGGAATGTTGATGTCTCTTATACATTGGCTCGATGAATGCGTTATCATTTTTCGCTGTAAAGAATTCACTTCGGTCCGCCAATAGGTGCAGTTACTTAACCGAGTTTGTGGTTCACGTCACTTTTCCGCCCAAAATACAATTACATACCACCGCAATAGCCAGTGTCCAACGACGTATGGCGGCAAATTGCTATGGGGTGAGAGACCTCGACATTTGGCAAATGATTTATCGTTTTTTTTAGTAATCTCTGGTTGCATACGTGCTCATAATTAGAGACCTGCACGGGCCGGACTTGGGCGGGCCGACTCTATTATTTCTTTGGGCCGGGCCGGGCTGGGCGTGGGCAAGCCGACATTGATTTCTCTTCAGGTCGGGCCGGGCTGGGGCCGATTAATTGCAATTCTTTAATAATTATTGACATTCGTTAAACGATAATTAGAATAAAGGCAAACGTTGAAGAAGTGTGCCCGTGAAAAATGTTACAAACTGAAACTTCTAAAATTTATCGGGCCGGGCTTGGGCCAAGAATTTTAAAAAACTTATCGGGCCGGTCCGGGCTCGGGCCGAAAGATTCGGCCCGTGCAGGTCTCTAGCTCATATACACTCATGTTTATTTCGTAGAATTGCAAGGAAACTTTTCTGCTATACAAGGAAATCCCATTCGCTGCTACTGTATGATTCTGAAGCTTTTTTATAGAGTAGCTTACAAGTGTACAGTGGACACGTCCTTTGACAGCGTTCAACTCAAAAGTTCGTTCTCTGAGGGTTTCTGAAGCGTGTATCTCGTAAATTACTCATTGCTGCACATACGTTGATGTGAACTTTTTGTCTTGTGTTCTGGTATGTCTGTCCCCCCACCCCCATTACTGTTCGCTTTCCTGGGGAAAACGACAAGAGAAAATTATTTTCGGATTCCCCCTCGTATAATATCTATAAAATAACTTATGGTAGAAATAAACATAAATCTAAATAGTAGCAAAAATAAAAGCAATTTTTGAGAAACAGAAGTAGGTTTGTTATAGACAGTTAAGATCAGAAGTGTGGTTCGAGGGTAGGATAGTAATGTGTCTTATCTCTCTTTGTGAGACGCGGGGTCTAGTATAGTGTGATGGACTGTCTGTTCCAAGGCAAGTAGGTGGAAAATCCAAACGTGGCAGGATTAACGATAATTATTGTCATTCGAGTAATTAGTTTCGTCAAATAAAAGGCTGAACAGTCAGTGGATTTAATGATGTAATTGAGATTTGGGAAAATCATAACCAATATCCTAATGGTATAATGCTGGGATGTAGACTGTTGTCGAATATAGGCCAAGTTCTGTAGGTGCCTGACGATTCTTGGTGCTGGTGCAGGGTGTTTCAGATAACCTTTATTCGGCAGAAAGTATTTTGAAAGTCTTTCTTCGAGAAGTTAATTAAAGCATTTTCCTATGTTTTTTTTTTTTTTTTTTTTTTTTTTTTTTGTGTGTGTGTGTAAAATAAACTTTGGATGTTATATATATATTACAGCTCAAATGACCATTTTCTCAAGAAATGAAATGATTTATGGAAACTAATTGAAAGATGCTTATCGGTCCTTTACGGATAATTTCAGTCGAAGTGAAATGATAAAAAAAAAGAAAAAAAAAGACCCAGGTGTAACCATATTCATTGTAAACGGCTCAACTGTTTCCTCACTTTAGCTATTTTATTAATATAAAGTGGGGAATTAAATCAGTTGAGGATGCTCCAAGAGCATTGCCAGAACGTACTTAAAAGAATGGAGAGATGGAGCGGGAAAGATAACTGTGATTCTTTCCAAATAGAAAGTAAATCTTTTTATCCGCATCTTCTTCTCTTTCTCGCAAAAATTCGCAAAATATCATCTCTCTGTGACTTAAGGTTCCCGAGATATGGCTCCATAAATCTTCCGAAATTCGGAACGATGGCCAGTTAGCCTGTGATACACCGGTTACTATTTGGTACCAAAATGTACATCATCATCTTACGTATTGATCAACACTAATATCATCTCTCTGTAACTTAGGGTTCTCGAAATATGGCTCCTTAATTCTCCGGAAATCGGCCATTTTTTTTGGCTAATATCTCGGGAGCGGTAAGAGTGGCACGAAACATTCCATCATTTTCTCAGATAGTTTGTGATTCTCTATCGAATGGAGAGCTGAAAATTGAAAAAAAGATCGCAAATAACAGACAGACAGAGAGAGAGAGAGAGAGATAATTCAGTAACGAACTTTCTAAGTTCGTTGAATATCAGAAATTATTCATATTCACCTTTGGAAGCGGATTTTTTTTGAAACTGCTGGGGCGCGTGTCAATTTATTTTTAATAATCAGTTTATATATCAGGTTTCATGTGCCAAACTGGAGAAGCTAGTAAAACACTATTTTTTCCGTGTTTTTTTAACCTCCACTCTTCACTTGCAGTATTCAGTTTAATAAAAGTGACATGATAAAAAGCCTAATCAAGAAGTTGCTGTATTCAAAAAAATTAGTATAAAGTGGTTCAGCTGTTTTCCCATGATGGTGGTACGTGAGAAATCGGATTGAATGTTGAGAAAAAGTTGTACAAATTACCTCGTCACCCATTAACCCTTTCGATACGGGAGGCCGAGAGTGACTCACACAGGTGAGTCACGCATTTAATCCTCTGCTGTGTGAATACTAAGATATCGGCAAGCTTTTCTGTGCCAAATATAGTTGAACCAAAGTTTATCCTGATGTTTTCTTTTTTTCCTGAGTGTCAAATTTTCCTCTCAAATTTGAGCCCGAAAGTAGAAAAAAGAAAAAAAAATCGGATTTTTTTCATTATAACTTCGTTGGTTTTAGTGAGACCTACTTGCGAGTTGTCAGATATATACCTCATATGGATACGTAATTTTTTAGACCATTTTGAACAACTCACAATCAGTGTTGCCAACTAGGGAATTATTATTTCTCAATTTTTGGCTCAAAAAAATGAAAATTTTCGAAATTTATATTTATAAATCCACTCCTATACGAACGCAAGTCAACTTACGCCATTTGAACATCGGTCTTTGCTGAACAAAAGCAAGTAGAAATCGTTGCAATTGGATAATTAGAGAGCTCTCGAAAAATTTGAATGTAGGTTCTAATCCTTGATTTTGTTTACTTTTCTGTTTACCATAATGTATCTTTTTTATTATTACAAGCTTCGTTTCTTAGATATCGACACAATACTTCTACGATGTATTAGTGGTGTACCAAAGTTTTTTAAAGATGGTTTTCATCTATCTAGCAGCAGTGTTTCCAGCCATAGAAAATTTTAATTCCCGAATTTAGGTGGAAAATTCGGGAAAATTCCCATTTATCCCTCTAATTTGCTACAGTGAAACAAATCGACCAGCATCTGAAAGTTTCATCTTTGGCCTACACAACGCATCATGAAAAGTTTCAATTGAATAATTAAGGGAGGTATACAGTAGAGGAGAGGTATGTGGAAAGAACTTTTTTTTTTGGGGGGGGGGGGGTAGAATGTGATTTTTTTTTAAATTACGTGCTTAGTTTATTAGATATCGACATGATACTTCTAGGATATATTAGTGATGTACCAAAGGTTATTGTATGATTATTTGTCTCTGCCTAGTAGCAATGTTTACAACCATGAAACAAAATTTCCGATTTTAGGTGAAACATTTGGAAAATAATCCTACTTTTCCCTCTATAATTTCCCTGTTTTTGGCTACATTGGAAAAAACGTATCAGCATCTGCCTCGTTTTTGACCGATACAACGCACCATAGAAAATTTCAAAAGGATAATTAGGAAAGCTGCAGCACTTGCATCAGTTTTAATTTCTGCGTCTGAGGCAAAAAAACTAAAAATTTCGTGTGTACGATGTGGGAGAATTTTTTCTTTCAATCTTTGTATGGCAACCAATGACTTCACGCTTTTACTTGTGCGTTGTCGACAGACCAAAATTTTTTTTGAGGTGACTTGGACCCATGAGGCTACAGTGGGGCCAACTCCAGAAATCTTAAAATTCTGTTAGGGATTTTTTTTGTGAATTTCCACCCCTACACTTCCCTCCATTTGGCAACGCTGCAATCAGATTTACGTCACAAAATTGCCACATTTTTCTTCTAAAGAACAAGGTCTTAACCATATCAATTGGGTAAATAGTCTTTGAGCTATAATTCATTAATTGCAAGTCGACGAAAACGTCAGAAAGCGCCCCGTACTAAAGGGTTAAATGCAGAATTTTCAGAAAGATTGGGAATAAGTATCCGGTTCTTTTAATGGTGAGCGTAAGAGTTCCGTTTCCCTTACTTGAGAAACTTGTGATATTCTATTTTTTGCATGATTGTGAAACGTATCTGCCTCTTAGGATACACATTTTACTAAAAGTTAGATAAAACCTGGCTGGATCCAAGTGCTGACTAAAAGGTTCGTCGAAAGAATATACACGCACTTTAAACAGTCATAGATAATTTATTTTCCAACCTACAAGGTTAAATTTCTGGGAAAAAGTAATGTTATGCGTCTTTAATAGCTAGCAGCAGAATTGTCGGTCTAGTTGCGCAACTCAATTAATGACAAGGGTAACATCAACATGATGGACGTTTGAACTGTGAAGAGCGGAATCAGGTTATTAAGTCGTACAGTAGACTGATTCATCTTCAGTGGTAACAAATATACGTCTGCGAAACGAATTGGAGGTTCCAAGGCGACCTCGCACGGCTACAAGTGCTGAACCCTCAGTTATGCTGCTGGAACTGTTTCAGGGTTCACCAGAGAAATCTTCAAGGCAAAGGTCATGTGAGAGTGGTATAAGTGCTAGAAGGGTGGCACACATACTGCAGAAAGATAAGCTATGTGTGCATATTCGAGTTGGTGCAGTAGCTAAGTAACGACGGCCCAGATCGCAGGATACAATTTTCTGAATGGGTTCAGGAGGTTACACGTGAACCACTATTTATAGGTAGCGTTGTTCGGTCGGATGAAGCACAATTCGAACTTAATGGAACTGTCAGTAGATATAATTGCGTGTACTGGGCTTAAGATAGTCCCAACATTGCTGTTGGAAAGGAAGCTGATTTGTTTGTTGAAAATGTGTGATGTGCTTTGTCTCCTAGGGCACTCACTGGGCCTTTCCGTTTTAACGATACAGTAACTGGAGAAAAATGCCTAAGAATGTTTGTTAATTCTGTTTTGTCTGCCATTCGTGCAATGTACGGTAATGACAGGTTTTATTACCAACAAGATAGCACTCCGTCGCTCTATCTTCGCATATCTAGATCAAAATGTACGAGATAAATGGATAGAACGTAGGGGACAAATCGAATTTCCTGCACGCTGTCCAGACTTTATGGCGCTCGATTTTTTCTTGTGGGTACAGTAAAAGATGACATATATTGTCATAAAACACGTATCCTGCATACAATTTGAGATAAGAATCAAACGGTGTGCGCAGAAATTGCATTGGATATTTCGGTGCAAAGTACGGAAGCAGTTTTGAGTCATACTCACAAATTTATCGATATTGAGGGCCACCATTTTGAACATTTACTTTAATCACCATTTGAAACATTCATTTGGACCAGAAAGTACACTTATTTTTCAAATTAGAGTGCAGCCTTACTTTTCCTAGAAATCTAACCTTGTAGGTTGGAAAATAAGTTTTCTGTGACAGCTCAAATTGTCTACACATTTTTTGACGCATACGGTATATTTATCACTCTGCCTGTGATGAGACAGATAAACCTTGATGCCATTTTTGTATGTTGAGGAAAAGTTGCAATTATTCTTCAATTTCTCCTTAAAAGCAAAATTTCCTAAAACGTTGGGGCATGTACCCCCTTGTTGTTCATAAGGAGTTTATATACCTAAGTATCATTTTCCTAACATGAATGTCTTGTGAAATACTCTACACATTCGAAATTCCTGTTTCCCCTAAGGATAAGCAGTTAATAGATATGAGATGATAAAAGCTCAGTGCAAGGTAGGTGCTAAGTATGTTCAAAAGTTCATTTCAATTGGCTCAACCGTTTTACCGTTATCGTCTTTTTAATTTTCATAATATAACTGAAACGTACTTCATCGAAACTAATAATTAAAAAAAAAGAAAAAAACGTAAGATACTTTTTTTTTGTATACAGTTTCAAACCCCTTAACTTCCTTCTGATCAGGGTTAGCAAAAACCATGTTTTTTATTGAAAAAAACAAAAAACTGTTTTTTTGGTTTAAATCCGTTTTTTTTCTTTTTTTTTCTTTTTTTTTTTTTTTGTTTTCTTTAAATAATTTGCTCTATGTATTTATATCACATATGGACAGAAATAAGTTTGTTTCGCCTTGGTGTTATTATGCAACAACCGAGTTATGCTGGAAGGGGTCACATAAGCTTAAAGCGGAATCCAAATCGCTTCACGGCTTACATCCGAGAGAAATTGTCCTCCATTTGAACTCGAAACCAGGACTAATTGGCCACAAATGCGATACGTCTGCCGACTCACTCATGAAGGACTCCTGATAAAAATACATTGTACTGATCTTTACATACTTGTTAATATAATTGTCAAGAGTCATTTCAGAAGGACAAAAAGATAAACAGTTGCACAAGTGAAACCATTATACAGAATTACATATGGACAATTTCAAAATATGGAGAGTACAGAAGAACTAATTTAGCCCAAGTTAGTTCACTACGACTTTTATTAGTCCATTTAAAGTAAAAGAAATACAAGGACTTAATTTACATATCAGGAAGAAAAGTGAATAAAGACACGAATTATTTGAGTCAACTTTGGCTCTGACCCATTTATACATAAATAGATACCAAAGATACTTCTGATTTCAATAAATGCCTCTCGTGGGATTTGTATGGTCTCCTGCCCCCAAACAAAAGTACGGCATTTCGATGTATTTTATCAACAGTAAACATTATTAAAACGAAACAGTATTTAGAATTTTTCTTTTGATTGCAATTGCGTAACAGTAATAACAAATTACAAAAAAATCATAAAAGAAACATTCATAAACTTTTATATATATATATATATATATATATATATATATATATATAAGTTGCTTTTGTAGTATAATACGAATAGTAGTATAGTAGTCTGAATATAATACGAATAATATACGGGAGTGAAACGTGATAACCCACAAATGTGTGTTCATTAAGATTTTACGAACTTTTTTTTTGTTTAAACCAATTGTTTTTTGAAAAAAAAAAAACATCTGGCTTAAACCAGCCAACCTTGCTTAGGATAGATCTTTAATTAAAGTAACATGATAAAAATTTACACCGAAGCAGATAGCTGTGTTCAAAAATTACGATCAAACTGTTCAGTCGTTTTTGCATAGTGTGATCATAAACAAACGTGACTAAAAAGGATATAGAAAATGACCTCTTTGCTCTTAAAATAGAAATTTCGAAGAACAATGCACATATGTTTGCTTATTTCTAATGAGAAATTAATATACCGAGTTCCATCTTCCTAACTCGACGAGTTTGTGAAATACTCGTCTTTTTTTCATAAATTTTGAGTCTCACATACTCTTTGGATACGCACTTTAACCAAGCGACATGACAAAAATCTAGTTTGAGGTAGTTGAGAATTTAATTCCCAAATTTAATGTTAAACTGTTTAGTTGCTTTGCTGTCACAAACATTACTTTCAGGTATATACAGGGTGTTACAAAAATGTGTCGCAATAGTTTGGGAACAGATTTCTCACATCAAAAGAAAAAAAAAAGTTCATATGGACCTGTGCTCGAAAGTGGATAGTTTCGGAATTATAGGGTGCCGAAAACGGGAAATAAGTGAACTTGAAAGGTTTATAGCTCCAGTACTATGGGACCTATCATAGTCGGGTGAAGACATCACTTAGGAACAGGTATGTGAACTATCCAAATATCCATGTTTAAGAATGCTCCAGTACTTGCATACCAATTTTTAGAGGGCTAGGTGGAGAGTGAACAAATACTCCCAAACAACCTCCCTAAAAATGATTGTATCGGAGGTTCTGAAGTATGGATAATTGGATAGTTCACCAGTGACATCTTGGCCTGACTGCGATCGGTCCTATGGTATTGGAACTGTGAACCTTTAAAGTTATTTTTTCCCACGTTTTCGGCACCGATAAGTACGAAACTATACACTTTTGAGCACAGGTCATTTTATGAACTTTTTTTTTTTTCTTATTTTGACGTGAGGAATATATTCCGAAAATATTGCGACAAATTTCTGTAACACCCTGCAGATGTCCATTACTACAGAAAAAAAAAATCAATAAGATTTTTCCTTTAGGAAACAGGATAAAAGTTTCACTGCTTTGAAACAAACAGCACGAACTTCTTCACAGTCCTGCACAGAATTTGCACCTTTCTCGAAATAAAATTGTAAGACGTCGCGCAGTTTTGCAGATAGTTCAGTCAACGTCAGGGAGCAATACGTTACGTGTGATTATAAGAATTCCACCAGTTTTGGTGCATCTACTAGCTTCAACAGTCAGCTTTCAAAGTTACAACCCTGATACATTGTGTCTCACATTTTGAGATACTAACGCCATCTCGTATGCAAAATACTCAATACTTTTTACACGATGTGATACATTCGTGTGAGTGAGTAATCAAACAATTCCTGTAAATTCTGCGATTTGCTTAAAATTACATTCTTGTCCCTATTCGAAAGGAGTGAACTAATGTAATTGTTAAAGAAATAATGGAAACACTTACTTCGTTGACTGTCTTTAAGAATTTTGCTGTATGGTTTCAGACACTTGTTCTAGTGACCTTATTCGCCAGGTTAAGCCACAGCTATGAAGATTGAATCACTTTAAAAATAAGCACTGACATTGTATCAAGAAATATTATTTATTTATTTTTATATTATTTCCACCCTCTGTGGACTTCCCTATGTAACTTTTTCCTTGCTGTTCTTAATGATTCATCCACCAATGGGACATTCTTAAAACACCAGAGCACAGACTCTACCAGAAACCCAATAATTTTTAGAGTAGTCTACAGATTACCGCATATCCTCGCGTATGGACATGTATTTTTGAAAATTAAATTTTAAACCGCTTATATGGTAACAGAACTTCACAGTGAAGGAAGATCTTTTTATTTTTTTCAGCAAGCTGTGTGTGAAAAGCTGATCTTTTTAAACGTAAATAAGACTCACAATTCATTGTTGTGTTGCAGGAAGTGGTTGTTCAAACATAATGTTTCTTATCTTTATTAACGACATGCTTTTGTAAATATTTTTCAATACCATAAAAATGGTTTAAACTCAGTTTTCAAGAATAGATGTCCAATAAGCGAAGATCTGCAGGCTACATTAAATCTGCAGGCTACATTAAAAATTATTGTGCTTTAGGAAGATCCTGTGTTCTGATATCGAACTTTCCAGTGCTCCTGTATCTCCTATTTTTCCTATATATTTGCGTCTCTTACTATGAACTCCTACATTTTCTATATTTTAACCAAACCACCTATATTTTTGTGACATTGCTACTTTTACTTGTGAAAATAACATAAGGAAATAAGATGTAGGTGGTTGCAGGGCCTTTTTTTTTCACAGTAAGAAATATACATCCAATATTCAGAAAGGAGATTACTTGTTTATCCCTTTCACAAAATTTAGCAAAAGAAATGAATTTGCAGATTGTAAGAGCATCGATGTAGTCGTGGACGAGTGGAAACTGTATTCTGTGGAGCCAGTTATCGAAGATTCTTGGTTTGTAGAAAACACTGAGTGTAGTGATTTCAGATACCTGCCCGTGGATTAATACTGGGCAAGAGTATGTTTCAAGTGGAACAATTAAATATCCAATGATACATAAAGTGGTCAAAGCTTGCCTGTCAGTATTTCATGGTTGTGCTGATGTGGAACGCAGAGAACAAACGCATTTTAGCAAGTGATCGATCGCATCTTGCCCACGAGAGTATAAATGCTCTGAAGACTGTAAAGGACAGCATTAGAATGTATGGAGAAAAAGTTGAAAACCTACCTGTTACAAAGCAATTGATAGATGCTATACAGAACGTCTGGAGAAAGTATAAAGATTATCCGGAAGCATTAGGATAAATCTGAAGTTTAAACTAGATAGTGATACCTTGATTTCTTCAGTACAAATCGCTATGATGTAATGAAATGTATTCTGATATAAGAACTTGAATTTTTACAAATAGGAAAAAAAGTACATTGCTTATTTCTGCCAGCTTCTTGATCTACGGTGTATATGGAGATGTTTGCTTTTACAGAAGTAAAGCTATTAACAAAATTTAAGTTTATGCAATTGATCTTTGAGATGCACCGTGGGAACTGTGTACGTAGTGCAAGTGCACAAATGAATATATCAACCCAAATTGATTTTTAATACAGGCTTGGACGATACAAGGGGTCGAATATAAATTTTCGTGTAGACATGATTTCGTGACTAAATTCTTCAGTATAGTTTGTCGAGCAGCTAGATTAGCCTAATGTCGAAACTATACGGAAACATGCTTTCTTGAATACTTGAGGTAAGTTATTGATCTCTCTGATTGTTTTAGTATTGGTATATTCTTGTTCAGTGTTGCGTCCCCAAAACTATGTAACCAAATGTTCATTTTTCTGTCCATAGCATGTTGCAGGTAAGAAACGATCTGGTCACATCCGCAGTGCGAGGATAACTACCCGAAAGCGAGCCAAAATAACAGAAAAGAAAACTTCAAGAAAAAAGGAAAAGAAAGCACCAAAGGAAGATAATCAGGAGAAAGCGGAAACGAGTACGGCAGAGAAGAAAACTCCTGCTCCTGCCACGCCCAGCATATCTACCTTGACAAGTGGATCACCAATTCACAACCCACCATTCCAGGTATGATGCATTGCATGTGTTCATGCTATATTGGTAATGGGAATTAATTTGAACCAAGGACTCATACTTTTTTCATTCAGTATGATCTTTGACAAAGTTTGAAAGCTTAAAATTATCGAACGCTTTACTGTATCGCACACATTATTCCCTGGTAGTTGACTTCGCTTTTGTAGTTCTGGTCTATAAGGTAAAGCTATTCTAGACTCTAAATTATTTCATTACGGTGTTCAGTAATTACGAAAATTGAAAGTGGTAGAGCAAAATGCAGCACGTCACAGCATTTTAGATCTTTGGATGATTTTTATTCAAATAAGGAAAATTGCTAGTTGGTCGTAATCCAGCTGCACTCTCGAGAAGAAAATGAAACCAAAAGTGCCCTGACTTGTTGAGTTTCTGCACAGTTATTGCCTTCAGCAAATACTTTCAGGGTCGAACTACATCCCGTTATCTAGGATTGTACTGAAGGTTTTTTTCTTTCTTCGAAATGTTAATACCAAGCTTTCAAATGCTCCTATTCTTCCTATATGTTTGCGTCTTCCTATAAACTCCTATATTTCTTACATTTTAAGGAAACCTCCTCTATTTTTGTGACATTGCTACTTCCACTTCTGAAAATAACATAAAGAAATAAGATGTGGGTGGTTGGAGGGCCTTTTGTCTCCACAGTAGGGTGGTTGAATAAAGACTCTTCCGTGTTTCGTCCTTTCCTGCTTATTGGCTAAAGATAATTACACCAAACAATATACAGTTAGCGCCAAACTGCATCTCACCATTTATACATAAGTTATTTTTGATAAATTTCTGTTTCTTTCAACACAAAGGCCCGCTAACTCATTTACTCTTCTCGGAATTATCAAAACTAGTCAGAATGCTGCTATTGAGGCTAAAAAAAGAAAAAAGAAAAAAAAAGAAATTCATTGTATATATCCTATATACTTTAAAAGGGTGCAAAACTTAAATTATAATTATATTATATGAAATTACTCAGTATGTATTCATTATTATACACTAAAATTCAAATTTGTTGTCATTTAATGTTAGCACGTTGTTTACGTGCTCCGAACTACTTAGAACTCTTAGGTTGTAATCGTTTCTCTTCGGTATGTTGCTGTGTCATGCTGTAGGCTGAAGACGATTTGGTGTGTCCCCAAATCTTGACAATATGCTTAAATTTTGTGTTTCTGAATCGTTTTCCGTGTGCCATCTTTGCCCTTATTGATAAGTGTGACAATGCAGTAGAGTAGAATTCACTATTCAGATTCGTTTCACAAATAAGTAGTAATGACTGACCGAGAATTGACAAAATTTAATAGCAGTGGCGGACAAAGGGGCAGTGACACAGTGACATGCGATTCCCTAGAAACGTGAAAATAAATGTAGTTGCTATTAAAAAATGAAACTAAATCTTTTAAGTTTTACGTCCCACGGTTATGCCGGGTAGGCTAAAGGAGACGGTGATGATGAGAAATGAGTGAAATGGTGGAATGAAGAAAGTGGGAGGAAACGGGAGAACCCCGAGAAAACCCACGAGCACGGTGTTTGTCCACCACAAAGTCCACACGGTGGTAGTTGTTGTTAAAACTAACATAAAAATTGCAAAGAGGCAAAACTGCTTGATTTAGAGTGAAGCAGCTGATGCGGGCATCATTACTTCAGAGCCTCTCTCACCGCAGTCTCATTTATCAATAATGCCTAGAATGCGTGCACCGTTCAGCACTATATACGCAACGTTCAATTCCCGGCTCGAACTCATGTGGTGCGGGTTCCGCGTTAAACTCTCGGTCCACATAGCACATAGCCTCACTGTTGAAAGGAACGCTAAACTAAAAATCAAAATCAACTATATACGCACCCTATTAGCCATATGAAGAAACGGCTTTCCTTTCTAGTAGCGACAAAGAGAACTTAAGAGACAAAGACGGCATTCCGGAAAATATTTTACGATCACATATAATTCTGTTCTTTGCTGCTTGCGATAATAATAATAATAATAACAAGGAAAAGAGTATTAGTGTTGGACATCTTGTGTCGTGAAATGGCGTTCGTTCGCGTTAACGTTATTTCTTTTAGTTTAATGTCTCGCGATTATGCTCCTAGGCGAAGGAAGGCAATCATGATGATTATAATGAATGAAGATAGTTGGAGGAAACCGGGTAACCCACGCACAGAGTTGAGCGTGCTATACAACCGAGCCACCGTGCCTCAGCTGTTGTGATAATATATGTACAAGGTAAAACATTTATTTTGTTATGCTCTTGTAACCTTTATACTAATAGACAGAAAACGTTGAAATTTTGTATCATGCAAATCTGAAGAGGTAATTTCTCACATACTATGTGATACATCCATGGTAACAGTGTTGCCAACCCAACATGCAGTTGTAGTTTTTAAATAGCACTACATAAAGCTATTACCCATTTCAAATCTATATGTCAAATGAAAACTTACAATATTAGATTTGCTACTCAATGTTGCAAAAACAGACGCCACATTGTCAATAACATACAAATTGTGGGGGCCTCTGTAGCAGTAACAACGCAAGTGAGACGGACAAGGGTATTCACATGTAAAGTACTTTAGTGTCTGATACTATAATATGAACAATTTCGATTGAATAGGAACAGAGATACAAGAGTTTGAAAGTTTTACTTTTTCCAAAAACCTTTATTTCGAAAGAGTACCTAGATAAGTACCTCATCTAATTGCATAGATGGTTTTCATTAGATGTGAATATAATGCCGTTTACACAGTTCTGAAAATACGGTAAATAGTGGTAAAGTTTGAAACACTGTTTAAAATTACGCAATTCATAAAACTTATTGTAATTACACCTAGCAAAAAGTAATGTTGTAATGTCCTGGCAGAAAAATCAAAAACTATTTTAAAATATTCTTACAAATACACCATTTTAATTGGATGTGTTAACTTGTTCATGTCACTTGCTCATTTACTGTTGTAGAACCCTTGAAAGTTTGGTTCTTTTTCGCTGTTTGCGATACTGTTTCGTCCTTAATGTGCAACATTGCTCAATAAGTGTGGAATTGTAAATTTTCGTTGTATATCTAGATTTGAAATATGTGTACAATCACTTGATGTAGTGGAATTTGGAAAAATACAACTTTATTTTGAGTTGGTAACGCTGTTAATGTGGTGATATTAAAGACTGTGTCAATGTCGCTCTATTATAACTGAACGGTAAAATAATTTCATTATTTTGTATTTATTAGATTTAAAAGTTCCAAGGACGTATCAAGATAAATGTGTAATATATCAAGCATTGCGTTCGCTGACAATTTATTAAGTAGTGGCAAAACTACTGTTATCACTGGTTTTAGTTCTTTATAGTTTGACATAGATCGCATAGCATTCTTTGTTTTATAATGATTTGCCGCATGTTCAAGGTACTTTTCTTTTAATTTTTATTATTTTGCTTATTTATTTCATTAGCAGATCAGAGTCAATGCTCCACAAGCCACAGTGTTAGCTGGATGCAGCGCGTTAGAAAATTCTCTGTCCAAATGGTACCTCGAGGAAGGAGAGAGGGAAGAAAGGAGAAGAAGAGGTGTGTTTTAATTTAATTACACACACACACACACACACATATATATATATATATATATATATATATATATATATATATATATATATATATATATATATATATATATATATATACAAGAAATTATTTGAACAAACTTCGGGAGCTGATTCCCGACACCGAAACCAGTAAAAAAGTTCTCTGGAACTTTGGTCAGTGAGGGATAATTTCGACGATATAAGGTGCCGAAAGCGTGGGAAAATGGACTTCAGAGTGCTGTAATTCAATAACAACGCAACGCAGAGAGTGCAGTTTAGAACATGACACTCAGTCATACCTGCTTGATTGAAAAATGTATGTTTCAAACCTCCTCAAGATGGGTGTGAGGTATTCCCCAAAGGAACTTAGGGATTACCGAAGTTTCTTATAACCTGGCAAGTAATCCCTGTGTTCCTTTGAAGAATCCGTCGCAGCCATCTTGCGGAGGTTTGAAGCCTACATTTTTCAATCGAGTAGGTATGACTTCCAGTGTCATGTTCTAAGCCGCACTCTCTACGTTGCGTTGTTTTTGAATTACAGCCCTCTGAAGTTCATTTTCCCACGCTTTCGGCACCTTATATAACTATCCCTCACTGACCAAAGAAGTTCCATATGACTTTTTTGCTGGTTTCGGTGTCGGTGTCAGCTCCCGAAGTTTGTTCAAATAGTTTCTTACCAGCCTATATATATATATATATATATATATATATATATTAGGGTGGTTCAAAAATTAGGGAATTTTTTTTTCGAATTTCACTTGCGGCACCCATAACATTTCTTACGCCACTGAAAATAGATATACTGGTAAAATTTGAAATTTTTATAACAATTTTTAAAGGTTGCGCAAGCCGATCGAAACTTTGAATGCTATTGGTATATACACATTGCTATACAGATATATTGTTATACATTTTGTTATACACGGGGCCGCGGTGGCTCAGTGGTAGAGCGTTCACCACCGGTGCTTGGGATTACTGGTTCGATCCCAGCTCGCGCCGTGTGGACTTTGTGGTGGACAAACACCGTGCTCGTGGGTTTTCTCTGGGTTCTCCCGTTTCCTCCCACTTCCTTCATTCCACCCTTTCACTCATTTCTCATTATCACCGTCTCCTTTAGCCTAACCGGCATAAGCGTGGGACGTTAAACTTAAAGATTTAATTTCATTTCATTTTGTTATACACATTGTTATATACATATTACACAATTACACATAAAAGCACATTATTGCTGATTATATTTGCATTACAAAAACTTGGTAAAGTTTCTTTGTTCACTCTGTATTTACACTTCACTTTCACATATTGAGTTTATTTAGATAAGATATTCTTTGAACAGTCTGGATATTGTTTTATGTGTTTCGCAACAACTTTAAGTAGGTACTGTTTCTGTTCCTTGTCCTTTGTGATAATACCGTTACACTCTTGTATGATGTCAATTCCGAGTTCTGCACGATCATTAACCATTTGCAAGTGTTAAACTACTTCATAACCAACCAAGTAGTCATTGTTGGATTTTCATGTCTCCGGATTTTGTGCAGGAAGTGTTGTTCGAATGGTCAGACGTTCAAAAAACTGCATCGTGGTCTTCGTTCGAAATTCTCGATCTTGGCATCCTGTAGTGAAACAAGAGCATCTCGAGGTGTTTGCAGATGTTTTGGAGGCTCATCATTGCTGATATCTGACAACACAACATTGCTGCACGTCTTGCAAATAAGAACAGAAATAAAACACTGAACTGCTGAACAAGACTGTACTATTCATAAAATTCGATCTTGGTTAGGAGATCGAAACGTAACATGTAAAGTATTTATTTTTATCAATAGTACAGTCTTGTTCAGCAGTTCAGTGTTTTATTTTTGCTGATTACAGTCTTGTTCAGTGGTAGAGCGTTCACCTCTGGTGCATGGGGTCCCGGGTTCAAACCCTGCTCCCGCCAAGTGAACTTTGTGGTGGACAAACACCGTGCTCGTGGGTTTGCTCGGGGTTCTCCCGTTTCCTCCCACTTTCTTCATTCCACCATTTCATTCATTTCTCATAATCACCGTCTCCTTTAGCCTAACCGGCATAACCGTGGGACGTAAAACTCAAAGATTTCATTTCATTTTTGCTTTGTTTGTGCGGACAGTTCGGCCAATGAGTTATTTGCTCAAGTACTAAATACAAAAGGGTTTTCTTAATTTCCCGCTCTATTATGACAGAAGTGCCACTGTAGCGACCAGTATATGTGGCAGTAGTATCAAAACATATTGCATTTACCAGGTCAATAATATCCCATGACCTCAACGTACCTAGCATGGCATCGTCTTGAGCTTGTCTAGTTCCAGATTTCAGTTTTGGGACTCCGAGGAATTGAGTTTTCATATGCCAGATACTATTACAGGTAGACGATCGATGGTTTCTTTTCCTGTTATGTCTGATAGAATTCTGCTGTCCCAATGGACAATGATGGCGCTCGTTGCTTGGAACTTGCTCTTTATGATGCCAGCTGACTCAAGACGATTACGTTCGCGAACTCGTTTGATGGACGAACGCCTGAGGGTAACTTCGTCCAGATTATGGTTCAAACCTTTGGTCATTGCTTCTCTATAACGAAAGTTGCTTCTCTGTCAGTTAATTTCCATCTATCTACCATTAGAAGTAAGTTCTAGAGTAACAACGTTCTTCCAGGTTCTCCGCTTTCGTTTTTCGTCTGAGGACATATGCAGGACATGCTGCTGCGTGGTTTTGTATTCGTCATCGGAGTAGGTTTCATTTGATTCCAAATTATTGCCACTATCACTATCGCTCGAAACAAACAGCGAAACTGCGTTAGTGGCAGTGTTAGCACTAGTACTTGCCTCTGTCAGTTCATGTTTTCGTTTTTCCTTGCTTGCCGTCTTGGCTTCCTTTTGAGCAAGAGTTCTGTCCACTGACATCATACAGCCACGTCGTCCCTGTTCCCTCTGAGCAAGGAGAAAGTCCTTGCCTTCCTTACTTTGAATACTCTAAGAGCATCCACATGTGCTATATCAAATAAATTACACTATGTGACAGCCATTTATTAATTGCGGTGCCAATATGTGTTCTTTACTAATTCCGATGCGCTGAATCCAAATTCGTAACGCAAAATTTTCCAGCACGTACCATTTTTGAGTTACGCGTGACGTCACTTCCGGTGCTACGTTGCGGCCGAATTTTTTTGTATTTATATTGCTGGCAACACTGCTGAACTAAAGAAAAAGAAAAACATGTGGCGTTTATCAGTCGGCTAGATCTTTACCCGTGATTGTTGTGTTATTTATCTTTTATCGTGGTGGAAGTATAGTTGCTGCAGTTCATCTGCTTTACGTATTGGACAGCGTATTGTGAATAGAATATTATGTTTCTGTGGTTTGGATAAAAATAGTCAAGTTGGAATGCAATGGCTACAGCACGGAAACGTGAACTCGGTTGTGTTACAAATCCAAACTGCTTCTGTTACGTGTGTGGTAAGTTTACACCAAAATCACAGAGGAAACAAATTTCGCAACTGATACGGACAGCATACAAAGCATACTTTGATTGTTCCCTAGGCGATCAAGATAAATCATGGGCACCTCATGTGTGGTAACACTAACTGAGTGGATGAAAGGAAAGAAGCGAGCAATGAAGTTCGGAGTGCCCATGATTTGGCGCGAAACGAAGGGTCACACAACGGATTGTTACTTTTGTCTGACTAGTGTTTCAGGTTATTCCAGTAAAAATAAACATTCTATTGTGTATGCTGACGTGATATCAGCAATGAAACCGGTACCGCACTGGTCGGATTTGCCAGTCCCTTCGGCACCATCAAGCACAGTGACTGAAAGTGAGGATTGTAGCAACAAAAGTGAAAGTGATTATCAGAATGGGAATTTGAAAACGACCAGTTGCCTCACCTCATTCAGCAACCTGAACTTAATGACTTAGTGCGAAACCTGAATTTGGCAAAAAATGAGGTCCAGATACTTGGGTCTAGGCTGCAACAGTGGCACCTTTTAGCACCAGGCACGTCTATTTCACTGTACAGAGATCGAGAGAAGGAATTCGCACAGTTCTATCGGATGGAGAATTCAATGTGTGTGTGTACCGATGTGAATGGACTGTTCCATAAACTTGGAATTGAACATAACCCAATGCAATGGCGTCTGTTTATTGATTGCCTCTAAGTTGAATTTAAAGGCAGTGCTTCTGCATAACGGCAATCAGTGGCCGTCCATACCCATTGTCCACGCAGTAAGCATGAAAGAGTCGTATCAAACTATGGATGAAGTGCTGTCTGCCATGAAATACAACTCTTTTAAGTGGAAAGTGTGTTGTGACCTTAAAGTTGTAGTCATCCTCCAGGGTTTGCAAGGAGGATACACAAAGTACAGGTATAGTTGTTTTTTTGTGTTTGTGGAACAGCCGAGACACTGTAAACCATTATGTACAAAGGGTTTGGCCTAAGCGTGAGCAATACACAGTTGGTGAACAAAATATACAACATCTTCCACTGGTTGATGCTAACCAAATCTTACTTCCCCCACTGCACATTAAACTTGGTTTAATGAGTACATTTGTGAAGGCTCTAGACAAGTAGAGCGTAATTTTCAAGTTCTTAAGGGAACAATTTCCCAACTTAAGTGAAGCAAAGGTTGCAGCAGGGATTTATACCGGCCCTCAGATAAGGAAATTACTTCATGACCCAGGTTTTGAAAATAAAATGAACCATTTTGAAGTCGCTGCATGGAATGCATTTGCTGCGTTATGTGACGGTTTCCTAGGGAAATACAGGAGTCCTCACTATGTACAGTGGGTCGATGATTTGATAGCAACCTATCAAGTTCTAGGCTGTCGCATGTCATTGAAGCTACATTTCCTTGATTCTCACTTGGACTTTTTCCCTCCAAACTTGTGTGACGTGAGTTATGAACACAGAGAGCGATCCCACCAAGAAATTTCCCAAATGGAACGCCGGTACCAAAGCAGATGGAATGCTTCAATGATGGGCGACTACTGTTGGTTTTTCTGCAGGGAGTCCGACACTAAATCACACAAAAGAAGATCATCAGGTGTTTATTTACAGCAGTAAACAGTAAGTGCCTCATAAAACTAATTTCTGTAGTGTCTCTTCGCAGTTTCGGTGCAGAAAAGAATGATTTACTACTTTACTATCCCAATACATGATGCGCTGTATATAATGAGCCTATATGGAATATGGAAACTGGCCATATTCTGTAACTCAGAAATGTGACGTGATAGAAAATTTCTAAATACACCATTGAATTCAGCGACCCCAAATTAGTAAAGAACATATACTTTCATTCCAGTTACAAGAAAAAAAAAAGTTTCAATTTGTTGCCTAGTGTTATTCAAACTTGTAACGAATTTAGCTTCATTCTCTTTCCGTGTGGTAGATTTTCGGTCCTTGCTTTTTCTCTAAGTTTATCCATTGGTCTCTCAAGCTTTCGAGTTTCACGGTTGCATGCTTTTCCTTTCGAATTTGAATACGAGCCCTTTCGCAGTCTTTCGTATAGCATCTCGAGCACTATTGTTTTTTTTTATCTATGTTATGTTTTTTGGATTGTTTTTTATAAGGTTAGACGATGGTGAAAAACTATAAACAACACATCGCCATTCAAAGGAAGTTTACTTCCAGTGATAGTTTCCTTATCTGTTCCTAGTAAATCAAGTGTAGTCTTATTTCTAGTGGCATCTGCCATGACAGCAACGAAATATGTATCAACTTTATCACAAACTCACTACCACAACACAGTCCAAGTCAGCGCTGCAGTACCACTCTTCTAGCTTTTGTTCTGGCAAACAAACGTGAACAATCAGCCGCTACAATTCGGTATTATCGGCTTATTGCCACCAAATGTCTCACCGACTGGGGCTATCCTGGATTATAATCGTTAAACAAATGAAATGCGATTTCCGTCGCCGGAAGACAAATGAAGTTCGACTGCAACTTTTCAATTAAAGCGAAACCAAGTTACTTTTTGCTGAACTTGTAACGTAGGTGAGAACAAATTCGTCATTGCAGTGAATATTGTTTAAAATTTGTTAATTTTACATTCTTTCTAATGGCATGATAAATACAAAATCAATGGATGCATCAAACGGAGTGAAATACCAATATAACATGATAAGACAGCCTTTGTTGATCGTTGTCGGAACATTTCCTACAGTAGCATAGTTGATTTGTAATAAATGATGATATGAACTGGATATAGGAGAACAAATGCACAAAAGCAGAGTATATCGCATTGCCAATACAGCGACAATAAAACACTAATTTTATTAAATTTTAAGTCGATTGCGCATCCTCTAAATATTGAGCTATCAATTTGAAATCTTACATGTATTATTTATTTGTAAGGGAGAACATGTGTAGGGGGTGTCAGTAAAATTTCAATTTTTCGAAATTTTGGACCACCCTTATATATATATTAGGTATGGCCAAAATTTTCCGGAATCGGAAATTTTGCTTTCTGGAATTCGGAAAAATTCCGGAATTAGGAAAAGTTTTGAATTTTCCGATTTTACTTTCCGGACCGGAAAGTAAAACTTCTGGATTTGACCATCCCTAGCTAATAACTGTTTATAATAATAATAATAATAATGAATATATACTGCAACTTGTGTTAGTTTCTTGTAGTTGGAGATGTCTTATCACTTAGGTAGAGAATTGCTACTGCAGTTATTTTTTGCTTTATGAGGAAGGTGTTATTTTCAGACACAAAAAAGTCGCCAGTATGTCTGAAACATTATCGTTTTTCCAACTGCAGCTGCTCAAAAGCACTGGAAACTACTTTTTAACCAGACGAAAGGCAGTGAAGGAAAAGAAATCTCAACAACCATTCTAACAACATTCGCTTATTGTCAGCATACCTATGTACAGTAAATATAAATTTATATTTTTTGACCACGAAGTATACAATGTAATTGTTCAATAATTAACATCAGCAGGCATTCATTAATTTATTTTAATATAATAATTAATAAAACTAATAAACGGATGGTTGATGACAGTAGTAGAGTTGCTATCTATGGTATTCTAACCCAGGTCATGTGGGTTTTCAGTGGCTAATTTTGTGTTTGAAAATGTTCCCGGTGTTTCTCTGGGTTCCCTTTCTTGTATTTCTTCCATCATCACTCATTAACGAATTTAGTTTACCAAAACTCCATATATTCATTCTATCTATCCGTGTGTCCGTCAGGGAGAGAAACAGTCTCAAGAATTATCTGATGGATTACCATCAATTTTGGCCACGATATACATAGTCAATAGTGAAGAAGGGGGGCGCGGTGGCTCAGTGGTGGAGCGTTCACCTCTGGTGCTTGGGGTCCCTGGTTCAATCCCAGCTCGTGCCGTGTGGACTTTGTGGTGGACAAACACCGTGCTCATGGGTTTCTCGGGGTTCTCCCGCTTCCTCTCACTTTATTCATTCCACCATTTCATTCATTTATCATCTTCACCGTCTCCTTTAGCCTAACCGGCATAACCGTGGGACGTAAAACAAAGATTTCATTTCATTCAATAGTTAAGAATCGAGTTCCCTGATGAATGTAATATTCAAACCGGAAGCGGTACAAATCAACCATTTCCGATTTTAACGTTAATCATTATACAGTAAATATGGTAATAGAAAGCGAGAAGCGGTTTCCAGTAATCGACATACACTATGTGATCAAAAGTACCCGGTCACCCCCAAAATTTTTTTTTTATATTAGGTGCATTGTGCTGTCACCTACTGCCAGGTACTCATTATCAGCGACCTCAGTAGTCATTAGACATCGTGAGAAAACAGAATGGGGCGCTCCACGGAACTCATGGACTTCGAACGTGGTCAGGTGATTGGGTGTCACTTATGTCAGAAGTCTGTACGCGAGATTTCCACACTCTTAAACATCCCGAGGTCCACTGTGTCTGATGTGATAGTGAACTGGAAACGTGAAGGGACACGTACAGCACAAAAGCGTACAGGCCGACCTCGTCTGTTGACTGACAGAGACCGACGACAGTTGAAGAGGGTCGTAAAGTGTAATAGGCAGACATCTATTCAGACCATCACACAGGAATTCCAAACAGCAACCTGGATCCACGTCAAGTATTATGACAGTTAGGCGTAAAGTGAGAAAACTTGGATTTCATGGTCGAGCGGCTGCTCATAAGCCACATATCACTCAGGTGCGCCTCACTTGGTGTAAGGAGCTTAAACATTGGACGATTGAACAGTGGAGAAACGTTGTGTGGAGTAACGAATCACGGTACACAATGTGGCGATCCGATGGCAGGGTGTGGGTATGGCGAATGCCTGGTGAACGTCATCTGTCAGCGTGTGTAGTGCCAACAGTAAAATTCGGAGGTGGTGGTGTTATGGTGTGGTCGTGTTTTTCTTGGAAGGGGTTTGCACCCCTTGTTGTTTTGCGTGTCACTCACAGCGCATACCTACATTGATGTTTTAAACACCTTCTTGCTTCCCACTGTTAAAGAGTAATTCGGGGATGGCGATTGCATCTTTCAACACGATCGAGTACCTGTTCCTACTGCACGGCCTGTGGCAAAGTGGTTACACGACCATAACATCCCTGTAATGGATTGGCCTGCACATAGTCCAGACTTAAATCATATAGAACACCGTTGGGATGTTTTGGAACGCCGACTTCGTGCCAGGCCTAACCGACCTACATCGATACCTCGCCTCAGTTCAACACTCCGTGAAGAATGGGCTGTCATTCCCCAAGAAACCTTCCAGCAGCTGATTGAGAGTATGCCTGCTAGAGTGGAAGCTGTCATCAAGGCTAAGGGTGGGCCAACACCATATTGAATTCCAGCAATACCGATGGAGGGCGCCACGAACATGTAAGTCATTTTCAGCCAGGTGTCCGAATACTTTTGATCACATAGTGTATATAATATTCATGTAGATAGAATGTTACCCAATTTGTGCATCTGCTGAAAATAGTGAGCTTAGGTATTTAGGGAGCATTTTCAGCTTTAGAAAATGTGTGCTTGGCAAAGAATAGAGAATTAGGTGGGTCAGGCACGTAGCCAGAATTTGGTAATGGAGGGGGGGGTTCGTGACGAAATACTGTGGTTATTATACCAGGGGCTCGATCATTCTAAACTATTTTACTGGCAACATACCCATATTGATTTATTAAGACAATAAAATGAGGATATGTTAGTAAGTATTTTAATAAGAAGCTATGAAGAAATCTCGAGTAAAAGAATATAAAAAAAAGTATTGAAAATGATAGTCTTCCAAGGTCATTCGAACTCGGTTCTTCTCGTTTTCTTTCTCTTATCTTCGTTTAATGAAGTCAAGGATAATAACGAAATCTCTTTTGGCAGTAAAGATATCCTATAAAAAAGATTAGTGTTGCCGCGAAATTGAAAATCTCTTTACTAAGTGTAACTAGAATCTATGTTGCCAGGCTCATATTATTGGTGATTATGGGCATTTCTTAAGTTCAACCTGAGAGTCTCTCTAAATAGAATCGGTTTATCGATCGTCAGTTGTAGTCCATAGGATTAGCATGGAGCTAGATGGACTTCAGAATGCTCCGTTACAATAATATTCATTTTCAACTTCACTGCTCCCTCCCCCCCCCCCTCGTTTCCTCCACACAAAGATCCTCGCAAGAAAAAGTAACCAAACGCGACTGTGCCAAGAGGAAACAGTCATCGATCAAGGACATTTTCTAAAACTAGATACTATATATTTTGACTCTTTTAGGCCTAGTTAATTTTGATCGCGAGGCGCTGAGGGTGATCGTACTACTTACGGCAGTACGCCAGTGCAAACTTGAGAACTCCTGATTTACATTTTTTCATGTTTCCTGCAACTAAATTAGACATTATTAAATATATTTTAAAATGTTACACTACTTTTATTCTTTTTGACTTCC
Organism: Thermobia domestica; assembly: GCF_964235325.1. NCBI lineage: Eukaryota > Metazoa > Arthropoda > Insecta > Zygentoma > Lepismatidae > Thermobia > Thermobia domestica. Next base: position 132,918,544 of record NC_137470.1, on the reverse strand, counting down.
TACCGTAAAATACCGTTTAAACGTATGTTACCATATTAACAAATGTTTATAAATTACTTGTTTGTACTAAGTTTTCATGTAATATTACGAAATGTGATGTAAAAAGTGTGTTTTTAATGGTATGTGTGGAGCAACAATCATAGTACTCCAATGTACCCAGCGTTTTTGTTATCTGGCTTACCCTTTTGCAACATTAGACCAGATAGTCGGTAGTGTACTGTATATACAGTTACGACACACGAGATGAGAAGTTTTCGAAGGGAGACTGAAATGGCTTGCCTAGAATCGATTTACGACGAGAGAGAACAGTTTGGGGATCGAGGCGAGACTTTTACAAAAAATGAAACGAGACAATAAAACTTTTGTCTCGTTTCATTTTGTGGGTAACACTAAATGACATTTTAAGAAAGTAATTGCCATTCCTCTTCTGCTACTGCTCCGTCGAATCTCCAAAAATCCATTCCTAGTGGTACCTACTGTATGTCTTGTCCAAACTTCGTTTCTAGCTTAAGCTGTTTGGCCTAAACGTTGATCAATCAGTCAGACACTCACTCAGTCACTTTTTTTCAAATATAGAGATATATGAATACAGGCCGCTACTAAGGGGGAAGGAACGTGCCCCGGGCGTGTGATTGGAGGGGCGCCGAATTTCATGTTTGCCACGGGTGACATAAACCCTGTATGAATAAGGGAAATATAATGTCCGTGAAGTTGACAAGCCACTTACGTCAGACCCCAATTTTGACTTTACACGTCGCTAGTGCTACGTTAGTGTTCAACAGTGACGCAAATCGTTAGTACTCCACAGATAACGTGTGCTTTTTAAATAATGGGTATAGGTCTTCTAACTGCATGCAACAGGCCTATGTCTTAAGAATCATCTCAAAAATGAGGTTAACCGTTAGAGAAAGTAAATGCTCATTAGTGCCATTAATATTAACGTTAATGTCTCCATCGTACAGCTCTTGGAGTAATAATATGACTTTAACAACTTTTTATACATCAGGTTCACCTTATTAAAATTAGCCAAACGAACATGATGACACCACGCTCTTTGCTAGAGTCTCAATGCGTCCCTATATTCTCGCGAACATAATGCGCAATGTGGATGTGCTGCCTGACGTGCCCAAGTTACTTTTTTTTTAATTTTTCGCAACTATTGTTTATCTGTTGTTTATTGCTAGTCTGCAGAGTATTCCTTACATTAATATACCGTTATCCTTGATAGTCATTGCGTATTTACAACCAGTATATTATTACTGTTAAAAGATATCAAAAAACAACAGATAAAATCTGCTACTTAACGGTTCATATTGTTCTTTTACACCACCAGCACCACCACCACCATCATCATCATCATCACCACCACCACCACCACTACTACTACTACTACTACTACTACTACTACTACTACTACTACTACTACTACTACTACTACTACTACTACTACTACTACTACTACTACTACTACTACTACTACTACTACTACTACTACTACTACTACTACTACTACTACTACTACTACTACTACTACTACTACTACTACTACTACTACTACTACTACTACTACTACTACTACTACTACTACTACTACTACTACTACTACTACTACTACTACTACTACTACTACTACTACTACTACTACTACTACTACTACTACTACTACTACTACTACTACTATTATTATTATTATTATTATTATTATTCCAGCATAAAAGTGATCAATTGCATCACATTGGCAACAAACGACGCATATTTTAACTTCATAAAAATTCGTTTCTCACGATTTTCTTGAAAACTACGCCTGATAACTTATCTTCATTATGGCAATACATATACAGGATATTTCAAAACAACACCGACAAGTTTGGGAGGTGATTCCTGGCACCAAGATAAGACAAAAAGTGTAGACCAACCTGGGTGCATAAATTCTTCGTTTCGGTGTTATAGGCTGGCGAAAACATGAAAAAAAAAATGAACTTTAAAGGTCCATAGCTCCAATACTATGGGACCTACCGTAGTCGGGTCAATACTTCATGTACGAACTAGTATGTGGCCTATCTAAATATCCATGTTTCAAAATCCTGTAGTACTTCTGCAACAATTTTAATAGAGGTAGTTGGTGAGTACTTCAAATTATATGCCCGTAGCCAAAATCTCTTTATAAAAATTGTTGCATGAATACCTTAGAATTCTGAAACATGTATTTTTGGATAGCGCAAATTAGTTCGTAAGTGAAGTCTTGACCCGACTACGGTAGGTCCCATAGTTGTTGAGCTATGGATCTTTAAAGTTCATTTTCTCATGTCTCTGGCAGCCTATAACTCCGAAAGGAAGCATTTGTGCACCCAGGTTGGTCTATACTTTTTGTCTTATCTTGGTGTCGGGAATCACCTCCCAAACACTGTCGGTGTTGTTTTGAAACACTCTGTATAATTATTTTCGTAGGGCTCTCATTACAGTTCCCCATGATAATGAAGGTATAATCAAGGATAAAAGTGAGCATGCAGTAAAATTGTATTATTAAAATGGTGTAATGGAACAAATTAAGTCTAACGTATAGTCATCCGAAATTCTGTAAGAGATGAATTCTTAATATCTTTCTTAGTTTTAAGACATTACAGATCTACAACTAGATGCTACGGCAGAGAAATGTTAATACATACAGGGTCAAATATAATGTTGTATTGTTAGAGACACGATTTTGTGCTAAATAAGAATTCGTAATTTCGTTATAAAAATATGCGTAAAGCGGGATAAAATCGGTGAATAAAAATTCAATGTAAGAACACTATTTTCCTTGGCAATTACAATTAGTTATCTTTTAATTTATTATTATTTTTTTTTTTTCATTTTTGGCATTATTCAGAGATTCCTTCACTATTTGTCTTTTCGCACCATTTTCACAAAACAACAACTACTTCTTTTTGTGATTTTCGCTTTCATTGTGCTTCACACACGAATCTCATCTCTGATATACAAAATATACATAACTATTTTTTGACATGCATCAAAAACGTAGTAACCATGATCTTTAAATTCTTGTGCTCTATCGAAACATTTTATTTTCGTCATTGTACCGGTTGCTTTGCCGTTCAGTAGTACACGAGACAAATCTGGGACCACACTCGTTGCAGTCAGAAAACAGACAAACTGAGGGAGGGCTGGTGCCAGACATCTGTCAGTCCCACATTTTATTATGGTAGACAAATTACGAACTAGTAGCGTTTACTCACGGTCAGGTAAGCAGAAGGTAGAAATAATGGTAATGATTAAATCGTAAAAGCGTCGAAAAATTGTCACTTCCGCTTAAATTTCGTGGAATATCGAGACTTGTTGTAGATTTTGCTAATTGGACAGAATTTCGCGTTTAATCGCGAGCGTTATATGGCCTAACGAATTGTGAGAAAATATGTATTTTAGGTAGACAACATTTTCATACAACGCGTGTCACCAAAAACTCGTGTCTCCACGTATTGTTTATATGAAGTTCTACCTGAAGTCCCTTGACCGTTATCTTGACGATAGATGAAACAGCACAAGATGAAGGTAGATTAATTTCCATGAAGTTGGTAACTATTTGTAAGTGTTGACGTAAGAGATGATTGGTTTAATTTCCGACCTCTTGTGACATATTTGAAACCTCAGATTTATACTTAACCATCTAAAATGTCTGTTCTTCGCACGGGGAAAATAAGGTTTATGCAAAATATTTGAAAGTAAAGAAATATCTGAAATAAATTAAATAAGAGAGCGACGCCTTTGGCGTTACCCCTGTCAATGTGAAGTAAATAAATAACAAATATTTCTGGGTCAGCGCGCATGCTCTTTCTTGGCTAAGCTTCATTGAGACTGCCATCAAGTAGCTTACCAACCCCGAAAAATATGGATTAGTCGCCAGTATCGGTAGTTCGCGATTATTTTTATATGTCACCTCACCTCAACCTCTGGGAGTGCTAAGGAGCTGAACTTCGACTTACATGTTATCAGGAATGTAACTATTCATCTTAGTAACCGTAAGAACTATGGATTGAACACTAATATCAGTTGTTTTCGATTATGTTTACATACTCCATTAGGGGTGCTAAGGGTATTTTACTCACACAATACTTTTTCCACATTCTGTTTCGTGCGTTTTTACTTAAATGCGTATTGTGCATCCTTGCTCCCCTTAAATTGAGAACTTTCAAAAATACTGGGACATGGATCCACTTATTTTAAATGAAGAACTTTTCGTATACTCTGTCTCATCTTCCTAACCTGGTGGAAAACGAGGTACTTTACAGTATATTGCTTTAATTTCAGGAGCATTGAAGAAAGAATTCCTAGACGTTGCTGATGATACAGTTCAAATTTCTTCTGATGAATCAGATACGTCACTTATTGTAAACATTGACTCCTCTGATGACTAATGAAGACTGTAGGTAAGTGATGTAAAATCCTTGACATCCTTCATTCTTGTGAAGTATGTGCAGTTTATTAAAAGAAAATGTGTAAAAAGGAGTAATTAACTCCACCTTCTAGGGAACGTCATTGAATACTGTTTATCCGAAATTCTGTAAACTACATAATTTTGCACAGGTACACGGTTAACGAATAATAAAAGTTGTGTGTTTGGAGAGAAAAAAACTACCGCTGATGCCAATGGTAGAAGTACCTACGCGCGTAGGAGACTCGGGTTCGATTTCCGGTGGGAGCTTGTGTGGTTCGGATCCCACGTTAAGCTGCAGGTCCACGTCTCATATAGCCTCGCTGCTGAAAACGACGCTAAACCGAAAATCATATTAAGTACCCACGCTTGAATAAATTTCTGATTTGGCTTTACGTATTAATTTGAAGACATGGAATCCACTGGAACTATTACTACTAATATACAATATGTGTCCATGCGGTCATGGAGAAAATAACCACAAGGCTGAGATGTAAATTTGCTTATATTCCAGGACGAAAGTAAAGTTTCACATGCGATGTCGTTCCCAAGTGGCAGAGATTGGTTGAACTTGTACCATACACAAAAAATAGTGCTACAGCGTGATACAAGAAACAACAGAAAGAAATACATAATTAGAAGGCAATTAGACGGTTTGATACAAAGGCAATAACTTACATTGAAAGCACTGCGACTCGTGGTGCCCCTGGACGTTATAAAATGAGTGTGAAATTTCCTGTTACGTTGAGATGCAGGGATTTTGTGGGCCAGGGAAGGTATTTAACTTCATCCCGTTGTTCCTGAAACCACGCTTCAACAGCCCCAGCTGTGTGAATGAGCGCATTTGCTTCCTGTAATATGGCGCCATTGCCCGGAAACAACATTTGAACCATAGGATACAATGTTCCCCTAAAATGAAGACACAATCATCGACAGTGACGCGACCGGTAAGCGTTAGCACAGAACCCACTGAAAATAAGGATCTTACGGCCCACAGTATCAGAGCCGCTACCATGTTTCACGGTTGGGCAGAACGCTTCTTTTGGCGTCCGTCGCTAACACAGACTGTGGTTTGAAATCAGGCGAATTGTGACTCATCCGACCATATCACACGTTCCCAGTCATCACTGATCAATGTTGCATGTTTGCGGCACAATTACATTGTGCTAAAGTGTGATGCTGACGAAACTGTCCAAGATATTAGTTTTATAATCAAATTAGTTTACTCTGTTCAGTGATTAGTTTGTTGTTGAATAAGAGGTTAGTAGTCATTGTTTGTTCCATTTTGAGCGGGAAAAAATTAAGTTACCAGCATTAACCGTTGTCAACCTATTGCTGGATAAAGGCTTATCTAACTCTTCTAAATGTACGTGGCTAGTTTTAATTTAAGGTTGGACATATTTGGCCAAAGGATCACTTCAGTGGCCAAGCATTTTAGTGATAAGTCCTTCCCATCATTACTTAAACTCAAAATGTTCCATCATTGAAAGGAATTTTCCTGTCTGACTACTGTACCTGCATGACTTTAGAAAAATTACCATAGTTAAATTCAGATTTTTTGTAATATTCATTGATACTGTCTATTCTTATTAGAAATATTACATGTATTTTCACGTGAATTTTGTTAAGAAGGAAAATCGTTGTAGAATTGCCTTTAGAAATAATGAAATGATTGTAATTATGATATTCAAATTGATTTACAAAATGTCGAAATTTTCTTCTTCATATTTTAGTGTGTAAGTAATATTTCCTTTTATTTCTTTGTTGACGCTAAACATGTTTTTCATTTCCTTTTCAGAAAAAGAAAAGGTGAACAGCGAAATAAAACATGTGGAAATCTTTTGAATTTTTTTCCGAGATCCATCTCAGTTGACTTTGTAATTTAGGACGTTTTTGCATTTGTAGAGTTTTCATAATGATTAGTTGTTTAATAATTTATATATTTTTTAAAATAGATATATATCTGTTGTGGAGAAAAAATCATATATAGCTATCTAAATATATCGTAACCGTTACAAAACTAGTCTAAGTGTTCCATGCCCAGTGTTTTTAGCTTTATCGTGGGGGATATGTGGCTGTTTCTGCGTATAATTATACATATTAAAATATAAGTGTATATACACTACTGCTCAAAAATTCTTGAATATCTCGAATTTTTATTAGCATCTACTGTGATTCTATTATTTTGGCTCGAGAACTTTACCGCCCTGCATCAGCTGTACTCCTATCTTAAGCATAGAATTGTACTGGAGGCAAATCTCCTAGAAAGCAGCGTGCCACCAAAGCTGCAAGGAAGAGAGCTCCAGCTACCGGTGGAATTACGTAAAAAGCCTCTTCATTACAGGCCTGATACTGTGGCTTTGCGAGAAATTAATCGTTACCAGAAGAGCACTAAATTGCGTATCCGAAAGCTGTCCTTCCAGCCGTTCGTGAAATTGCACAAGATTTCAAGACAGATCTTTGCTTCCAAAGCTCAGCTGTCATGGCTGTACAGGAAGCAAGTCAAGCTTATCGTGTAAGGTTTTTCGAAGACACCAACCTGTGTACTGTTCACGCAAAGAGGATTACAGTCATGCCTAAGGACATCCAGTTTGCACGCCGTATTCGTGGAGAACGTGCCTAAGTTTGAAGTTTTGGTAGTTTTATACATTAATGCATAATTTTTCGTTAGATATAACTTCCACATCCCTCATTGTTGTCATAAATTGACTAACCTTATTCTAGTCTTATTTACTTTTGTTCTTAAAATGATATATGTATTTAAAATTTATAGAGGTTTGTACCTTCAAAATTTAATACATGCGTATTCATGGTATTCAAAATTCTTGTACGAGGGGGAGTCCGAAAATAAGTTTCCCCAGGTGACTGTGGATAGAGATGGGGATGCAAGACCAAAAATAGCATATGACATTCAAGATCAGACGTACCTTTATTTTACACATAAGTATTACGTATATTGAGACATTTGTCGTATCTGTCTATAAGCTTCAAAAACCCTTTCAGAAAAAAAAATTATGACTCTGCATACGAAAGAAGCGTCGAACAGTTTCTGTGACTTGAACATTGCTTCCAAAGCGCCTGCCGCCGAGAGTCGTCTTTAAAGCCGGAAACAGATGGAAGCCACTGGGTGCGAGATCAGAACTCTCTCATTTTTGTCTTGTTTCCCCATTGCTATTCACTTTCCTGGGGAAAACGAGAGGGGAATTTATTTTCGGACCCCTCCTCTTGTGTGATTTATTAACGCACAAATTTTTATTTCCTTTATTCTTTTTGTGTATATTGTTTTGCATATAATATACTGTCAAGCTCGCTCACAATACTGTAGTAATGTGGAATATAATAAAAAAGTAAAATCGATATTTTGGTGATTTATTTATTAATTGTATTTTATTGAGAATATGGCGTGGTTAATTTCGGCACTTTCTATAGCAATGCAAAACAACTAGAGACAATGTGTGTGGTATTTGATGTTGACTAAACGTAATATTTTCTTTGAGGCTGAAGGACCAGCAATATTATTTGAGAATGAAATTGATGAAGGATAAAAAGAAACTCATACTAAAATAATTTGAATAAACATTATTCGATGTTGACGAAACGTCCTACGAGTAGCACTGTATATATAACGCTGATATCAGCGCACTTTTACTTTGTTCACATTTTTATGTGTAAATCAGTATTAAAACATATTTCCACAAATTATATTTGCGTAAGTATAACTTTACAGCATTTAACTATAAAATACTTCCGAATTGGATCATGGATTCGGCAGATATGAGTGTTATGGGTGCTCCTGATTGTGCACAAATTCAAATTCCGTATTTGCGCGAATATAGGCCGCACTTTTTTCCCTACATTTTCGCTTGAAAAATCATGGTACGGCCTATAATCGAGATTTTCCCCCTCAGATCGTAAATCTTCAGTTTCAAAATGATATGTACACGTATTATTTTGCAAAATTCAATTTGAATCATTTCAGTTGTAACGGCATATCCAGATCTCCTGTTTTAAACTGCAAAATGAAGCAAGTGTTTTTCTACATCTGGATATTTGCACTTTTACCCTCGAAATGAACACCGACTTTTCGAACTATTTAAGAGTTTCTCTTCACTTGCACACCACCGTCGAAGTTTTTTTTTTTCATCAACACCAAATCTGCGGCCAGCTTCCCGCTTTCCGTGTTTCTTTAAATAGCCGATAACTTGATGTTTAAATTTCGCTGCGTAACTAGTACGCTCCTATTTTAACAAAATGATCAACTTTGAACTTCCTTACACTGTCGCTTAAATTAGTCACGTCACCAGATCTCCCAATACGCAAAACCTGTCCTGTTGTTGGTGATTAGTCACATTTAGTTATGCAGGAGTTGAAGAAGGGGAGGAAGAGAGATGCAACTCAAAATAGTGTCTAATTAAACTGTTTTGTAAATTTAGTACTGCGGCCTGTATTCAAGATTTACTTTTTTTTTTTTTTTTTATAATCTTATGTCAAAGATTTAGGTACGGCCTGTATTCGCGCAAGTACGGTATATCTATCCAAGTTGGGCTGAGGGATATCCTAAATATGGTTGCATCAAGAGTGGAAAATTTGACATGGAGCTGTTTTAAAATTGGTTTCTAACAATATGTTTGTGACACCTAAAGAAATTTGAGGAATACATATTGACAACTTAGAAAGACAACTATCAAAGTGATTCAGAAGTACTTACTAAAACTATTTCTCGCAATCCTCGGCACAGATTCTTTAAGAAAACTAACGTTGTTTGTAGCACTAAATGCTGTTGATTACCTTCTGTATATCGTAACTCATGTATTTTCTGTAGCCTTTCGATGGAATTTTCTCTATACTTACGTACTTCTCTCGCTATCCAGAAACCGCTATCATATAAAAGTGGCGATTGCTAACAATAAAACATTCCTTTGGTTGAAAGAGGAATTACATGATTTATAACAGAAGAAGGTAATCGACGGAACGTTAGTTCCGCAAGCAACGTTAGTTTTCTTAAAGGATTTGTGTTCAGAACAGCACGAAATTTTGGAAAAATGCTCATAGTTGAAGAGTAATTTGGGTGTTTTGGGGTAACTATTAAAGCAAGGAGCCGATTCAGATGCAACAGGCTGCCTTTGTTCTTCTCCCGGCAAGTTCGACACACTTGACATCTCAGTAATTAAAGCCAAGAAGCAAGCATGGTGATGTAGATTGGAGAGAAGAAGAAAAAGAATTGTAACATTTTTTCTAAAGCTGCCTTCGCAAGCATGCTTAAGGTGTAACATTATACATAGGAGAAAATATTTCGACGATTATAACCCTTGGTTCTACGGCTTGCCGAGTAATTCTATCACTCTCGAAGTTCCTATAAAAAGGCTACCTACTTTGTTTTGTCACTCCAATTGTTTTGTCAGTGACCCTTTGGCAAGATACGTACAAATTTTATTACAGTCGCGCATGCAAGTGAGTGAAAGCTACCGCACATCTACGAGTGAGGGAAGAGATTCTAAGTCAAACCAGACAAACGTATGAGTACAGAAGAGTTGAATTTATAGCGAGAAGATAGAGCTGTTGACATTCCTAATCCATTACCAGCACCAGAAGGTAATTTTTTGTGACTAAAATCAAGGCATAAAAATGTAGGATAAAACAACTTGGTTCTTGTTAAATTCAACACTGAATATGAATAAAAGGTAAGACCGAAAAAAAAAAAAAAAAACAATTTTATGTGTAAAGAAGCAAATAAGAAAGAGGATTGCGGTACCATACCCCTCACCTCTTACTAAGGCAGCCCTGGTTTCATGGGAAATGAGCGTCGGCTAGGCTAAAGGAGTCGGTGACGATGAGAAATGAATGAAATGGTGGCATGAAGAAAGTGGGAAGAAACAGGAGAACCCCGAGAAAACCCATGCACACAGCGTTTGTTCTCCACAGAGTTCGCTTGGCGCGAGCTGGGGTCGAACCAAGAACTGCAGGCACCAGAGGTGAACGCTCTACCAATGAGCCACCGGGCCCTAAAGATTTCATAGGCCCCTACTGTTGCCATTAAACTAAACCTAATTCTTGACACCACAGTGTGTTTAGAAAGACGCCAAATCATATCTTTTTTAAATCTTATTTTGTATAATTTGACTTTTGGAAAAGTTCTGATCATTTTGTCGCTCTCAGGAACTTCCAAGTTGAAATAATAATAATAATCACAATTGTGTGAAGAAAACTTGACAATATATATATATATATTTTTTTTTCACGAGCCCCCGATATTTGTCAGAGTTGCTCTCTTTTATGGACAACTATGCTACCACTCGTTATTACAGTGGTAAATAGATGCAATATGATGATAGAACTCGTAGATAGGTATTAATTGAAAGTCAGAGCTGCAGATTGCTGAATAGTTATATGTAATTTCAAGTCACTTATGTTGTACTTGTTTCCAGGCAAGTTATTTCATTCTCATTTATGTGTAATTAATGTTACTGATTATTATTGTATAATCTTTAGCTAATGTTTCACAATTATTTGCACCTCAGTAAGAAACAGTTTTTCAATATGATTCGTTCTTCATCTAATATAGATCAAGCAAGCTTTCCGATGCTCAACTTTACCTCGTACCTGATTGAAAGCTGATTTAGAATTTTATTAGCTATATGTACACAAACCTTCACACCGCTAGTGACGTAAGTCGAACATGTTTCTCAATTTAAAAATAACAACTCTTGTCACAGAAAACACTGTCTAGATGGCCTTCAAATGTAAGATTCCTATTTCTAGCAAATCATATTTTCAACAAACATCTCACAATTTCCGGCCTTACTCGAAACATTGGTATGTATATAGTACAGTCTTGAATAATTCCTTCAACAGTAAATTGCGTCACAATTTGTTATGTTCTAATTTTGTTTCAGATTGATATTAAATTTCTTCCCATACAGCTTCAAGTGAACATTCAAACTGTAGTTTTTTTCTAAATGTGTCCAAGTGCGAAATCATAGTTCAAAAAAAGGGGAGAAAAGGAGAAAAAAAAATCTTAGCACTTTGTAGGAATCTTATTTTTTAATCTTTCCTGTATTGTTAATTTTTTTATACTGTTGTTAAAATTCGTTGCAAATTTCGTGTATTACTATTACTAATATTCATTCAATCTTTTCAATTTTTCGTTTATGTCAATTTGTTAGTCATGTCTTGATTTGACTAGCTTATTTGTGAGCGTAGTGATACTAATGATAAATTTTGTTACCCTCTGAAATACGTATATTCAGGAAAATTCTTCTAAATTATGTGAACTTACATTATTTTAGTATTATCGTATTCTAAACATTCGATTTCTTTAATTGGGATACATATTTTCAAAATTATTCAACCAGAAAATCCGACGATTATATTCATGGTCTTGTATATGTTTACATTTCCATATATTTTAATGTAAACGTTGCCGTGGAATTAGGCATGTAAACTCCTGATTTGAGAAACGTCTGGGCTGAGATTAGTTAGTTGAAGGTTATGAAACATGGAAGCCACTTGTGTTTAATGTCCGTTTTGCAAATTCTATCAGAAATATGGTCTGTTGAATAATTTAAATATAATTAATAAAGCTCGAAAGACGTATTGAAATGAATTCGCTAAAGAAAGTGTATTAAATAAGACAATTTGGGAAAATATCTTAAGTAGAAAAACACCTCGTGTTTCATCCGTCATTTAACTTGTTTAATCTGCTTGTTAATAAATCTTGAGCATTGTCGTAAATTAAACACTTATTTTGGCTTAGAGAATTCTTTAAAATTAAGTTAATACTAAATATAACATTTTGGCAGTTTGAATATTGCAGTTCAAATTACCTTTACTGGCAGAAGACGTTACAAGGTCCAGCATAAGCGTGGTACAAAGTCTTTATCAATCTCGGAAAATGACATTCCAAATTCTGCATATCATTTCAAATTACAATTTTTCTCACCGCAATTCGAACGATTGAATTTAAGGAACTTAGAATTTACAATACAGAGTTTGTATGGTTTTTGCTAGATCTCTATTATGAACTGATTAGTGAACCTAATGAAAATGAAGTAATAAATTTAATTCTTGATAATTTGCCTCCGGAAGAATAAAGGTTATTAAAACTTGTAGCACCTCGAAGTTTCAGCGAACTAAGCTGTAAGATGTTTGAGTTACAAGTACCAGAATGGTCAAATCCAGTAATAATGGAAAATGTTCGTGTGAAAATAGTTAATGGGCACCGAATTTCAGGCCAGTTATCCTGCGTAAAAGTTTTCTGGGTTTTCATTATTCACACCTAGCATAAAGATCCCAGGCCGCTTCATTCTTTTCCCACCTCGGGTAGTACGATCGCCGAGGGAGGTCACTCTCATACCGAAGGGCTTAAAAAGCCAGAAATATAACTTCTAATCTAAAAATGGTATCCTTGAGGGTAAAATTTCTTTCGCAGTTTTCGAGAAAAACTAATTTTTACGGCACTGAAAAGAATGCTGTTGTCAAATAATAATTGATTTTATTTTATTGTACTGGCCTAAATTGTGTGCATGTACTGTTTATAAATTGGTGCGTTCCCTCGAAATTCACCGTTTCCTCATACAATCTACTTTCACTGATCATTTTATAATAGTTCACTTTGTTGATAATGCGTATCCTTTAGCCCAAAATGTATAAGCGTGCAAAATTAAACTAAAGATTAATTTTATTTTCCGTTTGAAAGAAACTTACTAAAGTCAAAAATGCGTCCAAATCTTTACTTATTAATGTCGAAATTTTCAATAGGAAGCTCCACCTTCGTCAGCGACTTAATTTATTTATTTCATGACTTCCATTATAATGAAAATTTATTTCAAATACGGTTAAGCTTACCTATGACATCCTGAATCAATATACATAAATCATAATATAATGCGTAGTTTATAACAAATATAATAGCTTCAAATACACTAATCCTCCAGTTTCAATCATTCATTGGTACTGTATTTCAGCTGTACCAATTTTTTTTTATCGGTATCGGTGTAGTTGTGTTGAAAAAAATAAATACTAGAAAAATCTACGTATTAAAATGTTAAGTTTATGTTTGTCTCCAAAAAAAAAAAAAAGTTTATACCGTATGTTTGTCTCCACTCATTTCGACAATGAGATCTCGAAAACCACGAGTACTAGAAACGTGTTGTTTTCACTGGTTGATTTTTTTTTAGATTGTTCAGTTCTAACTGAATATTTAAGAAAGAAAAAACATGACCGTTATTTCTTTATTACATTTTTTATGGTTACACTGGAAGTGTTGAAATTTTTAAAAAGTACAGCATCATATCCTACGAGCTATACATTGCAACACCACATAATTGTATATGGGAGTAGTATATCTCTGAGGCGTGTGTTTCATGCCCAAATGATAATTAAAAACGAAGGATAACCATTTATTCAGGCTAAGATGAATCTTTATTGTTTGGAGTGTTTTGCCCAATGAACGCCATATATCAACTAACATTATAATTAATTGTGTGTGTAATGTATTTGCTTATTACATACTAGATGCAAGAAAACACTTGTGATACATGAATTAGAAACTCCAACCGGAAGTAGGCTCAAATCTTGCAAATGGTGCGAAATATTGAAAACTAGTGTAATATACCCATGCTTCGCACGGGGGCTGTATTTGGAAGTCGACGCCTGTGGGAGTATCACTATTGATTTCAGCGACCGCGAAAACTGGATTTGATATCAATATCGGTCATTTTGGGCTATTTTTTACATTTCTCGGATTCCCCCTCCCTCCGCTGACTCCCGGCCCGCATCCAATTGTAACTAAATTTGCAAGTCATCGCTAGTGAAAGTGTCACAATTGATTTCAGCGACCGCGAAAACTATGGATTTGACACTAATATCGGTCATTTTGGATTACTTTTATATGTCTTGGTATCCTCCCCCCCAGTGACCCCCGGCCCGGAGCTGAATAGCGTGAATTTGGAAGTCAATGCGATCAGAGTTTCACCATTGATTTCAGCGACCGCGAAAACTATGAATTCGACACTAATATCTGTCATTTTCTACTGCTTTTATGTGTCCAGGTAAACGCCCCCTGGTTCGAATTTTGATAAAAACGTTTACCTCTCGGTCAATTTGTCTAGTTCCCAAGCCGGTTTCGGTAAACGCCCTCTTGAGACCCCCCTGGTTCGAAATTTAAAAAAAAAGGCTTCGTCTTGATCTGGGGCCTGGGCCAAGGTACCCCTGACCAAACTTTGGTAACTCGGACCACTCGTCTGGTCTCCAGGTCGCACACAGACAAACACACAAACAAACTCTTTATTTTATTTATATAGAAGTTAACATAAAATTTCCCCTTTATGGTACCCCTTGCCGATTTTTATCAAGACGTTTTTCACTTGTATCTGTAAAGGGACATGTACATTTACGTCCAAAATTATTGTCGCATGTCTATAAATATGTTATTGTAGGAATATAATTTGATAACGAATTCGCCCGGTATTTCTTATAATGTTAGTATGTGTATAATCGGCAAAGACATGTATGTGGCAAATTTCATGTCAAAAGAACAGTAAATAATAATAAAACGAAAATAAAACTTTCTTGTATATTTAGCAACATATTTTTGCTATGAAATTTACCACAAATATACATTTCCCGATTATACACTTAGTATCAATATTAAAAGTACCCTGGAAATCATTATATTCTTACAAGAAAACAGTTATAGATATGCGACAATCATTTTGGACATGAGTGTACATATGTTGTGAGGAATGACAAGGAGATTCATGCTCATATGTGAATGATGCGCTATGTAGAGAGCGCAGGTTTGGCCAATCTATAAGTTAAAAGTTTATAACAACTGAAGTACCTTTAAATTCAAAATTGCCTTATGATTTTCGCTAATTGTTCGAGATAAAATTTGTATCGTCTTCCAACTGTCTTAGCCTGTAAAAATTCTTTGAGCTATGATCTACTTGATCAGATGATCCATTGCACATATTAACTCACTTGAATCTATTCACAGTTTTATAAGAACTATCAGGTGTATTAATATATGAACTCCAGATGTGTTCATATATCAAACTCATCCTCAACAGAACGATTGGCTGTGTTTATATGCCACACCCGTCGCTAAATGGTTAATGGAACTCACACACATTAATAAATATCTAGAAACATTCTTGAGTTTAATTTATAATCATGTGTCAGTTTAGTTTCTTCAGCAGTTCTTGTATTATAAGGATGTATTCATAGGTACATAATTATTTGCAAATATATGCTATTTCGACCAAAGTTTCACATCCTATGTCTACTGTAACATGGAAACTGATAATTGAAGACTGGCTGTAGAAAACAATGTAAGCGCCACCTTGAAATTGTTTCACTTATTTTATTTATTTATTTTTTTATACGTTTATGCTTTAGTTAGATTTTCATACATAGCTTCGTTATATGCTAGGTTGTATTTCTAAGCAATAGTATTTTCTATTTTTTTGACGCTTGGGCACAATTTACTATCTTTTGTCTCTACTGTTACAGTAACTTTTGTTTTTGGCACTTACATTGTTCTCTACAGCGAGTCTTCAATTTATTGTAAGTAACTGAACAAAGAAAATACCTATCTAATTATTATTATTATTATTTCGAATAGGAAATTAGAGGTAATTTGAAATGCAGAAGTGATTCGTTCAAGAATAAACAACTCTTAAAGTCTTGCGTTCAGCAAGGAATGTAAGCAAGAATTCCTAAATAGTACAATAGCCATTCCTCTTCACAACTTGAATGATTTACGACATACAGTGTACTGAGTCTCCAGATATTTCAACTTTCTTATCAATATATTTAAATTTACAGCCTTTATAAGCACCTAAGGCTACAGGCCAGAGTAACTTTACTATCTGTGTACCGGAAGGAATGGAGAAAACAAGGGCTATGATTTCAAACATAGTATATTTATTGCATCCGAGCATTTCCCTGGTAGGACTTCGAAAAACAAAGGTAAATCATCGGTTCAGAATTGCTGTACTCGAATTTGAGCTTGTTACACTGGTCGACAGTGAAAAATTTTCTTTCATGGAACAGTGTGTTCCTTATAGTTTTCGAGCTGCTGAAAACGAATCTGATCTTAATTTTGGCTCTGCACCCTCAGATTTTGAAATAATGTCAGTTATAGTAGATTTTGGTTAAAATTTTAAAGAAATCACAGAACTGCAGGTTTGAAGCCTCTTTACTCCTTTCCTAACTATCCCAGACCTCTTAGAAAAGAGTATGGAACACAAATTCCAACGGTAAACATTTAGGACCCATCGCGCTCAATTTGTAGAAAAAAAATAATATTGAAAAACTGGGGAAAACGTTTTTTTTTTTTTTTTTTAACAAATTTAGAAAGGTTTGCGACATTGATAGTCACGCTAGGCAAACATAAGCTCAGTAACCCATACCCTATACATTCAGGTGTGATTTATTAACAAATCAGAGCTCAAACGCAAGGGGAGTAAAATAGTGTGGAAGTAACTTTTAAAAACTGAGAAAATTTAACATTTGGAGAAATTGAGAAAAGTTTGCAACATTACACTTGCGATACTCACACATAAGCTCAGTAACGAACACCTAATACATTCAGGTAAAATACTCACAGATGTTACCTGAACAGAAGTTTAGAAAATTTTGCTAAATGAAGTTACCATGTATGTAAATCGTCAACGATTGTTTTGAAAAAATTCAGCTTTTTTACGGCAAAAAGAAACATGGTCAGAATTTCTTGAATTACATCCAATATTCCAATATGTGAGAAAAAAGTGCCCTATTGAAGCCTGGCAACATTGTATTTTTCCTCCCTGCTAATCACCACTCTACTGTTACTCAGTTGTCTGAAGGTTTGAGCGTGGGGCAGGAAGTTTGTACACGTCTTCCTACCGTGTAAGTGTTTTTGTGACTGTCACAATGCCTCGAGATTGTGTTACCCACTCAGATAATTTTTGTTGTCTGTGGAGAATACATAGTTAAGGCTAAGAGGGAAAAATTGATACTTTTGACGAAGAAGGCTTACGAACTATATACTTCGACAGTAAAATTGATTAAGATAGGCAGTGGGTACTTAGTATAATATGTAATAAGTGTGCTTGGCATTTCCGGTCGTGGTTGAATAACAAACGTCAAGGTAAAATGTCATTTGGTGTTCCGAAGATATGGCGTGAGCCAGCCGACCACGTAAGTGACTGCTACTTATGTGCTGTATACATTCACGGCATGAAAGGGAAGAAAAAAAAAAAAAAAAAAAAAAAAAAAAAAAAAAAAAAAAGACAATATTTCGATTGCATTAAGACCTGTCAAACATGGTGATAATGTTACAATTCCTGTACCTCCAGCAACATGGTCTCTGGAAGAGGAGAAAACAAACGTAGCTTCTTCAGAATCGGAGAGCTCAGAGTCAGATTTTGAATTTGAAAAGAGAAACAACCCACATTTTGTAACACAAAGTGATTTAAATGACCTTGTTCGAGATTTGAAACTAACCTAGTGGCAGGCTGAAATTCTTGGATCCAGACACAAAGAATGGAATTTACTTGACGTAAGTGCCACCGTTTGTTCATACGGGAAACAACATGCACCATTCAGTTTTTTTTCTTTCTTTTCAACAGGAAGATACACTTTGTTTTTGTTCTGATGTCAATGATTTGTTTGCTGCTCTTGGTACGACACATGTGGCACGGGAGTGGAGACTTTTTATAGACTCCTCAAAGAGCAATCTTAAGGCAGTTTTAATACATAATGGCAATATCCTCCCAACTGTACCAATTGCTTATGACACACAGGAGAAAAAAACGTATGACATAATGAAACTTATACTAGAAAAAGCTCAGTACAATGTTCTTAAGTGGCACATTGTTGTCGATTTCAAAGTTATAGCATACTTACAGGACTACAGAATGGATACACGAAACATTGCTGTTTCTTATACGAACAATGCAAGTAGGTGTTGAGAATGTTGCAACCCCTCTCTAGTTAAATCTGAAGACATATATCTCCTTCCACTCCATATAAAACTTGGCTTTATGAAATCTTTTGTGGTTGGAATGGACAAGAGTGGAGCTGGATTTTAGTATTTGACACTAAATTTCCGAATCTCAGCGCTAACAAAGTGAAAGCTGGTGTGTTTGTCGACACCCAGATAAGAGATCTAATTCGGGACCATAACTTTGATGCAGCGCTTAGCCCTCTTGAACTGCAGTGTTGGGTATCATTCATGAGTTTGTGTTCCGGTTTCTTAGGCAAGACAAAGTATGAGAACTACAAAAACACTCGTGGACAACTTGTTGAATAATTACGGAAAGCACGCATACAACATGTCGCTGAAAATTCACTTTCTACACAGTCATCTAGACTTCTTTCCACCGAATCTCGGCGACGTAAGTGATGAGCATGACGAAAAGTTTCACCAAACAATAGCAGCAATGGAGAGACGTTACCAAAGTGGATGGAAACCGAATATGTTTGTGGACTATTGTTGGGGATTTTGGTTAGGGACACTGAAGACACCCACAGGAAGAACGTCAAACGCAAAACAATGAACTAGGTGAATCATATGTAGTGTTCTTTGGTCACATATGTATTTCTGTATTACAATGTGAAAATTCATATTGTACATACATTTCTTTGCTCGAGTTAACCAATTTTTTCTCGCCTAGTAAACAGCAATCTCTATGACTCTTTTAATATAATGAATGTATGGGATATGGGTTACTGAGTTTATGTTTGCGTAGTGTGACTGTCAGTGCTGCAAACTTCTCTAAATTTCTTCAAAAAAACCTGTTTTTCAATATTTTTCTTCTTCTTCTTCTACACATTGAGCGCGATGGGTAATAAATGTTTACCGTTGGAATTTGTGTTCCATGCCCTTTCCAACGAGGTATCATTTGTTATTCTGGGATAGTTAGGAAAGGAGTAGAGAGGCTTCAAACCTGCCCTTCTGCGATTTCCTTAAAATTTTAACCAAAATCTACTGTAATTGACATTATTTCAAAATCTGAGGGTGCAGGACCAAAATTAAGATCAGATTCGTTTTCAGCAGCTCAAAAACTATAAAAAAACACCTGCTTTCATGCAGAAAAATTTCTTGAAGTTGAATTTTGTCGAACAGTGTTATCTCCCGATTGGCAAATACATAGATATCCATATGACTGAAGGGTCACTAACGTCCCAAAGCCCGCTCCAGTTGCTATTCTTACTAAGACACGAACAATGGCAGTACTTTCAACGAAGAGAAGAAACAGTCGCATTAACAAGTGTCAAAACAAATGTATCTTTATGCCTATACCGACGTTCACTAACGTGCCTGCTCTCTACGAACACTCTCTCGCTCTTCCGAGAGGGCCCTCCTGCTTCCTTTTGTCTTGACGTAGATTATATTCAATACTGCCTTGTAGTGACCAGTTATTACAAGTCGATGGGTGTTTTTCGCACAATTGCACGCAGGCCTTATCTGTAAAGATACAACAACGCCATCTGTCACAAAAGACTTCAAAATCATTCTATTCTTCATGTTTGCGTAACAATGCATAGTGGAGAGTGTAATGTAAAGTTAACGCTGACTGAACAATGACCTAGCCTCTCTATCGATGGAATATTCAAAATAATGCATTTGGTTTGTTCTGAAACCTTTCCTTTGTAGGATGCATCGTAAGAATATGAGAGAGACTTATAAAAAGAGAACATTTACTCATTGATTAGACATATGCTTCAGGGCTTAACGCAGCCCAATGTATGAGATGCGATTAAGGTTAATACAGCATGTGGACAGATGCAGAGAAACCAGACACCATAGTTTCAAGTATGATTCCATCAAGCAAGAGCTTTTGTTACTATGATCACTCGCAGCACAGTTTTTATAGTTGCAAGCCAACGAACTCGGATGTCACATTGTTGGACACTCTTGTGCAATCCTATTTTCACTTTTATAAAAATAAAAATTTGTTGTAAGGGATGAATAAATGTATAGAAGAGAACTTATATAAACATTTGACTACTCCATACAGGTGCAGTTTGATTTGTTGTTGTTGATTTTGTGTCTGAAATGAACTGTTTAATTCATAGTCCTGTCCTGAAGCCGATTAGATGCAAAGCAGCCTAAACAGAGTGACAATATATTGCGGTTTGATGAGTCACAGAGCGAGCGCCGATCAATCAACTTTTGAACCTGCTACTGGTGGCACCACCAGTGGCCTAGTGTAATACGTTACGTTAAGAATAATGCCCCAAGTGTGTCCCGCGCCACCAATGGTTGCCCGGGCAGTTGCTCAGCTCGTCCACCGATTTCTTGGTGGCGCCACCAGTTGCCCTAGTGTAATAGGCTATGTTACTTCAATGCCCCGCCACGGCCTCCATCCAATGGTTGCCCCACCGGTGGAGCAACCAGTGGCCTAATGTAATATTGCTCTTGGTTTAGAGTAGGGATGATCAAAACCGGTTTCTAGAAAAATCGAAACCCGAAAAACCGTCATTTCGGTTTTCTCCAAAACCGATTAGGTTAATTCATCGAAACTGGTTCCGGTTTTCTTCAAAACCGGTTCGGTTTAACCGAAACTAATTTCGGTGAAAACTTTTGGAAAACATAAAACTATTTTTGTGGAAACGGATTCGGTTTCCGGAGAACGACGAAACATTATTCTGGTCAAAAATAGAACAAATTTGGGAAAAAAACGGATCCGGTTTTGAAGAAAACCGAATCCGGTGAAAAAACCGAACCGGTTTTGCAGGAAACCGAAACCGTTTTTTTTAAGTTTTCAAAAACCGAAAAACCTGTTTTTGTACCCACCACTAGTTTATAGCGCGATTTCGCTTGATTTTATCCAGGAAACCCTTTCCTTATGCAACCCAACCAATTTTAATGCAAGTCTGGTTGCATATTTCCTGCTATTGCAGAACAGAAGTTTTTGATCAATTAATGTTATTTGTGTTTTTATGGTATTGGATCCATCCCTGTCGTGGTTGAGGACATACAAAAATCACAACGCCGGTAACATCTGCTAAGCTCACCCCAGTCTCAATGTACTCCGGCAAATACCGTACTAGAGAGAAGGAATGATTAGGCTGAGGCTGTATAAGCACGCGGGTCTTCCAGGTGTGGTGTCCAACAGCGAGGATAAATCCAATTCCGTAGGTCCAGAATACGGAATAGAATAACCAGAAACTAATCTATCTGGTGCCAAGAGTTGAGTTGATTTTGAGTTTAATGTCCCGTTCAGCAGCGAGGCTATATGAGACGTGTACCTACTGATTAACGTGGAATCCGAACCACATGAGCTCCCGCCGGAATCGAACCCGAGTCTGCCACGCCAAAGACGCGTACGCTAACCGCTTAGCCACGAAGGAGTTCTATCTGGTGCCAAGAAAAGAAGGGGCAATTGCACTGCCTTTCCCTTGCGCCAATACCAAATATAAAGTACCATGCATTTAATTGCATAGCTAGCAAATTTAGAACATAAACATGATGTAAATTAAAGTGCAACTAATTTATTCATTGATTATAGATATAAAAAATCTATTAAAACAACGGACACTTACGTTTGTGTAACACATGTCGATATTTCAACGATTGTTCATTTCATGAAAGTTCTTGAATCATCATCTGTCTTGTCAGACCTGACATCATGCATGAAGTACACCTGGAAACTGGTACGAAATGTATTCTCCAATAATTCACAAACTTTTACGAAGTGTCCGTCAGCCCTTTAAAGTACTTCTATAATGTGTATTTAAATACTATAGTTCAATCAAAGCCGAAGTTTTGTGCTTTCACCTCCCAAGCTAGTCCAACCAAAAACCGGCGACGGAGTTTTTTTTCTTTTTTTTCTAATTACTGACTCCTTTTTAACGTTTCTGGAAAGTTCTGTCACTTTATCCATTGCGTCACTACTGAAAAGAAAGGGCTTATTATTGCTATTTGGGGTAAAATTTTTACACATGCCAGTAATTTATAAAATCATGCTGATTTTTAATTCACAACGTAAGTAATAAAAAGTGCATCTGGACCGAATCTATTGTATAGACTACTACTACTTCTCTTTGAATGACTTTTCAGTTTTTCAAATTTCTAAAACAACCGTTTACCAACAGCAATGCACTGGCGAGGTGCTTCACTGTTCTCTCTTTTTCTTCTTATAATGTTAGTCTCAACACCGTCAGATGGCAAACTAATAGGAAATATAACATTAACATGGAGCAACTCGTCCAAAGTAGGGATGGCCACAACGTTCTGGTCCCGCGAGGAACCGGTTCCAGACCTGGATCCGAGAAACCCGGTTCCTGGATCCAAAAGCCCCCTATGACCCGTAAAAGAGGCACAAAGTTCACCTTCAAAACACTGCAAACAGGACCACCCGCTTGTGCCCCAGAAAAAAAAAATGTCCACCAGTGGGTGTTTAGCCAAATGAGACAAGCGGCCGCTGCTTGTCGCTTCCACCATTTTATCTAGCACATTGTTCACAGCCTGTCAGCAGCTCGGGTTTAGCGTAGGGATGGCCACAAAATTCCGGTTCTTGGAGATACGATTTTCAGAACCGGTTCTAGAGCTGGATCCGAAAACGCGATTCCGGAACCGGATCCGTTTATAGCCGAAAACCGGTTCCACCAGGAACCGGTTCCGGCCATCCCTAGTTCAAAGACATTTAAGTAAATCACTGTTTCACAAGCTGAAGAAACTTGGGTAAAAAGCAGACCAGTTATATTTCCTCTAGCGGTCTGGAATGAGCACCAATTGTTTTGAGTAAGCACCCGATTACACTGCACTAACATAAAGAATTCTGAAAGATAATCGCTTTGTTTAGGTGGACAAAATAAATTTACTGGACTGACTCCTAAAGGATTTTAAACGTGAGTGATTCATCTCCAAGAATTTACGAACGACTACTTGTAACTTCACGCAGGAACACAGAATCTTGACAAACTCCATGGGGAAAGTCCATTCAGCACTTTCGCCAAGTGATTGCATTATCAGATGAAAGTCCTCTTACACTAGTTTTGCATCTAATCGGCTTCAGGGCAGGACTATGAATTAAACAGTTCATTTCAGACACAAAATCAACAACAACAAATCAAACTGCACCTGTATGGAGTAGTCAAATGTCTATATAAGTTCTCTTCTATACATTTATTCATCCCTTACAACAAATTTTTATTTTTATAAAAGTGAAAATAGGATTGCACAAGAGTGTCCAACAATGTGACATCCGAGTTCGTTGGCTTGCAACTATAAAAACTGTGCTGCGAGTGATCATAGTAACAAAAGCTCTTGCTTGATGGAATCATACTTGAAACTATGGTGTCTGGTTTCTCTGCATCTGTCCACATGCTGTATTAACCTTAATCGCAACTCATACATTGGGCTGCGTTAAGCCCTGAAGCATATGTCTAATCAATGAGTAAATGTTCTGTTTTTATAAGTCTCTCTCATATTCTTACGATGCATCCTACAAAGGAAAGGTTTCAGAACAAACCAAATGCATAATTTTGAATATTCCATCGATAGAGAGGCTAGGTCATTGTTCAGTCAGCGTTAACTTTACATTACACACTCCACTATGTATTGTTACGCAGACATGAAGAATAGAATGATTTTGAAGTCTTTTGTGACAGATGGCGTTGTTGTATCTTTACAGATAAGGCCTGCGTGCAATTGTGCGAAAAACACCCATCGACTTGTAATAACTGGTCACTACAAGGCAGTATTGAATATAATCTACGTCAAGACAAAAGGAAGCAGGAGGGCCCTCTCGGAAGAGCGAGAGAGTGTTCGTAGAGAGCAGGCACGTTAGTGAACGTCGGTATAGGCATAAAGATACATTTGTTTTGACACTTGTTAATGCGACTGTTTCTTCTCTTCGTTGAAAGTACTGCCATTGTTCGTGTCTTAGTAAGAATAGCAACTGGAGCGGGCTTTGGGACGTTCGTGACCCTTCAGTCATATGGATATCTATGTATTTGCCAATCGGGAGATAACACTGTTCGACAAAATTCAACTTCAAGAAATTTTTCTGCATGAAAGCAGGTTTTTTTTTTTTTATATAGTTTTTGAGCTGCTGAAAACGAATCTGATCTTAATTTTGGTCCTGCACCCTCAGATTTTGAAATAATGTCAGTTACAGTAGATTTTGGTTAAAATTTTAAGGAAATCGCAGAAGGGCAGGTTTGAAGCCTCTCTACTCCTTTCCTAACTATCCCAGAATAACAAATGATACCTCGTTGGAAAGGGCATGGAACACAAATTCCAACGATAAACATTTATTACCCATCGCGCTCAATGTGTAGAAGAAGAAGAAGAAAAAGATTGAAAAACAGGTTCTTTTGAAGAAATTTAGAGAAGTTTGCAGCACTGACAGTCACACTACGCAAACATAAACTCAGTAACCCATATCCCATACATTCATTATATTAAAAGAGTCATAGAGATTGCTGTTTACTAGGCGAGAAAAAATGGGTTAACTCGAGCAAAGAAATGTATGTACAATATGAATTTTCACATTGTAATACAGAAATACATATGTGACCAAAGAACACTACATATGATTCACCTAGTTCATTGTTTTGCGTTTGACCTTCTTCCTGTGGGTGTCTTCAGTGTCCCTAACCAAAATCCCCAACAATAGTCCGCAAACATATTCGGTTTCCATCCACTTTGGTAACGTCTCTCCATTGCTGCTATTGTTTGGTGAAACTTTTCGTCATGCTCATCACTTACGTCGCCGAGATTCGGTGGAAAGAAGTCTAGATGACTGTGTAGAAAGTGAATTTTCAGCGACATGTTGTATGCGTGCTTTCCGTAATTATTCAACAAGTTGTCCACGAGTGTTTTTGTAGTTCTCATACTTTGTCTTGCCTAAGAAACCGGAACACAAACTCATGAATGATACCCAACACTGCAGTTCAAGAGGGCTAAGCGCTGCATCAAAGTTATGGTCCCGAATTAGATCTCTTATCTGGGTGTCGACAAACACACCAGCTTTCACTTTGTTAGCGCTGACATTCGGAAATTTAGTGTCAAATACTAAAATCCAGCTCCACTCTTGTCCATTCCAACCACAAAAGATTTCATAAGGCCAAGTTTTATATGGAGTGGAAGGAGATATATGTCTTCAGATTTAACTAGAGAGGGGTTGCAACATTCTCAACACCTACTTGCATTGTTCGTATAAGAATCAGCAATGTTTCGTGTATCCATTCTGTAGTCCTGTAAGTATGCTATAACTTTGAAATCGACAACAATGTGCCACTTAAGAACATTGTACTGAACTTTTTCTAGTATAAGTTTCATTATGTCATACGTTTTTTTCTCCTGTGTGTCATAAGCAATTGGTACAGTTGGGAGGATATTGCCATTATGTATTAAAACTGCCTTAAGACTGCTCTTTGAGGAGTCTATAAAAAGTCTCCACTCCCGTGCCACATGTGTCGTACCAAGAGCAGCAAACAAATCATTGACATCAGAACAAAAACAAAGTGTATCTTCCTGTTGAAAAGAAAGAAAAAAAAAACTGAATGGTGCATGTTGTTTCCCGTATGAACAAACGGTGGCACTTACGTCAAGTAAATTCCATTCTTTGTGTCTGGATCCAAGAATTTCAGCCTGCCACTAGGTTAGTTTCAAATCTCGAACAAGGTCATTTAAATCACTTTGTGTTACAAAATGTGGGTTGTTTCTCTTTTCAAATTTAAAATCTGACTCTGAGCTCTCCGATCCTGAAGAAGCTACGTTTGTTTTCTCCTCTTCCAGAGACCATGTTGCTGGAGGTACAGGAATTGTAACATTATCACCATGTTTGACAGGTCTTAATGCAATCGAAATATTGTCAGATTTTTTTTTTTTTTTTTTTTTTTTTTTTTTTCCTTCCCTTTCATGCCGTGAATGTATACAGCACATAAGTAGCAGTCACTTACGTGGTCGGCTGGCTCACGCCATATCTTCGGAACACCAAATGACATTTTACCTTGACGTTTGTTATTCAACCACGACCGGAAATGCCAAGCACACTTATTACATATTGTACTAAGTACCCACTGCCTTTCTTAATCAATTTTACTGTCGAAGTATATAGTTCGTAAGCCTTCTTCGCCAAAAGTATCAATTTTTCCCTCTTAGCCTTAACTATGTATTCTCCACAGACATAACAAAAATTATCTGAGTGGGTAACACAATCTCGAGGCATTGTGACAGTCACAAAAACACTTACACGGTAGGAAGACGTGTACAAACTTCCTGCCCCACGCTCAAACCTTCAGACAACTGACAAGTAAACCTTACGTTTGGGTGAATCGAGTTGCTGACTGAGACATATATGAGAAAGTAGTACAAAATGTGGTCAGTATTTCAGTGAAGTTGTACGTGCAAAGCTCCAGGGGCTTAGGAGATACAGGTACCAAAACATCACATGGAAGTGCAGAATAGTCTTCATACAGTTGGAGGTAAAAGCTCTGTAAGACCTCTTGTAACGACAAAAGGTGAATAACAAATTTATGGGTACATTTTAGGACTAGGGGGAAGTCATATAGTAAGGGTATACCTGACGGTGGCCATCTTGAAATCGGCCATTTTGAATCAGACAAAAGTTTTAAACAAAACGTATAACATTGACACTTTATTATTAGCAAATTTTACCATAACTCCAACGGTATAACCATTTTTGCTTTATCATTAACCAACACAAAATTAAATGGATCGCTCCTTACGACTACTGCTTTGACGGAATTGTTAACGACAAATGTGTCAAGTGTAACTCGATTGCCTTTGTCAGGTGTGCTCACTGTGAGCAGAGCATTTGTGCAAGTCAGGCACTCATTTCTGAACTACATATTGATTGTACTAGTTAAGGACTTTTCTGGAAGAAAGACCCAAGTTCAATTATAACTCTATTCCACTTTGGTCATTTTCCCTTAAATTAGCAACTTGTTTGCGATAACAAATGCTGGTTAATGATAAAGCAAAAGTGGTTATACCGTTAGATTTATGGTAAAATTTGCTATTAATAAGGTGTCAATGCTATGCGTTTTGTTTAAAACTTTTGTCTAATTCAAAATGGCGGATTTCAACATGGCCGCCATCAAGGCAACTTTTACCATAGACCTAATATTTATCCACCTGCTTTTTATTTAATTATTATCATTAACACAAAATTTACAAGGTGGGGTAAAGGACTAATACATATGCTGCAACAATATTTAAAATCCCCGTAACGTTTTACCAATTGCGCGTAAATCAAAATTAACGTCACCATTGTTCTTCTGATTAAATTTGCGCCTTAAATCATGTATCACATGACTCTATTCCTATTTTAAAAACTTAAACTTAATTCAAAATGGCGGATTTCAAGATGGCCGCCGTCAGGTATACCCTTACTATATGACTTCCCCCTAGTCCTAAAATGTACCCATATATTTGTTATTCACCTTTTGTCGTTACAAGATGTCTTACAGAGCTTTTACCTCCAACTGTATGAAGACTATTCTGCACTTCCATGTGATGTTTTGGTACCTGTATCTCCTAAGTCCCTGGAGCTTCGCACCTACAACTTCACTGAAATACTGACCACATTTAGTACTACTTTCTCATATGTGTCTCAGTCAGCAACTCGATTCACCCAAACGTAAGGTTTACTTGTGAGTAACAGTAGAGTGGTGACTGGCAGGGAGAAAAACCACAATGTTGCCAGGCTTCAATAGGGACTTTTTTCTCACGTATTGGAATATTGGATGTAATTCAAGAAATTCTGACCATGTTTCTTTTTGCCGTAAAAAAGCTGAAATTTTTCAAAACAATCGTTGACGATTTACATACATGGTAACTTCATTTAGCAAAAGTTTCTAAACTTCTGTTCAGGTAACATCTGTGAGTATTTTACCTGAATGTATTAGGTGTTCGTTACTGAGCTTATGTGTGAGTATCGCAAGTTTAATGTTGCAAACTTTTCTCAATTTCTCCAAATGTTAAATTTTCTCGGTTTTTAAAAATTACTTCCACACTATTTTACTCCCCTTGCGTTTGAGCTCTGATTTGTTAATACAGCACACCTGAATGTATAGGGTATGGGTTACTGAGCTTATGTTTGCCTAGCGTGACTATCAATGTCGCGAACCTTTCTAAATTTGTTTAAAAAAAAAAAAAAAAAAAAAAAAAAAAAAAAAAAAAAAAAAAAAAAACGTTTTCCCCAGTTTTTCAATATTAGTTTTCTTCTACAAATTGAGCGCGATGGGTCCTAAATGTTTACCGTTGGAATTTGTGTTCCATATTCTTTTCTAAGAGGTCTGGGATAGTTAGGAAAGGAGTAAAGAGGCTTCAAACCTGCAGTTCTGTGATTTCTTTAAAATTTTAACCAAAATCTACGATAACTGACATTATTTCAAAATCTGAGGGTGCAGAGCCAAAATTAAGATCAGATTCGTTTTCAGCAGCTCGAAAACTATAAGGAACACACTGTTCCATGAAAGAAAATTTTTCACTGTCGACCAGTGTAACAAGCTCAAATTCGAGTACAATTCTGAACCGATGATTTACCTTTGTTTTTCGAAGTCCTACCAGGGAATGGTTCGGATGGAATATACAATGTTTGAAATCATAGCCCTTGTTTTCTCCATTCCTTCCGGTACACAGATAGTAAAGTTACTCTGGCCTGTAGCCTTAGGTGCTTATAAAGGCTGTAAATTTAAATATATTGATAAGAAAGTTGAAATATCTGGAGACTCAATACACTGTATGTCGTAAATCATTCAAGTTGTGAATAGGAATGGCTATTGTACTATTTAGGAATTCTTGCTTACATTCCTTGCTGAACGCAAGACTTTAAGAGTTGTTTATTCTTGAACGAATCACTTCTGCATTTCAAATTACCTCTAATTTCCTATTCGAAATAATAATAATAATAATTAGATAGGTATTTTCTTTGTTCAGTTACTTACAATAAATTGAAGACTCGCTGTAGAGAACAATGTAAGTGCCAAAAACAAAAGTTACTGTAACAGTAGAGACAGAAAATAGTAAATTGTGCCCAAGCGTAGAAAAAAATAGAAAATACTATTGCTTAGAAATACAACCTAGCATATAACGAAGCTATGTATGAAAATCTAACTAAAGCATAAACGTATAAAAAAATAAATAAATAAAATAAGTGAAACAATTTCAAGATGGCGCTTACATTGTTTTCTAAAGCGAGTCTTCAATTATCAGTTTCCATGTTACAGTAGACATAGGATGTGAAACTTTGGTTGAAATAGGATATATTTGCAAATAATAATGTTCCTATGAATACATCCTTATAATACAAGAACTGCTGAAGAAACTAAACTGACACATGATTATAAATTAAACTCAAGAATGTGTCTAGATATTTATTAGTGTGTGTGAGTTCCATTAACCATTTAGCGACGGGTGTGGCATATAAACACAGCCAATCGTTCTGTTGAGGATGAGTTTAATATATGAACACATCTGGAGTTCATATACTAATACACCTGATAGTTCTTATAAAACTGTGAATAGATTCAAGTGAGTTAAAATGTGCAATGGATCATCGGATCAAATAGATCATAGCTGAAAGAATTTTTACAGGCTAAGACAGTTGGAAGACGATACAAATTTTATCTCGAACAATCAGCGAAAATCATAAGGCAATTTTGAATTTAAAGGTACTTCAGTTGTTATAAACTTTTAACTTGTAGACTGGCTGAACCTGCGCTCTCTACACAGCGCATCATTCACATATGAGCATGAATCTCCTTGTCATTCCTCACAACATATGTACACTCATGTCCAAAATGATTGTCGCATATCTATAACTGTCTTCTTGTAAGAATATAATGATTTCCAGGGTACTTTTAATACTGATACTAAGTTTATAATCGGGAAAGTATATTTGTGGTAAATTTCATAGCAAAAATATGTTGCTAAATGGACAAGAAAGTTTTATTTTCATTTTATTATTCTTATTTACTGTTCTTTTGACATGAAATTTGCCACATACATGTCTTTGCCGATTATACACATACTAACATTATAAGAAATACCGGGCAAATTCGTTATCAAATTATATTCCTACAACAACATATTTATAGACATGCGACAATAATTTTGGAGGTAAGTGTACATGTCCCTTTACAGATACAAGTGAAAAACGTCTTGATAAAAATCGGCAAGGGGTACCATAAATGGAAAATTTTTCGATAACTTCTATATAAATAGAGAGTTTGTTTGTGTTTATCTGTCTGTCTGTCTGTGTGCGGCCCGGAGACCAGACGAGTGGACCGAGAGTTACCAAATTTTGGTCAGAGGTACCTTGGTCTAGGCCCCAGATCAA
This sequence comes from Thermobia domestica, assembly GCF_964235325.1. Classification (NCBI taxonomy): domain Eukaryota; kingdom Metazoa; phylum Arthropoda; class Insecta; order Zygentoma; family Lepismatidae; genus Thermobia; species Thermobia domestica. The sequence continues at coordinate 132,887,806 of NC_137470.1, read as the reverse complement.
GACGAAGTCCTTTTTTCAAATTTCGAACCAGGGGGGTCTCAGGGAGGAGCGTTTACCGAAACCGGCTTGGGAACCAAACAAATTGACCGAGAGTTACCAAATTTTTATCACGAATACCTTGGTCCAGGCTCCAGACCAAAGTTAAAGGTTTTTGTCAAAATTCGAACCAGGGGGCGTTTATCGGGACATGTAAAAGTAGTAGAAAATGACCGATATTAGTGTCGAATTCATAGTTTTCGCGGTCGCTGAAATCAATGGTGAAACTCCGATCGCATTAACTTCCAAATTCACGATATTCGGCTCCGGGCCAGGGGGGGGGGTGATGAGATACCGAGACACATAAAAGTAATCCAAAATGACCGATATTAGTGTCAAATCCATAGTTTTCGCGGTCGCTAAGATCAATTGTGATACTCCCACAGGCGTTGACTTCCAAATATAGCCCCCGTGCGAAGCATGAGTATATTCAACTAGTTTTCAATATTTCGCACCATTTGCAAGATTTGAGCCTAGTTCCGGTTGGAGTTTCTAATTCATGTATGATAAGTGTTTTCTTTTTGCATGTAGTATGTTATAAGCAAATATATTACACACACAATTAATTATAATGTTAGTTGATATATGGTGTTCATTGGGCAAAACACTCCAAACAATAAAGATTCATCTTAGCCTGGATAAATGGTTATCCTTCGTTTTTAATTATCATTTAGGCATGAAACACACGCCTCAGAGATATACTACTCCCATATACAATTATGTGGTGTTGGAATGTATAGCTCGTAGGATATGATTCTGTACTTTTTGAAAATTTCAACACTTCCAGTGTAACCATAAAAAATGTAATAAAGAAATAACGGTCATGTTTTTTTTTCTTAAATATTCAGTTAGAACTGAACAATCTACAAAACAAAACAAAAAAAAATCAACCAGTGAAAAAAACGTTTCTAGCACTCGTGGTTTTCGAGATCTCATTGTCGAAATGAGTGAAGACAAACATACGGTATAAACTTTTTTTTTTTTTGCAGACAAACATAAACTTAACATTTTAATACGTAGATTTTTTCTAGTATTTATTTTTTTCAACACAACTATACCGATAAAAAAAATGATACAGCTGAAATACAGTACCAATAAATGATTAAAACTGGAGGATTAGTGTATTTGAAGCCATTATATTTGTCATAAATTACGCATTATATTATGGTTTATGTATATTGATTCAGGATGTTATAGGTAAGCTTCACTGAATTTGAAATAAATTTTCATTATAACGGAAGTCATGAAATACATAAATTAAGTCGCTGACGAAGGTGGGGCTTCCTATTCAAAATTTCAACATTAATAAGTAAAGATTTGGACGCATTTTTGACTTTAATAAGTTTCTTTCAAACGGAAAATTAAATTAAATATTTAGTTTAATTTCGCACGCTTATACATTTTCGGCTAAAGGATACACATTATCAACAAAGTGAACTATTATAAAATGATCAGTGAAAGTAGATTGTATGAGGAAACGGTGAATTTCGAGGAAACGCACCAATCTATAACCAGTATATGCAAACAATTTAGGTCAGTACAATAAAGAAAAAAAAAACAATTATTATTTGACAACAAACAACATTCTTTTCAGCGCCGTAAAAATTCATTTTTCTCGAAAAGTGCGAAAGAAATTTTACCCTCAAGGATACCATTTTTAGATTAGAAGTTATATTGCTGGCCTTTTAAGCCCCTCCGAATGAGGGTGACCTCCCTCGGGGATCGTACTACCCGAGAAGGTGGGAGTCACGGTGGCTCAGTGGTAGAGCGTTCACCTCTGGTGCTGGGGGTCCCAGGTTCGATCCCAGCCCCAGCCAAGTGAACTTTGTGGTGGACAAACACCGTGTGCGTGGGTTTCCTCGGGGTTCTCCCGTTTCCTCCTACTTTCTTCATTCCACCATTTCATTCATCACTCATCATCACTGTCTCCTTTACCCTAACCGGCATAACCGTGGGACGTAAACTCAAAAATTTCATTTCATTTTCCGAGGAGGTGGGAAAAGAATGAAATGGCCTGGGATCTTTGTGCTAGATGTGAATAATGAAAACCCATAAAACTTTCACGCAGGACAACTGGCCTGAAATTCGGTGCCCATTGACTATTTTCACACGAACATTTCCCATTATTACTGGATTTGACCATTCTGGTACTTGTAACTCAAATATCTTACAGCTGAAACTTCCGAGGTGCTACAAGTTTTAATAAACCTTTATTCTTCCGGAGGCAAATTATCAAGAATTAAATTTATTACTTCATTTTCATTAGGTTCACTAATCAGTTCATAATAGAGATCTAGCAAAAAACATACAAAATCTGTATTGTAAATTCTAAATTCCTTAAATTCAATCGTTCGAATTGCGGTGAGAAAAATTGTAATTTGAAATGATATGCAGAATTTGGAATGTCATTTTCCGAGACTGATAAAGACTATGTACCACACTTATGCTGGACCTTGTAACGTCTTCTGCCAGTAAAGGTAATTTGAAATGCAATATTCAAAATGTCAAAATGTTATATCTAGTTCTAACTTAATTTTAAAGAATTCTCTAAGCCAAACTAAGAGTTCAATTTACGGCAATGCTCAAGATCTATTAACAAGCAGATTAAACAAGTTAAATCACGAATGAAACACGAGGTGCTTTTGTACTTAAGATATTTTCTCAAGTTGTTTTATTTAATAGACTTTCTTTAGCGAATTCATTTCAATACGTCTTTCGAGCTTTATTAATTATATTTAAATTATCCAACACACCATATTTCTGATAGAATTTGCAAAACGGACATTAAACACAACTGGCTTCCATGTTTCATAACCTTCAACTAACTAATCTCAGCCTAGACGTTTCTCAAATCAGGAGTTTACATGCCTAATTCCATGGCAACGTTTACATTAAAATATATGGAAATGTAAACATATACAAGACCATGGATATAATCATCGGATTTTCTTGTTGAATAATTTTGAAAATATGTATCCCAATTAAAGAAATCGAATGTTTTGAATACGATAATACTAAAATAATGTAAGTTCACATAATTTAAAAGAATTTTCCTGAATATACGTATTTCAGAGGGTAACAAAATTTATCATTAGTATCACTACGCTCACAAATAAGCTAGTCAAATCAAGACATGACTAACAAATTCACATAAACGAAAAATTGAGATGATTAAATAAATATTAGTAATACACGAAATTTGCAACAAATTTTGACAACAGTATAAAAACATTAACAATACAGGAAAGATTAAAAAATAAGATTCCTACAAAGTGTTAAGATTTTTTCTCCTTTTCTCACCTTTTTTTGACCTATGATTTCGCACTTTGACACATTTAGAAAAAAAAACTACAGTTTGAATGTTCACTTGAAGCTGTATGGGAAGTAATTTAATATCAATCTGAAACAAAATTAGAACATAACAAATTGTGACGCAATTTACTGTTGAAGGAATTATTCAAGACTGTACTATATACATACCAATGTTTCGAGTAAGGCCGGAAATTGTGAGATGTTTGTTGAAAATATGATTTGCTAGAAATAGGAATCCTACATTTGAAGGCCATCTAGACAGTGGTTTCTGTGACAAGAGTTGTTATTTTTAAATTGAGAAACATGTTCGACTTACGCCACTAGCAGTGTGAAGGTTTGTGTACATATGGCTAATAAAATTCTAAATCAGCTTTTAATTAGGTACGAGGTAAAGTTGCGCATCGGAAAGCAATATCATATTACCTTGTTTTATCTATATTAGATGAAAAACGAATCAGATGGAAAAACTGTTTCTTACTGAGGTGCAAATAATTGTGAAACATTAGCTAAAGATTATACAATAATAATCAGTAACATTAATTACATATAAATGAGAATGAAATAACTTGCCTGGAAACAAGTATAACATAAGTGACTTGAAATTACATATAATTATTCAGCAATCTGCAGCTCTGACTTTCATTAAATACCTATCTACGAGTTCTATCATCATATTGCATCTATTTACCACTGTAATAACGAGTGGTAGCATAGTTATCCATAAAAGAGAGCAACTCCGACAAATATCAGGGGCTCGTCAAAAAAATATATATTGTCAAGTTTTCTTCACACAATTGTGATTATTATTATTATTATTTTCAACTTCGAAATTCCTGAGAGCGACAAAATGATCAAAGCTTTTCCAAAAGTCAAATTATACAAAATAAGATTTCAAAAAAATATGATTTAGCGTCTTTCTAAACAGACTGTGGTGACAAGAATTAGGTTTAGTTTAATGGCAACAGTAGGGGCCTATGAAATCTTTAGAGCCACGGTGGCTCAGTGGAAGAGCGTTCACCTTTGGTGCCTGCAGTTCTTGGTTCGATCCCAGCTCGCGCTAAGTGAACTTTGTGGTGGACAAACATCATGTGCGTGGGTTTTCTCAGGGTTCTCCTGTTTCTTCCCACTTTCTTCATTCCACCATTTCATTCATTTCTCATCGTCGCCGACTCCTTTAGCCTAGCCGACGCTCATTTCCCATGAAATCAGGGCTGCCTTAGTAAGAGGTGAGGGGTATGGTACCGTAATCCTCTTTCTTATTTGCTTCTTTACAGATAAAATAGTTTTTTTTTCGGTCTTACCTTTTATTCATATTCAGTGTTGAATTTAACAAGAACAAAGTTGTTTTATCCTACATTTTTATGCCTTGATTTTAGTCACAAAAATTTACCTTCTAGTGCTGGTAATGGATTAGGAATGTCAACAGCTCTATCTTCTCGCTATAAATTCAACTCTTCTGTACTCATACGTTTGTCTGGTTTGACTTAGAATCTCTTCCCTCACTCGTAGATGTGCGGTAGCTTTCACTCACTTGCATGCGCGACTGTAATAAAATCTGTACGTATCTTGCCAAAGGGTCACTGACAAAACAATTGGAGTGATAGAAGTAGATAGCCTTCTTATAGGATCTTCGAGAGTGACAAGAATTATTCGGCAAGCCCTAGAACCAAGGGTTATAATCGTCGAAATATTTTCTGCTATGTATAATGTTACAGTTTAAAAATGTTTGGAAGGCAGCTTTAAGAAGAATGTTACAATTCTATTTCTTCTTCTCTCCAATCTACATCACCATGCTTGCTTCTTGGCTTTAATTACTGAGATGTCAAGTGTGTCGAACTTGCCGGGAGAAGAACAAAGGCAGCCTGTTGCATCTGAATCGGCTCCTTGCTTTAATAGTTACACCAAAACACCCAAATTACTCTTCAATTGTGAGCATTTTCCCAAAATTTCGTGCTGTTCTGAACACAGATCCTTTAAGAAAACTAACGTTGCTTGCGGAACTAACGTTCCGTCGATTACCTTCTTCTGTTATAAATCATGTAATTCCTCTTTCAACCAAAGCAATGTTTCATTATTAGCAATCGCCACTTTTATATGATAGCGGTTTCTGGATAGCGAGAGAAGTACGTAAGTATAGAGAAAATTCCATCGAAAGGCTACAGAAAGTACATGAGTTACGATATACAGAAGGTAATCAACAGCATTTAGTGCTACAAACAACGTTAGTTTTCTTAAAGAATCTGTGCCGAGGATTGCGAGAAATAGTTTTAGTAAGTACTTCTGAATCACTTTGATAGTTGTCTTTCTAAGTTGTCAATATGTATTCCTCAAATTTCTTTAGGTGTCACAAATATATTGTTAGAAACCAATTTTAAAACAGCTCCATGTCAAATTTTCCACTCTTGATGCAACCATATTTAGTATATCCCTCAGTCCAACTTGGATAGATATACCGTACTTGCGCGAATACAGGCCGTACCTAAATCTTTGACATAAGATTATATATATATATATATAAAAAAAAAAAAAAAATCTCGAATACAGGCCGCAGTACTAAATTTACAAAACAGTTTAATTAGACACTATTTTGAGTTGCATCTCTCTCCCTCCCCTTCTTCAACTCCTGCATAACTAAATGTGACTAATCACCAACAACAGGACAGGTTTTGCGTATTGGGAGATCTGGTGACGTGACTAATTTAAGCGACAGTGTAAGGAAGTTCAAAGTTGATCATTTTGTTAAAATAGGAGCGTACTAGTCACGCAGCGAAATTTAAACTTCAAGTTATCGGCTATTTAAAGGAACATGGAAAGCGGGAAGCTGGCCGCAGATTTGGTGTTGATGAAAAAAAACTTCGACGGGGGTGTGCAAGTGAAGAGAAACTCTTAAATAGTTCGAAAAGTCGGTGTTTATTTCGAGGATAAAAGTGCAAATATCCAGATGTAGAAAAACACTTGCTTCATTTTGCAGTTTAAAACAGGAGATCTGGATATGCCGTTACAACTGAAATGATTCAAATTGAATTTTGCAAAATAATACGTGTACATATCATTTTGAAACTGAAGATTTACGATCTGAGGGGGAAAATCTCGATTATAGGCCGTACCATGATTTTTCAAGCGAAAATGTAGGGAAAAAAGTGCGGCCGATATTCGCGCAAATACGGAATTTGAATTTGTGCACAATCAGGAGCACCCATAACACTCATATCTGCCGAATCCATGATCCAATTCGGAAGTATTTTATAGTTAAATGCTGTAAAGTTATACTTACGCAAATATAATTTGTGGAAATATGTTTTAACACTGAGATTTACACATACAAATGTGAACAAAGTAAAAGTGCGCTGAAATCAGCGTTATATATACAGTGCTACTCGTAGGACGTTTCGTCAACATCGAATAATGTTTATTCAAATTATTTTAGTATGAGTAAACTTCCGTTTCTTTTTATCCTTCATCAATTTCATTCTCAAATAATATTGCTGGTCCTTCAGCCTCAAAGAAAATATTAAGTTTAGTCAACATCAAATACCACACATACATTGTCTCTAGTTGTTCTGCATTGCTATAGAAAGTGTCGAAATTAACCAGGCCATATTCTCAATAAAATACAATAAATAAATAAATAAATCACCAAAATATCGATTTTACTTTTTTATTATATTCCACATTACTACAGTATTGTGAGCGAGCTTGACAGTATATTGTCCTTATATGCAAAACAGTAACACTAAAAAAATAAAAATTTGTGTGTTAATAAATCACACAAGAGGAGGGGTCCGAAAATAAATTCTCCTCTCGTTTTCCCCAGGAAAGCGAACAGCAAGGAGTAAACAAGACAGCCGTCATACATTCCTGATCTCACATCCAGCGAATTCTATCTTTTCCGGCTTTAAAGACGACTCTCGGCGGCAGGCGCTTTGGAAGCAATGTTCAAGTCACAGAAACTGTTCGACGCTTCTTTCGTATGCAGAGTCATAATTTTTTTTTCTGAAAGGGTTTTTGAAGCTTATAGACCGGTATGACAGATGTCTCAATGTACGTAGTACTTATGTGGAAAAATAAAGGTGTGTCTGATCTTTAATGTCACATGCTATTTTTGGTCTTGCATCCCCATCTCTCTCCACAGTCACCTGGGGAAACTTATTTTCGGACTCCCCCCTCGTACAAGAATTTTGAATACCATGAATACGCATGTATTACATTTTGAAGGTCCAAACCTCTAAATTTTAAATACATATATCATTTAAATTTATCCGCAGTTAAGTGATAATGCAGCATTTATTTTTATCTTTAACAGATTAAACTAAGAACAAAAGTGAATAAGACTAGACTAAGGTTAGTCAATTTATAACAACAATGAGGGATATGGAAGCTACATCTAACGAAAAATTATGCATTAATGTATAAAACTACCAAAACTTCAAACTTAGGCACGTTTTCCACTAGTACGGCGTGCAAACTGGATGTCCTTAGGCATGACTGTAATCTTCTTTGCGTGAACAGTACACAGGTTGGTGTTTCGAAAAAACCTTACACGATAAGCTTCACTTGCCTCCTGTACAGCCATGACAGCTGAGCTTTGGAAGCAAAGATCTGTCTTGAAATCTTGTCAATTTCACGAACGAGTCGCTGGAAGGGATAAGTAATTTAGTGCTCTTCTGGTAACGATTAATTTCGCGCAAAGCCACAGTACCAGGCCTGTAATGAAGAGGCTTTTTACGTAATTCCACCGGTAGCTGGAGCTCTCTTCCTTGCAGCTTTGGTAGCACGCTGCTTTCTAGGAGCTTTGTCTCCAGTAGATTTCCTAGCTGTCTGCTTGGTACGTGCCATTCTGACTGTCGCGACTTCTTTCAAATAATTATACTACAGCTCAAAAGCTTTTGAACATACCAGATTTTCATAAGCATCTACTGTGATCCTATTATTTCGACATGAAAACTTTACCACTATGTATCAGAGGTACTGCTGCCTTTAGCATACAATTTGATGACAGTTGACTCGAGGTCTGAGAGGTACTGCAGATGGTATATCAAATTATAATTCTTTAATTGAAACAATAACAATATACATAGTACAAACAAGACTGCGGACGATGAGGAAAGATATTAATTTTCTATGATAAGTGTCGATATACAGCGTCAATGCCGTGACAGAAATTTGAAAGAATGGCATTTTTAGTTTTTTAAACACCGGCATATCTAGAAGGTATAGAGACCTGCAAAATTTGGAAAACTTTTTTTTTTTTTTTCAAATTTCTGTCTACATTGCCTTCCTATGTCTACATCTTTCAACAAAACTAATAAGTTACCTCGCCTTCCAAACTTTTGTTTACTCTATGTAATATCTATATGAATGTCCTTTCTTGACTTCAGTTTTAAGAATTATAATTCGACACATCGTCTGCAGTACCTCTCAGACCTGTCGTCAAATTCTATGCTTAAGATAGGAGTACAGCTGATGCAGGGCGGTAAAGTTCTCGAGCCAAAATAATAGGATCACAGTAGATGCTAATAAAAATTCGAGATATTCAAGACTTTTTGAGCAGTAGTGTATATACACTTACATTTTAACATGTATAATTATACGCAGACACAGCCACATATCCCCCACGATAAAGCTAAATACACTGGGCATGGAACACTTAAGACTAGTTTTGTAACGGTTACGATATATTTATATAACTATATATGTATTTTTCTCCACTAGAGATATATATCTATTTGCAAAAATATATATATTATTAAACAACCAGTCATTATGAAAATCTAAAAATGCAAAAACGTCCCAAATTACAAAGTCAACTGAGATGGATCTCAGAAAGTGAAAAACATGTTTAGCGTCAGCAAAGAAATAAAAGGAAATATTACTTACACACTAAAAGTAATACGAAGAAGAAAATTTCGACATTTTGTAAATCAATTTGAAAATCATAATTACAATCATTCCATTATTTCTAAAGACAATTCTACGATTTTCCTTCTTAACAAAATTCACGTGAAAATACATGTAATATCATTTCTAATAAGAATACACACAGTATCAATGAATATTACAAAAAATCTGAATTCAACTATGGTAATTTTTATAAAGTCATGCAGGTACAGTAGTCAGACAGGAAAATTCCTTTCAACGATGGAACATTTTGAGTTTAAGTAATGATGGGAAGGACTTATCACCAAAATGCTTGGCCATTGTAGTGATCCTTTGGCCAAATATGTCCAACCTTAAATTAAAACTAACCACGTACATTTAGAAGAGTTAGATAAGCCTTTTTCCAGCAGTAGATTGACAACGGTTAATGCTGGTAACTTCATTTTTTTCCGCTCAAAATGGAACAAACAATGACTGCTAACCTCTTATTCAACAACAAACTAATCACTGAACAAAGTAAACTAATTTGATTATAAAACTACTATCTTGGACAGTTTCGTCAGCTAAACATTTTATAAAAGCGTCAATTTGGCGAAACTATTACAAGATCAAAGGAGATTATAAGAAAATTGGTTTGCATTTCTCAACGATTATTTTAATGTTTAACTGTTATTACTGTACCAGAGTTAGCAGGTCTTATGTTTTGTTCGTAGGATTTACCTTTTTCTAGTACGTTTTACGATATTTGTCTTTATTTACCTAATAAAACTATTTTGATCACATTTTTTTTAAAATAAATAAATGAATGAATGAAATGATAGTCCTGCACACTTTTAAAATGTTTTAAAAGTTGGTGTAATTTTTTTTGAACATAATATATATATATACAGTAAAACCTGTTTTCAACGGATCCTTTATTAAACGGGAAACGGAATATTTCACGGTCCCTTGAACATAGAATTGAAAGACGTATTAAATTTCCTTCATTAAGCGGAAACAACGTTACGCTCACAACGGAAATCAAGATGTGCCTTTTAACGGAAAAATTCAAGTTCCGGATTGCAGCATTTAGAAAGTTCTTAGACATCCATTGAGAGATAAGATACACATATACAATAGACTACGTTGCCAGCGAAACAGATAGTGATGCGCAAACCGAAACAGACACAACTGATGTATGTAGATGCCTTAATTGAGGATAATAGGGAAATCTCAAAGAAGAAGAAGAAGAGGAGGACGTAGAGGAAGAAGAGAAATATGGCATTCATCTGGAAGAAGAGTGTAGGGTAAAGACTTATTAAGATGCTGGATATGCCTTAAGTAAAAATGACTCTGATATATTTAGTACGGTTTCTCAGGTAAAAGTGTTTGTAGAAAGCCTACGAGCTATACAGTAATGTGCACAGAAAACTAGTCTTGATTATGGAAAAAATAAAGTTAACGTGCGTACCGTTTTTTTTTTTTTTTTTTTTTCTGTACATTGTAAGTTTTGCTTGTATTTACTCGTAGTATAAATACTGTAAATTGACTAAGGTACGTACAGCATATTATTTTATCTTGGTATGTCCATGTTTTTTCTTCTTCTTCTTCTTCTTCAGAGGTCTACCTTCGTTAACCGGAAACCCATCTTTAACGGAAATTTTTGCGAGTCTCGTTCGATTCCGCTACAGATAGGTTTTACTGTATATACACAGGGTATTACAAAAATTTATCACAAACAGATTCCTCATATTTTCGAAACAGATTCCTCATATTAAAATAAGTTCATATGGACCTGTGCTCAAAAGTGGACCGTTTCGGAGTTATAGGGTGCCGAAAACGTGAAACAAGTGAAATTTGAAAGTTCATAGCTCCACTACTATGGGACCTATCGTAATCGAGTCAAGACATCACTGAAGAACTAGTGGAGAGGTGGAGAGTGATCAAGTACTCCCAAACAGACTCTCTAAAAATGGTTATGAAGTACCGGAGGTTCTGAAGGATGGATATTTGGATAGTTCACATACTACTTCCTCAGTGATGTCTTGACCAAACTACGATCGGTCCTGTAGTAGAGGAACTATGGACCTTTCAAGTTCATTTTTTCACGTTTTCGGCACCCTATAATTACGAAACTATGCACTTCCGAAAATATTGTGACAAACTTTTGTAACACCCTGTATAAATGTCCCAGATTTCAATTTAAATTATTCTATTTTACTATGTGAAATCGTATGTGTTCGTTATAGGTGAATTTTGAATAACGCATGTCGCTAAAAATATTCCTTTTTCTCTATTTAAAATCTCCTTTGATCAAAACACTCGTACCTTCTTCAACGTTTTTTTCTGTATTCTACTGCCTAGGACTTTTCTCCTTCTGATGGTCCGCTTAACCAAATTTTGCGGAAACCGCCCTGCACCTATATTCTCCTTATCGCTGTCTGCTTCTGTCGTATTTGGTGATAACGGCTGAAATTGAAACAAAACTTCTAATAGTAACAGCTATTTTAACATAAAACTTAAATACTTATAGATATTACAAATTGATCAATGTTATTTTCTATGGTAGAGGGAGCATAACGGACATAAAATGTTTCCTACTACCGAAATTTTCTTATTGTAATAAGACAGCAAGTTTAAGGGCAGCATAACACTAGACAACACACATTTGGTAGAAGTTCGGGGAACGGCTCATTCTGATTGTATTCCCTTTCCTGACATCTGGAAAGCGTGTACAAATTTTCTGGTACCCACAATTTTTCTTCTAACTTTTCGCAGTTTTGCGGACTGCTATTTTTCCTTCATCCCTGCCCCATTCCTAATTGTCAGAAGGCTATGATTGATACATTGTTGGAAAGGTGATGGAATAGAGATTTCAACAGCGTAATATTTGTGTCAATTATCCTCTATTGGAAGGAGGACAGAAAGAAGAAACTGAAAAGAATGTTTAAAAATTGATAAATTGTCAGAAGGTGGCAACATTGCACAAACACGCTATACATCCATGCCTATCGTACTTAGAAATTAGAAAGGTTGGCATTATACAATGTAAAAACAAATGTAATATTCAATATTGTAGAACACCTCGTATAATAAAAAAAAAAAACTTATCTCTTATTCGTAAGCTATAGAAGTTACATTAATATACTGTTCTTCAACTTAAATAAATATTTTTATTGTTATTTTGTTTGTTTTAATCAACCACTAAGTGATTAGTGCCATACTAAAGAGTTCGACTAACATGTGTTCCCTGCAGTAGTCAGGCCTTTACTATAGCGCTAATCATACGTGAAAACGACTCTGCATAAAGCCCTACATACACTGTGAGCATAAAGTCCTGTCCTGATTATAAAAATTTATTACGGAATAACCGTCGGACAGAATAATGTAAATTTTGGTCCGTTACATAGGTTAGTATTACAAGTTTTTTTAAAGACCAATAGATGGCACCAGTGCTACCCAAGAGTGACGCAGTGCGTTATTTGGCGCGCGCGGGTTAGTTGGCGAAATGGCATCGAAGCAGGAGAAAGCACAATGCGTGCTGTGGTGTTACGAAAGCAAATCGCCCTTCAACGTAAGTGGTCTTAAAAAAAACTTGTAATACTAACCTGTGTAACTGACCAGTATTTACATTATTATGTCAAACGGTTCTTCTGTAATAATTTTTTGTAATCAGGGCAAGACTTTATGCTCACCTTGTATTTAAGATGGGGAAAATCAACTCGTATTATATTTCAGGCCGTGATTCCTTTCTTGTAGCTCCCTAACTTAAAAACTATAGAACCTAAGTCATCTTTCAAGAAATTGCAAATAAATTAATGTAAGTTCTATTTAAATATTCATGACTCCGAACAATGCAGTATATACACACAACACATTTTAGTCGCTAGAGGAGAAAGTTTTCCACCGGTTATTCAAGTTACTCTTCTAAAATTCGTTTTATACATCTCGCTAGATTTAAAAAAGCTAATATTTAGATAGAACTTACAGTTGTTGTTTTAAAATTCCTTGACCCAGTTCAACTATTTGGTCTAGGAATTAATTCGTGCGGGTGGACAAGAGATGGCGCAACGAACGGAGCGTCCCACAGTTCCGTGTATCCACACATGTGTTGCAAACCCCTGTCATCGCGTATCGTTCGTAGTATAGGGCAGTGGATTAAAGCGTCAACAACACCAGTTTGTAGTTAAGTGAACATGGCGCAATTTGTGCCTGATGAAGTGTTTTTGCGGGGTGTCCTGCTGCATTACTTTAACATGCAGAAAAGTGCGACTGAAAGTCATCGTATTTTGGTGGAAGTGTATGGTGACCATGCTCTAGCTGAGCGAACGTGTCAGAAGTGGTTTGCACGGTTTAGAAGTGGTGATTTCGGCTTGGCAGACCAAGAGGGAGCTGGACAGCCAAAAAAATTTCAAGACGAAGAATTGACAGCATTGCTCGAGCAGGATTCGTGTCAAACGCAGGAACAACTTGCAGCAGCATTAGGTGTTGATCAAACAACAGTCTCCAAACGCTTGAAAGCCATGGGAATGATTCAAAAGATGTCACATTGGGTTCCACATGAATTGAAAGACAGAGACGTTGAAAGACGAAAAACCATTTGCGAATTGCTGCTTCAACGACAGAGCAGAAAGGGGTTTCTGCATCGAATTATTACGGGTGATGAGAAGTGGATCCATTACGAGAACCCTAAACGAAAAAAGGCCTGGGTGAAACCAGGTGAACCAGGTCCATCACAACCAAAACGAGATATTCACTGTGCAAAGGTTATGCTGTGCATATGGTGGGATATGAAAGGTGTGGTGTACTATGAGCTGCTGCAACCGGGTGAAACTATGAATGGAGAACGTTATCGACGACAATTAATGCGTTTGAAGCAAGCTCTGGCCAGAACACGACCAGAATGGGAGAACAGACATGATAAACTTATTGTTCAACATGATATCGCTCGCCCACATGTCGCAAAACCGGTCAAAACCTATTTAGAAAATGTCGGATGGGAAGTTTTACCCCACCCGCCGTATTCACCAGACGTTGCTCCTTCGGACTACTACTTGTTCGATTGCATGAACAACGATTTGATTGGACAGCTGTTTACTTCTTCAGAAGATATCGAAACATGGGTCTCTGACTGGATCGCTTCCAAGGATGAGGACTTCTTTCGCCACGGAATCCGTACATTGCCTGACAGATGGGCGAAAGTGGTGGCTAGCGATGGACAATATTTTTCTTAAGGTATTTATGTATTTTGTGTTTGTACTACAGCTTCAATGTGTGCGTACCAACCGCACGAATTAATTCCTAGACCAAATATTTTGCACAGATTTCAAGCTAGGAGTTTCAAAAATTAATTTCGTTGATTCGAGGTTAGTCTCTCTTAAAGCAACGACGCTCTATGAGATGCGGACCCACAGCTTAACGTCAGATCCGAATCACACGAACTCCAACTGAGAGTCGATCCCGGTCCTTCCGTGTCTAAGACACGTATGCTAACCATAGAGCACAAAGGAGCTCGTTAAAAATTAACTGTTTACATTTTGTGTACCCTATTACTCTGAAAGGAGCGTTTTCCTGACCTATGTTTTTTTAGTACTTTCTGCTTTATTAGGTGAAAAGAATTACCTCCTGACATTTGGCGGTTTCGTGTTTTCGAAGTATTTTCTACCCTCTCTCTTTGTACAATCAGCAACAAAAGTTCTTTCTGTTTGTAAAATTTATTTTGGGAATAACTGTGGTACGGTTGCAACGCACAGAAAATTACATCCTTTTTAATTTACTGAAAAGTGTACTCAAATTGTCCTTCCATTATGGAGTTATTTACGAAACTAATTTCATCAACGGAAACAACTTCTGTCGCTGACTGTACAAATAACAGCAACAAAATAATTTTGAACCAGGTATGGTAAACAAATTACTTATCGCGAAATAGTAAGAACACAATCACAAAACAAACAAAAAAAAAAAAAAAAAAAGGAAGAAAACTAAACACTCCTCTGATAAAAGCATCACAAGACAAGTAAGAGTAGACAAAGGAGATGGAAAATAAACCAGCTGAGAATGCTAGAAGAGCATTGCTAGAACGAACTTAAAAAGAATTATTTTCTCGAAATTTATATGAAACTAAATATTAAATTTATTTGATTACATTCAATAAATCAATAACTAATGACGCAATAATTATTGAGAGCTCCTTCGTGGCTAAGCGGTTAGCATTTGCGCCTTCGGCGTGGGAGTTCCGGGTTCGATTTCCGGCGGGAGCTCATGTGGTTCGGATTCCATGTTAATTAGTAGGTACACGTCTTATATAGCCTCGCTGCTGAACGGGGAAGTTGAACTCAAAATCAACTCAACTCAATAATTAATGAGTCAATATTGGTATTCATCAACACCAGTATCATTTCTCTATGACTTACGGTTCCCTAGATATGGCTCCTTAAATCTTCCGAAATTGGAAATTTTTTGGCCAATACCTCGGGAACGGTACGAGTGACGCAATAAATTTCATCACTTCTTTGAGATAGTTTTTGATATTCTATCGAATGGAGGGCTCAAAATTGAGAAACTCGCAAATAACAAACACACACACAGACATGAAGAATTCAGTAACACGCCCTTTAAGTTCGTTGAAAATAGAGCAGTAACTGAGAAACGTCTGTGTGGCGTAATTTTGGCGTTCAAAGATACGAGACGTTACACAGTACTGTTAGATTGAATGTGAAAAGATTATAGGAAGATAAAAAAACATGGAGTATTGGTAAATAAGAACATGGAGAACAGGAAATGGATAATAAACGAAAGAAAAATGTTGTACAATTATATCTAATATTTTTAGAAATAGAAATGAATAAAACAAACATAAATAAATAAATAAAATAACAATGTATGAAATAACTAACAAATAATAATAAAATTATAATAAATACAATACATAATAAAAATTGTAATAAAATAATACAAAATAAAAGATAATAATCATGAGAGTAACAGTGAAAATAGAATTTGTGTATGAGAAACAGAGCAATTGTAGTGGGATGTAAAAATAAGAATTAAAATGTGAAATAAATAACAAATAATCAGTAACAGAATACATAATAAAAATTGCAATAAAATTATATAAAATGAAAGACAAAAATGATGATAATGAAAATTTCTATAATGTATCAAAACGGAATAGTTGTAGTGGAGAACAGAAGAAACATTGGTCTTCTGTAATCATGTTCTGTAACACTAGTACTAAACAAGAAACAAGATTTTTAAAAAAATATATTAATAAATCCAGTAAAATTACGAAGAATAATTGTCAGAATATGGGGGGCATCCTTCTGAAAGCTAATGGGCACTATGAATGGTTGCATCTATTTAAGTCAGTTCCGGCGGGAGCTTATGTGGTTTTGGATCGGACGTTAAGCTGTACGTCCACGTCTCATATAGTCTCGCTGCTGAAAGGGACGCTAGACTGAAATTCAAAATGTGTGACCTGTTAACCAAATTGCATCTATATATGTTAGGGTGGTCCTTATTTTTTTTTATTTGCATTTTTTTTTAAATTCTCACTCTCTAAAATGTTTCCTTATCCGATCAAAGTAACCCATAACAAATAGTAGCTCAATTGAACCCAATTACAATATATAATATCAGACATCCATTCTCACTCTATATATATATATATATGTATTAGCGTTGATTACCTGCTTCGCTGGGTTGAAATAAAATCTTTAAATGTACAACTCCTTTATATATCTCCGCCTCCCCGAATTTCCAGGGCTGAATTTGGATTTAAACGGCATCGAAAGTGCCACTACTCATCCCAGCGACCCCGAATATCAGTCATTTTCGATCATTTTTAAAGATCTTTCCTACCCCTTCCCTAAGTTGCACCGTCAAAGTGAAATGACAAAAACCATCCCAGGCCCGAACTCTATTACTGTGACAAATCTGATCGAGATCAGTCTCGTGGTTCAAGAGTTATTAAGTTTTATTTATTTTTATATATCTTCCCGTCCTACCGCTCCCCTACGTTGTATTGTCAAAGTGAAAGGATAAAAACACTCCCAGGCATGAACCTCATCTATGCTGAAAATTTGAGCTTTCCGGATACCGTGTACTTCCGTTCCGTATTAAGGAAATGAATATGTTCTCTTTACGAAGACGGAATGTTAACAGATAGAAACTTAAAAACAACGGAAACATGGTTGATAATTGTCACATGATGGCACTATTTACTAATGAATTGAGCACGATCCATACTTTCTTAATTAGAAGTGAAAACGCAAAACGAAACTACATTCAAGAGAGCTCTAGCAGCAAAACGATTAAAATGAAAGGCGATTTGCAGCAAAAGAAAATCGCAGTAAAAATCAAAAACAAATTAAATATTAGTGACTATACACTTCTAATCCTGTCAAGATTCAAATAAATGTGCTACTATGTAAAATGCCGTTAATTTGAAAGAGCAGCTATCTAAATTACGTCTACAATGCAGTTTAAAGGTCATTAGTACAACACACAGTTTTGGTTTGTTTGAGTTATTCCAAGATTATGCCTGGGAGTCTAAGGGAGAGTAGACCTACTGATTGTAGTGGAATCCGAACCACTTTTATCGTTCAACTGTACCCCCACCGGGAACAAAACCCGGGACTACATAACACGCAATTTAAACTACAATTGAAGTGAATCTTTACCTTTACCTTTGAATCGTTCTCCTGGTCCTGACAATATCAGTTCAATCTTCTTACGTAATACTACTGAATCTCTGGCCAACCCTTTATCACGATTTTTAAATAGATGCTTTAGTGAAGGTGTTTTTCCTAGATCGTGGAAACAGGCTAATATTGTACCTATTTTGAAATCTGGCAGCGCGAACAATGTTTCATCATACAGACCCATTTCTCTCTTGCCCATCCTTTCTGTGGTGTGCGAGAAAATAATCAAAGATAGATTGCATAAATTTGTTTCACCCTACTTAGATCCTGCTCAACATGGCTTTCTTCCTGGCAGTTCTACTATCACAAATTTATCTTTATTACTTTCGGAAGCAGTTAAACCTCTGTCCAATAATACACAACTTGATGTAATCTATCTAGACCTAACTAAAGCTTTTGATCGCATTGACACTAAGCTTCTTCTTCATAAACTAGCACATAGATTTAATATTCACGGCAACTTCTTCTCATTGTTACGAGACTATCTCACCGAACGTGAACAACGTGTTGTTCTCTCTGGATCTGCTTCGAATTTTGTTCCTGTTCTCTCTGGTGTTCCGCAGGGTAGTATTCTAGGCCCACTTCTTTTCCTTCTCTTCATAGATGATCTCCCGTCTTATCTTGAGTTATCTGACACCAAAATTCTTCTCTTTGCTGACGACTGCAAATTATTTCGGGAAATTAGGACAGCTCAAGATGTGATTGAACTGCAAAAAACCTCTCAGATCTTCTGGACTGGTGTAGCATGTGGAATCTAAAAGTAAATCCCTTAAAATCTTCTACCATTACATTTTCATTAAAGAAAAACAAAATCCCTTCTACCCACTTCATGGGAGATGATCCTATTGCCAAGGTCTCATCTCAGAAGGATCTCAGGGTTGTGTTCGACGAAAGACTTCTGTTTGCTGATCACATTGCTGCCATGACCAAGAGTGCTATGCGATTATTAGGTCTCCTGTACAGGTTTACAGAGATTAGGGATATTACAGCCTTAAGTATATTCTATAAAACGTTCATTTCAACCAAAATAGAGTACTGTTCCCCCATTTGGAGTATGGCTAGCGTATCAACTCTCTCTCGCATTGACTCAGTTCTAAATTTCTTTCTTGCCATTGTCAGGAAAAGAATACCTTCTGTACGCTGTTTAAGTAAACCTGAAGTGTTGACTGTTCTTGGCATCCGTACACCTTCATCTCGTCGCATGCTATTTGATATGATGTTTCTTCATAGAATTCTAAATGGGAAACTTAGAACTGAAGAACTAATCTCTAAATTTAATATTCGGGTACCTGCAAGAAGAAATAGAAATAGTGAACTACTTCATTGCAACACGCCTCGATTATCAATTATTCAGCGTTCTTTGTTCTATAGACTGGCCTCTGAATTTAACTCCATTGCTTCTGACGTGGATATTTTTAAACCTGAGAATGTTTTCCGACAGGAAATTATTGCTACACTTATGGAACCTTAGTTTTATTTCAATTTGTTATTGCTACACTTATGGACCTTTATATAGCTTTTTGTTTATACTTGTTATTGTTAATTTTATATTCTATGTTATATAGTTTCAGTGTAAAATGGCTGCCTTGCTGTATCTGGAACTTTGGCAAATAAATAAATAAATAAAAATGAAACGAAAATTTTAAGTTTTACGTGCCACGTTTATGCGAGCTAGGCTAAAGAAGACGGTGATGAAACATGAAAGAAAGTGGGGGAAACGGGAGAACCCCGAGAAAAACTTGCACACGGGGATTGTCCACCACAAAGCTCACTTGGCGCGAGCTGGGATCGAACCAAGGATCTCATACAACAGAAGTTAACGCTCTACCACTGAGCCACCGCCAACTAATATTTTAAAAAAGAGATCTGAATTCATTAGTGAGAAAATCCATAAGCATTAGAATTTATAATTAAAGAGAATCTAAACTTAAGTTATCCTTTAAAATAGACTTAGCAGAAGTTTTAAACATTAGCTGTTAAGAATATATGTTTGTTAGTTGAATTGGTGTGTAACGTCCTTAATGAGACGTAGATCTGCAGCTTAACGTGGAATCCAAAACACAAGAGCTCCCGAGTGCCCTGCGCCGTAAATATGTATTTGATATTAATGAAACTTATTCTTTATTAGTTTCTGACATAACTATTCCTGCCATAATCTTTCTTACCTCGTCTTCTGAGGATATCTTATGAGACAAGAATGGCTCCACCAAATAAACCCTGTCGGGACCCCAGCAGACTCTCTTCTTTGGTGGTTTACCACAATCATCATCATCTTTGCGAATGCAGCTCTTCAAAGTCCTCTAAATGAAAATAATATAAAGTCAGTTTGTTCCTAAAAATTATATCCACTCATCTTCTATTCATACAAAGAGTGAAAAAGTGATTGACTGGACGTGGACTTGAACCCGGGTTCTCCAGCATACAACTACGCCACCCATTCCACTTCCCAAAACAGCCATATATTCTTTCTCACTCCTGAAGACGATGATCTCCACTCAAACTTCATGGCTTGTACCACAGCCTAACTGCTGCGCCTGGACGATCAAGTATCCATATATTGAGAACACCTTTTGACGTTGTAATTTCATATATTAATATGTAGTCAGAGATGAGAGCACCGACTACAGTAGTGAGAGGGTGGCTGGCTGTTCTGGGAAGCGGACTCGGTGGGGTAGTGTTTAATGCATCGGCACAGTATGCCGAAGATCCTGGGTTCGAGTTCCGGTTCAGTCAATCACTTTTTCACTCTTTGAGAGTTATTGAATTCACACCTACAGAGGATTTGATGTGTAAAAATAACTTTCATTAACATATTATATACCAACTGCTTAACAGCGTCTGATTAATTAGTATCTAAAAGTACTTTTAAAAAAATATTTTGAGCAATAGTGGATCCCAGTGGCGTACACACAATTTTCCAAAGGGGGTTAAAACTTCATGTTCACATTGCTCCAGATTTTTGTGTAATATCTTCATATGGTAAGTGTTAACTTTTCTTACTACGCTGATCAAGAGGTGTTAGAACCTCAACCCCCTTACATATGCAACTCGTGGTTCCTGAGTACCAAAAGACAGTAGACACATAGCCCCAAAGTAGAGATGTAAAAAAGCCGTTTTTTTTTTTTTTGAATCGATTGATTCTTCACATAAAAAGCCGTCTTTTTTGGAAAAAAAACGAGAATTTTTGGAAATTTTGGCTTTTTTCGTTTTCATGATTTTTCTATCTAAATAGCTTTCTTATAGTACACTCCACAGTTAAATATGATTTCATGACCTAAATGTCATATTTCGCTTTGGAATTCACCATCAAGATAGATGGAGCACATGTTTTGTGAATGAAAGCAAACACAAAGTACGTAGTATTTAGGGCAATTTTAGAGGCTATTTAACTTTATTTTAACTTCTGAGTTATCGACATCTTCCTTCTTCTTTGGATCATTTCAATAGGTCATCCGTGTTTCATTTCTAAGAGGTTAGTACTCTAGCTTCTAGCGCAAAAGTTAAACTTATGATTTTCAATATATTCGTCAGTGCGTACGTTTTTCAATATATTCTCCAAAGCGTACTTCCATATTTCTATATACTGTAACTGTGCAATTATTTAGCAATAATTTTCAGGATACAACTTTGAAAAAAAATAAAATAAAATAAAATGAAATAAAGAAAGAAATAATCAGTAGCGAATTTTAAAAAGTACTTTGGAAGGGGTTTCTCTGATTAACGTTTGTTTTTTTTTCTAAAAATCTCTAATTTTTTATTTAGGAGGAGTTTGAAGTTTATGGGTACAGGCATAACTAATATTTCGTTTCGTTTATATATTTAGCAATAATCTTCCTGACACAACCATGAAGACCATTTTATACTGATAATAAGAGGCGGATTTAGAAAAGTATTTTGACAGGGGTTTTTCTTAATAATGTTTTGTTTTTTCTAATAATTTCTAACTTTTATTTGAGGAGAGCTTAAGGTTTGAGTACAGGTATAAGTAATATTTAGTTTGTTTTACACATTCCGTAATTTCAGGGAACAGGCTCCAGTCCGAAAGACATCCTAACACTCTTTGCAAATCCGTTACTGCTGATAATTAGTAATAACAACGATTTAAAAACAATAAGAAAGGAAGTCGGCCAACTCATAGTACACGCACTATTTCTAGTTCACAGATGGAATTAAGAAGAACTTTTGTCAGAAAAGTCGAATGTGGAATTGAATCCTAGACTTCCCGATAGAAGCGCAAAAGCTACTTACTCACTAATGTTTGTTGTGCTGAACTTAAATGTATTCTGTAAATTTTTCTTTCTTTTTTTTTGGGGGGGGGGGGGGGCGGGGGGGGAAGAGTTCCGTAATGATGTGTTGAATTCCTCTTGTTAAGAATTCAGAAACGTAGAGGACTGGGTAAATCGTGATAGTGGTTATACAGGGCGTTCAGAAAGTAAGTATGCAGTTGACATGGATCACAATGATGTCACATAAGACGTTGGTCTTCAATCAAACCGGACCCGTGAACAAATACAAATACCTGGTCAAATATGTTAAACAATGGAAAAATGTTGTATTACTAATTGACAATCATATCAGTCATCATTTAGCACACCACAACATGGCACTGCATAGTTACTTTCTGAACACCCGATATAAAACTTAACTGTAAAATTTCAAGAATCTACAGAATCACCCAAAACAAACCCTAGGTGTGTAACGTTCAAGCGGGCAAGTTTCTAGAACACAGGTCCCCCTCGAGGTCCACCACCCAGAGGCCTAGTTAGGTGAATTAGTGAATTACGACAAAGTAAACTATTTCAAACTATTAATTCACCAAAATACCACTTGCATAAAAGGATTTCTTCCAATAATCTATATTATAAAATAACAGTGGGGACAGAGCCCCCCACACCCCCAAACGTACATTATTTTAGAATAAATCCTGCAAGGCAAGTGGAATTTTGGCTAATTAACAATTTTGAACTATTTCTTTTGTCATAACTCACCCAACTTCCCTAAAAAACAGGAACACCAATAACATCAGACGTTGCAAACAATATACCCATTGCAAACAGATGGATTTTAAACAACACCACACTGTATGCTACAAAAAATGTAAACCCAAATACACATACAAAAACAAAAGAATCAGAAATAAAACCCTATAAAATGCACACATAACACACGAGGTGTGAAGCAATATGTTGCAAAATATAAATACTTCGACAGACTCACACAATACGATTACATACGACGTCTATCGCCAGAGGCGCCAATGAACAATTCAACATCTACTCCGAATACGAAAACGAAACTCAATGGAATTTCGAATAAAATAAAAAGCAAACTAAAATAAAGTTATGCGTGCAACTAAAATCAAAGAAACAACAAAAAATCTTCATTTATCTAAAATTATAATTAATTAAAACATTATTATTACTTTATGTATAAAGCAATAGACCTACATATTACTAGTGTGGTTAAGTAAACCAACATGGTAGTGTACTGTTCAAAGGATGAAGTTGTGTTCTTAGTGTAGATAACAATACATTCCAACGATAAAAAAAAAAAATAAAAAAAAAATCCAAAAACTGGAAGAAAAGAACAAGAAGCAAAAAGGAACCAAAACAAAGTAAAATATATTTTATTATCTTTATAAAGGGGGACCTGTATTCTAGAACCTTCCTCTTTAAGCGTATCATATAAATGTAAGTATTTCTCTTATGTTTTATTTTATTTTGTTTCAAAAAGAGAGTGTGGAATACTTTGAAGTAAAAATACTACATGCAATTTTGCTAGTTATTTATGTATTTTTTTTAAAAAAGTACTTACTTTTGTGTATAAGAGGTTAAAAAATTCTTATTATGTACATTGGTTGATCCTTTGGAATTTATAATGGACCTATGTTAAGAATTAAAATTGTTCGAAATATCTTTTCGAAATTCATGGTTTATTTTCGAAGTTTTATATTATTATCTGCATCAATCACTAATTAAATGAGATTTTGTGTTATAGAGAAGCGAAATAAAGTCTGCTTTATCAATTTAAAGCAGAATTTTGAAAAAAGCTCAGAATTTCCCAAGCAAAAAAGCGAGACAGAAAAAACCGTTTTTCTTTTGTTTTTTTTCCAGCTCCTGCATCTCTACCTCAAAGCAGAACGTTTTTCTACTTTCTGCGACGACTCCCGAAAAATTATGACAAAATTTTCATGCGCATGAAAACAGAAAATTTCTTACATTTTTGTATATATTTCTTTCTCTTATAGGCTTTTTATTTCTGGAGAAGTACACAGGGAGCTTATAGGACTGTGTAATAACTGAATAAGTAACCAATCAATAAATTTCCACATATATTTTGCACCTCTCAAGTTTATCGGTATATTTTCATGACTATCAAACGTTGAATTGTTCTGAATCGTGCTTTACTTACGGGGGGCGGGGGGAATCTGCAGTCGTTATTTTTATTTACAGAGTAGACGATTTTTCTGAAACAGTAAGTTTCGTCTAGAGATCTTTCTGCGACGCACCGTCGTATATTTTTCTGTTTTGGGGACACACAATACAAACTAAAATTTTATCGTTTCATCCTAATGTGGGAAATCTTACCAATAATCCTTTACAGTAATTTTATGAAAACCTAACTAGTTCGATTTCTCGTACACTCATGATATTTAATAATTCTAAAACACTGACACGGTAATATTTTTACGATGCATTGCAATTCAAGCACGCATTCGATTTCCATCGTTTGTAAAGCAAATGAGTGATTCACTCCATCATTTATTTTCACCGCAAAGACGTGAACCTACAACCTAACGTAGGATCTGAAACAAATGTACTCTTATGAGGAACTAAACCCTTTTATTTCATGTCGAAGACGCGTTTGTTAACTAATCCTATAACCCCGAAGAGAGACCCCAAATGTGTATGAAATTCCGTAACTCTGGTGGGGTACGAACTTATTAAATGCTCCATAAATGCTTCTCTGTCCAGAGTTATTTATCCCCTTCAAGTGCTTGGACGAATTCCCCTAATTTACCAGGGGATCTGGTAACATTCTTTCTCCACTATTGCCACCGGAAACGAATAAATTCAACGATATGAAATGCGAAGCAATGAGTGAAAACATTTCCGGAAGTTAAGCTGGAATAGTATCAGCTTTATGACGGCTTCACGATTTGAAACAACTTCAGTTTAAGAAATTGTGAAAAGTGTGAACATTTTCCGAGCTATAGTGTAAGAGAAGAAAACGTTAAGATTTAAAATAATTTTACTATACAGATTGCAGTATATAAGATTAGAAGTGTAAGGAGGGATTTAGGTTTAGGATTTAGATTTCTGGGCTTTCGGCATTTAAGGCCATGTTAGCCCTTCACGCCTGAGGGATGACGTTTCTCGGCGATCACACTATCAGAGGAAAGAGAAGGAAGGATGCAGCCTGGGACTTGTATGTTAGGTATCATCAAGGCATTTACCTGGTGGGAATGAGGAAAACTCCGGAAAACCTCATTCAGGATGGCTGACCTGAAAAAGATTTTTACACGTCCTCGACCGAGTGCCCCCACCGGGAATCGAAAGTATAAGGGAGGATAAGAAAATAAATAAAAATAAAGTATCAGTAAGATATATGGGGAAATACACATTAACTGAAGTGCGATCTTTCAACGTTGCATCATTACAAAATTATAATTTTTAGTTATGTACTTTTTCTGAGGTTTTATAACGTTATGGATGTAATATATTATCAGGATTAATCTACAATCAATATCAAGATTACCACATCTAAAACGGGATGACATTTTACGAAATGAAAATTACAACACGGCATTGTTTTTATACAATTTCTGATAGTGAAAAATTAACATAAAATTTAAAGAAAATTGAAATATTTTCATATGGTAGACTATGGACAAGTAAAGTCGCACCATGCAGACTATTCATTTACGTGACAAAAAGTTAAAAAAAAAAAATAAAAAAAATAAAAAAAAAAATAATATAAAATAAAAACTTACTCGGCGGCATTCATCATCATGACGATTGAAAGCCACATCTCTTAAGGGTAACCGGTCCGGGATCCGATCAACTTCAGATACGGAAGTATGCTCAGGGATACTAAAAGAAACAATAAAATAGTTCTTGTAACACTTATCTATATAGTATATTCTATATCCAGCAGGATCACGAGTCAATCTATTCTACCCATGCAAGGTAGTTCGATCACATACAAAGGAGTTGCTATGTATCGAAAGAGAAACAAATGACAAAGAGTGTCTGCACAACACAGAAATATTTCTTTAATAATGAATTTATTTTGTAATGTTAAGTTTACAAATTATACTTCCTTAATGAAATCACATTTTTTTCTTAATTTAGTTTTTAGCTGAAAATGTGTTACATGAAACTTGTAAGTGGAAAACATAATTTAATAAAATCATGTTCTACAAAAGGTAATTATGGAAAGGAAGCTTTCAAACGACTGAGATATACGTTAGTAAATGAGAAGGTACATGATAAATCTAAATATTATGTAGCAGGTACACTTGTACCACAAAACCTTTATAAGGCGATGCAAGAAAATCACATAGTTCATACTACTACTATTATTAATATTAATAATAATAGCTTTCCCCGTTTGTCCAGCCTTCGACGCACTGGGTCGGAGGGGGAGGGTTTTGAAACTCAAACGCATTATGAAATTCGAAAATGTAGTTTTACATCTCATATAGCCTCTGTGCTACGAAGGGAAACTAATCTCTAATAACGAACGAAAATAAGCTAAGTCAAAACATGCATAGGTTAGGCAAAAAGAAGTGCAACATTGTTCTCACATCAGAGGGCTTTCTCAGAACTACAAGAGTTACGAAGCGGAGGCGTTAAAATGTGGCAAGTAGTATTAACTGTGTGTCGCAAAATAGAGAAGGAAAGTGGAATCACTATAACAATATGTTTCGGAAAGAGGAACAGCGTTCGTATATCAGGATTGAAGTGACACGTGGGTCAAGTGCACTACAATGTTTTCAGGGACTTCGCGACGACCCTCTCGCCAAAATGAAAGAACTCTTTCGCAGGAAGCACTGGTACCTGCGGAACATCGATGACATGCTGATTGTGTACGAGGCCTTCCACACGTGTGACAGAAGGTGGTAAAGATAGAAGGCGATTACATTGAAGGAATGTTCTATGCATACGGCCACGTATGAATTATAACAGTGTTGCCATTACTTTTTGTCTAGTTCTTGTACATTGGTCACAACGGTGGACAGGTCATTATTATAAACTACTACAACTTAGAAAAGTTCATTTAAGTGAACTATTAAACCTCACCTCATTAACGAGAAGTACTGTGTTTGAATCTGACCTCTATTTTTCAAGCTTCTGCCTCAGTTTCACAAGGAATGAGAAAAATGAAATATTTCAGTTTAAAGTCCCACGTTTATTCCTTTTAGGCTAAGGGAGACGACGATTAAGGCAAGTGAATGATGGAAAAAATGGTGGAATGAGAATGTGGAAGGAAAAGTGAGTACTCCGAGAAAACAAACGGACACAATGATGTCCACTACAAACTTACTTGGTCGGGAAACGAACCAATGACCTTACGCACCAGAGGAAAGCGCTCTACTCACAAGGAATGAGATCGCATCTGTAATATCAAGACTTGACCTGACTTCTTATACCTAGGTAAAAATATATTTTGATTTAAAATTTACAAATTTCTGGAGGTTTGTAAGGAAAAGAAAAAATATGGAAAATGCATCAGATCTATCGACTGATTGAGTTGGATTTTAATTTCATTTTCAGCGGCGAGGCTATATGAGACGGGACCTACTTCGAATATCGTCGATTCGCGTTCAAAAACCGCTTCGTGCAAAATTCAAAACTTTATACAGGGGAGATTAAAAAAATGAATGCGTTGTTTGTTTGTTAAGTAGCAAGCAAACAAAAAAAAAAAAAAAGTGTAGCATAAGTTACTTCTTATGGGAAAATCTTTACGGGTGAGTTTACTTTCGGGTATCAGTTCTCTATCGGTGAAATTTTCCTAACACTCAGAAATTTGTTCGTATTTCACACACACACACACACAAAAAGTTTTTTCTTTTTTAATTAACAACTACAGCACAATACGATTTAGTTTAAGGAATTTGGGTTATAAAGCTTAGCGTAGAGGCCCGTGCCTTTTATTTCTTGTCTAATTTTGAAAAAAAAAAGAAAAAAAAAAAGAAACTAAAATGCATACTGCACACTGTTTTGTATATTGCAACAGTTTTTTTTTCTGCTGAATGATATGATGTACAAAAATAATTTATTTATTAATTTTTACTTTACATCCATATGAAGACTGAAACAAGAATATATAAGGCGTTCCAGGCAGTAAGAGTAAACTCAATAAAAGCATATTGAGAATAGCTTCCTGCCACCTAACAGTTTGGTATTTACTGCTCGAACACCTGGAATGTTGAGTTGAGTTTAACATCCCTTTCAGCAGCGAGGTTATATGAGACGGGACCTACTGATTAACGTGGAATCCTAACCACATGAGCACCCGGCGGGAATCGAAAAAAAAAATGAAATGAAATATTTGAGTCTTACGTCCCACGATTATGCCGGTTAGGCTAAAGGAGACGGTGATTATGAGAAATGAATGAAATGGTGGAATGAAGAAAGTGGGAGGAAACGGGAGAACCCCGGGAAAACCCACGAGCACGGTGTTTGTCCACCACAAAGTCCACGCGGCGCGAGCTGGGATCGAACTAGGGACCCCAAGCACCGAAGGTGAACGCTCTACCACTGAGCCACCGCGGTCCCCCTGGCGGGAATCGAACACGGGTGCTCCCACGCCAAAAGTGCGTACGCTAACAGCTTAGCCACGAAGAGGCTGTAGCACCTAAAATGTATTATAATTTCCGAGCATTCAGATTGCACACAGCTTTTCTGGAATTCGGCTTTACTACAAGAAATGCCTCGTGTTACATGGATTTAAAACGCAATGCGACGAATATATGGAAGCACGTTTTAAATACCTGTAATTCTTTTGATTTTGATACTTGCCTCTGAACCCAATCAGTAAATAATACATAAAAAATGAAATGAAATATTTGAGTTTTACGTCCCACGATTATGCCGGTTAGGCTAAAGGAGACGGTGATGATGAGTAATAAATGAAATGGTGGAATGAAGAAAGTGGGAGGAAACGGGAGAACCCCGAGAAAACCCACGCACACGGTGTTTCTCCACCACAAGGTTCACTTGGCGGGGGCTGGGATCAAACCCGGGACCCCAAGCACCAGAGGTGAACGCTCTACCACTGAGCCACCGCGGCCCCAATAATACATTATAGTATATTTACGCTCAGCTATTAAGTTTTCCAGAAGAAAAGCACTGGGTATATAGACTTTTAGTGATTAGTTCGGTAAAGCATTAACTAGTAAACTACTGGGTGTTTTTAGTGAAATTTTTCCTTCTAACTTCTTCCTACTTTTTATTTGGGTTAGTTTTATCTATGTTCAATGAAGGATGTCTGTTATAAAATTAAGATCCTAAAACTCATCAAATCATTACCCGTACGAACCGCATATGCTACTCACCTCTGAGAGTCTGGAGGAGTACCCTCAGATCCCACACCTTGGATTACATGCACAAGTAACTCGCAAAATCGAGTCCATTCATCAGCCATATCTTTCTCTTTCTCTGCAAACATACGAAAGATAGATTTCAAAATATGCTAATAACAATATGTACTGTACAATGCATATTTACCTAAAATATCTTTTTTTTTTTTTTTTTTTTTTAATATGCTATTCAGATATACAAAATTACTATTAAAATGGAATCTTTCAGTTTAACGTTCTAAGCCTAATAATGGCCTAGATCTCCTTGGGGAATTATTTAAAGCAAGAAAAGTGATAGGAAAAGGCATTTATTCCGCTAAGCCCCGCCAGCTAATGAACAAAGTAATGGATCTAAAATTACGAATTGCCGGTTTCAGCTGATACGTTAGGTTACGTTTCGTTCACGGCACTATTTTATTTTAGGGGGCACGATTACATTAATGAAATATCGTTTTCTCTTAGCACGAAATGCACTCTTACAGCTTTAAAAAATGTTTCATAAGATACGTGTTGCATTACTAGGGTTAAGTTCCGTTAAGCTCTATCATGGTAACTAAAAATTTGCAAAATTCACCGAGAACAACTGGTGACTGTAAGGATATAGTGTGATAGAATAAGGAAAAGGTAGAAATTAGCGTTTATTTTTGAATATTGGTTATAGCGAAGATGGATCTACTTTGCTATGAAGGAAGTTACTGTGCAAGTTTGCCCTACTGTGGAGGAAATATATTAAGAAAATGGCGAATATCTCTGCGAATTGTGATTTAACTGTATTTAGTTTCGTGCAGTTAAATGCCAACCACGAGAAATGTATCCTGCAATTATGCCAAAGACAAGAATTAACGAATGTAAGGACGCCAAGTCGAAAGTGCAGGAAATATGTCAAGATAAGGAAAAATAACCTCTTCAAATGTAATGCACCAGTCAATGGTGTAAAATGTTATTGGGAAAAAGGAAACAAAGAGAAAGTTTTTCGAGCGTGCTAGATTGCCTGTAGAAAAGATGTTGTATTTTAGTCCATAAGGAAAACATGAAGAACTGAAGTACTATGTGAAGGGAGTGTATCAAGTGATCATAGAAGTGTCGCAATGCTCTGCCACACACTTGCCATGTGCTCTTACGCCCTGAAATGTTTCCGCATTATCCATGTTTATGCGTGTAGCCACCTTCGCTGAGGTGCCTGCTCCTTAAGGACGCACCCCTCCCCGCTACTCGGGCCTTTCGACGTGTTCCTCACTGTCTCGGTTAAATAGTATTCGTACTTATTAGTGCTCACCTAGCACAAGTTGGTTAGTGTTCTATACTCAGCACTCCTAAAATCAATCTGCATACAGTAATGAAACATTTGCGTTAAGAACTTTCCAAGGCAGTACACATTTCGTGCTAAAACAATATATTCTATGAATGTAAGCGTCTCCCCTTAAAATACAAGGGGCGCGGTGGCTCAGTGGTAGAGCGTTCACCTCCGGTGCTTGGGGTCTCTGTTTCGATCCCTGCTCGCGCCGTGTGGACTTTGTGGTGGACAAACACCGTGCTCGTGGGTTTTCCCGGGGTTCTCCCGTTTCCTCCCACTTTCTTCATTCCACCATTTTCACTCATTTCTCATTATCACCGTCTCCTTTAGCCTAACCGGCATAAACGTGGGACGTTAAACTTAAAGATTTCATTTCATTTTTTTCCCTTAAAATACGATAGTGCTGTACATGAAACGTAACCTAATCTATGAACCAAAACTGGCAATGCCTTTGGCAAGCGAATTTGTAAATTCCGATTGGTTATTCAGTGCATCAGCTAGTGGGGATTAACGGAATAAACGCCCATTACTGGATGGATTGACTTTAGGAGGGCTGAATATAAAACACGAACCCATTTGGGGTCTGTGGTCACTAAAAAGCACGAATGGTATCTAACTGAAACAGGCTAGAAGCGGAGAAGGGGATCGAGCGATAGCGAGAAAGTAGGCGAGTAGCTTAGAGCTGGCCAATCGGCGACGGTGGGTATACGCATAAATGAGGACAGCGGAAAACCAGTTTACAACGCATAAAAACACGATTTGCGTGTGGCACAGCTTTGAGACACTTCTATGATGATTTTGTACATTGTCTTCACACAGTAATTCATTTCATGCCTGTCTTATGATGTACTGCGTTGTAAAGAACACACTTCCCATTACGTATTTCTACCTGATTATAACTGTAATCTACTTTCATTACTTGTACAGTACTACTGAGAAACCAAGGATCATATTTATTCCATGGATTTGACAGATGTATGTCCCCATAAAATCGAATAGCACCCAATATTTTGTCCCACTCGGTTCATATGCTCCTTTTAGTCTCCTTCAACATATCTATTTTACCTTTATTAACTGCAGGATCCTAGTCTTAGGTTAGTCAATACAAGAGAACGTTTGAAACATAAGTTACACGCCTTACATTTATGTCAGTTGCTTTAACTAATTACATAGGCAATACACTTTCCGTCTGATGTGAATTGGTAAACCTGTTCTTGATCATTACCACCCATTTCATGGCTCAGAAAAAAAAAATACAGAAGGTATTTTGAAAAATTTAGGGCAAAATCTATTCATCCACAGCTGAAGAGTCGCGTTTAAAGCAGTTATTTATGCAAACGTCATATATTCAATCGCCAAACCGAGATAGCATAAAGAAGGATACAAAGCATTGTGAAGAATATACCTACGCGTATTGTGTAGAATTATACCCATTCAGTAATTGAGAATAATGCCTGAATATATGCCTTTGGCGCTCTAACAGTCAGTGCTTCTTTTCTGCCTTCTACCACTATCGCTTACTACGGCTCCCACACTTCTCACTATTTCCCCGTCCAATTGTACGCACTGAAGATGAATACTGGACAAGGGAATAACATTATAAAAGGTATTAAAATATAATTTCCGGCGCTGAAGTACAAATACTGATGCTTCCGAAGGCTCAGGG
Source organism: Thermobia domestica (assembly GCF_964235325.1). Classification (NCBI taxonomy): domain Eukaryota; kingdom Metazoa; phylum Arthropoda; class Insecta; order Zygentoma; family Lepismatidae; genus Thermobia; species Thermobia domestica. The sequence continues at coordinate 132,855,353 of NC_137470.1, read as the reverse complement.
ATAGGAGCCAATCGCAGACAATGTATAAGTACAAATCTACTCAGTACACATACGGGCCTAACCTTCGCAATGCCGGTGCAAAGTTTCAATACAGATCTATACGTACATTCACTTCTTGGGGGTGGAATTGCATTTCTCAGTGCATATTCACCTTAGGAGGGCTCACGCATTATGGGTATAAATAATGCAATTGTACGTATAACATAAAAACTGAAGTGGAAAAACACTAACGAGAATGCTGTCTGAAGCCATTCAGGGCAGGGGCCTGCGCAGTAGTGCGTCTGTAAAAAGCCGGTGCATCATGGACGGTAGGCATACAGATGATTTATGATAGTAGAAAAGTCACTTATGCTAGGTTAGGTAGACATTGCAGCGACACCTCAATGATTCCGCTTTATTACTTCACACATTGGATTCATTTATACACACCATTCTAAATATATTACTTATGGAGGAGTGAATACATCAATTACGCTATTGTTTGTCCTGTATTCATCCGGAAGTACGCATCTCGTAATTTAGATCACATATTTCTACACTTTAGTATCAACATTAAGAATTTAAATTCGTCCTGTGAAGTTTGAAAGAATATGGATTCCCACTCCAATCCAACGGACAGTAGCGCCGTAATGGATCATATATTTTAACGTTTTTTCAGTTCCTGACACACGACAAGCTACCAAACATGCTTAAAAACAAGAGGAAGAATCACTAAATTACATTAAATTATCCAGCAGACTGACATATCTGTCAATTTATTCTAAAAATTATAAAAATATCAACATAATATTACCTTGACAACCTATCCGAAAACAGATCCAGGAAGCAATGTTGCCAGATCGAAAAATAGGAAGTCATTCTTTAGATTGGTCTCAATATTCCCCTAAAGCTTATTAGGACTCCCTAATTCTTAAAATTGTATTCCATTTTCAAATCTGCTTAGAAATGGAATACCTAACGTAATATACCTCAGAATAACAACAGAGAATAATAACATGGTATAAATTAAAGCAAAAAGAGCAATGGCTTGTGTAAGTATTTTGTTATTATCTAATGTAGATGATGTGTAGCAGCTAACTGGAATTGGATATAGTAAAAGGCGTACTGATTTAGAATATGAGGGTCTCTTGATCATACATTTCCCTGCAGTTTATCAATCTAGGCCACCATACACTGAGTAAATAACTATTCTTTCTTTCTGGACATAATTATAGAGCTTATTCTATTTAATAATTTGATGCAGATTAAGAATATTTCATCAAACTATGGTGGAAATTAGTGTGTTTCCCAGTCGTTTTGTTATGCTAATTCACTTTAGCCTTGCAAGTTAACTTTTTAAAGTTGCATACTTAAAACATTACACTTGTAAACATAAAATACTGGTTTCCAATATCGTGAGACATTTCTCTAGCAGTGCAATTTAATATCCTGCAGAATCTTATTTCATGTGCACTCGATCATTTTAATCCTAAAATTACCATTTTCGTGACGGTCTATTATTAATCAGTACCGACAATTTTTAGTTCTTATTCCACCGTTTTGGGAAGTCGCATAGTAAAAAAAAAAAAAAGTTTTATCGCTTGAATAAAGGTTATTAAATGTATTAACTGTTGTGCATAAGGATTTGTGTATTAAGGAAGTTATTTTAGTTTCAAGCGAACTATTTTAGTTTTAGTTTTGGCAGATGTATAGAAGGCGGGTGCCATCATACATGACAACTTGTTTTTTCTTTACAGAACTTGCCTTATGGCGGCTTTACAGACTCTTTTGGTGTGAATGCACGATATTATTTAATTACTCACACGGGCGGAAGACAGTGTAAAGGGATTCGGAAAGAATTCAGCGCTATATGGTGTGTCAGTGTCAGTTATGTATATTAGGTGGTGGATTAGCTATAATGGATGCCTATATGTAGGGGTGGCGAAGGGGCTCGGTCCCCCTACAACCACCTTCAACTCCACCTGAAACTTCCAGTTGTCTAGTGGTATGTATGTAATGTGCAGACACGTTAGTCCTCCTCCTGTCTTTGAGTTCTGGCTACGGACTTGGTGCATTTAGAGGGCTCCCGCCATGGAACAATTCCGAAGCAGATATAGCCAGTACGTAACCGAGGATCTAGGGGTCAGGCTAGCTATCCTCAAAGTGGCTAATGCTTACTAACCTTAATGAGGCTTTCGCCAAGGCCAAGTGAGCCCAAGAATCGGTCTTGTCAAGTTGGAAATACCTTATTCACTCGTGAGGCTTGAATTATTATTATCACTTCAGTCAGTCATATCTTCTTCTTAAATAACCTTTACAGATCAGCCTGCTTGTATGTGCGAAATATTTACTGTCTGTATGAAATGTCCTATAGTTCGCAATTGTAATATATCTGCCGGGTTATCCACTATATGTATATATATATATAACATGTATGCGGAATTGTCAATGTGTCTGGCGAAGGGTAGGAAAATCGTAAACGAGCCAAAGAAACGAGTAGAAGACGTACTTTATAAAGCATAAGCATACTTTATAAGTCGATTTTTCAAATAAAAACAATAAATAATAAACATGTTACCCAGGGTAGACCATTTTACTACAGAGACATATCAAATGTCCTTTCATTATAGTCATAAACGTTTCACAGTTAGTTTGAAACTTTTAAATGCCACTAATTTTGACATATTCTATAAAATTCTCACATAAGGCCCGTAGATGCAACAGTTAAGACAAAGGGAGCGAGAAAATTGGAAGGGTGAAGTTGAGCTGACATCACTTGAGTGCTTACTTTGGAAAAATAAAATTATCTAAACAATTGGGGGGGGGGGATGTTGCAGGAGACTGAGCCCACGCTGGCCACCCCCTAGTTAGGGCTGTTGATTATAAGCATTTTTTTTCTACTAGAGATTGGATATTTTGAATGCTTGGCAACACCGCAATAAATACCAGAATTTGTAAGCGAGTTCCCTCTCGCGAGCACCAAAGTAATTGAAATTCTATTGCTCTTCTGAGATAACAAAGAGTGATCGTGAATTACTCACAGGGAATTCGTGAGCTCATATAAAATAAAAAATTCTTAAAGTAAAAAAAAATAACATTATTACTTACTTTTGTTTGAAATTTCCTCTACTCTTTGTCATGAGAAATAAGTTTTTTAGGTGTACAAGTAATACATTATGCTTGCCCATATTCCTGTTTTCTTTCTCCTTCTCTTATAATTACCATGTTTTGCTAACAAGCAAAACATAATACAGTCAGTGTCAATTACTGGAAAACTGGAACTGGATTTTGCTGTCTTGACTTGCATTTTGCAGTCAATCTAATAGTAGTTTCGTTGTTAACACGACGTACACAGAACTGAGTACGCGAAGGAATATATATATGCAGAACTATCTTCCAAATTATCAATTACTGATTAATTTCAAAGATACATATTATAAGTTCTAAACGTATATATTGTACAAGTAATATATCCGAAACTAAATATCCATTTTTATGTCTGAAATAACACACTACACTCCAAATAAACAAATCACTTTTTGTTTCTAATCTGCTCGACGCTTATTTTTATCCATAGGTGGCAGGCCAATTTGTTGCTTAGCTGTAAATCGCTCCGTCGTTCTAAACTGACTCAGCAAACGCGAATAACCAGTAGAAATATGTCGAATACTAGTGGATAATTTGTAGCTATTTGTTATTTATGAGTTTCATTACGTGACGTTAACTACAGCCATATATTATAATACTCTTAGTGTTAAATATGACTAACTGTTATTTAACATAGTAGCTTAATGTTATTGGCAAATTGCCCGTGCAACATATCTTTTTAATTTTTCGCTACTGTAATTTATCTCTAACGTTTATTTATTTATTTAAATTAATGTTTGAGTACAATACTGTATAAGTGCAATGAATTAAGTCTCGTTGAACTACAATTAAAAGTGTCATTCTTTCGCAGTCACAGAAAGTGCTTGAAAACATTGCGGACCGTTACTATTAATTGATTTCATGACACCATATTTCCCAAGTGTTGAGAAATTGTATAATAATAATAATAATAATAATAATAATAATAATAATAATAATAATAATAATAATCATCATCATCATCATCATCATCATCATAAATCGAGAATTGATATTGCTTGTCTTAGTCTTGATCAGTGCTGATTTCAGAAGGTGAAAATAACCTTCAGCAAGAACGTTGTGAATCCACATGCAGTAGAACTTCGTAACTCCTGTGGTATTTCCTCTGGTCGTCCCCATGAAATCATCAATCATCCTAACAGTGATGAGATATATTAAACACAAGCTGTGAAATTGTGGAAGATGGTAAGAAGTATTCCCCCCACTTAACATTTCTGGAAGTAGTTTTCTCCCACTAATGCGGGTGAATAAAAATAATCATCATTATTTCATCATAATTATTATGCCATAATTGGCAGGTCACTTGCCGCAACTGAGAAGCTTCATGCTCCACTGTCTGCCGCTAACCTTTTCGTCTTCAGGTACGATTTTTATGTTTTCATATCGTCCATTAATTGTAGTCTCCTTCACTCTCTCCTTCGCTTTCGTGCCACCATACCTTCTAGCACAACCGTCATGATATAGTTTCTTCTTAGCCAATGTTCAACCAGTTTCTATTCTTCTTGTTAACAATATCTAAAATTGTTCTTTTCTCCACCATTTATAGCACTTTCTAATTCGTTTTCCGCTCGAGTTCGCCAATTCTTTCCTTTTTTATTTACACCTACAATTCGAAAGCTTCCAGTCGTTTTTCATTTTTGGGTAATGTACATGTTTCTGACCAATACAGGACAATACTCTACACAAAGCATTTTATAAGTGTTTTTCTCAATTTTTTATTCAAGGTCCCAGAAAATAGTATTTTAGTCCTCCTACAGCAGCGTTTCCCAACGTTTTTCAACTTGCGGCACACTTCAGGGTAACTTGAATTCTCGCGGCACACATATTATTATTATTATTATTAATCTTATTATTATTATTATTATTTGAAAATATAAAATACTGTAGTATTTTTTTTCTGATTACTGACATCCTTCTCACAGAGAAGAAAGCTCGTTCACTGGTTTTTCCCCGTGGTAAATCATTATGCTTATTTTTCATTTTAATTTAAAAATAGAAAACAATTGCAATCAAATATAGGGTTGAAGTTGTTAAAAATACACCTTTTTCGAAAACTGTATCCAACCTTTCATTAAGGAGGAGGATCACTAAATAACGAACGAACAAACGAATCTCTTTTACTTTTAAAACACAAATGTAGGTAATTCGTATGCGTTTACTTTGCCGGAAGGATTGAATAATATTTTAAAATTTAAAGTTACGAAATAGTCTGCAACAATAAAGAAGCAATAATGGTCATAACAATGATACTAAATACTTTTTTAAAAACTAGAAATGTACAGAAAAATGGTCTACAGAAAATTAAAAATGTTCTACAGAAAAGTAACACAGTATGAAACTATAAATTTTAGATTCATAGTAGTAATGTGAAATATAAATACACCTTTTTCTCTATGTCTTGCAATTTATTGCTATAGAATTAATAGTTTTGTTTCGATTTCCTCGCGGCACACCAGTGACCCATTCGCGGCACACCACTGTGCAGCGGCACACCGGTTGGGAAACGCTGTCCTACAGGCTTCTTTCGCCATTCCTATTCTTCCTTTTATTTCGCGTTCACACTTCATATCACCACAGTCAATAGCACCCAGGTATCGAAAGCTAGTCACCTGTTCTATTTTCTCCCCCTCCTACTTCTATATTTGACACTGACCGTTTCTTTCCAATCACCGTGGCTTTTGTCTTTCTCACATTTATTTTCATTCCATATTCTTCACAACCCTTCCTCAAGTTGTCTATCATCGTACTGATTTGCTCTTCCGATTCCACAACAAACATTAAATCATCTGCCAACCGTATAAACATAATTATTGTACCTCCTTCTGGAATTAATGTATCTCCTTCATTATGTAGGCTATTTTTCACTATTTTTTTCTAAAGAAATGTTAAATATTTTTGGGGAAAGACAGCATCCCTATCGAACTCTCCTCTGTCATTTCCTCCCCTGTTCTAACACGTACTTGTTTAAGTTTCTTATGAGTTTTCGATTTTTCCATTCCAACGTAACCTTATTTAGAGTTTCCAATGCGATTCCAAATTCACTCCATCGAAAGCCTATTCTAGATCATTAAATTCCATGTACTCTTCTTTCCCTTTTTCTATAAGCCTTTGACGAGCATCCTTAATGATCCAATTGCATTTCTTGTGCCCTTACCTCTCCTGAAATCGAACTGTTCTTCTTCAATTTTTCATTTGTTCTTCCATACGATATTCTGTCAGAATTCGAAGCAAACCTTTTGCTGCTTGAGATATGACACTAATAGTTCTTTAATCCTCACGTCTCTTTGGGTTCGAGTTCTTAGCTATCGACATCATGATCATCTTCAGGAAGTCTTTTGGTCAATCTCCTCTTTCGTATATTTCATTGCATAGTTGGGACAAATCTTTCTTGCCCATGTTTCAAATATGTTGTATGAATTAAATTGGTATATTATCTATTCCGGTTACCTTTCCATTCCTAATCTCTTATATAGCTTTCTTAAACTCATCTCGAAGAATACTAAACCCTTTCTCATCCTCGAGTACTTAATTTTCTAATAGAATATCTAGTCCGTATTATCTATCTCTACTCTCATATAAATCCTTCCATCTTCCATCTCATATAATTCCTTCATATTTTTCCATCTTCCTAAGACTTCAGTAGTAGGGACTGGCTTAGATCTAGTCGCATAACCAAAATTTTTGGCGCGTCAAAGGTCAATAACCTTTGAATGTGTCCCGAGATCAATAATCTAAGTGTGTAGCCCTGGGTCAATGACCCAGGAGTACCTAGGACACCCCATCTGTATTTTGCAGAGGTACAGTACCTTAGCCCTTAATCAAATTTGGCGGGGATACCTAGGATCACCCGCTTAAATTTTGGAAATTGACAAAACTAAACATTTTGTATGGTAACACGGACAAGGGAATGTAAGTTTGGGGTCCATCTCTTTCCCTTTCGTCGGTAAAAAAATCCAAAAATACAAATTTCGGAGGTTTTTGACCTAATTTATAATCTTTCATGAGGTCTTATTACCTTGTATGGGTATCACAGGGATTCATACTCTTTCATAAGATATGGGGAACTTGGCTAACCCCCTAAATTTCGCGATAGATACCTACGACCATCTCTCTTACGTTTTAGAAATTGCCAAATTTAAAAATATGGTATGGTAGAATAGAAACGGAGTAAGTACCTCTTGAAGTTTTGTGGGTCCATCTCGTGCAAAAAAAAAAAAAAAAATGCCAAAGATTGTAAATTTCGGAGGAACTTGACCTTCATTCTCTTCCATGAGGTCTTCTTACCTTATCTGGTTATATAGGTGTATCAGGGCCGTATTTCCTTTCATACGGAATGAGTATATTGATGCACCCCTCCTGAAATTAGGGAGAGGTACTTAGGAATACCCCTTAAATTTTGGAATATTTAAGTAAAAATAATTGATAAATATTCTCTCGGACCGTAATATAGAGTCAAGTCCTCAAAACCGGATCGGCTTATAAAAAGGATCAAGGTAAGAAAATCGAGATGTGCGAATAAAAGTTTTTACTCCTGTGTTCCAGTGTCTAACTTTATCGAAGCCTTCAAGGTCATTTAAGTGAATACCTCCGTTGGAAGTGTGTGTGTGGTGGCGTCTTTCGCATAGACAATCGGAAAGAAAGTTTCGGCGTCCATCGTTAGAACAAAAGTTACTTCCGAAAGAACAGTAGAGGAAAAACGTAAAGTTTTGCGGTAAGTATTTTTTTAGCTCAAATTGAACTATATTTTTGTTGCTCATTAAGATAGCCATTGTGCAATAATTGATAAAATTCAGTGACGCCTCGTCTTTCTCGTTAGCTGCTCACAGCTGAACGTTAAGCGAAAGGTTATGTCTTGTAAACCGGATCTTGGATTGTCTTGTAAACAGGATCATTCATAGAAAGGTCCCATAAAGTAAATCAGTAGAAAGTTTTTCTTTCTCTTGTGAAACAAATATTTTCATTTTAAAAATAGTTTATTTCTTACAATTTTGATCAATTGTATGGATTTGTAATTAAATACGTCAGGATTTAGTGTTATCTTTTAGTAGAAAACCCATCTTTCTCTTCCTAATAAATCATGGATCAAATTTACTACACATAAAACATTTTCGCACTACATACTAAATAACAAATGGATAACGTATTTAATTTCATATTCCTTCTTCCACCCATTGATAGCTGTGTATAGGATAGAAAGATCAGCGGTCAGAAGTTTATGGTACCCGATTAAGACTGTGTTGTTGCCCAAGGAAAAAATACATTCCTTTCTGAAAAGTACTTTCCTTTAGAAAAACTTAATGATCCAATGCAGCTCGGAAAGACGTGGTTCCACGATGACTGTATTGGTGTTAGAGAAAAAAGACATTCCTTTCTGGACAGTTTTGTTTCAGAAACACTTAAGAAAAATTCCCTCTGACGAGGACTTTATTACATTATATGATTATATATATATATATATATATATATATATATATATATATATATATATATATATATATATATATATATATATATACAGGTGTCCACTTTTTCATGAAACATGGATACATGAGCTTGACCTTCTTAAATTTTGGGAGAGGTACATTGGAGCTTATTCCCTTCTGGATAGATAATTGCCGAATATTAGCAAGGTCAGTGGTCGATTATTAACCTATTTTATCTTTGATCGCTCTTTATTATCTTGTATGGTTACATGGATGAGTATAGGGGTCCATTATCTTTCATAAGACATTGGTAGATTGATACTTCCCTTTTAACTTTCTGCGAGGGGTACCTAGGAACACCCCTTAAATTTGGGAATTATCAATAATGAAATTTGTTAGATGTTTTCTAAGACACAAATATGGATTTATGTATTTTGCAATGGTCCTGATTATCCATCCTATTGGTAAAAATATCAAAATATAAACGTAATCAATATGTTGTACCATGTGGTACGTTATTGACATAATTTCACTTCTTAGATTAAGTTTTATCACGTTATGTTGTTATATGATCGGATACAACAATATATTTTCTTTTATAGCATAATGATGCTCCTTTCTCAGAATTAGAGAGGATACATATGACCACCCATTTAGTTTATGAATTGTCAGAAAAAAATAAAAATTGGTCAGGATAAGGAGATCAGGAAAAAGTCACTAGAACCATTATTAAATTTTGGAATTGTCAAGTAAAATTTCGTAATCATTCTTTGGATCTCTGGTAAATTTGGATGATCTAACTTGTATTCTTTCATTGGTAAAAATGGCCAAAATTCATATTTGAGGATGTTGGAACTTAGTGGCAACTCATAACCCAAGTTTATTGGTATAAAAGTTCTAGAACTTGGAGCCTGATAGGTAATTACTAAAATCGATTGATATGAAACGATACTTTGAACTTTAAACAACACATAGTATAAGGTCATCGGTGGAAAGTTTTGTTTAGTGAAATCTGGTTGGTTGATTTATATCTCCAGTTTTATATTTTGCCCTTCAAACCTGATATGTATTTTTGTAACATATTGATTTACATCAACAATTTCACAATTTGAATCTTAGAATTGCAGTTATGATTCAAAGCAGCAGATTGTACGTGTGAAAAAATTAACACATGATACCTGATATGTAATTATTAAAAATGTTTGACATGCGAAAACACTTTGAACTTTAGTCATAACTCAATGTTTAAAGATACTGTTCTTCGTGTAATCTGATTTGTTGATGAGCGGAAAGTGGTTCTTAATGCAATCTGATTGGTTGATCACTTTTCAAATCTTTGTTTAAAAAGTTTTAAAACTCTTGCTGAACATTTGCGATCAATGTTTAATTATTACTCTTTTGGTTCGAAAAAGCTTAGTTTGAAATATTTGATTTGAAAAAATGTTTCAAAACTGTTTCAAACTTTGTTAAAAATATTTGTTTTGAAACTTTGTTAAAAATATTTTTTAAAAAAATTTTAGTTTTAATTTGTTTGAAAATTTTGGTTTATTTCTTAAAATTTGAAAACGCTTTAAAATTTAGGGTTAAATTGTTTTAAATTCTTAATTTAAGAATTCGGTTTTGATTTTTTAGTTTCAAAATTTTGCTTTGAATTTTTGTTTGAAAAATTTTTGTGGAAAAATTTTAGTTTCAAAATTTCGTTTGAAAGCTTTTAGTTTTGAAATATTTGTTTTAAAATTTGTCTGAAAATTTTTAGTTTCAAAATTTTGTCTGAAAATTTTTAGTTCAGGAATTTTAGTTTGAAAATTTAGGTTTAAAATATATTAGCTTAAAAATTCTTGTTTGTTAAATGTTTAAAAATTATAATTTGAAATTTTTAGTTTGAAAATTTTGATTTGAAAAATTTTAGTTTACACTCCTTGAAAAAGAACAGTTTCAGAAACAATCAGAACTGGTTAGATCTAAAAGATCTGGCAACACTGTTTCCCTTATGATGCCATAGTACATGTCAGAATAAGTGTATGTAACGTCAGCAGAATTGCATCTCATTCGCTTATGACCTTTACATATATAAGTACGGTTCTAAATAGTGTTCATCATAACGTCATCATGGTTACTTGTCGACAGTTTCTAAACACACGTGATATGATGAAATTATTTTAAAACGTTACTAATTTACAACAGAATGTACCTTATAGAATCTTATGTAGTCAAACGATTCTTACAAAGTTTGAATTAAGACTCCTAGTGATTCTTGAAAATGATAAGAACATTATTTTAACAGCAAAATATTTACCCATGGAAGCCACAAAACAAAAAACTATTACCTTTCTTAGACACCAGATCTGTATACTTATTCTACAAAGAATTCGTTGGAAGAGGTCATCAATTCAAATTTAGTAAGAAATCCGATTTTCATGTTAGTATATTTGTTGTCGTGTTCCTTGAATCTTACGTTGTCAGCAAATTCCAATTCAATGACGTGTCAGCATGACATCACCAACATGTAAGCAATAAACCTATGATTTGTGATGAAATCATTCCAAGAGCATTCTGGTTGGAAGGATGTGATCTGTTAACGTTCAAGGAATCCTGTTTGCCACCTGTTATTTCAAAAATATATTTAAAACAATACATGTGATATTTGGTATCTGTGCTACTTCGTTTGTACCAGTCATTAGATTGTTCAAAGTAGAACAGTTTAGTATGCAATTGGACTTTCAAGAATGGGAGACATTACGTATACTACTTGACCAAATTAGGGATTATTTTCGTAGTGAGCTAAATGTGACAGTTGTGAAATCATTAGGCTCAAGTCGTGAAGTGGTGCTACGTACAATCCTCGATGAGAAAATTGTTCTGTTTCGTGACAAAAGTACATTCCATGTGCCTTCCAATATTGTATACCTGTCAAAAAATGAATGGAACAAATTCATAAATGCATTCATGTGTGTGAAACATTCTATTGAAGTGTGCTGCAAGACAAGTGTATTTCTAAAAAATACTATGTTGTGAAATGTGTTATACATATCGTACAACATCTAAACAAATTATGTGAAGCTTGTCAACACCGTCTGTGGATACATACATGATTGATAGACAGTTTATTTGAGATAAAATGGACATTGATTTTCCACATACAGATATTATTATAAACCTCAGAATACTGCAATTTGAACTAAAATTGTGAAAAACATATTGCTGCAAGAAGTGTAAAATAGACTATGTTAAAAAAATCAGATCCTGTAGTTAGCAAGGGTGCATGTGGTTGTCCAGTGCAGTGAATACGTATTTGTTAATAAAATTATACTTTTAAATCATTTGTTGTTTTTTTAGTCCAGATACAATCCAAACGCATCAGTTATAAACCGTTATACAATTTTGTTAGTATTACTTTGTCATGTCATGTATGATGATGAAATAAAATTCTCGTTCGAATTTGAAATATTTAAAAAATGTATTCAATCCAAATAATTTTAGACAAAATTCTAAACCAAAAGCTTCAAACTAAACAATTCAATCCAAAATCTTCAAACTCAAATATTTCAAAGTAAAATTTTAAAATTAAAAATTTCAAGAAAATTGTACTAAAAGCATTTAAACAAATTTTCAAACCAAACATTTTTGAAGTAAAAAATTAAAAATTAAGCAGTGATCGCAAATGTTTAGCAAAATTTCAGAAATTTTTAAGAAAAGTTTTGAAAATCGATTAGCCACTCAGACTGCATTAATAATAATTTTCCGGTCATCAATCAATCAGAATACAGGAAGAATAATGACCCTAAACAGTGAGTTGTGACTGAAATTTAATGTGTTGTTCCATAAAAAGCGATTATAATTTCAGATCAGGTATAATGTGTTATTTTTTACCATCCTAGCTTATCAGTCATAACTGCAATTCTAATATCCAAAATGTGAAATTGTTGATGTATATCAATAAGTTACTTATCGGATTCCAACTCCAACATTTAAAGCTCGGGGTATAAATCAACCAATCAGATTTTACTAAAGATAACTTTCTATTAATGACCTTAAACTGAGTTGTGACTCAAGTTTCATATCAATCGATGTTAATAATTACCCATCAGATTTCATGTTCTAAAACTTTTACACCAATAAGCTTGGGCTACGAGCTGTCCCTAAATTTCAACATGCTCAAATTTGAATATTGTCAACTTTTCACTCATTGTTTTCATCCAAATTTTTCAGAGATCTAAAGAATGATTACGAATTTTCATTTGTCAGTTATAGAATTTAAGAAATGAAATTTTGATCTCAAAGTTCTCGCGTTCAATGAAAGAAAATCCGTATAGTTATTGATGAAAATTTAAAGAATATGGGTAACTGCGGAAGGAGTCCGTACCATATGATAATGAATTTGGACGTTAGGATGTAGTTGAAGTCGGTGGTGCGATTGTATTATGTCTTTGTTTTTCAGTTACGAAATGTATTACTTCTCTTGAGTAATATAGCTTTAGAATTTTCCATTTAAAATAAAGGTATGTCGATAACTTATTTGGTCTATGATTATCGTAGATTGAGTATGTGAATAATTTTTTAAATACATAGCATAATGACCACGAGGAAATTTTGTTAAAATTGTCAGAATCACACACAGGATGCAGACTATAATTTTTAAAAAACGATCCAGAAGTTGGTGATAAAGAAGCTTATGTAGAAAGATTTGAACATTATTCCTGTATGAACGATATTCTAGAAAGGAAGCGAGTATATATATAAATTAATTATATATATAAATGTATGTAATTTATATATATATATATATATATATATATATATATATATATATATATATATATATATATAAATTTCGGCAGTTGTTCAGATAGTCTACAATACAATGATACAACTGGTATCTCCAAAGAATGTAGGTGATTTAAAATATACTTCTTTAGTGGACGTTTTGATGAAAAATATGGACAATCTAAAATTATACGACAAAGAGATGGACAATCAATCCACGGACATTTGGTAAAGTTAAAAGCACGAGCAAGTAAATGTGCATTTGAGAAGGGATTAAATGAAGTTATCTGAACTAACTGGTCTTTGTCATTTACATTGAGACAAGAAAAAAATCATCAACAGAGTTAACCTTTACCACCGATCAAGTGATAGGGGTGTTTCGTCCCAGTATAAAATCAAAGGGTTTACATCTGTGGGTGAAAGAAGGTAATTGAAGGACTCGAAGAAATTCAGTTGAAGATGTACGATTGAACAGTTTTATAAATTTAATACAGACTTGACAAGTGATAATCTTAGCGATCAAGTGTTAATCCAATTCAAGGAATTAAGTATTAAATGTGTTTTTAACATCCAGAACCACGGAAGGCCACAGGTAATGAATGATAAAGAATCGTCGGAAAGACATTTAATTTTTCGGATCCAGGATTAAATGGATTTAACTCCGTGGATACTGACAGTCATTTGGGAGAAGTTTGTTTTTCTTTAACATCGAAGAAACTAACGGCCAGTTAGAAAAATATGATATACTTGGTAGGTCGGGTGTTCCTTATTGATCCTGTTGGCCAGTTGAATCTTAAATAAACCTATTATATCAGATGCTATGGGAGGCCAATATAAAAAGCTTAGTACTTATGGTGCATCATTCGGTACGAGTGACCATTCAAGAGAACTTAGTACACAGTATACATCAGGTGACATATGTGGCCATATACATAACATTTGTACGTATGTTGCAGCCTGTGAAATGGGTGGCCATTTAAATACACTTGGTGCAACTGTAATATTAAATGGCATAAGTTACCATTCAAATAAACTGTGTACATATTTTACATTAGGTGACATGAGAGGCGATTTAAGTCAACTTAGTGGACAAGGTAGATTCGACAATATGGGAGATCACATGAATAAAATAATGGTTAATGCGATAGGTTTAAAAAGAATTTTACTTCAGATATCGCAATCAATGAAGTATCTCAAGAGAATGTTCCGTAGAAACAGACACTTTTCGTATAAGAAGTCTGATTTCTTATTTCGATGAAGGGTGTTCACAACGATTTATTGAATTATTGCGTAAGATGCATGTGACTTCTAAGAATAATTCCTCAAGAGAGAGACCTTTAAGTATACAACTGACAAACTTCTTTAACGCACGGGGTGAAAAACAAATGGGAAGACCTTTACTTATAAGTTCGAAAGATAGAGATTCGGATAATATGGATCCGGAAGTTCGGTTATTTGTTGAGGAATTAAAATTAAAATATTTGACGTTATAACTTGAAAAATAGTATGTTTGAAAGATTATAAGTACAAAATATATTTGAACGATCAAAATACATTTCGACACAAAGCTTTTCCAGTTGCTATATAAAAAAACAAAAAGTTTTGAAGATTATATACAAAAGTTATTGGAACGAGGAACCGATCGTTTGGAATATGGTAGTAATTGTTTTCTGGTCATGAATTGTGACGGTTGTCATCCTCTTGTGGGTAATTGTACTCAAGTGAACTCGATAATCTTAGGAGATGTTTTCCGACTCCCAATATGGGAGAATTTTTTAGCTAGTTTAGCTGCTTGTATTTTCTTTTCAAGACTAGATTTATCTAAAGCCTAACATCAAATTCTCATTAGTGAAGAATCTAGATCCATTACACCTACTGTAACTCCAAATACATGCTATACATTTATCTCTGTGCCAATGAGAATAAAGACAGGTAGCAATTTATTAACTCAAGCCATGATGAGAATTTAAGGATACCTAGAAAAGGCATGAGTAAAAGTATTTTTATGATATTTTGCGTAAGCATACAGATTATGAGCTACATGAAGAGTTGTTCAAAATGTTTTGGATAGTCTTAGAAAGGTTTAAAATTTTACAGGAAAAATATTATTTTCGCAAAAAGGAGATCATGTGTTTACGATTCTTAATCGTCAATGATTCAAGAGAAATTCATCCATCTCGAATCCAGGCAATTAACATCATGCCCTTTCTTAGAATAGGCAAGATTTAATGAGATTTCTTGAAGTAATAAATTTTCTGACAATTTTTCCTAGTATCCCAGATGTGTAGGTTACCCTTTCAGGTTTAAGATCGCCTAAACGCCATTTAAAGGGAAAATAGAAGAACAAAGAGCTTTAGAAAAGGTAAAACAGTTTTATCTATACGTGCTATTTTAAAAGCAAAAATTTAGGTAAATCTCTTCCAGTATATGTGAATGGAAGTGGTAACAGTATAAGTGGAAGGATAGGACTAGTAGACACTGAAGGAAATGTAAAACATGTACATTATTCCAAAATTATAAGCTAACCAGGTCGACATCGCTCGACATATGAAATAGCGTTTATTAGTTCGGTAAAAACTATTACTCGATTTAAACATTATTTAATAAATCCTTTTGTAGTGTATACGGACAACAAGTCTTTAAGTTGGATTTAGGAAACCTAAGCGACTATTGAAATATGGTGCATTAGTCGAACAACACTGAAGTTTTGAATTTACAATTCGCCGTAATAGGTCGGGAAAAATAAATTTGTTGATTTATTGTCACTTCCTTATGATCATGTAGAATTTGATTTAACAGATCATCTCTAGGCTTTAAATTAAAAAAAATAATTTAGATACGGTGAATATTTTGAAATATCCATTTGCACACAAACCATTGTCAGTCACAAAGGTCGCACCAAGAATTAAATAAAATAATTAAAAATTTCGAATCTCGTCAAGTTGAGTATTTTTATCTGGTTAGTGATTACTTATTAGTAAAGAAACCAAAACAGTTTCTATTCTGTATAATATCGTAATTCCTGAAAATTCCAAGAGAGTGATTATGGAACATTACTCTAATGAACAATTAACTGATGAACACTCTGGAATTAAAAATAATTCTTGATAAAATAATGAAACGGTACAATTGGCCATGATTGGTCGAAGATCTTAATGAATTTGTGAAGACCTGTAGGATCTGGCCAAAGGTAAAAGAGTAATATATATAGGGCAATTATGGTGAACTTATTAACCGTATCGACTGGAACTAGATGTGCGATTTCACTGTATTTTTTACCACGACACTATGGGTTTTCATATCTTTCAATCTGTGTAGATAAATGCCACTTTGTTAGAAAGATATCAAAATTAAAATACTAAAGTAGTTATCAACCATACGGTTTCCTGAAAGTTTCTCAACTAATAATGCAATTATATTAACCACAGAAACTTTTAAGAGATTTATGTATAGAGTTGGAATAATACAAATTAGACTTTCGCCGTATCCTTCTGAGGTGAATATATCTGGAAAATTCATGAAAACCTTAAAGGTGACAATAAGGATATACTATTCTGAGCGGCAATTGAATTTCGCAAAAAGTACTTACGACTTAAAATATAGCTCGAATATTTTTGAATATTGAGGTTCGAAAGCAGCATCTAATGAGTTATTCTGTGGTCGATCGTTTAACACTCCAAGACTCATTGGAGTTTGTCTCACTAGAACGTAAATAAGAGAGATCGAGCTAAGATCTGGAAATTAGCATTTGAAAATATTACATCCTAATCAGACCCACAAAAATGATTTTTAACGGGGCGTTAAGCAGTTAATCAGAGTATATTACATTATAGAATAATCCTCGGTGAACTCGTAAGAATTTTCTTTCGAAAACAGACAAGCTGTATATGTTGACGTACGAGATTTAATATTGATTTAATCTCATGTAAAAAGTTGCCTTAACAATAGAAGGACAAAAAGTCTAGAAAATAAATGGATAGGTTCATATACTATAGAGCAATTCGTTACAAACATACAATCTTAGCAGTTAACACTAATAATGATAAAGAGTATAAAAGAGTTAACGATTCTGAAAGAAAGAAATAATTTGCTAGAAGGGATCATGTTGGATCAATAAATATGCGGAATGACTGGACTAAAATGATTATACATGTACAGGAACCAGGAAAAGCATCTCCGCCCCAAAGTGTTTTAATACCAATTACTTGCGGTCCATCTAATTTGCAGTTTTTAAAGTGGCTTTGCAGATGCAAGCCAACTTACACGTAACTTTTCTCGGCACTGACAGCAGTTCGTAGCACTGAGTCAAATCTTTATACAAGGAAAATTGTTAGTAGATGACACACGAAACATTTCTCCACTTTGCGATGAATCTCTCTGCTTCAGAGAGTGTTTTGCAATGAACACCATATATTAATATCAATATTGCTGTGTATATAATGTATTATTTCATTAAATACTGAATGTTCACAGAATTTTTTTTAAAAAATGACCACGCATAAATCAGAAAATGCTTGGAAGTAGGTGGAAATATCAAATCTAAAACAACTGCTGGAAATAAGTTCGTAAAACATTGTCTCAATTGGCTTAACTTTTCCAGTTCTTCTCTTTCCATTATCTTTCTTTCTTTCTGGTGAGAAGAATATCTTGCTCGTCACACTGTATATGTATTGAAATTGAAATTGAAACATTGAAAAAGTTTGAGCCGTGCGGTGATTCGAACCGAATAAAAGTTCAATGCAATAACCATTTACCTACCGCGTCACTTCAGTTTCCACACAAATTAACCCATTACTGCCCCTTGGCAACTTAAGTTGCCACGGCAATTTTTCGTTATAGCGCAGAAATTCATGGATTGACGTTGCAGGTTTTAACCATGAAGTTACTTTGGAGTCTGTTTCGTCATAACATCGTTGCATTTTTTGTATGATATATTGACGTAAGGTTAGCATTGTTTTTGGCTACAATGTGTTTTGAGGAGAAATACTCAACTGGATTGATTTCAAAGACTCCAGAAGGAAGGATTGAAGGTTCGTAAAGGAAGGATTAACTTGATTTTAATAGTTATGTTTTCTCAGTGTATTTTCTCCCTCAAAATTGTAACTTTCCAAAATTTTCCCTTTTTTGAATATGTATGTGCCATTTGGCAACTTAAGTTGCCGGTCTAAAAAACATTTTTCAAAAATATTATAATTTCTATTTTAGAGTACTATTAAGACCAAGTAGGCGAAAAGAAACTTTTCAAAATACCACTGGGGAATTCTGGGCACTAATGGGTTAATAGCTAGTTAAAATTGTTTCATGAAAGATTATACACAAGATACTAATGGTCGTATTAGCAGACATTGCTTATGTGAGTGTCACAAGGACTTACTCTATATTTAATTATTTAACAAAAAAACAAGTTATATAGACGTTCCTCAATGAGGAAAATATCACGAAACATTCAAGTTGAGGCGATGTCACCGTTTTCAGCAATGGTACCGATTTTAATTACTATTCTTGCTCATATTAATTTCAAATTTCCAAAGAAGAAAAGACTTCTGAAAAGACGGCCTTTGTTTTCACATTCTTTGAATTCTATCAACACGTGTAGAAATAGAAATTTCTATGTTTATCTTCCATAAATACTAGTTTATTTTCTTATCTTTAAATGAGGAACTTTTTTCAAAGCGTAAAAGTAGGAAACTTCAATTGCAGTGAACAGGATTCGAATCTTATTGTGGCAATTATTATTTTTACTCTCTTGGAACATATGTACGTAATTGATGTAATTCTGCTATACCTTTATTAATTTTTTTATTGTTATTATTATTATTATTATTATTATTATTATTACGACAAAAGAAGGAAAGGAAAACGTCACATAGTTGAACCTATTCATAGGAAGAGGAAAGATATATCAGATGTTTCTTAGGTTTATATATGAACGCAATAATGTTACTGCGTGTGTGGATTTGCAGATAGAATTATTTTATGACAACAGGAAATGGAGTATAGATATTAGTTAACTGATAATAGTGATGAAATTTGTTTCGCCCTTCTTCTAGGTAGAAAGGTGAGGTGACATTTTAAATAGGATCTATCTCGTGACTAGAGTATTATTTTCCATCACTATTTGCAATTTGTGCACAGGTATGGACAATTCTAGAACAACACACACACTTGGCCCATACTAGTTTTGGGCATTCTCCAATTGTTGATAAAACACATTACGATACCAGGGAGTAGGAATCAAGGTTGATACGAATGACGTAATTTTGTGTTGTTGGAATTTCACCTGTGAAGGAAGTCGCCACAATTCTGAGACCTAGGGAAAATTAATATTTTTCATGTTAGTATATATCAGAAGTTTCAATATTGAAAATGATAAAAATTTTCTTTATTACCTCAGCGGCAATCGAACCCGCAACCCCAAGATTGTGAACTTAACGCTCAAGCCACTACACTAAAATATTACTGCTCTAGAAGAAGGAAAAGACTAGATGTGCATTGCACACTTTTACGATTTTAATGAGATAATGATGAAACTTTGATTTCATTCATGATAAAATAATAGTGTTATGTAGAAAGAATCTTCTTCTTCTTGTTCGTCTCTATGATAGGTTGGTGGGCAACATGGAAATTTAAAAAAAATATACCGCTTGGGAGAGCTGTTTTATACATTGTTAAGACATCTTCGTAACTGTATCTAGTAATTCTATCCTCGGTCTTCCTCTTCCTGCTTTTCCTTCTGCCTTACCCTGTATCATCATGATGATCCAATCGGAATGCCGAATAAGATGGCCAAGCATGCTCTTTCTTCTGTTTCCTATTATGTTCGTGATCTTTCGTCCTTTATTAGCTTCATTCTTTTTTCTTTATGTCCATGATATGCGCAGCATTCTGCGCCAACACCACATTTCAAACGCTTCCAGCTTGGATATTTCAGTTTTTCTCAATATCCACGTCTGTGATCCGTAAATCGCCACGCTCCATACCAAGGTCTTAATAAATCGTTTATGAAAGTCCAGCGACACATTTCTTGATATTACTAGTTCTCTTTTCCCATAGAATGCTTGTTTAGCCTGCGCTATTCTGGAACTTACGTCTTTTTCACTTCTTCCGTCCGAGGATATTAGACTTTCTAAATATAGGAACGTCTTAACGTCTTCGATTTCCTCTTCATCTAGCTATACGTTTGCCTCTTCCTGCTCTGCTCTTGTGCACCTTATAACTTTGGTTTCTTCTCGATTATCTTCATTTTGCAAGTTTTTTAGTTGTTCTTCAAGTTTGAAAGTGCTTCCTGCGAGTACTCATCGTTCTCCGCCATCAGTCCTATGTCATCAGCAAACCTTGTTTTGCTGAAAACCTGACCATTTACTTTTACGCCTTTCTCGTTTTTCTCAGAAAAACAAAATATATACAAACACTCAAGGACACGAAGAAGAAACTGGCTTTTAGAGGGCTTCGAGCCCTTTACAGGCACAGTGCCGCTTAGTGGCCGAAGTAGAAAAAAACTTGGACAAATTTCCCAAAACGAAATCTATCACTGGAAGGAATGTTTATAGTTTCAGTAGGGGAATCTCCGCTCTATATAGAACAGATCTGTTTTTCATGGTGATTTCACTCGTTCATGAAAAAAAAATGTCGAAAGTGGATAATTGACCGAACTCCTAAAAATGCTTTTCGTGTGTGGTACTATGGCGGAACTGTTGCTCTTAGGAATATTCATACTTATGAAATGTTAAATATTGGTATTGTTACTCAGAGCAATAATAATCCTTTAAAATCAATGGCAGACCTTTGAAGCGCTTTGTGTGCGCACTGGGGCATTTTTATAACACTATACTCAAAGACAACGCTATGCTACATATTTGTAGACATAAAATTTTCCTAGCAAGTCCCAGGTTTCATTTTCATTTTAATATTTTCCATGGTCTCTCAATTAATGTGTTTTCTTAGAATTAGCTGCTGCTATTTTCTCCCTGGTAAACGAAACGAACTTCAATGAGTCTGGGGGCGCCATCAGTGTATAGTCCCAGTGTGTCGTGTTGACTTGCCACCTAGACAAGTCTTCCCGCACATGATAAATGCCTGGAGGGTTTACTATATCCGTAGCTGATCTCTCAATAAAGATGCTAAGTGTCGAAGGTCATAAGTCTGGAAACAGATTTCGCCAGTTATCGCGAGAATTTGTGCCGGAAAAAGTTTAAGAAAAATACAAACCCAGACTTCCCACAAACTTTTTCTCATCGTCTGACGAAAATTTCATCACTCAGACTCAGAAAGCCCCGAATCCTAACAATAGGCCAAACGAAATATTACAACATTGAACTACCCATCGCCAATCTCAGGCTAGGGCTCCAGAGACTTTTGAAAGTTAATTTCACAATCGAATTTTGTAATTTTTATTGTACAGTCAGCGGCATAAAATTTGTTACAAAAATTCTGAGTCCAAATGAATAACAAATTCTTGCCCAGTTTTCTTATGCATTCCCGCAATACATGTATCAATCGATTAGTTGCTTCTAGTGTTTATTCCAACTCCTCCCCGTTCTCCACCTCTCCTTGTCTAAAGCAGTGTGTGTGACGTAGTACACTCTTTCCATTCAGCTGAAAAAGAAACAGGAATCAAGTTTACAACGTTATAACTTTAAAACAGTCTTTTCCACTCGTTTGTTCTGAAATATTTTTAAGAGCCTAAATTAAAGGAAAGTCACACAATCCTCCCAGAGCTTCATAAATATCTTTAGTTTCATTCGTTTCTTTCTTTAAAGAGTGCAAGCTAGTAAGATGCTCCCTAAGAAATCTATGGAAATTGCCAAGAGCTCTAAAATATCTACGGACAGAAACGAGTTTTATTCAATGATTCATTGAATTTCTTTTCAGTAAGTGCAAGCAAATGTTTCTGGGGCATCATTTGGGCAGGACAGGAGGGTGTAATTCCCCCTCTCTTGAGCTTTATAAATACGTATTTTTTGATCAAATGTATAGTAATACACTAATAAAAAGTGAAAATCTTATGTCGCCGGAGAATCTCTTCCTTCCTCCCCCCTCCGAATAAAGTCTAAAAGACACTGTTTTTAATAACAAACCTATAGAGCTACGATAGCACATTGCTAAAGAGCTTACATTTGGTTTCAAGAGTCGAAGGTTTGATCTCAAGCCATATGATTTCCTGCGTGACATTGAGAGAGAGAGAGAGAGAGAGAGAGAGAGAGAGAGAGAGAGAGAGAGAGAGGGGGGGATTCAAGTATGGAGACAGAGAGGGATGATTTGTATACACAGATTTAGAATTGGGGAAAAATGATCGGACAGCATTCGTATTATGACGAAAATTCTGATTTTGTGAAAGATAAGAAGGGAAGTTTTCGAACTGCGAGAATTACATTAGGCAGTTGTCGAATTAATGTGGAGAACTCTTTTTAGAGCATCAGATGATTACGAAAGGA
This sequence comes from Thermobia domestica, assembly GCF_964235325.1. Lineage (NCBI taxonomy): Eukaryota > Metazoa > Arthropoda > Insecta > Zygentoma > Lepismatidae > Thermobia > Thermobia domestica. The sequence goes on along the minus strand of NC_137470.1, from coordinate 132,832,606 downwards.
GAGAAAGATCTTCAGAACTGAGGAATTAAGATTTTAAAAAATCTAATTTCGGCCACGGGTTTTGAACCACGAACCTTGTGGTTATCGAACCATGACTTTATCCATTCTGCTACGGAGAATTCTATTACTGGTTCACATACGTTTCCCTTAGCTGCGTTGAAAGCTACTTAAGGGGATATTCCAAAAGTTGACTCGGTGGATGCGCCGTTCAGATAGGACGTAAACCTCTTGTAACTTAGTTACAATGTGCAAAATGAACTTCCTCTTCTTCAGGACACTTTTTAAAGCTTTAAAATTTGTTACTATTGTTTTAATTAAGTTACATTTGATAGAACCATCTGATAAAGTAGTGCCAAGCCCTGTGCGTCATTGTCTGTTAGGTGAATGGTTAATGTACGTTACTCCTACGTGAATGGTCCGAGCTTCCAATCAAGACCATTCTTATTGATTATTTTATTTGAGCTACGCTCATACTGTATATTCCACAAGTTCAATTTTGAAGTAATGTAGTCACAGCTAGTTTAGTTCGAAATAATTTTCCAATATTATATTTGTTACTAAATTTACATGGCACTCCTCACTGTTTGTAGCCCTGCATAAATGCAAAATTGTTTTAAAAGTATATTTTACTTTAAAGTTTTGTTTCTTTAATTGTCCTTCAATTTTATTTTATAATTATTTTCTATTTCTTAATTATAACATATTTTCTATTTATATTGTATTCTTTGTTACACGTTTATTATTTACATTTTATGTCTTACCTTTGAAGAGGAGCTTTTGACAATTGAGAGCAGCAGGGACATACACAGGATGCAGGCCTTTGCAATCAAGAGCTTTTGCCCCCACGAAATCACTACTTTTTTTTTTGTAAATTATATCTAATTTTAGAGATGATGATAGCAGGGGCGGATTCAGGGGAGTGCGTTCGGGCTATCACATCCCCCAGAATAGGGAACTTTTTATACTTTTTATTTTAAAAATAAAACATATCCTAAGTATTTGTCATCTTTGTATTAAAAACTTAAATTAAAACCTAAAGTAGATAGGCCTTACTTTCTTAAGAAAGTTAATTCTGCATTGTGCATTATCACTTTTCACTCTCAGTGTCTTGAAACGCACCAAAAAGGAACTGTTCTGAAGTATTTACTGGTTCCCCCTATGACCCCATTTCAATATGGCCAACTTTGGACATATACACATCTGAAATATCACCTTTTATGTCAGTGATCCCGAAAACTATCAATTCGACGCAAATATAGGATATTTTCGATTCTTTATTCCTGTCACCCTCCCATTGTCAACTCGAAGCCAACCAAGGCTTATTTTGGACAACTCCATGCACCATAGGTAAAGTTATAAAAGAATAGGCGTCTAAACAAATACGGAACATATACTATCAATGAAAGTTGTATAAGATTAGATTTTTAGTTATTTCATTCTAAGTTAAAATTTCAATCAATCTTGTTCTTGATTACTGTTCGAAATCCGGACCAACCAGTATTTTCTACTAGGGTAAATATTAATTGATCGCCAACAGAAATCCAAAATCCTCTGTATAACCACACACTGCTTTAGACAAGGAGAGGTTTAGGACGGGGAGTAGTTGGAATAAATACTATTTTTGGTCTAGGAATTAATTCGTGCGGGTGGACAAGAGATGGCGCAACGAACGGAGCGTCCCACAGTTCCGTGTATCCACACATGTGTTGCAAACCTCTGTCATCGCGTATCGTTCGTAGTATAGGGCAGTGGATTAAAGCGTCAACAACACCAGTTTGTAGTTAAGTGAACATGGCGCAATTTGTGCCTGATAAAGTGTTTTTGCGGGGTGTCCTGCTGCATTACTTTAACATGCAGAAAAGTGCGACTGAAAGTCATCGTATTTTGGTGGAAGTGTATGGTGACCATGCTCTAGCTGAGCGAACGTGTCAGAAGTGGTTTGCACGGTTTAGAAGTGGTGATTTCGGCTTGGCAGACCAAGAGCGAGCTGGACAGCCAAAAAAAATTTCAAGACGAAGAATTGACAGCATTGCTCGAGCAGGATTCGTGTCAAACGCAGGAACAACTTGCAGCAGCATTAGGCGTTGATCAAACAACAGTCTCCAAACGCTTGAAAGCCATGGGAATGATTCAAAAGATGTCACATTGGGTTCCACATGAATTGAAAGACAGAGACGTTGAAAGACGAAAAAACATTTGCGAATTGCTGCTTCAACGACAGAGCCGAAAGGGGTTTCTGCATCGAATTATTACGGGTGATGAGAAGTGGATCCATTACGAGAACCCTAAACGAAAAAAGGCCTGGGTGAAACCAGGTGAACCAGGTCCATCACAACCAAAACGAGATATTCACTGTGCAAAGGTTATGCTGTGCATATGGTGGGATATGAAAGGTGTGGTGTACTATGAGCTGCTGCAACCGGGTGAAACTATGAATGGAGAACGTTATCGACGACAATTAATGCGTTTGAAGCAAGCTCTGGCCAGAACACGACCAGAATGGGAGAACAGACATGATAAACTTATTGTTCAACATGATAACGCTCGCGCACATGTCGCAAAACCGGTCAAAACCTATTTAGAAAATGTCGGATGGGAAGTTTTACCCCACCCGCCGTATTCACCAGACGTTGCTCCTTCGGACTACTACTTGTTCGATTGCATGAACAACGATTTGATTGGACAGCGGTTTACTTCTTCAGAAGATATCGAAACATGGGTCTCTGACTGGATCGCTTCCAAGGATGAGGACTTCTTTCGCCACGGAATCCGTACATTGCCTGACAGATGGGCGAAAGTGGTGGCTAGCGATGGACAATATTTTTCTTAAGGTATTTATGTATTTTGTGTTTGTACTACAGCTTCAATGTGTGCGTACCAACCGCACGAATTAATTCCTAGACCAAATATAATAGAAAAATTGTGTGGTTATGCCTTCTTAAAGTTAAAGTGCGAGAGCACTGTTGCTCAGTGGTACAGCACTTACCTCTGGTGCGTGGGGTCTCTGATACGATTTCCGTTCCAGTAAGTTTGTGGTGGATAACATCGTGTCCATGGGGTTGTCGGGTACTCTCGCTTTCTCTCACATTCTCATCCCATTAATTCTTCTATCACCAGTCACCTGGCCTAGTTCTTCCTAATGGTCGTTTTCCGATTGGTCTTCCAGTCAAGCGTTTCTACTTTCTTCCATTCTAGCTACATGACCCGCCCACCTAAGCCTCCTAGACTTGACGAGCCTAACGATGTTGGGTAGACCATATAAATTATGTAGTTCCTCGTTATGAAGTTTCCGCAATTCCCCATTCCCGTTCCTCTTCGGTCGGAATATTCGTCTCAGGATCTTGTTCTCAAATACTTTCAGTCCATGTTCTTCCCTCAGAGTAAGTGACCATGTTTCGCAGCCATACAGAACAACAGGCATAATTATCGTTTTGTATATTTTAAGCTTCAAATTCCTCGACAGAATTCGCGACGACAAGAGATTTTGAACCGAATAGTAACACGAATTCCCTGCTTTGAGTCGACATTTAATTTCTTCGTGAATATGATTTTCCTCTGTTAATATTGATCCTAGATATTTGAAACTATCCACTTTATCAAAATATTATTTAATATTTTAACGCATCCATAATATGCTGTATTCCGGTCCCGACGAGCTTCCATGTATTTAGTTTTCCCTGCATTTACTTCTAAACCCATGTCTCTGCAAGCGTTTAATAAGATCTCTGCATTTCTTTCTGTTGTTCTCCTATCATCCCCTATTAAATTTACATCATCAGCATATGTCATAACCTGGTGAATCCCGTTCAAGTGTAGACCCTGGTTGCTATCTTTGATTTTCCTTATAGCGTATTCCAGAACGAAGTTAAATAATAATGGCGACAACGCATCTCCTTGTTTCAGGCCATTTTCGACGTGAAAGCTTGTGGACAAAAATTTTCCTACCCGGACTTTACTTTGGGATTCATTTAAACATATCTTAATTAATCTAATTAGCTTTCTCGGTATTCCAAGTTCTGTAAGAACGTTGTATAATGTTTATTTCCTAACCGAGTCGTACGCCTTTCTAAAATCAATAAATAATTGATGTACCGGGGTATTGTATTCTTTATTTTTTCCGAGTATTTGGCGAATGGTAAATATTTGGTCGATAGTTGATCGATTTCATCTAAATCAGCACTGATAATCTCCAATAATTTCATCTGCGTATGGGGTCAGTCTTGCTAACAGAATATTTGAAAGAATTTTATAGGATGTTGACAGAAGAGAAATACCTCGATAATTATTACAGTCAGTTTTGTCGCCTTTCTTGTGAATTGGAACAATGATTGATTCTTTCCACTCTTGTGGCAATTCTTCTTTGTTCCAGATAAGGAGAATGAGTTTGTGTATCTTGTTCCACAATTTTTAGCCTCGAGCTAAAATCAACTCAGCCGGAATTTCATCTACACCCGGAGATTTGTGTTTCTTTAATTTCTTTATAGCGGTTTCTACTTCTATTCGGTTGGGTTCTGGAATATACGGTTCTGCGGTGTGTATCACCTTTTCCCCACGCACACTAGTTTTTGGTTGCGTGTTAAGCAAATCGTCAAATAAATCTTTCCATCTATTTAAGATGCTATCCTTGTCAATGAGAACTGTATCGTCAGATTTCTTTAATATATAAGCACGAGGTTGATAGCCTTTCTTAAATTCGTTGATTCCCTTATACATGTCACGGATGTTTTTAGTTTTACTATTATCTTCAAGTTCCTTAATTTTAGCTTTCAGAAAATCGCGTTTCTTTGTTCTAAAAGTTATGGAAGTTATGATGTCTAAATGTATTTATGAACGTCGCGATGTGGGAATTTTGTACTCTTCACGATTAGGTTTTTGGATGTTGCAAAGTTCACGAGTCTAACACCGTTGTCATTACTTTCCTTATGCAGACTTTCGTTCCCTATAATGGGTTTGAAAATATCCTCTTGTCCTACCTTCGCATTGAAATCCCCTAATAGAATTTTCATATGGTATCGCGGGAGTTGGTCAAATATCCGTTCCACTTCTTCGTAAAAACTGTCTTTTATATCTTCATCATTATCTTCAGTTGGGGCATGTACATTTAAAACAATAAGATCACACCACCGTCCCTTAAGAGTAATAAAAGAAAGTCTATCAGTAATACATTCAACCCGTTTAATTGCTGGTAATATACGTTTATGAACGAAAAACCCTGTTTCTAACTGGTGATTTTTTTTCCTTCCCCGTAAAAGAACGTAAAATTTCCGGAATTCTCAGATACATTTCCTTCCCACCTAACTTCCTGAACTCCTACCACGTCCATCCTGTATTTCTCTAGCTCACTCGTTACGGATTTTAACGCGCCTGCCCTATAAAGACTCCTAATATTCCATGTTCCAAATCTCATGTCCATTTTCTTTTGCTGATGTCGTGCCAAGTTATCAGTCCTTTTCCGAGGCTTTTGTGAATATTTCTGAACAAGTGCTTATTTTTTTTACAGGATGAGGTTGTTAGCCCTATCCAAACCCCCAAGCTGGAGGGCCACTCCTAGTCGGCTGTCCGCGACTGCTTATTCAGTATATTCGCAGTTAACCTCTATATCTAGAGGTCTTCTCCTCGATCCGCAACCTGAGGACGCGCCATGCCGTGGTGACAGGAACCCACGTTACACGGCCTCTACAACATCTAGACCAATATAATTAACAGGGCTTTTATAATCTCCACTTGAGTACTTAATATAGTAACAGAAACTCATTGGAACACGCTTTTGGTATTTACTGTTTTAAAACAATTGTTATAATTTCATTTTACATAACATACATTCAAAATCAGCATATATTGCAAATTTAACTCTTAAACATCGATTATAGTTTTGAAATTCTATTTGATTGTCATATGGTTTCGGAAGTTCTATTCTAACAGCCTTACGTTCTTTACAATATAGCTCACGTTGTTGTAACTGCTCCTCATTTCTAAAATGTTTTAAAAACCTATCGCACAAGTATAAGTTCTCATGCTATTTTATTACTTGACTTCTTAATAATCTTGATAAGTCTTCTATCTGACAATAATGATATATTTTTCATCTCTTACATATAATAAATTAGCATGTTTTCTTGCTTATGTTTCGTGATTTGAAGAGGGTATATATTTCTTGTCATAACTGTAAACGTTAATTGAAATGTTTCTTCTCTTTTCGAACTTTACTATGTTTTGTAATTGTACAGGAAATTCAATCCTATCAAAATACTTATTTTTTAATTATTTAACAAGTTGTATATAGTTGGAATATCTTTGAGGATCTGATTGATAGTCAATAGGTTTTAAGTAACTTGCCACAGAATATAAGGCACATTTATTGTGTTTATTTGGAACATTAATTATTGCTTTCTTATCTTTAATTGGTTTAGGAAGTTCAATATAGGAAGGAGCTCTTAATGGTGCATATTTGTTTAGTCTGATTCCTAAATGTTTAATTGGGTTCAATGCTCATCCTCATCATCTACCTTGAATTCTTCCACTTCTCTACGAAGTCTTTGTTTAGCATGGTATATCTATTCATCTAAGTCAGTTCATTCTAATATTCTCTCGCTTGACGTTTCCAAATTAAATTCTCGTACTTCTTTTTGTTTAATGTTGTAAGGATCTCCACATCACGGCAAAAGCACATTATTAATACAACACGTGTTATTGATTACAAACAATGAAGCAGACGAATAGTCAACAGGGAAGACACCGGAGGAAGCCGAAAGGAGACGGCCGTCAGGAAAGGACCCGAAAAGGACAAATAAAAGAGGGACCACCGAGGGATCTGGCATCAGTCGACCTACTCATCACAACCTATCCTAAACCCTGGAGGCTGCTATGAAGCTAAGGGGTTATCCTAACCACAACTAATTCCTGGAGGCTGCTATGAAGCTAAGGGGATCACCTTAAACAGCCCCGTACCTCGTGAAGTCTTCTATTAGCTGATGTTTCCTAGAACCGAATCCTTGAGAACCCTGGAGGCTGCTATGAAGCTAAGGGGTTACTCGTACAGAACATTATAATCTGCAAACTTGGTCATTATATAGAAACTTGGTTATTAGAACCTTTGTAGACACAAAATACTTAATTTTGTAATAAAATTGGAGAAGGGATAAATCTCGCCCGGATCATTATTTAGTCTCTGCCTATAAATCATTACATGGTGATAGGCTTCGGGAGTTTAGAACAGGGCGCTCTTTTTATTAACTTTTTAGCAGGCACTAAAGAGGTCAACATTCATCTAAGTTCACTATGTATCCTTCCTTTTTTTTCCTTTCCTGAGCGCGATTTATGCTAAAAACAAGATCAGGTAAACAGACATATAAGTCGGGAGGAAATAATACAAATATGACAGGGAATGCATCTAATATACCTTTTGATATGCCTCATTTGACGAAATATTTGGGACACGTGCAGGAGGACCCGGAGAGATTTTTCAAGCTATTTGATCATATGGCAACCATGCAATCATGGTCACCAGCTAAAAAGAAGGAAATTTTGCCTATATACATTCAGGACACGGCATTAGATGTAGTGTTACAACTTAAAAACCAAAATCAACTCGGAACGATGTCTTATGAAACTTAGGTCCTACGGTTATGCCGGTTAGGCTAAAGGAGACGGTGAAGATGAGAAATGAATGAAATGGTGGAATGAAGAAAGTGGGAGAAAACGGGAGAACCCCGAGGAAACCCACGAGCACGGTGTTTGTCCACCACAAAGTCCACACGGCGTGAGCTGGGATCGAACCAGAGACCCCAAGCACCGGAAACGAATGCTCTACCACTTAGCCACCGCGGCCCCCTAATTTGATAACGAATTCGCCCGGTATTTCTTATAATGTTAGTATGTGTATAACCGGAAAAGACATGTATGTGGTAAATTTCATGTCAAAAGAGCAGTAAATATGAACAATAAAGCGAAAATAAAACTATCTTGTACATTTAGCAACATTTTCCCCCCTCATTCTAATTTTCATATTTATAATTATTTTCCTATGAAATTTACCACAAATATACATTTCCCGATTATACACATAGTATCAGTATTAAAAGAACCCTGTAAAATCATTATCAAATTATATTTTTACAAGAAGACAGTTATAGATGTGCGACAATCATTTTGGACATGAACGTACATATTTTTTGCGTGAACTCCGAGCAATCAGGCAGTTACTACCGGATGCGTCAGAAGATCAAAATATCAATCATTTATCCTTGGGATTACAAAGGGATTTTCTTAACAAGATCGCGTTAGAAAGGTTCGAAACAGTAGACGCCTTACGGAAAAAATGAACACCTTTGAAGCCACCAATGACCTTTTAAGAAAAAGAGAGCATGCAGAGCTATGACAAAAATTGCACACGGTATACGGCCAAAATCTTATATCTAACCCAGAGAACATATCACATGTATTACCGACTGAACCATAGAATGTATCCTATACAACAATCATACCACCATACTTATCCTATACAGACGCAACCTGTCACACTACCAATCCACAGTTATGTACCTGCATATAAACAACAATTTAATACCTATCAATCGAATCCATCATTAACGACTTCTCAAACATCAGCACCTAATCTTCAAGAATATCAGAACACGAGTCAAGAACCAAAGACCGTTCCCCATCACGAGCAAAATCCTCCACAACATGATCTATCTACCGTGGCCAAGAAAATTGCAGGATTAGCACTGGTGATAGCACAGACAAGTTATAGAAACCAATCGAAGGATAGAAATCAGGGATACAGGAATAGGAATAATCAATATCATAATAAAGGAAAGAGAAAACAGGGACAAACCGAGAACAGTCAGCAGGCCACATCCACGCAGTATCAAATTTTAGTATGAGCAATATATCGAAAGCGCGGACACGGAGCCTCCAATTGATATAAGCAACCAAATAAAGTGTAAGACCGCCCCATGGGAAGGGGGTCGACAGCCAACAGCATCCGAAACATAAGGAACAGCAAAAAGAAATTAGTGAGAACAATGACATAGCTTGCGAAATTCCTGTGATAGAAAAACAATCAGAACAATTAGCAGAAAGACGAGAAAGCATCATTCTAAAAGACGAAAATAATAGATCGAACATAACAATTAAAACTAAATCAGGACCTTAACAGGCAGTAATTGATAAGGGGAGTACGATATCGGTCTGACCATCCAAATCTCTCCCCCCTGTAACAGATTTGATTCCATTTCAAACAATAGTAAGCGGAATTTCAGGAAAGAATATTTGCTTAAATCGAATAGCACTGACAACATTTAAAGTAGGACAAACAATATTCAGCCATTACTTTCGCATAGTTAATAGGACAATGCCGGTATTTCTAGGAACTTCCCCCAACGTACGCATTCCACCATTGACTTAAACAAGAATATAATTTCTTTAAACGTCCACGGAAGCCTCAGTTACCAGCTGAAAACAAAGAAGCTCTGTCAGCTTTTACAACTCGGATAATAATGCAGCCAAAGCAAAACTCTTTATAGGTGGCTAAGCAAATGACACTTCCTCCGCACTCACACATGTTCGTTCAAGTAGCAGGAAAGAAAAGAATAGCTGATGCGGGATTCTTGTATATATCATTGCTTCCTGAAATACTCGAGAAACATATATTAAATGCTCTTGACCAGAAGATAGATGCAAGCATAATGGTAATTTTAATATCAATTCCTAATAGTAACAGCGTCAATATAAAAAGAAATACCCCAGTGGCAGTTCTTGAGGAAGGGTACGAAATTTCTTTTAACGCTTTAGAAGAACCAAATTTTCTAGAAAATGCGTACCAGTTTAAAATAAAAGAAGAAACTGAAGAACGCTTAAAATACACAGAAGATCTTTTCAATGAAGAGTTCTTTGACGTCAACCCCAACTTAGACGAAAAGCAAAAACAAGCAGTGTATGAATTATTGTTCAAGTATAGGGATGTTTTTACGTATGCCTTTGACGAGATTGGATATTTTAGGGGATATATTCATAAAATTAGAATTTTTAAGTCTGCTGTATTCCACGACCGTTCCCCACCAATTCCAGTACACATCCAGGACGAGGTAGACAAACAGATTCATGAACTTATTAATGCAAAAATAATTAGACTCACAGACAACAATGAATTCAGTTCTTCACTTCTGGTGCTCCGGAAACCTAACACACAAGAATTTTGGATAGTTCTCAATTTACAGAAATGTATCAGCTATACCAAGAATTTATCCATCCCATTTCAATCTACAGAAGATGCTTTAAGCTCCGTAAAGGGAAAAACCTTCATAACAAGTACCGATCTTTCAAGTTCTTATCACCAAATTTTGCTGCATCATAAGAGCCGAAAATATATGACCATCGAGCTCAATCATAACAGAAAGTCATACGAATTTTGGAGGTGCACAATGGGCCATCGGACCTCAAGCCAAAGGTTAAGTATCGCAAAGAGGATGATTTTGGAAGGACTACTAGACAGGATTACAAGTTTTGCAGGTGATAAAATTTCCAGCGCCTAAAGCTTTCCACAGCAGTTACAGGATTTTGAATTACTATCCAAGAAGCTTAGAAAATTTGATTTTCATGCATCACCTAAGATGAAACACACAGGTTACCAAAAGCCTCACGTATTAGGACAGCTCCTTAGTCAAGAATCTATTAAAATATCTCCAGAGATAGCCAAAAAATAAGAAATTTCAAAAATCCCACTACAAAACGGGTACTCAAAAGTTTTGTCGTGTTATGTTAATATCTTAAACCGCATATCAAAGATTTCACACTAAAAATGAAACCTCTCCAGCAATTAGTAACCTCTAAATCTAAATTTAAAGGGACAAAGGAGCATGATGTTCTCTTCGAACAATTAAAAGAAGACATACTACAAGCTCCTTCAGTCTCTCATTTAGACGATTCTCTAGAATTTCGCGTGTGTAATGACAGTAGTCAGATGCAAATAGCAGGAATACTTGTTTGTTATGACCCACAAACTAACACAGGGAAGGTAGCTGCCTACTGTTTATTGAGTTTAATCGAATAATAAAAAAAATCTTGTTAAAGATTATTGTTAATAAAATCTCCATAGTCAATGACAATAAGAGAAATAACTTCAAATGCTGTTTCTGTTGGCCTTGAGTTACCTATCGCTAGAAGTTATCATACATCCCGCTGCATGGCGCTAGTTGTGCCTGTTCGCTCGTCTGGAGTGTGTAGCTAGCGAAATTCGTAACGTTCTAGGTAACCACCTTGGGTGTTGTTCGAACGGAATTTTCTGCGACAGGATAATATGGAGGAGTGAAGTGGAATTGTGTTAATATGTGCTTATAGAGTGAGATTTACGAGTGGTTTGGTTTAAAGGAGAGTTTTGGCAAAACTAACCACAAAATTTAATTTTTTAAAACTAGTTTTGAGACAAAAGGAGAGAAAAGAATGCAATGCAAAATGAAAGATTCGTATTGGTTTGTATATTAGCTTTAAGTAACATTAGAATACTACTCAGTAGGGGAGATATGTATGTTTTGCCCCACTTTGCCCCTCTACCCCCTAACTGCCCCAAAAATTTATGAAGCCGCCACTGACCATTGAACTTTAACACAGAAGGATACCCCCAAGTGAGACTGAATATGCTTTTATGACATTTAAAATCATAAAAACTTACATCTAAAACTTATAACTAAAACTACACTACATATAATTACATCTACTCCTCTTCTATCTTATAATGCCCCCAAGCTAGCGTATTTACACCATCTCGCGCTATATATCTTTTATCGTCCGAGGAATCTAGTGCCAGCTTATGAACGGTTATGCTATATATATCGTGCTTATAACTTCTAATGAGGTTTATATCCTTATACGTTTTAACATTTTTAAATAAGCTTTCTTTATAATCATCAAACTGCAACTCCTTGGCAACTACGCATTTAGTTACTCCTTTAGCTTTTTTCTTTTCTTTATTTTCTACTCTATAAGCATACATCTTTGATCTCAATCCAATAAACTCTGTCATTATCTTACCTTTATTCTCATCTTTCATCTTACCTAATACTTTTTGGTTTATTAGTGGTAGTCCATATATGTTATTTTCCTTGTATTCACTCGTGTCGAACTGGTCAATTATTTCTGCTATATCTTTGTAAAAGTCTTCAGTCTCAATCTCATATATAAAGCTATCGGTGTCCATATAACATAAATCTATATTGTTTCCATATTTCGGCTTCATCGTGTTATAATGAAAATCATACATTAGCAGTTTTGATAGTTCTAATACACTCATACCAACATATATTGGCTTATTAAACGTTAATCGCTCTTTTTTCATATGTATAGCACACAAATTCTCACTAAATATTGTTCTGTAATCAAAGTTAGGTTTAGCAATTAATGCTTCTACCTTCTTAGGATCACATTCTAATTGTATGGGCTGTCTCTTTCTAATATTTTCCATTGTTTTTCCGAATACCGAGTTATTCATGAGCTTATAAAAATCTTTTTCGAACTCATTTTTAGCTTGTGTTCTCATCTCTGTATTTAAATCAATGTATTTCTTTAGCCAGTTTGATTGTTTAAACTCTAATACCCTATGCACTTTCTTCAACCTCATTCCGAGTGACATATAAAGTTTTAAGTTTCTATAGTGAATTACATATCTTTCCTTATTGTAAAGCGTTGTTAATACTTTCGATTGTTTTGAGCCGGGTGGACACATGTTCTCTGGAGCTAATGGTAAATCAGAATGCTTGTTATGTAAATGCTTTGGATATTCTAAATCTACTTCTAATATGTAGCCAGTTTCTGAGTCATCTGGAATGTTCTTTATATCTATGTATGGTTTAACCCACTTAAAGTCTTTATAAGGCATGTATTGACTCATCGCCCATCCATATAAGTTGTTTGCGTCTAGATACGCTAGGTATGTTGAACACTCATCTTTATTATAATCTTGCATATATTTGTTGTTAGCTTTTACATATCTTTTACTACACTGTGAGATTCCTCCTCTTATACCCTTTTCTAACATTAGTATTTTATCATAATCAGTTAACAATTCCAAATTAATCTTAGTCATCTTTAACATTGCATCCCACGATAGACCTGGTGCTGTATAATACCAAGCAGGATCTAATCCATATGCCTTTAAACACACATCTCTAAAGTTTTCAAATATATCTGTTAATTGAAGGACATCTGTTTTGTTATAATGTTCAGTTAAGTCCTCCAATAACTCTAGATTGAATTCTTTACAAACTCGCACATGAAGCTTATGACGTTCAGGGCTCATTTTTTCTCCTGTTAATCTGTTTGTAAATTTGTCTGGAGATAATGGAACAGGTTCTTTCAATTTTTCAAATGAATCAACATAATCAAATGGATAATCGCCCTTTGTAGTAACTAGATCAAGCTTATCAATTGGAAAAAACTTTAATGTTTCTCGAAATTGTTCTGGCTTTAAATTCTTTGTTAGCTCTGCTAAACTCTTTGACATAAATCTAAATGAATCAACAAATCTTAAATTTATTCCATCTTTTTCTGATCCTGCTTTTACATATTTTTCATATGTTATGTACCTTTCCTCATTATTAGCGATCAGTTTAATTTTCTGTGTATCATAAGCTAACTCCTTAATAAACAAATGCGTATCATAGCCAGTTAAGTTGTGAAGAAATACAGGAACAAAGTTGGGATTTTTATAGTTTAAATTGCAATAACTGTGAGCTGCACCTCTAAACTTTCCAGTTAAATGATCATGATCTCTCACCTTAGCTTTGTTTTTAGTTATCTTATATAGACATTTTCTTAACTCATGCTTCCATTCTTCTACTTTTTCACTCATATCATCTTTATCCTTGTAGAACTGTATTTTCTTCTTCAATATATTTATTTTTTTCTCAACAGCTGGTGGTAAGTCATTCAAGTTTTTCTCACATATATGACAAGTATCCGAACTGTTATAAACTTCTATTTCCTCCTCACTAAGCGGGATCATATTAACTACCCTTTTATATATTTTCATAATTTCTATTGCTTCTTTTTGTAACATTTCAATAAATACTTTCGCAGCATCTGGACCTATATAACTAACAGGGGCTTTGTAGTCTCCATTTGAATACTTGACATAGTAACAAAAACTCATTGGTTTATGCTTTTGATATTTTACTGTTTTACTACAATTGTGCTCTATTATTAACTTACATAAGATACATTCAAAGTCAGCAATTATCGTAAATGGAACTCTTAATGATCGATTATAGTTTTGAAACTTTATTTGATTGTCATATGGTTTAGGAAGTTCTATTCTAACAGCCTCATGCTCTTTACAATACAACTCATGGTTTTGCAACTGCTTCTCATTTCGAAAGTGTCTTGTTAAACATCTATCACAAAAGTATAACTTCTCAGTATGTTTTGTCACTTGACTTCTTATTAATCGCGATAAGTCTTTTATCCAGCAAAAATGGCTGTTCTTTTCATCTTTTACATATAATAAATTGATATGAGTTTCCTGCTTATTTTTTGTGATTTGAAGTGGATATACATTATAGTTCTTGTCATAGCCGTAAACATTGATGGAGATATTACTTCTTCTTTCAAATTTTGGAATATCTTTTAACTGTACAGGAAACTCAATACCATCACAATATTTCTTTTGTAGTTCATTAACAAGTTGTTTATAATGAGAGGATCTTTGAGGATTTTTTGAAATGGTTCTATCAATAGGTTTTAAATAACTTGCAATAGAATATAAGAAACATTTATTATCTTTATTTTGAATATTTATTACTGCTTTCTTATCTTTAATTTGCTTTGGAAGTTCTATATAGGAAGAAGCTCTTAATGGCACATACTTGTTTAATCTGATTTGTAAGTATTTAATTTGGTGTAATGTCCAACCTGATCCTCTACCTTCAAACTCTTCCATTTCTCTACGAAGTTTTTGTTTTGCATGATGTATATATTCACTTAAGTCAGTTGATTCTAATATTCTCTCGTTTGATGTTTTGAAATTGTGCTCTTGTATTTCTTTATCTTTAATATAGTCACAAATGAAAACAAGGTTAACTTTAACAGGGTGAAATTTTAATTCCTCTTTGATTTTGTTAATAGCAACTCTTCCACTTGTATCTAAAAATTTTATTGGGTCTTTATATCCGCCTGTGTTTTCGACTTTAATGGTTTGTAAACGCTTCTTGAGTGCTGTTTCTTCTAATTCAACTTTGGTGGGTATACGTGCTGGCTTCGGCTCTTCAATTACTTCTTGTTTAAATGGGAATATATCTCTAATCTGCCTTCTGCTTTGTTCATCGTCATGTTGTTTAAGAAGGTCTATCAATTCTGCTTTTCTTAATCGGGAATATCTTCTGATTCCCCGCTCTTTACATTGTCGTCTTAACTCTATTACAGTAAACTTATTGTAATTACTCATCCTGTTTATTATATAGAAAATCTTCGTTAGTACTCTTCACCGGGTTATTTCAGTTCATTTTCATTTGTCCTAGCACAATGCTTAACATTGTACACCCCTGCTATTGTCTACATATTACGCGTTGTATTAGAACACGGCTTTTATGGGATTAACCCATCAAAGTCACATATACACATTTAAAACTGAATCATTTTTGTAAGCTTACTCATCATCATCATCATCATCATCATCATCATAATCATCACTACCATATTTGTATTCATCATCACTACTCAAATCAGATGTTTTTTGTCGCATTACTAATAACTCTTTTTCCTTTAACAGTATTTGCTTCTCTAGTAGTGTTGCTAAGAGTTTAAGATCTTGATGAATTAGTTCAAGTCTATCATGTAATAAATCAAAATGTGCTTCCATATTTGTTATATAGAAAACCAACAAAAATGTGGTTGTGGATTAACGCGGGGGCATTGATTCAACGTTCCCCTTTAGATGTGAGAAAATACTTAACAGATAGGGAGCTCTGATCGATGCTACCAAAAATATACCAACAAAAATGAAATAAATTTTAAAAATCTAAGAATAAAAACAAACATGACTAGTGCTAAGGAAATATTATCCTACAAACCTGTATTTGATTGTGTATGTAAATATTTAGATATTGGTGGTTATAATGATAAAGACAAAATAAATTTTAGCGTGTCCATAGGTATGTTAGATCATTTGTTCAAGAAAGCCACTAAAGAAAACAACTCATTTCTTACACAAAACATTCTCTATGCGAACGTTATGAACTTGTCATATGAAATATTAGATTCACTGACTGATGAACAATGGCTATCTATAGGCCATGATGATTATGAGGAGGAATATAACTATGAT
Source organism: Thermobia domestica (assembly GCF_964235325.1). Taxonomy (NCBI): domain Eukaryota; kingdom Metazoa; phylum Arthropoda; class Insecta; order Zygentoma; family Lepismatidae; genus Thermobia; species Thermobia domestica. The sequence continues at coordinate 132,816,291 of NC_137470.1, read as the reverse complement.
CACATTACAGAAGACTTCATACGTAAATATCTGCAGAAAGTTAATTTGAGTGAAATATGTTTATGGAAAAATTTATCGGAAGAGTTTATAAGAGAATTAGCTGATAAAGTTGACTGGGAGATTATTTCAGGAAGCCAAGACTTATCAGAAGACTTTATCAGAGAATTTGCAGATAGAGTTGATTGGAAAGAAGTATCGTATCACCAAAAGCTATCTGAAGAATTTATTAATGAGTTTATAGATAAAGTTGATTTTGATGCTATATCTTACAAAAACGAACTCTCTGAAGCCTTTATACGAGAACATGCAGATAGAGTTAATTGGTGGTACATATCTGGAACTAAACAATTATCAGAAAACCTTATAAGAGATTACGCTGACAAAGTAGATTGGGAAATGATTTCAATGTCTCAAAATTTAACAGAAGAATTTATTGCAGAGTTCGAAGGTAGAGTTCATTGGCGTAACATTTCAACTTATCAAGACCTATCTATAGACTTTATATATGCATTTAGACATTTTGTGGATTGGAGAGCTATAATAAGAAAATATCATAATAATCCCAATTTAGGTGATATGTTGAATGTAGCATTCGCTGTTGCAGCAGAGGGTTAATGCATAACTAATTATCTTTTATGGCTATTATACCATAAAAGTTGTATGTTTGAAAGGGGTCCAGTGCTGGTAGACCCCCAGTTGTAACCAAATCTTCTTCTGGTAGGGATGTTCAAAAACTCATTACCTTTACCTTTACAAATCTCTTATACTCAAAAACAAATCCACAACAAACTCATCGTCGTATTCTCCTTCAATATCCACGTGACAACCATACGAAACAACACAGCTGTATTTTTCTTTGACTTTGTTTAGGAGGTTGACTGAGTTTGGATCTTTGGTTTCTGATAACACTGACATTCTTGGGTACTTTTCTTTAAGACACTGAAGTCTTGCTTTGATGTTTCGCTGCTGAACCCTTCCAACCCAATATTTGTATGACTCGTAACGCCTAACCTGATCGTGTTTGTCTGTGTCGTACTTGTCTACTATGTCTTGAAGCTGACCAGCTGTGAGGTTCTTTTTAACGATGATCAACTTGTGTACCTTACTTGGGTCTTCTGTGTGTTCTGCTGCTATGGTCTCGAGCTTTGTTATCTCCCTTGCTTGTTCTTCGTTACGTATTTTTGAGGTCGGACATTAGCTGTTCTACTTTTTCAACTCTTGCTTTTAGGGCGGTTGTGTTTTGTCGAAGCTGTTTAAAGTAACTATCCATAGTACTCATATTTATTATATAGAAAATCTTTATTTTTAACTTCATTTTCGTTACCAGCTAGCCGACGCCAGATATCCCGCACCGGCTTTGATTTATGTAAGAGACCCCTGGATGGTTTTGTTTAACGCTTGAAATTGTACTTTGATGGATTAAACCATAAAAGTCGTAACTTTAATTATCAGATAATAACTGATCATACAAGCGATCTATACTGTTAACCAATTCTTCTTCTGATAGTGATGTCCAAAACTCATTACCCTTACCTTTACGAATATCTAGTTCTTGCTGCATTAGGTTGAATAGCTTAATACTGTTAGGATCTCTAAACTTTTCGTATATTATTACATGATTCGGATATTTTTCTTCTGCTTCACTAAGAGGCTTGTATAGACTTCTCTTTTGACATCTGATAGCATAATAAGGGAAAGGATCATTAGGTTTGTTCTTCTTATATATGATTAGGCAATTATCTTTTGAAACATCATCTGTATATGGTGCTGCAATATCTTTTAAGCTCTCGTTTCGAATTCTCAATCTCTCCATTGTTTGATCTATTTCTTCTACTCTTTTTTTGCAACTCTTCATTGTCTTGTTGATAGTGTCTAAATTCCTGAGTGAAGTAATTAATAATAATTTCATTACATTTAATATAAAAATCTGGTGAAACCCATCTTGCTATATCAAGTATTAACTCTTTCGGAACATATGTTCCTCGTATAATACCTAATTGCCCACCTTTAACAATCTTAAAGTCATCCCCACGAAATCGTTGCAATGACTTTATATAAGAAATTAGCTCTTTAGATTGTTTATTTTAATACGAGCGCTGGAAATATATGTTATGGGGGTATCGTTTCATTATCCCCTTATCTCGTTCAAACTATCCTTTTATGGCATAATAACCATAAAAGACGAACATTTATATTTACACTACAACATTACTCTTATCTATCCAACTATTATGCGAATCATCAAACCCTAGCCATTTAACATATACTTTGTCACCTTTCTTTCTCAACACCTTTTCCACCAAGTATTCATCTTTATGCCTCGTCTTTAATAGTTCTGGTTCGTAAAATCTACCTTGCACACCCTCTTCTTCTAAATCTTTAATTCTATATGTAGGCGGATTAGATGGAATAACTTCACTAATAACAAATACTTCTGTTGACCAATTAGGTGTATATCCTTTCTCAAATAACCCTTTCGATTTACTTATACGAACATGATCACCTAACTTGTATTTGGGCTTAACACGCTTATATTCTTTTTGATACACTTTCTCCAATATTGTTCGCTCATTCTTCTTATTAACTTCTATAGGTTTTAAACCAATTGTTCTATGAATTTGATGATTATACTCTTTAACTAGTGTTGGTAATATCTCTATCCATTTGTAGTTCCCTTGTGTCGTGAACCTTTTCCACATGTTCTGCTTAAGTGTTCGATTAAATCTCTCAACAACAGAAGCTTTCTTACCACTATAGGTTGAGTAGTGATTAATCTTATTTTCATCCATCAACTTCTTAAACTCTTTATTGTAAAACTCTTTACCTTGATCTGTTTGTAAGTTACTAGGTTTTCTCGTTCTTAATATGGATTCGAATGCTTCTGTAACATTCTTCCCACTCTTATCTTTAACAGGAACAGCAAACGCATATTTCAAGAACACATCTATAGTCGTTAGCAAATACTTATAACCTTTATTGATTTTGGAAACGCCTTTTAATACTCCGCTATCCATTTCTACAAGATCAGCTTGCCAAAGATCATCGATACCTTTTATAACTACACTTAATCTGTCAAAGTTTTTTCTAGATGGTTTGTGAATTTCTTCTATAATGTCTTCTCTAACACCTTTACCTTCTTCTAGTCAATCAGGCTTTTTAACGAATTGAGTTTTAGTAATACCACATACAGAACAAATACCTTTCTTTAGATATCTTCCATTCTTTGCTTGTTCAATTCTAATGGTATCTTTCTTCGTATCTGTCACTTTCTTACACTTAACACAATACATCCTGTTTATATTATAGAAAATCAATAACTATCGCTGTTCAATATTATACTATAAACATTCTCACCATCATCATCACTATCTTCGTCTTCTCTTTCTACATGCATAAGAAGCAATAGTAATTTACCATGTTTCAGATCAGAACCTTTAGATGGTCTAATTGCCAAATTATCATTTGTATTAAAGTGCAATGGAAAAGTTTCAACTAGAGAATCATTTAAATATAGATCTATATAATACGTATTGTAAGATGACTCTATATGCATTAACCTACCTTTATAAAGAAATTTGTATGTGATAGAGAGATTATGTATTAAAAAGAACGGAGTTTCAACATTTTCTGATATCAATCGACTATGAAGCTCTATAACATAACTCCTTTTGATGAAGTTAAGCTCTTCTTTCAACATAGCAATATCTTTTCTCACAACTGCATTATCTAACTCTGGTGTCATTTTAACATTACCAAAGATATCCATATTTATTATATAGCAAACGTCTTTAGGAAAGCTCTCTTTCAATGTATATCACAACAAACAATAATTGTCCTTCTTCCATAGCAGAATTTTTATTTGGTTTAATCGTAATTATATCGTTCTTCTTAAAGTCAAAAGGTATCTCTTTAATCAAAGTATCACCCAAATATATATCTAGAAAGTATTTATCCAAACTTAAGTCCATGTGCATTATTTTTCCATTATAGAGAAATTTGTAACCGTTAGAGAGATTAAATATTCTAAAGATTGGCTCCTTAACGTTTTTAGCTCTTAATCGATATACTAGAGGCATGGTTTCTTTCTGCATAACCAGTTTAGTAGTATCCATCCTAATCTTTTGAAAATCTTCTTTCTTTATGTATGTGTCTTGTAACGTTTCTAATGCATCTTCAAATCGTTTTCTATCGTTCTCTAATTGGGCTTCTATTGACCTAAGTTGACTTACGCTAACAATATCATTTAAATTCTCCAACAATTTTAATTTTTCTTCACTAATATCAACATCGCCTTTTCTATCTTTAACATTACCAAATATATCCATACTCATTTATTATACAGAAAATGTCCATCCTAATTTTTCAAAACATTTCTTTAACATCTCTATTTGTCTAGGTGAGCGTTTAAAATCAATATCAACATGAACATCGTGCTTTCTCAACAGATAGTGCAATACACATTTCAAGTTAATAAACAATGCTCTTTCCGGATACAGCTCCCTAAAGACCTCGTGTAAGTTTTCAAAGTCGTCTATAAGTGTTTCTTCCATATGTCGTAAGTTTAATGGTTTTTGATCGGTAAGGTGATGGTGTATTAAATAGACATCATCATAATATTTTGTGTATTTGTTTTTCTTTAGTACTTCTAGAACATCTTTTGTTGATATTAAATCTCTTGGTATATCTCTAAGTTCATCATTTAACACCTTGAGCACCTCTTCGGGAATAATTCTATCCTGTAAAGCTTGCAAACGAGATAGCTGTAACTTAAATCTTTTTATAGTATCATACCATGATTTTCGTACGCAAGCAGCTTTCGTTTCTTCACAAGTACTGTAAACCCAACCACTCTCTACAGAACAATCGTCACAAATGTAACTACTCATACCTTTTGTTAATGACTTACTATCACAATAACTGCATTGTAATGGCCTAGACCTATAACTCGACAACAAGTCCTTTAAGATAATTATTGGACGTAACTTTCTCAACTCTTCTTCCGTGTACAAAACTTTTGGTATTAACCTTTTCCATAGATCAATAACATTGTATACGTTGTTTTTATCGTTTAAGTCTATCTCGCTAACATCCTGAAAATACTGATAAATATTATATCTATCTAGTGCATCTAGTTCATCCTCATGCTTCTCAAAATAATCTAAAAATCTATTATGTATAGCTTCCATATTTATATTAAAGCAAAACTTTTATGGATACAAACCATAAAAGCGTTTAATCATTTTTAATCATATACATAACGTCACTAAAAGAATACCCTTGATTTAGAAGATTTAAAACCTTAACACAAAGATGACCGCATATAACTGAGTTAAAGTCTTGTATTCGTTCATCATTGTAAAATAAGTTTTCGGTACCAAGATATTGTACCAGTTGTTTAGGAGGCACACCACCATAAGAATCGAACACGTACTTTATGTTGAATTCTTTCCAATAGCATATCCAATGAGTACCAATGTTTTTTGATTTATCAAGGTTAACTACGCCGCACTCATGTACATAAGGTTTTTGTGGAAGTTCATCACTCATAAATACACCTCTAAATCGTTTTATCTTTAGTTCTTTAGCCAACCTCTCTATATCGAAGTTGGTCAATGGTTTTAGTTTTTTGACTTCTTTGGTTTACCTGCTCCCTGCTTTTCTTCCATAGCCATATTGTGCCTTTTTTGTTCTTCAAGTTGTTGTTTATTCTTCTTAGCATCCAGTACAGTTTTAGTAATCGCTGCTGCACCACCTGCTAATGAGCCAACTGCTCCTAAAGCTGCTAGAATGGCTGGAATTGTAAAGATAAAACCGCCAATATGCTCTTTCTTAATCTTTTTCATTTGTGCAGTAGTTAAAGTTAAATCCATTCCTTTACCTTCTTTAATTTTCTTGGCTTTATCGTTAAGTTGTTTCTTTGTTAATACATGATCAATATTTAAATCCTTTAGTTCGTTATAAGGAACACTAAACATACAACCTTTAATAGAACACATCTTCCTATTTATCTAAGAGAAAATCTTGGTTTGCAAAAGTACAGTTGTTGTTGCTCCACCAAAATCAATTAAGGAATCATTCTCATCTGTTATCCTTATCTCAAAATTATCAACCTTGTCTTTGGATACAGGGAAAAATAATGGATAAGTAGGCTCGTAAATAATACTATGTTTGAACTCGGCATCTGTTTTGAATGATGCTATAATTCCTGTTTCTCTATGTGTGTATTCTGTATCTTTAACAAACATGCCATCTGCTATATTGCAGTGAACATTTATAGTATCAAACGGATGAAACTTTGGCAACTTACTTCCAATATGTGTTTTGTTCTTTTCTAAAACTTCATAAAACTCAAATCCAAGAACAGTACCTAAGTTTCCCATCTTAATATCAATATCACCTGTTTCTATTTTTACTCTATTTGTTATATGATCCTCTTTTAACGTTATGTTTATGGAGCGAGATTTTAAATACTCATTAAGACTGTTTAAGCTGTATTGTCCATTTGGTATACGAACAGATTCGCCTCCATACGTAAACCGCGCATTATGTGTAACGTTTGGTGTCAGATATGTACTGTAAAACCCAACTAGTCCTATACTTAAATAGTTGCTCTTGTTGTCTAATTCGTAATGGAGCTTCTTCTTTAAAACAGAAGTATCACTCGTTAGCTTAAATACCTTAGCCATTTATTATATAATAAATGAATGAGTTTGATTTACTTAGAGATATTCCAAGAGAGAAAGTAATCAAGTTAATAGAAGATGTCATTCGAAAGTTAGAATACAGTTTAAAGAAGAAAAAGAGAAAACTACGAATTGTTAAATATGCATACTACACTTTGGTCGCGTTATCGGTTATACTTTCTGCAACAACTGGGTTTATTAATATTTTTATACCTGTAACAATTTACTCAATATTAACAACGTCTCTTGCAACTGGAAGTGCTATAATAACAGGTTTGTCTTCGAAGTTAAACATAAGCAAAAGAAAAGACGAGTATAAAACCATTGTCACTTGTATTAACTCATTTAAAGAACAGTTAGAGATGATAATAACATTGAATGGTGAAATGGACAACGAATATATAAAAGATACGTTACTTAAGATCAGAGAACAACTTAAAGATATAAGATCATAAGATTTGCCCCGCTGTATTCGGAGGTCCAAAATGTTCTTAAGGGTGAGCAAAACGCTCACCCTACAGTTCATCCTCAAACTGTTTGAAAGGGGGTCCAGTGCTGGTGGACCCCTGATTTTCTCTATAATAAATGAGTAAGAAAACTATTAATTGGGATGTAAAAGAGATTATAAAAGAAACAACAGCTAAGAAAAGAAATGGAGAGCTTATACCTGATGATGTTCGATGCCTTATCGTAGGTTCGTCGGCGTGTGGTAAAACGTTTTTGCTATTTAACTTCTTATTACAGCCAGGTTGGTTAAACAATAATTACTTCTACATATATTCTAAAAGCATGAATCAGCCAAAGTATGAGCAGTTAAAAGATCGATTTGAAAAGGCAGAACTAAAGTTTAAGAAGCAAATAGCAACGTTCTTAAGCGGTAATGATTCTATTGTACCTATTGATGAATGTGAAAAATACTCTGTTGTTGTGTTTGATGATTACATTTTGGAGAATCAAGATACTGTTAGAAATTACTTTACAAGAGGTAGGCATAGACATTTAGACTGTTTCTATCTTGCACAAACATATTCAAAAGTACCTAAACAGCTTATAAGAGATAACGTCAACTTCCTATGCATATTCAGACAAGATGATACTAATCTTAAGCATGTGTATAATGAGTTTGTTGGGGGAGATATGTCTTATGATAAGTTTAAAGAAATGTGTTCAAAATGTTGGCAAGAAGATTATGGTTTCATAGTAATTGATATGACAAGGAAGGTAAACAATGGTAAGTATAGGAACAAGATAAAACACTTCTTGAACGTTTAATGTTTATTGACGTTTTACGTTTTAACGTTTGACGTTTATTGACGTTTATTGACGTTCTTTGACGTTCATTGACGTTCGTTCGTTCGTTTGCTATACAATAAATGGATGAGAAAGAAATTGATAAGAATATTAAGTTGAAGGAGTTCTTGATAAAGGGCTTCAAATCTTGGAAGAAAGAAAGAGCAGGTATATACGATAAATTTAAGACACAAGAGCAACCTGTAATTGATGCTATTCAAAACTTGGGAAGTGAGATCAAAGAAGTAGCAGAACAAAATAAAAATCTAATAACTGAACTTGTTCCAGTTGCACATAAGACGGCTTCAATAGATCCCAGTCTACTAGAAACACCTAAAAAGATAACTTATGATAGTTCTCCAAGTAGTAGTGATACGCCTATAACGGGAGAAATAAAACAAATGAGGAAACAAATTAAAGACAAAGTGGAAGGAGTAGAAACTTTAACAACAGCACAGTCATTTGGTAAGATTGCAACGAAATATTATAGTAAAAGAAATGATACTGTGTTTGGAATAAGAACTGTAGAAGAAGATGGAAAAATAATAAACAAGATAGGAAATTTGGAAGTTAAAGTGAATGGCGATGATTTGATAATTAATGGTAAAACTTATAAAGGAACAGAAGGTCTATGGGAATTGTTAACGACGAATACTAATAAAACCATCGAAGATTATGACGATGACGATTTTGAACAGTACAAGGAAATAATAATAGACTCAGATGCTGCCTTCCAAAAATATAATCGAGATAAAAAGGTAGCATCTAGTAGAGGTTCAAAGTACATTAATATTATCAAGCCTATTTGGGATAATTATATTAAACCAACTTTACCCCCAACTCCTAAAAAGAACACAACACCTAAAAGGACTGGTGAAGGAATTAAACAATATACAGAGATACCTAAAGAATATGTATGGATGGATGACGTGAGAAAGCTTATAGATAGGCTAATTGTTATAGATGGAGAAGAAAAGGCTGGAAATGATAACTTTTACAATGAGAAAGTAGGTATAGTGAGTATGATTAATAATAAGCTTTCACAGTTTATTCCTAATGATCCAAAATTTATAGGTTATTTGATTAAGATCTTAAATACGTTACCACCACGATTCTGGAATGATGAGAAGCTTGGAAAAGGATTAGTAAATGATTTGATTAATAAACTCCCATTTGAATTACATATTCCAGGTTTTAGATTTTGCGGGCCTGGGACTAAGCTTCAAGAAAGGTTAGAGAGAGGTGATGAAGGTAATAACCCATTAGATGAGGCTTGTAAAGAACATGATATATACTACAGAGACAATAAAGATGCAGAGTCAAGACATATTGCAGATAAGGAACTGGAAACTAAAGCATGGAAAAGAGCATTTAGTAGCGATGCGCCAATTGGTGAACGATTAGCTGCTTTTGGAGTTGGTACTGCTATGAATGCTAAGGTTAAGTTGGGATGGGGATTATAAAAGCGGTGAATTGGCGCTCTTAACTTCTGAAAATTTTTCCTCGGTCGACTTTACGACAATGCTAATATTTATATAGCTTGATGGTGTTTACCATAAAGCGTTGTTTCAAGATTTTCTTTATAATAAATGGATAGTATTGAGAGCTATGAGTTACAGAGTTTTAAAGCTAACGCAAGAACATTTAATAATTTGAATGAAGCTAACAAAGATATTGAGTTCGATTTCAACGTGGGTGATGGGTTCGTACATCCACACAAAGCAGATTGTCATATGACTTTTGAAGTTGTTGGTGCATCAGTTGGAGGAACATTTGGCGCAAACGATACTATAAAACTTGTAGATAACTTCTTCCCATTCTTCTTTTCTCAAATTGAGGTTAGAAAGCATGGAGTTGTTATAGATAAGATCGAGCTACCTGGAATAACATCTACAGCTGTCGGAACATTAAAGATTTCCAAGCCAGAAGTTATATATTTAAAACAAGCAGGATTTGAAACAGATGATAAACTTGGTCTAAGAAAGGACTTTAGTGTTTTGTACCCATTAAGATTAATTCCAGGTTTCTTAAGTGATTACAAAGAGGTTATGTGGAAAGGTGGATTGAGAATAACATTTACAAAAGCTAACAACAATAACGATGTTTTGTACAAATGGACTGGATCGGGAGCAGCTCCTCATGATGGAAAAATAACAATAAAAAGTATGGAGATAAGAATGCCTATTGTTGAATACGAGTCTAATTACGAAAACAAGTTAAAGTTGAATATTCTTAAAGAACCAAAAATCATGTTTTCATTCCATACTTATCAATGTGTTCAGAAGACTGTTGTAGGTTCTTTCTTGGAGTTTGATGTTACTACTCAATTTAATTCTAGACAATTTGATATGCCTGATTTCGTAGTTGTAAAGTTCCAAACTGATAGAAGTGGCAAACAAACAACAGATGCAAGTAAGTTTGATCATTGTAAGGTAAAGAATATCTATCTTAAGAATGGGAGGAATGAGGTATTTCCAAAAGAATCAAGAAACTTAGATATTGCTAACAAGGATTATTTTAAGATGTATGAAGATTATACTGCGTTTAAGAGAATAACATGTGGCAACACCGAAATGTACTATGACCCTAAAGAGTTTATAGATAACAGACCAATGTATGTGAGTAATTGTAGTAAGAGGAAGAATGTATCGGTAAATGAGAGAACAAACATAAAGATTGTTGTAGACTTTGCAGAAGCTGTGGCTGCTGATACTATATGTTATGCGATTTTAATTGGGCGAAAGAACTTTACATATGCTCCCAAGAATGAGAAAGTAGTAGAAGAGTTTTAGATAGTTAACAAAATATCAACGGACATATAGAGATTTTAAGGGTGAGCGTTTTGCTCACCCCTTACGGTTCAAGAATCTGAGAGCCAGTATCACTGACCCTCACTTACGAAAATGATTAAATATTTTTGGTGAAGATAAAAATTGAAGAATGATTTTCTATATAATAAATACAATGGCAAAACACGTTGATTTTTTAAACAAGCTTGGAAGTCTTGAACAAAAAGAGGTTATTGGATTAAGAGAATTAGAATTAAATACAGAATATAAGATTGTGAAAATGGAAAAGATTAAAACTAAGTTTGGGAAGAGCATATTAGCTGAGTGTGAGAAGTTCAAGGTTTTTCTTCCACCTAGATTTACAAAACACTTAACAGATAAAATGATTGATGAGATCGCTAAAGATGGAATAAAAATCAAATACACTGGTCTAAAAGGTAACTATCCAACTGTTGAGTTCTGTATGTAAATCCAAAAATGAACGAAAATGAACAAAAATATGTTGTCAGAAGTAAAAAAATGGAGTGTTTAGAAATGGATCCCCAAAAGAAGTTCATTCTTACTAATAACTTCAATGTAATTGTGAAAAATGTGCAAACCGAAGTTCAAGTAGTTTTTGATATTAACGGTTGTCTATTCAGCTTGAATTACGATCAGTGGACAGAGTTTAAGAAGTCATTGTTTCCTATAGAGAACGAGGTTAACAGAAGGTTCCATTATGAGTATCCGAACTTGTAGTTTTAAGTTTTTTCTAAGTGTTTTATGGTAATAAAGCCATAAAACTGAGATCTTTGGATATACACAATGCATAAGGAGAAGCAGTACTTTTGAATGTCATTCGAATTTTAAAGATACATGTATAAATAAGAGATTTATTTGAGTTTTTGTAATTATATCCTTAGAGTTATGCAACCTACAATACATTCAAAAAATTTTCAATTTATTTCTCTATTGATTGACGTTTGAATTTTGAAAATCGGTTATTATTTGACAATGTTACAGCCAATTCAAAATTTCGGGAATTTTTTACGGGTTTATTTTTGAGTTTTCGGGAAAATGTTATTCTTTAAAAAAGTCTTAGAATTTTATGTAGATTATGCTAGTATTTTTTATTTTTCAAATTTATGAATTTTATTTTTTGCAGTGTTGCAAACTTAGGACCAAATTTGTTACTAGACTTAGTGATTTTTTAATTTTATAGGTTGGCAACACTTATGGGTCTGCCAAACACTAATTGCCAAAAATTAAATATCAACCCTCTATCTCTTATAGGAACCAAGATATCCACAATTTTCTTATTGTTCGTTTTAAATTTGCCGGGCAGGCGAATATACTCAAGCAGTTACTCACCTACTCAATAGATGACGTTACATATCACTTAGTTTATCACTTTGCTAATAGATGGCGTTACTTGTAGAAGTATTTGTTCATATATAAGGCCCGATTTTCACTTAATTTCTTGAGCGTAGTGTTAGCCGAGCTCGCTCGCTTGCAGTCTGGCCAGCTGTAAGTAGTTATCGGCGTGGACGTCGCAGGTTCGAGTCGCCTCCAAGCCAGAAGAAGGATTTTCACTCTCTCATCTATAAGCAGCAAATCAGATTGAGTTGACGTGAATGGAGACTAGCGCTAGTCGGAAAAAGAAAACGGAGGCACAAGAGAAGCAGCAACAGAAAGAGAAACGGAGGCACAACAGAAGCAGCAGCAGAAAGAGAAACAAACAGAAAAAGGAGCCTGAGAGGCAGCCAAAAGCAAACCAAACAAACAAATAAGAGAAAGGCGTAAGTCCTCTCAGGTCCACCTGTGCACAGGTTTTGCTGCTTTTTACTTTGAAAATTTATTTATGTTATAGAGTTTTTATGATTTTAAATGTCATAAAAGCATATTCAATCTCACTTTGGGGTATCCTTCTGTGTTAAAGTACAATGGTCAATGGTAGCTTCATAAATTTTTGGGGCAGTTAGGGGGCGGAGGGGGAAAGTGGGGCAAAACATACATATCTCCCCTACTCTACTCTAATTCTGTTTCTTCATTCATATTGTCTTGTCTTTGCAAAGGAAGAAAAAATAAAAATAATAAATTTTGATAAGCCCATGTCTTTAGATTTAACAGCTACATTTGAGCTGAGTTTGCTGTTTGATATCTTATTGGAAATAATTTTTTAACTTTTAAATTAAAGGCAGCAAACCATAAAACAAATATTCTAGGACGTTAGTAGCTTTATTATTGAGTGAGTTTTATGAACGTATTTCCTTATTGTTCTTTGGTCTAGGGATTTTATACTTTTCGTTACCTGTCAAATAAAACTTGAAAGCTACTTGTCCCTCCTATTGAGATTTGATTAACAGACTTAAGTGAAGTCGAATGCTATTTAAATTTCTTATGTTTCATGTTATTGCATTTATTCTTATTATAATAAAGTTGTTATCTGTTTTGGGAAAATGGGCTTGTAATTGCTACTATAACTGGTAACCTGCTTTACAGCCAACGAATATACGCGCTCACCCTACGTGTGTCCTTTAATTTTCCGTGTGGTTGTTTTGTATAGAATAATTTTTGGATTAATTTTTAATTCTAAATACTTCAGGGTACAAAATAACGAGTACTGAGAATTTCTGGAGGCATATATTATATATGTGTGTTTATTACGATACACATATATAATTAATAAAATTACCTAGAACGTTATAAGTTCTTGCTTGGAATATGGTACAATATTACAAAAGAAGTAATTACAGGAAAATTAAATGTTAATGTACCTATTGCAACGGATATGGCAGTTTGCTAACTGTTTGAAATGATCAGTTATAGGAATGGCTTGGGAATGTTGGAGAAGAATTCATTGTAGTTAATGACAGATGACAGTAACTATAAAATTCCCCATAATTGTAATTGTGTATATATACGTTTGTCTAATTCTCTTTTCTCCGTTATTTGGTTTTGAAAAATGAATAGTAAAATGGCTCAGTGTAATGAAAGGAGGGCTGGTTTTGTATATGAAAATGATCAGTCTAGCTGGAGTAGCGACGAATATTTGAGATATCATTATGAGAATCCTTTATTTGGTAATGAAGCTAGTAGTAGGCCGAATAATGAGTGTGCTTCTCCAAATATGGGAAGCGGAGCTCCAAATATACGAGGGGTGGAAGGACAGTAAATGTACCTCCAGTAACCCATAATTTCAGATTTATTTTTTCGAAGCATGCCTCCGACGGTATGTATAAGGTTCTAATGGAAGAAATTAATAATCTACCCGTGATAGATGGTTCGAATACGGAGTTAACCTTTAAATTTTTGATACGATTAGACAGTTTTCTCAGGGGACGGGATTTCCCATTGGATTTAATACTTATCGCCTGTCTTTTTTGTACGAAAGGGGAAATTCAGGAGATGGTGCAATCTCTAATTGGAAGTTCCCTCTCGTGGGAGACAGTTTGTAGAAGAATAATTTTGCGCTTTATCTCTACTATGGCTAGAACTCAGTACATGAAACTTTATTTCTATACTACTATAAGTGAAGAAGAGACACTTTATGACCTCATTGATTCTATATTATCTATCATTAATGTCCTTGATATGAATTTTGATGAAAATACTATTTGTAATCTAATTGTGAATATGGCTACGAATTTTTAGTAGAACATGGTCTTCCTACTACCTTTGAAAATTTATTAACTTTAGCTGCTAGATATGATGCCTTATTTTGGTATAAAGCAGATTATTATAGGTTAAGGAACCAAAACACTGGGGACAAACGAGACCAGGTGATATCCAGGAAACCTCCCCATATGTTAAATGCTTGTAGCATGCGAAGTCAAGTACTTCAGCTACCAAATCAAAAATGTTATGTTAATCAACCTTGTGATCAATATTCTAGTTATAAAGGAGACATTGCCGGTGAATTAAAAATGAGTGATAACTATCAAGGCACAAAAATAAATTATTCTTCGTTTGGAAATACGAGGAAATTTAAGAGTTCTTATAATATTTCTGACAGTTTCAATAGAGAACAAGGTGCTCAATCCCAACCACTGTTAACTGTAAAGGATAAGAAAATAGGAGATTCTACAGAACCTGGTATGCCTTTATCACATGGAAAATTGTTAAAGAATTTAATTTCTGTATTGATATATATTAAAGGTAAAGCTGTACCTTGTTTAATAGATACCGGTAGTAGTAATAATTATATTAGTGAACGTTATTTTCAAACATTTACGAACTATATGTCGTTTGAAAGTGGAGAATGTGAATTTACGAACCACGGGTCTAGGAAACACGCAAATTTTTGTTAACCTGAGAGTGTGTATTTATTTTCGAATATGACGTCAGCAGTTTTCTGAACTGTTGTATATTATTGACTCTGATGATTTTGATATCTTACTGGGAAACTGTTTTCACACACAAAAAAATACTGTGCTATCATAGACATACCTAACAACACATATAGAGTTCAAAATAGAAAGCTTAGCGTTCCTATTCAAGATGCCTCTCAGTTGTCTACGGAAACTTCTCGCTCTTCCCTGTTTATTTCTAGGGGAGAGGATCGTGGAAGGCAACCAGCACGCAACCTAGGTTCGCTGAAAGTATCGTCTACCCCTAGTACTTCTACTGGTAATTATGTACAATCGCCTGATTTTCTGGAAACTGCTGCATCCACGTCCAAGGGAGTTGTTCCTAAAGAACCAGATCCGGAGTTGGAGAATTATTATGACCATTCTGTTCTTCATCCAGAAGGCATAAACCGGGATTAAATACAAGGTAATTATAAGGTTTTGCCTGAACTTTTACAGTTGGATCCTAACTTACAGATGTATGCTAATGTACTTTTAGAAAATTATAAGGATGTAATTACCCAAAAAATTGGTCGTGTTAAAAATTTTGAATATAAAATAGAAGTAACTGATTAGATGCCAATTAGGCAATAACCTTACAAACTTCCTCCGTTTAAACAGAAAGAGTTAGAACAATTTATTGAACAACTTGAAAAGGATGATATAGTAGAAAGGGTAGAATTTTCCCCTTTTACTTCTCCCTGCTTTCTTGTCAAGAACTCAGATAATAGTAGACATTGATCGTGGCGTATGGCGAAATTAATGAACGAGTTATTTGAAATAACTTTCCGTCACCTAGCATGGAGAATGTCATTTCTATGATTTCTAATCATAGTTTATTTAGCAAAATTGATTTCAGATCCTCTTTTTTTAATTCCCCTTGACAAAATTCAGTCGTCCTTATACAGCATTTGTTAGAAAACTAAAATTTATGAATTTAAGGTCTGTACAATGGGGTTTTTACTAGTCCCTTTGTATTGAGTAATTTGATGATTAAGGTACTTGATGGGTTATTGGTAAAAATCTAGATATATTCTATGATGATATTCTCCTGTTTAGCTCTGATATCGAGAGTCATAAGAAGCTATTAGAGGAAGTTCTTTTTCGTTTGAGAAAATTGGGTATAACTATTTCCCCTAAAAAACTTTCCTATTTCAAAACTCTATTAAGTATTTAGGGTTTCGGTTTGAAAAGAGAACTATGAGTATAAATCCTGAAAGAATTAAAGCAAATCAGGATATAACAAGACCTAAAAATCGCAAAGGTGTTAATAAAATCTGTTCATTTTTTGCTTTGTATTTTAAATTTGTTAGAAATTACTCTGAATTAATTGCTCCATTACAGGAATTACGTTCTCCCAAGAGAACATTTAAGTGGACTAAAGATCATGACATAGCACTTCAAAAATTAAAAGATGAATTTTGTGAATACGGGCTTTTGAAGGTTTCTGATATGAATTCAGGCTTTGTTGTCCATTCAGATAGTAGTTTGCATCATTTTTCAGGAGTTGTAAGTCAGTATGATGACCATGGTAATTTAATACCTGTTGCTATGTTCTCTAAAGCTATTCCACCTACTGATTGGGGTAAGAATGTTTATGAATTGGAACTTAAAGCCCTAACCCTTTGCTTAGAACGGTTTGAGTACTATTTATTTAATCCATTTGTGGTGTACAAAGATAGTAAAGTTTGTCCTGGCTTCTAACTAATCATAAACGTCAACGGCGATATGGAACACTTTTAGAAAAACTAGCTCGTTTCAGATTTAGAATAGTGCATATCCGGACGAAAATAAATTGCGTCGCTGACTTTCTCAGCCGAGTTGGAAATCATTTAGAATTTTACACTGAAGATGAAGATACTGTAGAACTTGTTAAGGATCATAGTGAAAGTGTAAATTTGTTTTGTTAATTTTTGGAAGTATTCTGATTTCAGTATTCCCTTAAAAGACCATCAAAGGAATGACCCTCGACTGAAGGAAATTATTACTAAACTAGAGAACAAACAGGAGGTAAGAGGTTATAAATTACAAAGTAATATCTTCTTAAACAAACTAAAGGTAAATCTGGACAAGGTTTTAGAGTTGTTGTACCTTTTTCATTAGTAAACTCAATTCTTGAGTACGCCCATCATTCTTTGGTACCGGGAGGTCACATGGAAATTAAAAAGACCATAGTTAAGGTGTCTTCTCGCTTTAACTGGCCATCAATGTACTCTGATATTAAGAATTTCATAAATATCTGTGATTTATGTCAGAAATGCAAGGATAAAACTACTAAACCAATGGGTAATTATTATACAAGAACAGTTAAACATCCTAATTATGTTTGGCATATTGACGTAGCTGGCCGTCTGCCTAATAGTTCTAGTTATGCATATATCTTGATTGTAACCGATTCTTTTAGTAGATTTGTGTTTTTAAGACCCTTGAGACAATTAAATTCTAAAACAATTTTTTAATAAACTGTTAGATTTATGTCTGAGATATGGATTTCCAGGTTCTGTGTTGCATGATGGCGCTTCCTATTTCGTGTCAGATTTCTTCCCTCAGTTTTTATATTCTTATGGTATTCAGGATGTTAGATTGTACCCTTATAACCCGTCGCCGAATAAAGCTGAAAGGACCGTAAGGTCAGTGAAGAACTTAATTCCTGCGTATGTTGATAAATTGCAGAGAAAATGGGCCCAATTGTTAACTAAAATCGCGTTCACTATCAACATTAGCATGAACAAAACAACTGGGTTTTCGCCTAGTGAAATTTATATGGGGAGAAAATTTTATCATCCATTAGACATCAAATGGTTATTAGATCTTGAAATTCTTGATGTTGATCAGAATAAGGAAGAGAAGTTTGCTACTATAAGTAATAATATTCATAATGCTAGGAAACGAAGTGAGAAAATCTATTCACATAAACATATCCCAGTTAATATACATATTGCAGGTCTTGTGTTAGTTAAAAGGATGAAAATATCTGTAGAAAAAACTTTAACCCCCAAATATCACCTCCTTGGGATGGCCCTTTTGTTGTACTGAGCAAACCAATACAGAATACATTTTGGCTAGAAAATGTAGAGAATCCTATTATTAGGTTGGAAAGACTCGTAAGTTTTTGTAAACCATACAATGTACCTCAAAACGATTAGGTTCCTAATTTTAAAATTAGCTTAAAAATTCCATAACTGGATTAGATTTTGTAGTTAAGATTATTGTTTTGTATACAATAATGTTTGAATTCTTGTTGTGTTTGTTTCGTTTTGTTTTTCCTGCAGGAAAACCTTCACGAGTGTTAGAGACTAGGAGAGGTGGTAGATATAGTCATCATCATCATCTGTGTTCGTCGAACTATTGTTTGTAATGGATTTCATTTTTTGGAAAAAAATTGTAAGAGGATTAATCATATATTTAGAAGATAATTGGTAATGTACAATAATTTTTATTCTTCTTCTATTGTTTATTTATTGTTTTTGGAAACGAGAAATTCTTAGCCCTCCGGAGGGGGAATTTTGTGTTGCATTTAGTCGAATGATAAAATTTTTTGTTAAGATTATTGTTAATAAAATATCCATAGTCAATGACAATAAGAGAAATAGCTTTAAATGCTGTTTCTGTTGGCCTAGAGTTACCTATCGCTAGAAGTTGTCATACTTCCCACTGCATGGCGCTAGTTGTGCCTGTTCATTCCACTGGAGTGTGCAGCAAGCGAAATTCGTAACGTTCTAGGTAAGCACTTTGGGTGTTGTTCGAACGGAATTTTCTGTGACAGGATATGATGGAGAAGTGAAATGAAATTGTGTTAGTTTGTGATTATAGAGTGAGATTTACGAGTGGTTTGGTTTAAAGGAGAGTTTTGGCAAAACTAACCACTAAATTTAATTTTTTAAAACTAGTTTTGAGACAAAAGGAGCGAAAAGAATGCAATGGAAAATGAATGATTCGTATTTTTTTGTATGTTAGCTTTAAGTAACATTAGAATACTACTCTAATTCTGTTTCTTCATTCATATTGTCTTGCCTTTGCAAAGGAAGAAAAAATAAATATAATAAATTTTGATAAGCCCATGTCTTTAGATTTATCAGCTACATTTGAGCTGAGCTTGCTGTTTGGTTACTTATTAGAAATATTTTTTTCTTAACTTTTAAATTAAAGGCAGCAAACCATAAAACAAGTATTCTAGGACGTTAGTAGCTTTATTATTGAGTGAGCTTTATGAACGTATTTCCTTATTGTTGTTTGGTGTGGGGATTTTATACTTTTCGTTACCTGTCAAATAACACTTGAAAAAAAAAGATAAAAGCTACTTGTTCCTCCTATTGAGATTTGATTAACAGACTTAAGTGAAGTCGAATGCTATTTAAATTTCTTATGTTTCTTGTTATTGCATTTATTCTTATTATAATAAAGTTATCTGTTTTGGGAAAATGGGCTTGTTGTAATTGCTATACTATAACTGGTAACCTGCTTTACAGCCAACAAATATACGCGCTCACCCTACGTGTGTCCTTTAATTTTCCGTGCTGGTTGTTTTGTATAGAATAATTTTTGGATAAATTTTTAATTCTAAATACTTCAGGGTAGAAAATAACGAGTACTGAGAATTTCTGGAGGCATATATTATATATGTGTGTTTATTGCGCAACATGTTCCAGGAGGTTGACGAAGAGCGAACAGAATGCTAGTATTTGCAAAAACAATTATATACGCTCATATATACCTTGCGGAAATTTCGTTAGTTTTTACTAAGTAGAAAATTCAGTCTCTGTGAACGCTAAATGCATCGCCACGTTGGACACACTGCGAAGTATACCGGATACAAACTATTCTTAGCCGATTATGATTTCAATATACAGTATTTACCAGGATCCAAACATGATGCTGATATAATAAGTAATCTTGAACAAACAAAATATATCAAGAAGAAAGAAGAGCATGAAGAAAACAGCGAAGCTAAGGGTGAAATTATCATGCCTTAAGATCAAATAGTCTTGAAGTCAATACCATAGAAGTAGAAAATACCAACCTTCTACCACACATTGCAAGAAAGCAACGTAAGAACGACAACTACAAGGGCATAATTTCTGTCTTAAAGGGTAAGGAACCTGAAAAAATCTCCAAAGTTAGATCAGCAAGATTTTTTTCTCGAAGATGGCATATTATACAAGAAACAAAATCATCCTGATAATGGCTTATTATATCTTTTTTCATACCCAAGTCGCTAGCCAACTTGTGGTTTACAACCTTCCACCGCCAAGCTGCCAACCCATATTTTGGTTTCTCGAAATCATATAAAACCGCCATAAAGAAATTTTATACGCCGCATTTCAAAAACTATCTTGCTCACAAAATACGCACTTGTCAAGAATATCAAAGGTTAAAAAAGCTACGAGAAAAGAAACAGGCCGAACTACTACATCACCGTCTAGGAGATATAGCAACAACATGGGTATATGGTGAACTGGGGCCATTCTCAATCAAAGAAGGACGAAATAAATATATACTAGTAGCTACACGTTACGTTATTGCAAAGACAGTGGACTCAAGAATTGTCGAAAATATAGAGAAAATTTTAGAATATGATATCATTCTTAAATTCGGAGCATTTACAACACTTTATTGGGACCAACATCAAGTCCATAGAGCTGCTTGTTTACATCACCTGGCAACGAAGTACGATTCACCTATAAATACTCACCAGCATATAATCACGCTTCGATACTATTAGTAGAGCAAACCAACAAAATTATACAAAATTGACTCAAGTTTTTTGCACTAGAACACCATACGGTTTGGGAGAAATGACTACCACACGTTATCTTTGGCATTAATACCTACATACAAGGTGGGACCAAATATTCAGAAAGTTTCTTATTATTTGGATACGAACCTAGGATCCCGACAGAATGTACGCTCGAATCTAAATAACACATACAAGTTGACAGGGATAAATTAACACCAATTAGGAAGAAAACGCAAACTAACCTGGAAGAGGCATAAAACAGAGAAAAGAAGTTTTACGACAAACGCCACAAACAGACATCTTACAATCCAGGGGACATTGCTTTAGTATATTACCCTACAAGAAAGATTGGTTTACTTGAGCACTTTAGCATTCATTACGAAGGGCCAACAAGAATTTTAGAGAAGCTTAATCCAAATTTATATCGTGTAGAATTACCTCCTAAAATCAAGAATAGAATTCAAGAAATTGCGTTTTCAAGGACTGTTTGAAACGATTTTACGAGGACCAAATTGAGGGAATACAAAACTAAGAAGACAGATACACAAATACAAGAAGAAGAAGAAGATAAACTTCCAAGTACTTACCGGGAACAGAAGATGGAGTAACAAAGGAAAAAAAAAACAGAAAGGTGCACTAACATAAAATCGCACTTCTTTATTTCACTTATAAACCTCATCTTATTCTGATACTTAACTTCGGTATATCAGTTTTTCCGTTGAGCTCGCAAACTACAAACTCAGCACTTTCTTCTTTCCCTTTTTAGTTTCAAAAGTCATTAATCCATGCAAGGTCGAAATACAACACTTTCTTGTTTGCAACATTGCTTCTTCAATACGAAGTACATGATGGCTTATTACGTAATTTTTCCCCTTATACGGGATGTTCAGGAAATCAGGCTCTTGATAACATTATACAGAGTAGCCAAAATTCACATTCTTTATTATCTTATATTTTTAATGAAGATTTTCCAAATTCTAAAACCGATCATTCTCCTTTCCTTAGTTCTCATAATAATAATTTATTTCTGAAACACATTTTATTAGTTCCGTTACAAACCAAAAACTTAACTAATTGGCTAAACATATCTTCACAATTAGAAAGACTTAACTCACCGGCGCCTACAACTACGAAAATAAGACTCAACCAATAAAGACAACAAATACTGGATGTGACGTCAATATAAATACCGATTTTAATGACCAACATTCTCGACCAATACCAACAATTAGTGAACTGGTATACATTTATTAATTACAGTGATAACACTTCTGCCCACTTTGAGGGAAATGATAGTGACTGCTTGATCCTCCTTAGATGGGACGGAAATAGTGTGTTATTACCACTACATATATAAATATCACAACAAAGTATCATAGTGATTTTACAGTGTATTATGGTGTCTATAGTATTTTATAGTGTCTCCAAATATATCAGTGTTACAGTGCAACTAACTTTTACCCATGATAAATATGTATTTTTCTCAAAAATAATCTTGCAGGTTATTTGTTTCCAATGTGGGGGTCCCCACATCACAACAAAAGCACATGTTAATACAACACGTGTTATTGATTACAAACAATGAAGCAGACAAAAATTCAACACGGAAGACACCGGAGGAAGCCGAAAGGAGACTGACCTCACAAAAGGACCGGAAGAGGAAAAATAAAAGAGGGACCACCGGAGGACCTGGCATCAGTCGACTAACTGATCGCAACCTATCCTAAACCCTGGAGGCTGCTATGAAGCTAAGGGGATCACCTTAAACAGTACCGTACCTCGTGAAGGCTGCTATTAGCTGAGGTTTCCTAGAACCGAATCCTTGAGAACCCTGAAGGCTGCTATGAAGCTGAGGGGTTACACGTACAAAACATTATAACCTGCAAACCTTGGTCATTATAGAGAAACTTTTTATTAGAACTCTTGTAGACACAAAACACTTAATTTTGCAACAAAATTAGTGAAAGGATAAATCTCGCCCGGACCATTATTTAGTCTCTACCTATAAATCATTACAATATAGTCACAAATGAAAACAAGATTAACGTTTGTAATTACATTCAAAATTTTATTGGGTCTTAATATCCACCTACATTATTGACTTTAATGGTTTGTAATCTCTTTTAAAATGTGTTTCTACTGTTTCTACTTTAATAGGTATGCATCCTGGTTTAGTTTCTTCAGTTTCTTTTTCAAACGGAAACAGTTTTAAAACTTTTTTTCTATCTAGTCTTTTAGGTTTTCGTTTTTCAAAGATTTCCTCCTCAAATGGGAATATATTATGTTTCTTATTCTTCCTTTAAATAAATTAAAATAATATTTTTCTGGTAAATAAATAAGTTCGGCTTTCCACAATCGGGAGTGATCTTTAATAGTCCTTTCTCTGCAGAGCTGTTTCAACTGACTAACAGTATGTCTATTATAATTCATCTTATTTATTACAACAAATAAATATTTTTCAAATTTCATTTTTATGACTACCATCATAAAATGTTTAATAGTGTTGCATACTTAACTAACTCTATGGTCTCCACTGACTTCTATCCTTAGCCATGTTAATATTGTCCTCATCTAGGTCAACCAATTAAGACTTTGAAAGCGCTCCAGCCTGCCCGCTAACTATGTTTGGTGATCTACTATTCCTGTTTCTCTTTGGTCAGGATCTTGTTCTCAAATACTTTCAGTCTATGTGCTGCCTTCCGAGTAAGCGATCATGTTACATATTTAATCTAGTTTAATAAACTTACATACTTAATCTAGTTTCTAGGTTTTGATAAAAAAAGAAGGATATGTTTTGTAAATCCATTATTAACGTTTGCAAGCCCTCATATCGCATAAAAGTTGTCATCTTTTTCAAATCACTCTGTAATCGCTAGCGTCTTTGTTGTATCTATTTGTTAATATAGTTTTAAGTATATCATCTAAATGTACTATACCTTTCTTTGTATCTATCTGGTAATATAGTTTTAATTGTATCATCTAAATGTACTAATACCTTTGAACCTTTCTTCGTGTTGATATGATTCCAAGTTGTAATATCATAGAACTTAGACTTATCTAGATCTGCAAGTTTAACAGGTTGGAATTCTTTGTGTTTAGATTTTTCAGTTAGGTAATATGTTGACATGTTTTAAGAGAATACTACAACTCTTATAAGATTTATTTTCTTTTAAATTTTATTTTTTATATTCATTTTGTTCTTCGTTTATGTCTTCGTCTTCTTCTTCCTCTATTTGTATTTTGATCCTCACTACTGATTTCTCCTGATTCATTTTCACTTTCAGTTTCTCTTTCCATTTCTATTATATACATTGCCAGATAAGTTTAAACTGTATCATAAAACTATATTATCATAAAGCATATCACTTTCAATGATTTCCTGATAAGACCTCTTCTACATAATGGACAGTTATGATTTAAACACAACAGTAGAAGGTAAATGGGGATTCTAGCGCACTTTTACTAACTCACCCCTTAATGACCCTACCCTCAATAACAATAGCGCACCTCTAATAACTTCTAGCGCACCCCTGCCCCCAAATATCTTCTAATCAACTCCTAATAATTTCTAGCGCACTCCCTGTCCCCCAAATAATTTCTAGCACATATCAAATAACTTCTATCTCACTCTTAATAACTTCTAACACATTCTATCACTAAATTTAGCTACAAAAGTCACTAAATCTAGTTACAAAATTACAAAAAATTACTAAATCTAGTTAGAAAATTACAGAAAAATCACTAAATCTAGTTACAAAATTACAAAAATCACTAAATCTAGTTACAAAATTACAAAAATCACTAAATCTAGTAACAAAATTACAAAAATCACTAAATCTAGTTACAAAATTACGAAAAATCACTAAATCTAGTTAGAAAATTACAAAAAATCACTAAATATAGTTACAAAAATTACAAAAAATCACTAAATATAGATACAAAAATTACAAAAAATCACTACATCTAGTTATACAAATTACAAAAAATCGCTAAATTTAGTTATAAAAATTACAAAAAAATCACTAAATTTAGTTACAAAACTTACAAAAAATCACTAAATCTAGATACAAAAATTACAAAAAATCATTAAATCTAGTTACAAAAGGATTAACATAAGAATCAAATAGAACTTTATAGCACTTAACTATAAACAATTTACATCTAAAACACATCTAAAATTTTACAATGGAATCCTACACAAAACGTATTTATTGCATCTTAATCTCCAGTTTCTAAGCTTTCATTTAACACTTGAATCATTAAAATCCGTCAAAAATTAACTTTAAAAAGCCGATGAGAAGGAATGTATAA
This sequence comes from Thermobia domestica, assembly GCF_964235325.1. Lineage (NCBI taxonomy): Eukaryota > Metazoa > Arthropoda > Insecta > Zygentoma > Lepismatidae > Thermobia > Thermobia domestica. Next base: position 132,791,153 of record NC_137470.1, on the reverse strand, counting down.
TAAAATAGCATTTACTGGAACAGGTGATCTGTCACTGATTCATTTGAACGATTCCAGTACCAGCACAGGACCGTCCAATCCGATTCTCTTTCCTTCTCCTCACGCCAACTTACATATATACATTAGCCTCTTCCTTCAACACAACTTCTAGCTAGCAGTCGAGAGGGCGCTCTATCTGACGTATTCTCCTTCGAGGAGACTACGTCATACATGACGTCATTGAATCCGTGAAGAAATATCTCTCGAGTCTCTATCTCTCTTTCCTCCCTATCAACACTCAGTGATAAACTAAATGATATGCAACACCATCTATTGAATAAGTGAGTAACTGTTTGAATATGGTCACCTAACCGGCAAATTTAATTTAAGCATCAATGTTCAAAAAAGAAAAAAGTCAGTGTTGCCAAACCACTTGACAAATATTATAGTGTTTACCCAAAATATTTTTAAGAGGATAGTTTCACCCCTCCATAGTTATAATGTGCTAACTCATCAAATAAAAAAATTGCAAATTTCAGAAAAAAATATGAGTTGGCACACTGCAAAAAAAAAAAAATAATAAAAATTCAGAAATTTTAAAAATAAAAATACTGCTATAATCTACATAAAATTCTAAGACTTTTTAAAGCCTAACATTTTCCCGAAAACTCAAAAATAAACCCGTAAAAAAATCCCGAAATTTTGAATTTGTTATAACTTCATCAAATACTAACCGATTTTCAAAATTCAAACGGGAATCAAAAGACAAATAAGAGTAATATATATCGAATGTTTTGTAGGCGGTATAACTCTAAGGATATAATTATAAAAAACTCAAATAAATCCCTTATTTATACATGTATCTTTAAAATTCAAATGGCATTATGTTCCGTATGTCCAAAGGTCTTAGTTTTTTATAGTCTTGATTCTGTAAAAACATATACACTTAAAACATACTTAAAATTACAAGTTCGGATATTGATAATGAAACCATAAAAACACTTATACACTTAGAACATACTTAAAATTACAAGTTCGGATACTGATAATGGAATCTTCTGCTAACCTCTTTCTCTATAGGAAACAATGACTTCTTAAACTCTGTCCACTGATCATAATTCAAGCTGAATAGACAGCCGTCAATATCAAAAACAATTTGAACTTCGGTTTGCACATTTTTCACAATTACATTGAAATTATTAGTAAGAATGAACTTTTTTAAGGATCCATAATAACCACTCCATTTTTTACTTCTGAAGACATATTCTAGTCATTTTTATTATTTTTTGGATTCACAAAACCGATCCTTATTTGAAATATACATACAGAACTCAACAGTTGGATAATTATCTTTTAGACCAGTGTATTTGATTTTTATTCCATCTTTAACGATCTCATCAATCATTTTATCTGTTAAGTGTTTTGTAAATCTAGGTGGAAGAAAGACCTTAAACTCCTCACACTCAACTAAAATGCTCTTTCCAAACTTAGTTTTAATCTTTTCCATTTTCACAATCTTATATTCTGTATCTAATTCTAATTCTCTTAATCCAATAACTTGTTTTTGTTCAAGACTTCCAAGTTTATTTAAAGCTTCAATATGACTCGCCATCGTATTTATTATATAGAAAATCAACAATCACTCTTCAATTTCCATCTTCAACAAAAACTTTTTAATCGTATATGTTAATTTTAGATATCGCCCATAAATGGATGATTTCTAAAATTAGCATATATGGAAAACCTCCATAAAAATCATAAAAATTACATTTAACACTATCTAAAACTCTTCTATTACTTTCTCATTCTTAGGGTCATATGTAAAGTTCTTTTCTCCAATTAAAATTGCATAACATATCGTATTAGCAGCCACAGCTTCTGCAAAGTGTACTACAATCTTTATATTTGTTGTCTCATTTACTGATACATTTTTCCTTTTACTACAATTAATTACATACATTGGTCAGTTATTTATAAACTCTTCAGGATCATAGTACATTTCAGTATTACCACATGTTATTCTGTTAAATGCAGTATAATCTTCATACATTTTAGAATAATCCTTGTTAGAAATATCTAAATTTCTTGATTCTTTTGGAAATACCTCATTCCTTCCATTCTTAAGATATATATTCTTTACCTTACAATGATCAAACGTACTTACATCTGCTGTTTGTTTACCACTTCTATCAGTTTGGAACATTACAACTACGAAATCAGGCATATCAAATTGTCTAGAATTAAATTGAGTAGTAACATCAAACTCCAAAAAAGAACCTACAACATTCTTCTGAACACATTGATAAGTATGTAATGAAAACATGATTTTAGGTTCTTTAAGAATATTCAAATTCATCTTGCTTTCATAATTAGGCTCGTATTCTACTATTGGCATTCTTATCTCCATACTCTCTATTGTTATTTTTCCATCATGAGGTGTTTGTGCACTTACTCCAGTACCAGCCCACTTATACAAAACATTATTAATATTATTAGTGTTTGTAAATGTTATCCTTAATCCCCCTTTCCACATAACCTCTTTATAATCACTTAAGAATCCAGGTATCAGTCTTAATAAAAAAAACACTAAATTTCTTTCTTAAGCCTAGTTTATCATCTGTTTCAAAACCAGCTTGTTTATAGTATAATGCTTCAAGTTTAGATATTTTTAAAGTTCCAATTACTGTAGATGTTATTCCTGGTAATTCAATCTTATCAATAACAACTCCATGCTTTCTAATTTGTATTTGTGAGAAAAAGAATGGGAAAAAATTATTTACAAGCTTTATTGTGTCATTAGCATCATATGTTCCTCCAGTTTCTGCACCTACAACTTCATATTCCATATGAGGCTCTGCCCTGTGAGGGTGAATAAATCCATCTCCCACATCAAAATCAAACTCAGTATCTTTATTAGCTTCATTCAAATTATTATACGTTCTTGTGTTAGGTTTAAAACTCTGTAACTCATAACTCTCAATACTATCCATTTATTATAAAAATCTTAAAACAATACTTTTTATAAAATATACCCATAAATGATTTAAACATAATAATATTTACTAATAAAACATAATAAAACTTATAATCCCCATCCTAACTTAACTTTAGCATTCATAGCAGTACCAACTCCAAAAGCAGCTAATCTTTCACCAATTGACGCATCACTACTAAATACCCTTTTCCATGCTTTAGTTTCTAATTCCTTATCTGCAATATGTCCTGACTCTGCATCTTTATTGTCTCTATAATATATATCATGTTCTTTACAAGCCTCATCTAATGGGTTTATTCCTTTATCACCTCTTTCTAACCTTTCTTGAAGTTTAGTCCCCGGACCACAGTACGACATACCAGGAATATGTAACTCAAATGGAAGTTTATTAATTAAGTCATTTATTAATCCTTTTCCAAGCTTCCCATCATTCCAAAATCGTGGTGGTAATGTATTCAAGATCTTAATCAAATAGCCTATATCTTTATTATCATTAGGAATAAATTGTGAAAGCTTATTATTAATCATACTCAATATACCTACTTTCTCATTATAAAAGTTATTATTACCAGCCTTTTCTTCACCATCTATAACAATTAATCTATCTATAAGTTTTCTAACATCATCCATCCAAATGTATTCTTTAGATATCTCTGTATATTGTTTAATTCCTTCACCAGTCTTTTTAGGTGGTGTGTTCGTTTTAGGAGTTGGAGGTAAATACGGCTTAATATATTCATCCCAAATAGGCTTGATAATATTATTGTACATGGAACCTCTATTAGATGCTACCTTTTTATCTCGATCATATTTTTGGAAGGCAGCATCCGATTCTTTTATTATTTCCTTATAGTTTAAAAATCTTCATCATCATAATCCTCAATGCTTTTATTAGTATTCATCGTTAACAATTCCCATAAACCTTCTGTTCCTTTATACGTTTTTCCATTAACTATTAAATCATCACCACTAACTTTAACTTCAGAATTTCCTATCTTATTTATTATTCTTCCACCTTCTTCAACAGCTCTTATTCCAAATACACTATCACTACCACTTATTCTAGAGTAATATTTTGATGCAATCTTACCAAATAATTGTGCTGTTGCTAAAGGCTCTACTCCTTCAACTTTGTCTTTAATTTCTTTTCTCATTTGTTTTATTTCCCCAGTTATAGGTGTATCACTACTGTTTGGAGGACTATCGTAAGTTATCTTTTTAGGTGCTTCTAGTAAACTAGGATCTATTGAAGCCGTCTTATGCACAGCTGGAACAAGTTCAGTTATTAGATTTTTATTTTGTTCTGCTACTTCTTAAATCACACTTCCTAAATTTTGGATAGCATCAATTACAGGTTGTTCTTGAGTTTTAAATTTATCGTATATACCTGCTCTTTTTTCTTCCAAGATTTGAAGCCCTTTATCAAGAACTCCTTTAACTTAATATTCTTATTAATTTCTTTCTCATCCATTTATTATATAGAAAAATAATAAACGTCAATAAACATCAATAAACGTCAAAAACATCAATAAACGTCAATAAACATCAATAAACGTCAATAAACATCAAAAAACGTCAATAAACGTCAATAAACATCAATAAACGTAAAAATATCAAAAAACGTCAATAAACATTAATAAACGTCACAAAACATCAATAAACGTCAATAAACATCAATAAACGTCAATAAACGTCAATAAACGTCAAAACCATCAATAAACGTCCAAAAAAACATAGATTGTTAAAACGTCAAAAAAGATTAATAAACGTCAAAAAACGTCAATAAACGTCAAACTTTTATGAAGTGTTTTATCTTGTTCCTATATTTACCATTGCTTACCTTCCTTGTCATATCAATTACTATAAAACCATAATCATCTTGCCAACATTTTGAACATATCTCTTTAAATTTATCATAAGACATATCTCCCCCAACAAACTCATTATACACATGTTTAAGGTTAGTATCATCTTGCCTAAATACACATAGGAAGTTAATGTTATCTCTTATAAGCTGTTTAGGCACTTTTGAATATGTTTGTGTAAGATAGAAGCAGTCTAAATGTTTATGCCTACCTTTTGTAAAGTAATTTCTAACAACATCTTGATTCTCCAAAATGTAATCATCAAACACAACGACAGAGTATTTTTCACATTCATCAATAGGTACAATAGAGTCATTACTGCTTAAGAACGTTGCTATTTCCTTCTTGAACTTTAATTCTGCTTTTTCAAATCGTTCTTTTAATTGTTCATACTTTGGCTGATTCATAGTTTTAGAATATATGTAGAAGTAATTATTGTTTAACCAACCTGGCTGTAATAAAAAGTTAAATAAGAGAAACGTCTTACCACAACCAGATGGACCCATAATAAGACAACAAATATCATTAGGTATAAGTTCTCCATTTCTTTTCTTAGGTGTTGTTTTTTTTATAATCTCTTTTACATCCCAATTAATAGTTTTCTTACTCATTTATTATAAAGAAAATATTGATTTAGACTTGATAAATCCTCAAATCCTTTATGATTTTATATTTTTAAGTTGTTCTCTAATCTTATGCAATGTATCTTTTATATATTCTTCATCTATATCCCCATTTAAAGTTATTATCATCTCTAACTGTTCTTTAAATGAGTTAATACAAGTGACAATGGCTTTACCCAGACAGCAATTTAAACTTGCTGCAAGTTTGCCCAAACTTGCTGTTGCAGGTCAATTTAGCTTGTCGCAAGCTATATTATGCAAGCCAATTAGCTTGCTACAAGCTTGGGGCAAGCTAGTTAGTTACATCACGGCAAGGCTTGCTGCAAGCTTGCCTTCACAAATGAAACTCAAGTCAAATTATCTCAAACACAAGCCAAGTATAAGCGAAACTCATTAATGGCAAGCCTGATTAAGCTAAATGCAAGCGAAAGACACGCCAAACAAGTGATATGCAAGCTTGCGCTAGCGAATTTAGATCTACGGAAAACTTAATGACAGGTGTAAGTAGCGTAGTTTGTCTTTGCACTTTGCTTGTCTTTAGCTAATTTAGGCTTGCCTTTGACTAAGATAGGCTTGTCTTTAGCTAACGTAAGCTTGCTTTTGGCTAACGTAAACTTGTCTTTGGTTAATGTAGGCTTGTCTTTGGCTAAGGTCAGCTTGCCGTTGGCTAATGTAGACTTGTCTTTGGCTAAGCTAAGCTTGCCGTTGGTTTAACTATAGTTGTATTAGACTTTCTTTTGGTTGGGTTAGAACTGCCTTTCGCTTCGTTTAGCTTACCTTTGGTTTAGTTAGGGTTGTCTTTGGCTACATTTCGCGTACTTTTGGCCAGGGGCGTACGCAGGTGTGAATCCTAGGGGTCCTGATCCCCCCCAAATCACTTTTCTATAAATTTAGCATAAATTTAGGTGTAATTTTACTTATCTTAATATAATTGGACTTCATGTTGAACTTGATTCCCCCCCGAAAAGATTTGAACCCTCTTCGAAATAAATTCCTGCGTACGCCCCTGCCTTTGGCTAATTTCCACATTTACTTCTGTAGTTGTCCATTATTGCAGACCGTTTCCCCTTTCGAAAAGTGTCATTGTGCACCATCAGAACAAATGAAAACTGATGGACTAGAACCTTATCATCCATGTTAATTCTACTATATAAGTTGTTATACTTGGGTTACCTGACAAGTAGTAAGCTTACCAATAAAAGTACGAGTTGTTTGAAGTATAAGCAACATACGACCTTCTTGTTTCTATTATAGTCCACATAATTATGAATCAAATATACATCTTCAGATACAATAGTCGTAACTAATTGACCTAACGATCCCTTACCTGATATTGTTCCAGAAGAGGCTATCTGGAAAACGGACACCCGAAAGTATTGTGAAAACATGTGAAGAAACCATCCTAATACACAACGTAAGACGATGAGTAGTGTGTTCGTTGTGCAAGACGTCAAAATGAAATTGAAATGTTATTTGTGGTTGTAACTTGTGCTCCATAAAGCCCATTTGGCGCGAGGCAGAACGAACCAGAGATCCCACACATCAGATGGAGCACTACCAGTGAACTACTACGAAAGCTCGAAGATCGTCTGAAATTGTTATACAAAACCGCAGAACATAATTCAGAACTATTTGAACATGAATAATGATGTCGGAGCATTTTCAATAGGACTGATTCCGATCAAGATGATTTTGGTTCACCTATGTTACCGTCATTTTAAATTTACCTTTATTTAAAACTGAACTAAAATGAAGCAGTGAATTTCTGTTGTAGAGTTGTGTGAGACCAAGATAAAAAACCGAAAATGGAACAATAAAGGCAGAGAAACGATGAGAAACACACATCATACTCCTGTGAGATTTTCAGACGCAAACTCACTGCCCCTCAGCTCATCCTCGTGTATTTGCCACTACCCGTATTGGCCAGGGTATAAGCTGTACATTTTATCCAAATTCCAGTTGTGAAAGTTTGGATGCGTCTTATATTGCAACCGTACAATTATAAAATTTTGTCATATCGTATGCTGTTAAAAAAAGTTTGATTTTCTATTTTGAAATAATAATAATGAACAATAGAACTGTTGAAACTAGCCGCATTATAAATACCACAATATTATCCAACAACAGCATTGTCAAAACAGTCGGCATTATTGATAATATTCTGATTTATCATTGCGTTTTATTTGTTTTCTTCATTTGGTTTATATACAGATATTTTTTTTCCTTTTCAAATTTTAAGATGTAGCTTATATTCGAGACAATATGGTATATCTACCGACAGTGCATGATATTTACCTCTACGCTATTCGAACAATTTCCTATAACTTCATCCACTGATAGCAGAATCTATTGACTATGCTAAGTAATACTGAGAAGGAAATAAAAAGAGAAATTGGTTAGCTTTGAATAAATGTATTTTATTTGGTAAAAATCTTCTATGTATAATCTTCATAATCTTTGGTAAAATCTTCAAAGGTTTACATTGTAATGTCAAATTTTAAAAAAATCGTAATAGCTTTCTTTTAACATAGATCATGTACAAATCAATAAAATACAGTTATAAATTAAAAAAAAATTATAACATCCTCCTGCTTCAACCACCATTTTCTCGGTCCATCGAGGCGGTTTTCTTGAACTCCCTGGAAAATACAGATGCGAATTTAATGCATTAACTGAGCAGTGTACTTTTCTCGCTTCAAGATTTACATGCTAAAAGCATTAGTAAAGATATTTATATTTAATTTCCAAAATCAGACTTTCTCGCAATAGAAGACCTACTAGGTCGTATCTATCGTAACAGATGACTTACCCTATATTTACCGTTGTTTATGAATAATGTGATTTGTGTACAGATGCAATTTAAGCTAAGCTGGAAACAAAGCAAGTCCTAAATAAAGTAAGTAAATAGAGTGTAAGCGACGGAAGTAAATTCAAACTGTGTGGTTTACTACCATACAGATTGTTGTCAAATTAGTCACTATTCAATATAATGGTTTAGACGCAATTTTTGGTGTTTGCGAAGGTCTGTAATCCCAAAATTTATGATTTCTTTTAGTAAAAGAAAAAATGGAATTGCAATGCCAATGAATCGTCACGATATTTGCCTCGTGCAAGTTAGCAAAAGATCCAAAAATTTTCTCTATATCAGCTATTTAAATTTTTAATATGTAACTACAAAAAAGGAAAGAAAAAATAAAGGAAATATTCAATATTACGTCCCAAGGTTATGTCCTGTAGGCTAGAGACGGTGGTGATAATGAGTGAAATGAAAGTGAGAGGAAACGGAGGAAACTCGATAAAACCCAGGCACACAGTGTTTGTCCACCCCGAAGCCTACTTGGCGGAAGCTGAAATCTAACCAGGGATCCACATACGGGAGGTAAGCACATTGGAAAACTCCCAAAAGAGGGCGGGGTAGGGAGACTAAAAACTTAGTGTAACTAAGGACAAATTCAATCACATTATCTGTTCTTTGAATCTCGAAAGCTGAATTACTTTATTACTCATCTAACTTACAAGGAAAGGACTAAGTCATGATCGCCAAATGGATGTCTACGTATGTTTCTCAACAGATACTAAAATTAGAAGCTCAAAAAATCAAACCCCAATTGCAAATGTGCCCTAATGCTTTTAATGTGTAGATTTGTATTGATTTTGTATTGTATGCAATTAGGTCATTTCATAACACAGCAACATGTTAAAAAATTGAACTGCCTGGAACTTTGTACTTAAAAATACTTGTTTTTCGGGTTTTCGGACAATTTAACTTTTTTCTCTCTCTGGAGAGAGCGGTACAAGTGTAAACAAAAAAATATTATATCCTGTCAAACAAGAGTTGTAAAATAAAAGTTTTGATACATCATTTTAAAGCTTTGAAACTAAGAAATCTGATTCTGTATTGAATATGAATCAGTTTGCAGTACCTAGTTTCTGATTGGTCAAAAACCGTAATAATACCCTTCGTGAATTCCCGCAATACAGATATTTTGTTTTCTTTGAAAATTAAGGAAATCTTTCAAATGTAACCGTAGAAAAACCGCTTTAGATATAGTAATAGAATATAAAAACATTATTTGTGTGTACAAAGTTTCAGGCAATTCAATTTTTCGGCATGTTGCTGTGACATGGAATGACTCTTAACAAAATACAAAATCAAAACAGATTTGCGCGTTAAAAATATATTAGAGTACACTTGCATCTTAGGTTTCATTGTTGAGCTTCTAATTTTGGCTTTTTTCGAAATACATGTGCAGATATACATTTGGCAATCATGACAAAGTTCTTTCCTTGCTAGACTACTGTCTTACAGGAAAAAATAAATCAATACTTCAGAAGCATAAATGTATTTCACTTAAGTATTGTATGACGTTGTTCGAAACAAAACAAAACAAAAAATCCTTCTGTAGTGATAGCAATGATTTTAGTTTCATATACAATTATTACCAGTACAATCCATCACTCTTAAAGAGAAATTAATATGGATAGAATTAAAACTGATTTTAAATGCCGCTCATTGTAGATTTGGAAATACTTTTTTATAAGACTATTCACAGAAGCAACCACTTTTAATAATAATGTTGTTACTGTTTGCGCAATATATCATTACCTTCCTTATACATTATCTTGGCATAAATAATGATATATTGTCGAAACAGAACAACACTATTATTCAAAGTAGTTGTTTTGGTAAGATTTTGTTTTATTAAAAATGCATTATTGTCGAGAAGAAAGCTTAGCTCAAACGATCTTGATCTTACTAAACCTCTAATATCTTATTATCAAGATAGCAATCTACAGTTATGAGATGATTCTAACACTTAATATACAATCATCAGTGGCGTATTTAGGGGGGCTTCCGGGCTTAAGCCCCCTCCGAAATCTTACTTACTATAGTAAAGTATATGAAATATCTTGCAGAATTTTCACACTTTCAGGCAAAGCTCCCCCGAAAGTTAGCATAGCCCTTCCCGAAACAAAATCGTAAATACGCCACTGACAATCATAATGTATTTGCAATAACATTGACTTTGAATTACTAAATTCTTGAACCTGCATGATCCTTCCTAGTGAAAAAAAAAACTTTTTCATTAATCCTCATTCTATACTACCTAACACGTAAAATTACAAAGTTACAATTCATGATACAAATAAGACACCTATGTGACATGATTTTATCTCTTCATCAGTAGGGCTTTGTGTTACCTATGAGCATCTAATTAATCATAAGCAGACAACACACAAGACAGTTTATAGTGGTATTGTCTAATGCTCTACAGCTTAGACTTTAAAACCCTAAATCTGGGTTGGTGAAGTGACAAGGAAGCAATAATAGATTCTTGTAAAACCTAAAATAATCTTTCGTCCTTTTAATTTTTTTCGGAAACAAAGGTTGGTCCCAATTCTCTCAGTGCTTAAATTCACAATACCATTTAATCAATCACGCGGAGGAAATGTATAAAACTTCCAGAAAGAACATATTTTTATTTTATGCAAGATTCCCAAACATTCTGCAGGTGTGGTACTAAAAGGAAATTGCTTTCTTTCTTTCCGACAAACAAAATTTCCCGAAAAAATAAAGAAACTTACCTTCTCTGTGACCGATATTTTGCCTGCTGGAGCCAGTGGCACATTAACTTCTTAATCTTGCTTTCGGTTTCCTCCCCATACATCTTTTTGACTGCAGCTGTAAAATAAATAAATAAATGAATATTTTTTTCAGTAAGATATAACAAAAAAGAGGCAACATTTTTAGAGATTATTCATAAAACAACATATTCTACAGTGAATGTGTAAGTAAACAACTTTCCACTAGCTGCTAAACCTGGAAAATATTCCCCCTAATACGTTATTTAAAGCAGCAGAGATAAAAGAGGAAAATTAACTATTTCACTAAAAACTGAGTAGCATAACTAATAATAAATGAAGACACAGTTCAAGTGAGAAATACATACAAAAATCATAAAATTTCTACCTTTACGTATCCAATAAAGCTATGTTTCTATAGCAAAGTTTCAATCCATAACTTGTATCTTCTTCAGTGCTGAAAAGCAACGTTGTTTTACCTCTTAACATTCTTTGGTTTGGTGAACGAAATTTATAAATGAAATCTTTAAGTTTTACGTCCCACGATTATTCCGGTTAAGGTAAAGGAGACGGTGATGAGAAATGAATGAAGAAAGTGGGAGAAAACGGAAGAACACCGATAAAACCCACGAGCACGGTGTTTGTCCATCACAAAGTCCACACGACGCGAGCTGGGATCGAACCAGGAACCCCAAGCATCGTAGGTAAACTCTTTATCACTGAGCCACCACTTCCCCTTGAACGAAATGTAATCCATGTATGAAAAAATAAATAAGTAAATAAATAGATGTAATTGATCTTCTGGTTTCACCAAACTACAAAATATAAGAGTTAAATCAACGTTGCTTCTCAGCACTGATGGTAAACAATGCATTAAAACTCGGATGGAAACATTGTTATATTGGATGCACAAAGGTATGAAAATGTTCCCTAATATGCATCTGATCATTTCTCAAGTTATTGTGAATTAAATGTTTGCTAATCACAAAGATAGCAGCATTCTAGATGTGTAACCTGATGTTTTACACAGCAATATGTGAAAATCGATCTATCTCTACCAAGTTTGATACTATAAACCGATGTAATATGTACTTGCGAAGCTTATTACACAACTACTGCGTACATTACACTGCATTGCATTATAGCAGTGATCTCTCGAGCCATATGGCTTATCAGTGGATAAGCAAACAAAAAAAAAATAAAAATAAAAATAAAATAAAAATAAAATAAATAAATAAATAAATAAAAAAGGACACAAGCTACTATCGGTAGAAGACAGCAAATAAAATTTTATGTGGTATAGATTGGGAGAACCGGAAAAGGCAAGAAACTGCAAAAGGCAAATGCGAACTTCGAGGGTTATTGGCTACGCTCTTAAGCGTTTCTTCACATTTATGGTGCATATACAGCATAACTTTATGATATATTTACTCAGTAATACAAACACTCCAAAACATCCAAAGTCATTTAATTTCAGCGTCTTTTAATATAAACTAATCCCTAACAATTCAAGTATGGTCAGGTTCTTCTATATTTTGGATTCTTGAGTTTATTGATGCATCTTAGAATTCTTTCAGGAAGAGCAATTTTATTTAAAAGTTAGGAAGGTCGGCGTAAGTTGTTTTCCTCCATATACTCATAAAAAAACATAATCCGAATAAAATTACAATTGCAGGAATCGCATTTCCAAGGTAATTCTAAAGAAATTAAAAATACTACAACAGTACAATATTACAACTGTATGAAATGTATTAATCAGAGAAAGTCTATTTAGGATGGAAACTACATGTCTTCATTAAGTTTCGTGAATATAATAAACTCTATCTGGTATAGAAACTACACATTTTCATTGTTTTGTGAATATAATAAACTCTACTTAGGATGGAAACTACACGTCTTCATTATGTTTTGTGAATATAATATAACAAACTACACTAGCACAATAAAAACAATAAATTTGAAGAAAGTAAATTCATAGCATTTGAACGAATGGACAGCTAGGCCAAAGAACATGCTCAAGTGGTTATACGTTTTTAGTGCATAGACTCCTAGCTCCATCCTTTGTGGTTTCTGGGCGTCAAGCCGCTACCCCTTAATTCAGATAGCTATCTAACTACTTCATGATGTTGGGCTAATACCGAAAAATACATATCACCAGAAATGAGTCCAGGATCGCATACAACAAAGACAAACTACTCGACTACATGGAAGCTCAATGAGAAAATATTTACCATATATTGTCTTGCACAGAATTGTACAAGAGAAGGGCCTCTTAACAGTGTTGCTGGAAGATACTCTCCGAGAAAAGGAAAATTGCACCGCAAGAGAATCAGCAATCAGTCTTCTCAAAATGTTGATTACAAGAGATTTCACATCAAGCCCTCCAATGTAGCCAACATCTTCACCTGTAAAATTAAAAAAGAACAAAGTTTTAATACTCTCAACTGTTTTAAGATTTTATTCTATACTATATATTACTTTGCTCGTCGTCAGTGCTCGAAGTAGGGGGCTATGGCATACACCACCTCAGTACGATAGTGATCAGCGTTCCCCTATTTCTTTCTGATTTTTTCGCGTCCCGGGACGTTCACTTGCTAGCTGTATGGATGGATAATATGCTTAAATGAAAGAAATGGGAGAACCCTGAGAAAATCCACGCATACGGTGTTTGCTCGCTACAAAGCCCACTTGGCGCCGGTTGTGCTGTGAAGCAATGAAAACTGTTATATTAAATTGACTAAATCTTATTACATTTGTTAAAATGCCCCCCTCCAAAAAAAAAAGATAAAAGTTGTGACTGATGAACCCAGTTGTAAAAAAGAAAATGTGAAGAAGAAAATAAGAGAAACTAACGAGACGTAAGTTCAGAAGTTACCGGAAAACGTCAATGCGAATTCATTTCTACACCATTATCGTAAAAAAAAAAAAAAAAAAAAAAAATTACTAAACAATGAATGTTGGAGAATAAGTGTAGTGCTTGAAGATGAGGAACGAGGAACGGAAATTGAAAGACTGCAGCTTAGAAAAAACATGCATCAAGATAAAAATACTATTGGTATTGCTAATGGCGTATTCCATCGTTTCTTAAAGTAATTGTGTATACTTACTAATTTTGTCTGGTATGTCCGATTCTCCAGCTTTTTTTCATATGTGTCGAATTCTTCCATTGAAGTTAATGGAAGCACTTGGAATATTTGATCATCTTCTTCAGGAATACAGCTGGAGTTAATTTCTGTTGCTCCTGCTATCAGTGAGTTTAACTTATTTTCTACAGCAGATACTCTTTTGTATACTTCCGTTACCGCAGAAAGTGTGTGATTCATTAATCTTCCATCAGAATCTGAAATAAAGTCAATTATGAAATTAAATAATAAAGCAATCTTAAATTTGACAAGTCAGTACATCAGCTAAACATGTAATGTGAAAATTATAACAGATACTTCTTGACGTGTAGCATAGTCTAAACTGCTGTATCAGTTTTCTGGTAAAACTTATTATTCATGCTGAATCACACTGTATAATGAAAATATATCCTATTTAGTTATTTTGATCACTGTAAAATGCAAAGTATATATTCAAATGTTCCGAATGACTCCAAATTGTGAAGATTAGAAAAGTGTTCTCTGATTAATTTCCTGCTGCGTCACTCAGTTGTAAATGGATGGTTGATAAAACTAAATGCTATTGGAAAATAAATTTCGACGGTCCAATAATATACCGAAGAGAAATACAAAGGGTTGATTTATTTAAATCGAATGACTTTCTGGAAATACTTTATTTAAATCAATTTACTGTCCTCAAAATAAGAAGACAATGCGGCATTTCTGACCATTCTGGAACTTAGTCGAATGAGAGTCTGAAACTCGAACCTTAATCCTTACTATGTGACGATAGTGCCATACTAAATAGTTCGACTAACATATATTTCCTGCAGCAGTCAGGCCTTTAGTATGACGCTAATCAGATGTCAAAACGACTTTGCATAAGGCCCCCTGATCTGTGGATCTACTAGTATTGAATGTCGAAACAAACAATTTTTCCGTTATACGGATGCTCACCTTTGCCAACGCGCCTGCCTTATACAAATCTTTCCCAGACAAAAATTTAATGCAATACTAAGTTGTAATAACCACCTACCACAAGTGTTGCTGCATTCACATTTATAGGTGCATGAATCTGTAAAATTTACGGAACAAAATATGTAATATAATTTGGAAAGCTCACTTACTAAGGAACCCAAATATCTGGACACTGAACCTGTGAGTTCGATATTTCTTGAGAAATACATTAATAAAATTTCTGCTAATCAAACATGAAATCACATAACAGAACACAGACAGAGTTGGAAACTTATGTCGCATAACGGTCCTCTGCCATTATTAAGGCAGTAGTGATCAAAATAAAAGTAAGTACCTTATCTATACAGTTAGTATTTCCTCAGAAATACCTTACTGAAAGTAGTACTTCTGAAGCATAAGGGCCTAGCATTTCTCTTTGATTGCGAACCTAGCAGACAACGTGTCCTGCGGGCCTCTAAAATGCCTTCGTTCGCTCGGCAATATTGTATAAAACATTTAATTTAGTAGTATTTTTTGGCGAAAGCTAAACTAACTTAACGAAAGTAGGCATGTTTAAGAAAATAGTAATAAGTTCTACCAAAAAATTCTAGATCCCCGAAAGCCGACCTATGCCGAACATACAGAGTACGTGCACATCCATAAAAGGGGATAGTGCAGTTTCCCGTAGTATCCTATTGCGTAAAGATTATATTCATGAGCATTCATATTCATGAGCATCAAATGCACCCTTACTTCCATAACAAGACTTTCTGAAGGGGGAATTTCACTACCCGTCATCCATTCATGTACTATTCTGCTTTAAGGACGCACTATTACCTTCATGAAATATTAACAACCATTTAACAAATCTCTTTTGGAGGATTCCATTTAATGAGTCAGGTGACAGAGGTATAGCGCTTTCCAGAGAGTCCCTTTGTAGTTAACCAACACAAGTGGACATTTCAGTAAGGTTTTCAAATGAAATATTGGTCAAGGATAAGGTACTTCCTTTTTCCGATTACTAACGAAATTCTCTCTTCAAATTATAAAACACATTTCTTCCACAAATTTATGCCTATCTACAATAGGATAGCACCCAGTTTCCGCGAGTCACAAACACTTGCTAAGGCTGTAAGATACGATTTTGTGGTAAAAAGTTGACAGTATGCACCCATAAAGTGTGAATGAGGCAAAAGATTTTCGCACGTGTTGACACATTTGCACAGTATGTGTCGTATGCAATGACACATTGTTACAAAATACTTCTAACCCAGTTCCACTTGTTGCTATGCGTTAAGATGAACGTGTAAAGTTATCCTCGTGTGTATCGAAATTTAATCCATTTACGCGCACCCATGTTGCTAACGCGCCCCTCCTTATGGATACTCACATGCGGGCCCACCAGTTATGCTATGTCCTGACGTGAAATGATGCAATTTTTGCTTGCACTAGCCATGTATCACAGCTTAGTGTTGTTTTTCGCAGAACAATACTTTTTATGGTACATCAGCTTCCACGCATCTTATCAATCTGTACGCAAATATTTGGGCATATAGGCCTACAAGGAAAATTAAGCCTGCAGAATGTCTCAGGGATTTTATTTTTAACAAGCAAATTGTAAGCCAAAAATACAAGACATGTTTTATTTAAAATATTACTGTAGACTCCATTATTCTTAATATGCACGATGAATTTCATTAACATTCTGATTCATTGAATCAAAAATATAGAACAGACTTTGGAGATAAGTATAGTTCCAATTCAATCCTTCCTTGCCATGTGTAAACACTCATAGTTAAGGTAAATAAAGCACTTGAAGAAACAAATTTTAATTAAAGTGTGAGTTTGCATTTGTATATATTAATACATATCAAAGAATGATTTTTATTATTTGTGTGGTGCATCTAGTGCATTATATATATATATATATATATATATATATATATATATATATATATATATATATATATATATATATTGCCCGTAAATATAGATATATTTATGTTGCATTTATATTATTGTACTAATGTACGACAGTAACATACACCGGCAATTGACATTCAGACAACATAAAATGGCAAGCATAAAATGAAGTTCATATTTTACTAAGGAAAAATTCTGACTTACCTCCTTCTATTTGCGATTCCTCCTTCTTAATAATTTATCTTCCAACACTGAAGGTGCCAAATTGCGATTAACAAATATAAAATGAACGACTACTGTCTTCCCTTTTTATCAACGTGAATACAAAAAAGACACTAACAACGCGAACACTACCAACCAAGGCGCCAAAAATTAAAAGATGTCAGCGTCTCGTGGTTTTTGAGAACAAATGAAAATCGAACGCGCGCTGGCTTTTTAGTTCAATTCAAGAAAAACGTCTCGCAAGCGAAGCTTGGGTTGTATGCACTATGGCTTGCGCTAAACAAAAATAAGCTTTTGTGTATAAGCAAAAGCGAAATAAAATCCAATTAAAGCGAAAGGCAAGCTTGCGGCAAGCAAGCATGCTGTCTGGGTATATTCATCTTTTATCTTGCTTATGTTTAACTTAGATGATAAACCTGTTATAATAACACTTCCAATTGCAAGAGATGTTGTTAATATTGAGTAAATTGTCACGGGTATAAAAATATTAATAAATCCAGTTGTTGCAGAAAGTATAACCGATAACGTAATCAAAGTGTAGTATGCATATCTAACAATTCGTAGTTTTCTCTTTTTCTTCTTTAAACTATATTGTAACTTTAGAGTAATATTTTCCATAAACTTGATTACTTTCTCTCTTGGTATATCTCTAGGTAAATCAAACTCATTCATTTATTATATAATAAATGGCTAAGATATTTAAATTAACGAGTGATACTTCTGTTTTGAAGAAAAAAACTCCATTATGAATTAGACAACAGTAACAACTACTTAAGCATAGGATTAGTTGGGTTTTACAGTGCATATCTAACTCCAAACATAACAACAGAAAAAAACAGTTTCTCATATGGTGATAGACAAATTTTTAAACCTAAATACGATATCCATATAGACTTATGTTACATGGATACTGATAGTTTTATATATGAAATTGATACAGATGACTTCTACAAAGACTTAAAGGAAATGGTTGATCTATTTGATACAAGTGAATATGGAAAGGATAATCAATATGGAATACCACTAGTAAACAAAAAAGTATTAGGAAAGATGAAGGATGAAAACAATGGTAAAATAATGACAGAGTTTATTGGGTTAAGATCAAAGATGTATGCCTTTAAAGTTGAAAATAAAGAGAAGAAAAAAGCAAAAGGAATAACGAAATGTGTAGTAGCAAAAGAGTTACAATTTAATGATTATAAGCGAACCCTATTCAATGATACGAAAACATACAAAAATATAACTCTAATTCGAAGTTGTAAGCATGATGTGTATACCATAGCTGTAAATAAGTTAGCATTAGATTCGAGTGATGACAAAAGATATATACTAGAGCTTGGTGTAAGTACATTAGCTTGGGGGCATTAAAGATATAGTTAAAATGTAATTATGTGTAGTGTAGTTGATAGGTGTTAGTAATTATGTGAGGTTTAGTTTTAAGTAAAATTTAATTAACTTTTATGTGTAGTGTAGTTGATAGGTGTTAGTGAGTAATTATGTGTGGTTTAGTTTTAAGTAAAATTTAATTAACTTTTATGTGTAGTGTAGTTGATAGGGGTTAGTGAGCAATTATGTGTGGTTTAGTTTTAAGTAAAATTTAATTAACTTTTATGTGTAGTGTAGTTGATAGCTGTTAGTGTGTAATTATGTGTGGTTTAGTTTTAAGTAAAATTTAATGATTTTTATGATATTTTTAAGTCATAAAAGTGTTTTTGTAATTTTATCCTTAGACATATGTAACCAGTAACATGAAAATAATTGTTTTAGAGTCAGTATTTATACCCATTTTACATTTCTTTAATACATTCTTAAATAGTGGAGATATTTAATTTTTTGTAACTAGATTTAGTGATTTTTTGTAACAAGATTTAGTGATTTTTCATTTTTGTAACTAGATTTAGTGATTTTTTAACTAGATTTAGTGATTTTTTTAATTTGTAACTAGATTTAGTGATTTTTTGTAACCAGATTTAGTGATTTTTTGAAGTCAAAACCGGTTATAACCAGATTTAGTGATTTTTTGTAACCAGATTTAGTGATTTTTTGTAACTAGATTTAGTGATTTTTTGTAACCAGATTTAGTGATTTTTTCATTTTTGTAACTAGATTTAGTGATTTTTTTGTAACTAGATTTAGTGTTTTCTTGAAGTCAAAACCGGTTATAACCAGACTTAGTGATTTTTTTGCAACTAAATTTAGTGATTTTTCATTTTGTAACTAGATTTAGTGATTTTTTGTGACCAGATTTAGTGATTTTTCATTTTTGTAACTAGATTTAGTGATAGAATGTGTTAGAAGTTATTAAGAGTGAGATAGAAGTTATTTGATATGTGCTAGAAATTATTTGGGGGATAGGGAATGCGCTAGAAATTATTAGGAGTTGATTAGAAGATATTTGGGGACAGGGGTGCGCTAGAAGTTTTTAGGGGTGCGCTATTGTTATTGAGGGTAGGGTCATTGAGGGGTGAGTTAGTAAAAGTGCGCTAGAATCCCCATTTACCCTCTACTCACAACCACTTTCTCAAATATCTCTTACAAAAATATGACTGCATATGGTTTGTAAATATTATTCCGAACAATTGATATTATCAGCTAGCTTTATCTCATCATAAAATCCATTGATAAGATCAAATTTAAAATCTGAATGGAGTTCTTGATATCTTACAGTCTCACACCAATAGACTTTATCCCAAAACTCTAGAATAAATCTTAAGATAACACTTGGTCACTCGACATGTTAAACCAAGAAAAGTTGTCTTTAAAATATCTAATGAACTTTTCACTCAACTTAGGTTTAATTGAAAAAATGTTCCAGCAATAGTTGTCTTCAAATTTATCAAAACTTCTTTAATAAAACCTGATTATTTCTAAGAAACCGTCAAATGTGCCCAAAGATCATCATTGAACTTATATTCAAATTCTCTTATAAAGTCTTCTGATAATTTTTGTCTAGACAAAACTTCCATCCAATCAATTCTATTTTCAAACTCTCTTATGAATTCTTCTGATAATTTTTGGCATTTGCTTGCATTATCTCAATTCACCTTCTTAATATGCAAAATTTGAGTAATATCTTGCACTCAAATCTTTATCTCCATACATTTTAATTAACTCATGCAATGGAACTTTCTCAAATAGCTTATTTACCATAGATTTGTAGCTTTTGTTTTCATCACTAAGTTGTTGCTATTTAAATCTTAAGCATATTTTTTCTATCAGTTCATCTTATCTTAAACGTTTCAATTGTGATGTAGTTTTCATGGTTTTCGAAAAAGATTGTAAACTTAAAAAAATATTTTTATAGAGTAATTTCTATAAAAACATAAAATAATAAATCAACTTATTTTTCTACGAATCTACTTTATCATGACCATCACTCACGGATTTCGATGATATTTATAAATATTAAGTAGTGTCAATAACTGCTAAAATGGTAAAAAATAGTTTGATATTTCTAATGAGTGCATCTGTATAGGGGTGGGTCGAAATATGACCCCCTGAGAATGTCGTGGTTAATACTCTGGGTCGTTTTCGACCCCATGGCAAGATATGTATAGGTGGATCAAAACGAACCCCATTGGAATATGGGATAACTCTATTTCTTTTTAAAAACTTCCTTTTCTTTTAACAAAATTTGTTTCTCAAGTAGTGCTGCTATGAGTTTAAGAGCTTGATGGAAAAGGTTAAGTTTATCATGTATCAAATTGCAATGTTTATCTATATTTATTACATTGAAAATCTTTAAAAATGAAATTAACTATATATATATATATTTTTACAGAAAATCATAATCGAACATGTCACTTGCTAAAGAAATATTACCTCTTACACATGTATTTAGTCGTGTGTCTTATTATTTAGATGATGATTATTTTTAATTGATGCTGTGTAGATCCAGTTGATATTTATTATAGCCCAGATGATCCAGATGATGATGACGAAAGAGTTAATTTTGATAATTCTCATTTAATTAGTTTTTGCATTGCTGTTGATTTTAGATCATTTATGTAAAAAAAGCTGTTAAGGAAAATAACAAACGCCTTATACAATATATTAATGAGAAGTACATTTTGAACTTGTAAGATGAAATATGAAACAAACTGGTAGATGAGCAATAGTCTTATATGCGTTTTACTGAAAATGTTACAGGAGATTTCATACTTAAATATAAGGATAAATTAATTGGGAAGTCTTAACATTCAATGACTTATCAGAAGATTTCATAAGAGAGTTTGGAAATAGAGTTAACTGGTTCACTATATCATGCAATGAATTATGAGAACATTTCATAAGAGAGTTTGCCGATAAGGTTGATTAGGGGGATTATATCAAAAATTATCTGAAGATTTTATTAGAGAGTATGCTAATAAACTTAATTGATATGATATATCATGGTTTCAAAGTTTATATCAGAAGTTTATAAGAGATTATACTGATAGAGTATGTTGGATAGGAATTTCACTGAGACAACGTTTATCAAAATATTTTGTTTTAGAATTTAAAGATAAGATACCTAACGAGCTTCTATTTCTATTTAGCCTCTATTTCGATTAGAGGAGTTGTTAAAGCTTTTTATGATTATTATTCATAAAAGTTATATACTCAATTTTCTGGGAAGAAATATATGTGGGAGTGCAACATATGCATTTTTAGTGATACATTAGACTCCATTGGGTAGAAGATATTAGGTACTCCACTACCTAGGGTACTTACTTATAGTTCTGAGACCGCTCGTTTCCCAAAACATTCGCCACAATTTTCGGAAAGAATCTCATGCAATCCTCTCCTTATTTTCTAACACTGCATCAAATCGAGGATCATTGAGGAGTTTGCGAATTTGAGGGCCAATATGGATTCCCTACCTGATTTTAGTTTCAGCAATTCTTTTAAGTTTACGCAGATTATACGTATTTGAAGAATAGTTTTGATGCGTCTATGAGTAGCCGCCATTCATCGAGATTATCTTCTATGTTAAGTTTACTCATAAAACCAGCTAAGCCTACTTTGTTACAATGTACTATGTAACTTTCCACTGCAAATACTGTTTACGGATTCTGACGTGTTGAAAACACGGACATTTTTAGATGTTCAGAATAAGCTCCCCACTGCTTGAGTCTGGATGTCAGTAGTTCTGCTCCAAGTTTTGACAACCCCAGGTAATTGAATTCAGGTTGAGTATCGTATGGCGAATAGATAATGGTATGCTGGTTTTGTGAAGTTAACATCGGTGGAAGACGATTAATCTGCAACAGAATTTGACAACCTGGTTCGACTTTGTCTGCCATTTGCTCTTCATTGGATGTAACACTGGAGTAAGGTACGGGAGGTTGTGAAGCCTTTAGTGCTTCAGAATATGGCACAGTGACGAACATCTCAGGGAATATTTGAATAAATAGCAGTCCATTTTTTCCTTTTTTCGATAGGCCTTTAATTGAATGAACTATGCAAAAATAGCAGTTCGAAGTATGATCTGTCGGCTTTTATCATTGGAACTGCAAATGGCACGCATGGCCTTTTTTCAAGTAGCCAGTCCCGCAATTTTGTAGAACAAGTATTACAGCATTAACGTGATGCCCACTTCTTGTCCATATCTCCCTCTTTACATCCAAAGTACAAGTGATAGGCGTTTTTTATGATAGGAGTGAAATTCCACTTCTCATTTCACTTCGTTAAAAACAACAATTTGCTCTGCAGTCTAAACACATTTACGCGACATGTTTTTGCTTAGTACAATCATAGAATAATAAATAAATTAATAATAATAATAATAATAATAATAATAATAATAATAATAATAATAATAATAATAATAATAATAATAATAATAACAACAGCATCTCACCACTACGTCCGGGATGGCAAATTGAAATTACAAAAGAACATTACGATGAAGGTCGAGCAATAAGGATAGCCTGAGACGTACGCAGGAACTTATTTCGGAAGGGATCCTAAGTTTTTCGGGGGGATCCAAATACAATTTGAGGCTAAATTATTTTAAGTCTAGGTAAAATTGCACTTGATATCAGACTAAATTTACAAAAAAAGTCGGAATGTCGGGGTGTCAAGACCCGCAGACCCACTCCCTGCGTACGGCCCTGAGGATAGCAAAGAAACTAACCGCAAAAACAATGGAAGTTTATTGAAATAAGCAGACAGCTCCTGTTGCCACGAACCCATAATTTGCCCATCGAAGCATATCCGGTGATACCGTATTTCTTTGAAACCCGAACCAATCTTCAAAAACTAATTTCATATTTTTATTAGCCATTAGCGGTTTGTCAGGTGAGGCATGTGAGGCCTGGCCTCACCTATATTTTTGAACAAAACTAAGTTAACTTTTTGTAATAAATTTCAAATTAAGTCAACATTTTTGTGTAATTTTTGAAATAAAACTTATTTTAAATTATTTATTGTATTACACGAAACAGACTTCTTAAAATTCACTTACTCAAATGTAGAAAATGTTTGTAGAATATTACAGAATTTAATAGAAATTAAAAGCAAAAGCGAAAATTTATACTCTTTGGCATGATAATTTCAGTTTTAAAAATTCCAATCCTGTATTGAGGTCTGAAACAGATTTGACCGCCTCAGCCGCGAAGTACTGTTGACAACGGAAACACCCATCGTGCACTGTGGAAGGGGTGAGGGGATAACCAAAGAGTAGTAGTCTTGGGTTAGGAATTATTCCAATGCTCTGTGTTTCAAGGGAGGCCAGTTGAAAATGGGCCTGCCTACGCGCATGCGCATGCTTGAACCAGAGATTGATGCTTGCCATACTCTTCCCTGTTCCCCAGACAAAGGCATGCAGTGTAGCAAATTGAATAGATTTAAAGGTAAGCATGAATTATATAGAAATAACAAATTACATATGCTATTTCCTTCACATTAACAACATTTTAAACTTTTAGAACGCTTTGCTGAGGAAGTATAATGTTTCCTTTGGAGGAAATTACCTGGTTTTCAAAATATATAGTGGTCTATACTTAATTTCTAGTAAACATGCTAAAAACATTGACCTAAAAAACTACAAAAATTAGGCAATACTGTGAAACATAGATCGGGTGTAATATCGTGATTTTCTGCAGGTTTGTTCTTGTTTTCAAGCGATATTTTGCATTTGTAAGATATTAATGTGTGGGGTATTTTTTTTAAGTTTGTGACAATGTGTTAGAACATTGGACTTGTGCTGAATTAGTGTGTACATTATAGAGAACATTGGTTCGTGTGATCACACGATATGCAACACAAAAGGATCATCGCATCGTACAAGTAAGGTTAAGTTAGTGTTTTAATATTTATGTTACAAATTCAACGCATAACTTACTTCTGTGTGTTTAGTATATATGTTTTCATTATTTTCCGTATGGGATGTAGATTTT
The DNA here is from genome assembly GCF_964235325.1 of Thermobia domestica. NCBI lineage: Eukaryota > Metazoa > Arthropoda > Insecta > Zygentoma > Lepismatidae > Thermobia > Thermobia domestica. Next base: position 132,766,523 of record NC_137470.1, on the reverse strand, counting down.
TTTGTAGGTAAGGGAGGAAGCAACAGTGATCACTGGCGCAAATCCCGAATGGATGAGGGGGACATGTCCCCCAATCTTGGGACTGGGGATTGTCCCCCAGTAATCCGATTTGAGTTGAGTTGATTTTGAGTTTAACGTCCCGTTCAGCAGCGAGGCTATATGAGACGTGAACCTACTGATTAACGTGGAATCCGAACAACATGAGCTCCCGCCGGGAATCGAACCCGGGTCTCCCGCGCCAAATAATCCGATTTGATATGTGTTTTTGGGGGAGAAATGTGTTTTGGAGGACAATTTGTTTCCCACTGCCACAAAGGAAAGTGAAATGAAATTGATGTCCCCCCCAGAATAACCCTCAAATCTGCCCACCTCTCAATGTTGAAGACAACTCTGCTCCGCTGCCCATGACAGTAATTCAACTTTGAAGAAAAAAAGTTTCTAACCTGACGATCGTTATATTAAAAGCAATGTTATTGTAACAAAATATAAGGATATATAGATTAACGAATGCCACTTTGTCTTCTGCAGATATAACATTGATAGTGGCGGCAATAACGTCTCTACAACGTGGGGAAACCTCGACTTCATGCCCCCCTCAAGTGATTGGTTTCATATTATGCTTATTAGCTTACTAGCAGCCCCAAAGTCAGGGAAAATTCTACAACGGGGGGGGGAGGGGGAGGAGTCGAGAAGAGCTAGTTTCATTGTCACTGAACACTACGACACGATGCCGGTTTTCTGTGCCTCACCTATTTATTTAGCCACGAGCCGCCTCTGTTATCAGTACCCTGAAATTAGTAAAAGTTGGTTACTTTCATCTCCGAAGCATTTTCACTGTTGGCCAGTCTTATTTAGAACCTAAAGTAATAATTAATAATTCAGAATCTGAAATTTCTTCTCTCGTTCATCTTAATCAAGTGTCATCAATTTTATGTGGCCTAACGGTGAGAAATGTGTACTTTGAGAGCTATTTGTGGTGCACACTCCGACGCTCTTTTGGCCCAAAAGATAGTCCTGAAACTATGTACATCTTTGTTGGATTTATATGTGATTATCATATTTAAAAATTATTATTGCATAACGTCTTGTGTTCACTCACCAGAGACTGCGCTAATATCGAGCATTGGGCTCAAGAATAAGACCTTTTGTAAAACCACAGACTGGTTTCCATCAATTATGGTACAAAAACATACAAAAACTTATTTATGGAATTTGAGGATACCAACAACCTAATGAAGTCTTTAGAATTAAACTCTTCCTTGTGATTTTAACAGTGGAAAGATACAACGTGATCCCTGCTTTCTGTCACTACTACATTCATGTGACAGTGTTATGTGATATTTGGTATTGGTGTTAATTATTATTACTACTTTGTGATTATCATTATTTTATTTTTTAAAAAAAAAATAATTCAGTGATGCCATGTTTCAGCAAGGCAGTGTATATTAACATTTCAACTCAGTGTTTACTACATCTGCATAGACTGTATAGCATTTACTGTATGTCTGCGAACTGTGAGTTCAGACCATGGACGCAATTCATTTATTTTTCTTCAACATTCAACTTTGTAGTGATTCTGTATTCATTTTATTTTTTCTTGTTCTATATGAAATTCGAATACGGTTGGTATTCGATGGCCACCGGAAGAATGTTTGTATTATACTTGGGAAGAACAATCTATTGAAGTTTCATTGTATTTTCTATGAGTACACTGCTCTGTCCTGATCATAGCATCCTGTCTTGATTCCGCATTCTTTATTGTACCGCCGGGTTCAATGATAGAAAACTGTTGAATTGAATCTAGGAAGTCATTTCTGAATAAAATCCAGACTACAGTAAGGCAAAGGATTATTCGTGTTAGAACCTCTGTCCGACGTTTTGGTGATCCTTAAGTGAAAGACGTTCTACAAAAGAAGTGGTGGGTCCAGTATGGACAGGAGAAGAGGTATGTACAAAAAGTATCTCTGAGTATAATATGAATTTCACCTTACGCCAATAGACTTATTTGTCAATAGGAAGGGAATAAATTCGTGTGTAAAAAGTATAAACTTGAATTTGTTCATTTAATTCGATCAAATGTTAGTTCATCAGTGCATCCCCAACATCTTGCTACTCTCGAATAAGACTTGTTGCGATCCCAAATAAGAAATATGTGAGAGGTTCGGAAACATATTTAACCGCTTTCTTAGTAAAACTACCCATTGATCCATTTAGGTGACATAGGTGGAAGGAAAGTAAATTTGGTTACCGTTCCCCTCTGTCGATATCCTAAACATGCTAGCAGCTGAACAATGTTTTCAACTAGCATTTGATATCTATAAAACAGGAAAATTATCTATTTTTCATTAGTATGCTGCAGAAAGCAAATGAAATGAAATCTTTCAGTTTTACGTCCCACGGATATGGAAAATTAATGTGTGGATTATACAGAGTAAACACAGATATTTTACATGAATAGTAGTAATATATATATATATATATATATATATATATATATATATATATAGAAAGAGAGAGAGAGAGAGAGAGACAGACAGACAGAGTGAAAGATCATCGAACCTTTTATCTTTGAAACCAGCGCTGGTTTATCTTATATCTACTTAGTAATTACAAATATACAAGAATGTATATTCATGTTTATATATATATATATATATATATATATATATATATATATATATATATATATATATATATATATATTTGGGTGGTCCATAAATATCAATTTTCCGATCGCACTGGTCTCACCCTCTAAAATGGTTCCATATGGGACTAAATTAAGCCAGGAGAAAAATTAGCTTCATTGAATAATATTAAATGGTGCCCCAAGCGACCTAAAATTTTGAATCCGATTACAGGACATAGTATATGGGAAAAATCTGAAATAAACTCATGTAATTTAGAAACGGCTGAAGGTAATGCAAAGATACCATGGATAATAGGAATAGAGGAAGAAACATATCTAATTTTGTATAGTACTGCCATTGCGGCCATCTTGAAATTCGCCATCTTGGATTCAGGTCAAAATTTTTAAACAGAAAGAGGGTCATGTGACATATCGTTTTGACGTATCGTTTTACTAGAAGTACAAATCTGGCACTATTTTAAAGATAGCTTTAGTCGTGTAAGAATTATTACATGTGAAAAAATTATCCTTTTGAGATTAATAATTCTTACAAGACTAAAAGTAAAGACATGAGTTTGACGTCAAAAGAACGAAAGGGATATGCACGGCTTCAAACGAAAGAGGAACGCGAAAGAAAATGCTCTTCTGAAAATGATTTTTTTGAACTTTACACGCCAAACGACATGGAGCAGTTCAAGTAATGAAGAGGAAAACTCAGTTGAGAATGTTAGAGAAAATGTAAATACGAATGCGTGTGTGTCCGGACCGTCCAACACAGGTAAAAGGGGGAAAAACTAATTTTATTACTCAAAGACTGGTGTTGCTCTTAATCGATAAAAGATCACTCATAGAGCAGCAATACATATTCTGACAGCGACGGCAGAGGCATTAGCCAATATTGTAGAGGAACTAGCAATAAATGGGTCTTCCATTCACCGATGCTGAGAGAAAACCTGTAGTGAAGTTGCACAGAACTACAGTAAACAATTTCAGAGTGCATCAAGTGCGTTAGTTTTGCATTGGAACGGAAAACTACTGCTGAATTTGACTGGCAGAGAGACTGCCGGCAGGTTATCAATAATTATTACCAGAGATGGTCATGAGAGGTTAATTGGTGTTCCCATTTTGTCGTCATCAAGAGAAGAACATATTGATTCTACTATAGTACATTCGCTTGAAGAATGAAATTTGGTAAAGTTCGTGCAGGCAGTTTATTGTGATACTACTCCTTGCAATATGGATCTTGTCAACGGTGTTAGAGCAGTAGCTCCAAAATAACCTTCTATACCTTCCTTGTACACACCACATTTATGAATTAGTTTTAAAATGTGTATTTGATAACTGTTGTGTTTCGTTTGCGTCTGGACCGAACGTTCTCCTATTGAAGAATTTTCAGAACGAGTGGTCTAGAATAGATTGCACTAACTTTATTCCAGAAATTGATGATGATGATGATGTAACAAACAATATTTGCGATGTAAGAAATGAAGTGTTGAATTTTGCTATCAAACTTGTAGAAGCAGGACACTGCAGAGAAGATTATAGGGAACTTTTAGAACTGACCATCATGTTCTTGGGTGGTATACCTCCTTGAGAAGTTTTATTTCGTTTGCCTGGAGCAATTCACCATGTAAGGTGGATGGAAAAAGCAAGATACTATTTAAAATATTTCTCTTTCGCCAACAATTTCGTTTAACGAAGCAAATAGAAACGGGTATTCAGAGAGTATGCACTTTCTAATCCGACTATATGTTCACAGTTGGCTTAAATGTGATCAAACATCCCATTCACCATTACAAGATCTACAATTTTTGAAAGATTTGTACAGTTAAAGACAAATAGATGCTGAATTATCTGAAGTGGCTCTTTCTAAATGTTCACGCTGACTCTGGTACTTGACGGAGGAACACGTAGCATTAGAGTTTTTTGATGATGGAGTTACCATAATGGAAAAGCAAAGAATGGTTGAAAGCATTAAAACTATAAGGGGAAACCGTGAAGCAGCAAAGAGGCTTGACGCAAGAGATCATACCATAAAAACTCTTGTGAAAAGAGAAATCAGTGATTTTGTTACAGCAAAAAAATTTTCATCGAGAACTTTAAAATACCCAAAGGGTTTCTTGAGTATGATTCGACTTCATGGCCAAATAACAATGACTATCTTCAAGGAAAGACAATAGTTTAATTCATCCACGTAACAAACGGTGTACAGAAAGGGGAGTGTAACTAATAGAAGATTACAACAATTCTTACGAAAAATGAGGATCACGAACAGTTTCTTTTGCAGATAATAAAGGCCCACAGACAATCTTTTCCTATATGCGACAAAGGGAACTATGTAGCAAATAAGATTTATAACTTACCAAAAAGATACTACATAAAGAAGGGATATTTCAATTTCTTCCAAGTTATAATTTTTCTTTTTCCTCATAATGGTCTATGAATCATCTTGATGAAAAAAAAAACTTATTTGTAGTTCAAAGCGAAACAAGCAGTATGTTTCAGTTTATGTAAAAGACTTCCAAAATTCTTACATATCTGTATTCCATAACTGCAATAAAATAACATTACATGAAGCATTTTGTTTTTCACACGTAATAACTCTTACATAAGTATAGGTAACTTGAAAATAATACCAGATTTGTACATCTGGTGAAGTGCTACCTCAAAAAGATATGTCACATGACTCTTCCTATTTAAAAATTTTGACCTGAATTCAAGATGGCGGACTTCAAGAAGGCCGCTATGATAACGTATACAAAATTAGGTTGGTCTCTTTTTCTAGTTCCATTATCCGAGATATCTTTTCATTCCCTTGAGCCGTTTCTAAATTAGGAGAGATTATTCCAGTTTTTCCCCATACACTATGTATTGTAAACGCATTCAAAATTTTAGGTCGTTTGGGGCACCATTTAAAATTATTCAATGGATCTAATTTTTCTCCTGGCTTAATTTGGTTCCATATGGAACCATTTTAGGGGGAGTCCAAAGAAATTTCTAAATTTATTTTTCCTCATATAAATTTGGACCACCCTAATATAGTATATATATATATATATATATATATATATATATATATATATATATATATATATGTAACAGAAATATGTAAAAAAACAGCAATGAACCCTGAAGGGGTACCTTGCAAGTCTTACATGGAATTATTTTAACTAGCTTATAATTTGACTAGAGCATGAAGTGACGCGGTAAAGTGGTTAGCGCAATGAATTCAATTCGATGGACCGGGGTTCAAATCCCCGTCAGGCTCAAACTTTTTCAAATGTTTCAATTTCAATGCATGGTCAGTGTGAAAAGCAAGATCTTCTCTTCCCCAGAGAGAAAGAGATGTTGAAAAGAGGAGAATTGGAGACCTGTCAATGGAGACGGTAATTTACAAACTTATTCACAGTAGTTTTTCTAGATTTGGTATTTTCATCTACTTTCAAGCATTTTCTGATTTATGCGTGGTCTGTGTTTTTATTTCTTTGAATATACAGTATATATTGAAATAATACATTACATACACAACAAGATTGAGATTAATATACGGTGTTCATTGGACAACACGCTCCGAACAAGATAGATTTATCTTAGAATTAAGAACTCTTTACTGCGTCACATACTCTATAATTTTATCTGCATAAACACCTTACTGATTGCTACCAACTGCTGTCAGTATCGAGAAAACTTTCGTGTAAGTTGGGTTGCATCAGTCCAGGCGTTTTTACAAACTGCAAATTACCTGGACCTCAAGTAATGAAATTAGAACACTTAGGGGGAGATACTTTTGTGAGTGGCTGTACATATAATATATATTTAAATTGTATTGTTAATAATTAATTGTTTTGCATTTCTAGTTGGAAGTAAATAACTAATGAAAAACGTCCGAAGTAGATTCGAAAATGACTGAAGCTTGGACAAGTAGAACCCGAATGCTACAAATAGTAGAGGACTGACGGTGAGTTCTACTCAATAACAATATTTTGATTATGTCCGGGGATTAAAAAGATGTATAAATATATATTCATGTCATTTAAATTGAATGATAAAGAAAATTTGATTCTGAATTGTTTTGAAATTTAAAGTAAAAATTATTTAAATATATTAAATTTAAAATTCCTTTGAATTTATATGTGAATTCACTGTTTAATTATATACACATATTGACAAATTTGAGTTATTTGTTAATTTAAGAGACAAGAAAATAGAGAAGTTTATTAGTATGTGTGGACTTCTAAAGTATAGTCTTTTATATTTTTCACATAGGCGGTCAATTGTATCGTACAGTTTCAAATAAAGAGAAAATATGAAAAGTAAGTTCATGAATTTGTGGCTTTCTGATACTAAAAACTTTGGTATATTTTTCCACAGAGGAATGGCCAACTCTGGTTACCACCTATTTGTAGAGGAGCAAGGGAGCTCCCTCTATTCCGGTTAAGTTGTCGGTTTGGTGCACGTCGATGAATGATAAAGAATGACGAGCACTATGAGCTTACAAAACTTACAAAACAAATAAACATAAAACTTACAAAAGATTATGTAATTTTTCTTCATCGTAATTTCGATTATCTTATTAGTATTTTGTGCGGAAATAATAATATTTTTTTCCGTGTTCGGTTAGTATTCGAAACTATCAGGAATTTTGCCAAGCAGAATGAATGTCCTGCATGTATGAACTTTGGTAAGCGTTACTTTTATTTATTTCAATTTTAGTTTCGTTTCCTTTTATTTTCCTTTATTTAATTTGATTGTGTATTTTCTGGTGTTGTTTTGTGTAAGTGACTGGTTTGTAGACCTGTTCGAATGGAAGATTGTTTACCTGTGTTTGTGTTATTCGCGATAAGACTTTCTCCACTTTTTCTTTTTGTAGTTTTCTACTTAAGAGTTGTGAAGGTCGTATGCAGTCTACTATATCTCTTCTTTTGAGGATCTCACAACAAAGTTCGACTTAACTGATATCTATCGCAGCGACGCTTAGTTGTCGGAAACTGGGAAAAGTAGTTTATTCCGAAAGAATGGAAGTTGACGGACGCCTGTCTACCGTTCTGTATGTAATTGTCCTTTCTAAATCGATTGTATCTACTGAAAAATTATTCGATGGATCCCTGCTATAATACGCACAGTTGTATATACACACAGGATGATCCAAAAGTTTGGAAACACTCGCATTAATGCCAAATACTGCAAATATAACTTAATGAACAATGTAGGGGTGTAATAGAAGTGAGAAGAAATTGCGAAGGACACAGAACAATGAAAGCCACCATCTTGAAATCCACAATTGTGAATCATGCATGTAGTTTGTAAATTGAAAACATAACATGTTGACATCTTATATGAATTGGACATCGCTATCCAGTACGAAGTTATGACAGGTGTTAATGTGCATTCAAGAAGCGATTAAGGGTTCCATGTGCTCTCCATCTAATTGCATGTGCAGCTAATAAAAGGAAGGTGTAAAACAAATGTGTCTTTGGCCTTAGGATACAAAATTAACCTACCCAACCAATGCCTCTGTGTAGGTATCTGTAAAAAGGGAAAATAATCCAATGGATGTTATGATTATGGAAACTGTGATGGATACTGCTTACTCTGTGAATAAAAACCAAGAAAGTAGTTATACGACCAATGTTAACGTAACCTACCAAATAAGGGTATGCAGCTATAAATGAAAATAAAAGTAAAAACTGAAGTACCTAAAGTGGTCCTCCTTACCTTCGTGTTATCAAACCCTTTGTCAGGATTAGTCCAAATCCATTCAATCGTCATCTACGCCGCAATCATCAATAGTTGGACGTGGCAGAGACAACATTTGCTTCGCTTCTTCGACCAATTCAAGTTGAGGAGAAGCAATGCATTGAGGAACAGCAGCAAATGAGCTTTCCGTCGTTTGGAACGTTCAGAAAGGGACATAAATTATTTCCCTGGCCGAGTACTTCTTGAACTTGTTTGATCATTTACAAAAGGAGAGATGTCTTCAAAAACCTCGATTGTACACGACGACATTTAGTCCTCTTCTTATTGAGTTGTGGCAGTAAAGTTTTTCTCAATCTCTCACCACGTGCTTCCCATTTTTTGGACAATTTGAACTTTGTTAAGACGTAGTTAACTAAAACACTTACATTAGGAACTTTGGGTGCAATTAACACTTCTGCAAGTTCGCGGTTTTGCACTTCCACTAACACCATCTTCGAAGAAACATTAATACTTATTGGAGTGTAACTTTATTTAGGATGCAGTTGTTTCGGTACGATTAAAAGATTAATTATAGAATGTTTCTATATACTACGGCACTGACATGTGACATACAGCAGCTCCACATGACATCCAAATTACGTACAAGAAAATATACCTTTTTCCTTTGTAAGGCTCAGATCATGGTGGAAAGACTACAAGGTGGATGCAATGTAGTGCGACATTCTTGTCGCTCTGACGCATGACGTCATCTTGGTCGCAGACGTGGCCAACGGGAGACAGATGCGCTTTTAACAAGCGCTTGCTCGCTGGTATCTCACACTCAAACTTCTCTTCTATTTGTAGTAATCTTCAACGAAATAAAAATTTTAGTGCAAACAGTAATTATGTAAACGTAACGTAATCAATGATTAAGCTAAGTTAATTCGAAGGAAGATATTTACAATAGCAAAAGAAACAGCAGTATCAGTTCGTATTTAAAAAAAAAAAACTTTGAAGCTTGAACAAGCCAATATTACTCATTACATTTTTTGCTTTTTCTTTCTTTCTTTCTTTCTTTCTTTTCATAATCTGAAGTAATACACTCGAGTATGTATAGGCCTGAATAATCTATAACACAGTGTGTCGTTAATGCATTTCATTATTATATATTTATGTATGCTCAAATATATTTTCGTAACACATTAATCGGTTTCGATTTACTATTAGTATTATTTTCCTTGAAAGAGAATTCTTTACTGATGACCCCATATAAATTTTGAGAATATCTCAGGGGCGAATTCATGGTTATCGCAAATCAGGCAGGTTAAAAACTTTATTGAGAAGGGACGCACGTATTTAATATTTTAAATATCGTTTTTATTTTTGATTTATATTAAAAACATCTTATTTGAAATCGCTGATGGTTTATTTATAGAATTTGTATTTGAACAAAAGGTTTGGTGAAATTGACAGTTCTTTGAATATTAGTCTCAAAATTTACGCCACAACAAATTGTATTATTAAACATTTGTACGAAATAGAGCGTTACATATCATATACTATCGTGTTCTAGAAATATATAGAAATAAATATGTATATACAAAGCACCTCAAACAAAGAAATTGCAACAACATGACTATTTCAAGCAAGAAACAAAGTACTAGGCGTAGGTGAAGACTATGGAGGGGTGTTACAGCTATACTAGAAAACAAATAGACCATAAAATTACATAATCATCTTCATCTTCTTGATAAGTTTTTTCTTTTCTGTCCCGTGGACTAAAGAAGACAAACGAAAAATGCAAGTGAATGATTATATGGAATTTGGTGGAATGAGAATGCGGGAGTACCCCGAGAAATTCACGGCCACGATGCTGTCCGCCACAAACTGACTTGACCGGGAAGTGAACCAGTACCCCTTGCACCAGAGGTGAGCGTTCTGTCACTGAGCCACAGTGTTTCCTTGATTGTTCGAGAATCTACCATATTTTAAAATTTACAAGTCATTCTTAATTTTGCAATTCTGGAGGGACACCCTAAATATGTATATAAAATTGTCCAAAGTTGATTAAAATGAACACAAATTTCAAAATCTGAGTGTAAACATGTCTTGACAATGTCGCCTGACATGGTAGGTGGATACTTTATTCTCTTGATCTAATATATTGTTATATATCTTTGTAACCGTTAATCGTTATTACGAAACTTCCATTCGTTAGTTAATTTGAAGTGCAACGTCCCGTTTCAGCATCGAGGCTACAGGGAATAAAGACCTCCAGAACGAAATGGGATCGGAACTACTTTAACGCGTTCAATGCTCTCCATATGCGTAACTCGAGGGAGGTAAGCTCCCTAGATCATCGTGCCTCCCTTCCCAAGTTACATGCCTGCTTCTGTGGGGAAAATTTTGTCCCAATATCTTATGCAGAAGGAAATGTGAGATAGAAATGTTCACCTCTGTCGCTCCCCCTCCCTCATGATTTCGAATCTGGGTCTTACCTCGAAGTTCGTCTTTTCCAGTCGTACTATTGGATTTTTATATGTAGAATCAAAACAAACCCTATATACCACTATTACATTACATGCTATTAATACTAAAAAGAAACTACATAATGAAACCGTGTTTATAGAATTTCATTTAACATTGCCTTTATTTACTATTTTTATGTAAAACTTACCATATTTTAGGTTTATTTTGTCCTGTCGCCTTCAAGATAAAATCCATTTCTGGAGACATTCCCCCTCTTCTTAAGGAAATCTAAAGTATTTTATATTAGTTCCTATAGGTTTTCTGTAATAATTACTACAGCCGCACAAGGCACAGTTGGACATTCTCGTTATCATTTAACAGAACAAAGTAACAAAGGATTTCTACTTGTCACTTAATGCTGCACATTTTCCCGTTGTCCCTTGCAACCCAGATAACGTCACAGCCACGACAGAGCTCCAGGCAAAATGCGCGTGTAACCACTTTGTAGTCTTTCCACCATGGCTCAGATAACGAATGTCAATTGCGATCACAACAACGTTACTCATCACGCATTTGCAGCTAGATTGGGCTAAATCCTGCATCTGCACCTGGCTGCAGCTACTTCCAATTCTCGACCTTTGTACTACTCATGGTCAACTCAATAAAACTTATTTTGTAGATAAGCAATGATAAGTTTAGACTGCAGAAATACTAACATCAGCATATATGTAACTATTCGGTAACACTAAAAAAATCTATCATATAAATGATATGACAATAGATAACAAATAAAACTCTTCACTAAACACACAGTATTTGAGTCCAGTGAGCTATCCAGCAACATTCAGCGACCTCAGAAACTATAAAAATGGTTAAAATATATCATATTGTTTGGTTCATTTTTTACTGATGTTTCGGCACTTTCATTTGTTCATGTTACATGCATTTTACGGGCAATGAAAATATTCCTATGTCGTTAAACTCCGGGTTTGGAAGTGGGAGAGATACTAACAATAAAATATCAATACCGATTTCATAGGCGAGGAAGTTGACAAAATCGATTTTTGACCGATTTTTACAGTTTCCTACCACTGTGTGACGCCCGCTCTGTGTTATGAAACACCTTTGCTTGTACTAATTCACTTGATTTTTACATATTTGCTAGAGTTCCCACGTTTTCTTACACTTCTCTTGCAGTATTTTCTCCAGCAGTTCGCGGACTGACTATGTTTGCACTTTTCCGTTTACTGTTTGTACCAGCTCTAGCACCTTCAAACAGTTTACTAAAGGGCATAAGTTTGATCTTCGTTCACAAGGCATTCAACTGCAATCGTACATAATATAACACTGCATCAGCTTCATTGAGTTTTCAATATTTACTTGATGTTCCTTTGGTTTCAAGCTCATATCCTTTAAATAGCTCAGTTTCATTTATCTGTCCTCTGCGAAACAATTTCATCATCAGGGTCCATCATTCCTTCAAGCTCTCCAAGCTCTCTTGCGTTCTTAAAGGCAGAAATTGCTTCTCCTTATTTTCTTATCTTTGAGAATAGCCTGCTGGAGGCTGTACTGATATCTATCTATCTATCTATCTATCTATCTATCTATCTATCTATCTATCTATCTATCTATATATATATATATATATATATATATATATATATATATATATATATATATATATATATATACTTTACGCATAGTTCTTTTGTACACTGTATACCTGGGTCAGCCTAACACACGGTCCTTTCATCATATATATTTTGAATGCTGGTCTACGAAATGTTGAAAATGTTATATTTTCATAGTAAAGTCCTTCATATGTGACCGTAAGTAAGGACATAGGCCAATAAAACTTTTCGAAGTTCTCTTCGTAGTTGGCGTTTTCACGTCGCTGCTTTTCTATGCTATTTTTGGAGAGATACATTTGCCTGACGCAGGATATCTGACCACATTTATCTCTGAGTCAAAGTGTCTTCCTTGGCGACGCACGAAAATCATGTTCTGAAATAATTCTAAATCCGATAATTGTTGTCGAAAAGTATGACCATCGAGTACATTGTCGTCTGCAAAAAGATCCTGTTGGTTTTGTCCGGTAAATCATCTAGAATAATTCTAGTTGCGATAGACAATGCTTGCGCATTGGTTTTGTAGCACATTACGTACATGAGAAAGTCATAAGACTTTCTAGTATGATTGACCTCGAATGTCATGTATCCGCAACGTTTTGAATGGAGAAAAATTTGGTGGCACCTCGGCGAGAAATCCATAGTGGATGTAAGAGTGGCCTTTGAGAGTGTGTAGTACCTCTTCAGTTAACTGGAATGGCGCTAAAAATATTTTGTTTATAAGTGACAGTTTTGTAAATTCAAAACAATTCTAAATTCGTTTGAGTTAAACTTTTAACATTCAGCGGTTAAGCAAAACTGTTGTCGTCTGTAGATCGTACAATTTTATCAATTACGACTTTTTGAATATGCCCATCCATCTGATCACAGACATACAGAGGAACAGTGGGATCTGTCGTGGAATGCAGCGGACTTAGAAATCCTTATTTTGTGAACCCAGCCTGGAAAACTATCGTAAGAAGCATAGGTAGAAACGTTTCTGTTCTTGTATAATAGATCATGTATGGCGTATTTCTGAGACTGATTTAGGTCTGAATTAATGTCAAAGGGATCAATTTTTTAAAAAAAATCTCTGTATATTTCAATCGTTAGGCTAACTCCTCTTTTGTTATGAAACTTTTTCTTCTATCGAAGATGTTGCTTCCATAGTAGTGAAGAGATAGTCTTGACATCCCTCAAAAACCACCCCTGATGCATTTTCCTTTAAAGTTAAAGTGTAGGTGTTGGGATTGGAAGTTAGTAAAGTCAAGTTATTTGTATGTTGGCTCTGGAGTAGGTGGTGGCACTTGGCAATGTTTTTTGAACAACACAACATGCGCAAACCATTCCGGCTTCAGTTCCAATTCCTGTTCCGGTTCCAGTTCCGGTTTCTGTTCCCGTTCCGACTATGCAACACCTATGAACATACCAGAAAAGCTGGAGCCTTTTATGACCTTTTTCTAACCGTTATAAAAGGTAAGACTTATTGTAGAAATTACACAAGAAAGGGTACGGCATAGCAGAAACCCGTAGAGAGGGCCATGAATTTCTATTGAACATAGCAGAAATTACACCCAGTGTAGAAATGCAGAAATTACACAAACTACAAAGGTTATTGCATATTTCGCAACCCCCATCAAAAAAGGGCTATGAACACGTATTCCAAATGCTATTGAACATAGTCCAGTCTAGATATTATATGACATTCGCTGTGGTGTCTTTTCAGCCGTTATAAAAGACTATGACCCATTTTTCATTCCCTAAATAACATACAATTTCACCCGGATTATTCGTTTTTTTTTAAAAAAAATTAGTAGTAAATGTTTAAATACTTTTAATTCTTATGAGAAAGTAAATAATCAGGAAGTCTTGGATCAACAAATTAAAAATAAATTATCGTGTAGTATCAACATAAGGTTGAAGAACAGGAGGGTACAACTTTCCGGACATCAGGGTTCAAGCATCTCATTACTAAAGGTGTATCTTCTGTAGACCAAAATATATAGCTCCTCATTTGATAAATAGACGTGTAAATAAGTTAAATACCGAAATCGTTATAGACATTGGCAGTTCTTTCAATTTGACAGAGTCTGAATATGTTGATCGATTAAAACGGAGAAATACTCAAGAAAAATGATGTACAGCGATTTCAAGTGGCTACAGAGGCTGGAAAGTTAGTAACACATAAAAAGACTTTAAATATTGAGATTACTAATATTTAAACTATTTGTTTCCGAGTGGTAAATTTTTTGCATGTACTGTATTAGCAATACTATATTTGAAGGTGGTTCAGGTGAGAACGGGCTTGGCAAATAATAAATATTTGTTACATAATGGATTGCGAAGAACGCCAATTCAGTGGTTTTCAGAGAGAATGCCACGATCTACAAATATTTGCCATAATGAAAAAGTTCATGAGCTTAGTAGAGATGACCACTGACTCCGAATCAAAAAAAGAAATATGTTGTTTGAAAGGATTAGAAATATTTCCACTCGAGGGAACTTTAGTGTATAGTGTAATCGTTTTTATAGAAATTGGAAGAACAATTATTAAATTTACATAGTGAGCGATTACTTTCTTCTGAAAAGATAGCAAGTCAACACGATAATTTTGGTATCCGATCGCATCCGGGTCTGTGATCAGCCAGGCTACCTTACCGCCTAAGACTTTTCCATTCGGAGATGTTAGGGGTCAGTCTAGCCTCATTTCTCAGAAGTTTACATCGAGTGATGTGACTGATCAAACAACTCTTCATAATAATGGGTTTAGAATTGGAGATGTTGCCAGTCAGTCTAGTGTCAGATCTGAAAATTTAGATTGGGTTATGTGACTGGCTAATTGAAGGGGTCTAATTTTCGGAAGGTTACATTCCAGTTTAGTCTATAGCCTAAGATGTCTATATCTGAAGAGGTTACGAACCAATCTATTCCAAGTTCTGAAAAGTTTGCATCGGAAGTTGTGACGGGCAAACCAATCCTACATACTAAATGTTACCAGTCAGTCATATGTTCAAATATGTTACCAGTCTTGTTTTTGTATTGAAAGGTTTACATCAGAGGACGTGATCGGAAAATTGAATCTACGTAGTCAATAGTTTACATCTAAAGATGTTACCGGCCAGTCTAGTCTCAGTTCTAAAAAGTTTACATCGTGTGATGTGACCGGGTTGGTTTTACCTAAAAGTAAGAAAGTTACTACAGGGTGATAAAATTAACAATCTGAGCCAATGAATGAAATTCACATTTGGTGATGGATTGACCAGTTAAGAGAATATTATAATAAAATTCGATTAGAATATATGAGAGGACACTCAAATGAATGTATGAAACCATTCACATTAGTGGAAAGAAATGGCTAAGAGAATTCGAAATTTAGCAGACTTATTTGAAGTAAACCAGTGATAAGTAAAATAAATGATCAATCTCAACGTGTTATGGATTTGTCGAAAGTTTCGTGGATTGAAGAAATTTCTCAAGCCCTTAAAATAAGTTATTGAACAAAATGGATAGCAATTCGAAAACAGTCTCAGGAGAGAATCTTTTAAATACAGTTCAGAAACAAACAGAAGAGGCTTTTTCTGAATGTGTACGTAAAAGTGATTGGCAATATATTGACCCTGAAATCCGGCAATTTGGTTCTTGCTTAAAGAAGGATTATTCAGATTTGATAACAACTTATATAGGATGTTTAAAACGTTGAGTGTAAGATTCATTTAAAAGATCCGAGACCCATACTTTACGTTACTTTCCAGATTCCAAAACAAAAACGAAAAACATTTGTCGAATTAAGACGTCATTAGCGGAAGGTATAATCGAGGAAACATATTGTTCTTAGAACAATAATGGTTGTTTCTTTTTTCTTTAAAACAGGAGTGGTAGTCATAGATTGTTTGCCAATAATCCCACGCTAATACTATTATATTAGTTATGTTTTTCCGACACCGAACATGGAAGGATGTTTAGGGAGATTGACTCAATGCCACTATTTTTCAAGATTAGATCTTTTGAAAGCATACCTTCAAATAGCGAAGAATCTAGGTCAACAACAATGATATTAGTCCCAAAGGGATATTACCACCTTCTAAAAATATACCACCTTCTAAAAATAGCAAAACATTGATGAGATTCTATGAAATAATCAATTTTCTAGAAAAAAAGATTAGCAAACGTACAAGAGATATTAGCTCCTATGGATTTAGAAACTCTGAAAAAGAAATTTATTTGGGAATTACAACAGAGAACTTTTAATGAAATAAAGAAATTATTGGTTAAAAACTAAATTTTAACAGCTCCAGATCTGAGTAAATCCTTTCATGTGGTTTCTGGTCGTTATAGGGGAAGTACTGGAGATTGGTAAGGAAATTAAAAGATGATAATGATCTGATTTCTGAAGCTTATTCTAAAAATGTCCGAACACGATCCCCTTCATGTGTATACGAACATCAAAGCCTTGAACTGGAGTTTAGGTAACCGTAAGATATTATTCAAGCACGATGCTATTGAAAAAGAATTTTCTGGCTTACATTTTGAGATTCGCCGTATTACATTAGGTAAAAATAAAGGAGCAGATTTATTACCACATATCTACGATTCATATGAATTTGATTTTGTCGAAACCAATTTGCGAAGTAACATTAAGAAGAACATCTTGCTTAAGTGAACTTATTGAAGCACCCTCTCATCTATAGACCTTTTCAATAACTTTAGAGGATAGATTTTGGATTGAGTAAAACAATAGATAAGAGTCGGGTCAAACAGAGAAAAATTGCCTCCTTAATGAGAAATGATTTGTTAAGAAAACAAGAACAGTGAGATACCCTATAAGATCGTAGTACCTGATGGTTTCAAGAGAAGATTAATGGAATATTATCATAATGAACCACCAATAGATGGACACTCTGGAATTTGAAGAACAATATTCAAAACCATGAAACATTTACTTGGTCAAATGTTGTATTAGATATTGAATTTGTAAAGCCATGTGAGATCTGCCAAAAGGCGAATGAATGTAATTAAAAAAGATAGATCAATTAGGTTCCAAGAGGCCAATTAGGAAATAAATCGCATCGATCAAAACTGAATGTGCAATGTAGCTGCTCGTTTACCGAGACCTAGTGCATTTTCTTACATCCTAATATGTGTAGATAATGCGTCTGGGTTTATTATTAAAATAATGATCTAAATTAAATTCTAACATTATTGTAAGCTATATGAATTGTCTTGTGAGTATACTCTCCCAGAGAGTTTATCAACAATAATGTTGGTATATTTTCTTCAACCATATTTAAGAGTTTGATGGATAGTGTAGGGACTAAACAGATTAAGCTATTTCCTTGCCATGCTGAGGCAAACATATCAGAAAGATTTATAAAAAATTAAATCGACGCTTAGGGCATATTATTCGGAACATTAAGGTGAAAGTATTTGTGATGTACAATATAGTTTGGATCTGTGAGCATTGTGCATTAAAGGTAGCACACTGTTTGTTATATTATGGTCGAACATTTAACACCCCATTAGAAAATCACTGCATTAGCCCTTTATGACTCATTTTTTTGTTTTCGACCAATATTTTTATCGTCCTTTTTTAAGTCATAAATAGCATACTTTACGAAAAAACATGCAAAATCAGTGTTTTATTGTTTTATGCAGATTTTGGGGTATGGGACTTAGAACTCCTGTCAGGCAAAAATTGACTAACATATATAGTAACATATTTTTATTTTCATGTCTTATATAGATAAAGCTATGAATGTTATTGTAATAATTTAAAACCTTTGGGCTATTTATACCATCAGCGTTTATTCTTCATTCCTTTACATAACATTAGTGATTATTTTACTTTATACTATGATTTGAATAAGTATAAAATAACAGTTGAAAAATGATAGTACTTCAATTTCAAGGCAGCATACACCACTACCCATTGATATGAAACTAAATTATTTTTTGATCCTTCACATTTTTATTTTCAGGTTGCTAGTTATTTGTTGCTTTTAACAATATCTGGATACAGAAAACGATAATTTAGTATGCTTGAACCCAAATTTTAAAGCAATCTACTCTGGTTCTGTCACTTATGATGTTATTCACAGAAACAGTTTTTCTTTTCATTCACACAGAAAAACCTTGCACAATGTATACTTCTAGTGTGCTCCGTATTCAATCTTCTTCAAAGTGCATAGTTCACATCTACTTCTTTTGTCTATGAGTTACGGCGAACGTGATTTTCGATTTTGGAGTCTGATATCATTGCTTACTGAAAATGATGTTTTTCTTGTTTTGAGCGGTTTCTCACTTGCTGATGGCGACACTCTCATATGGTACAGTTATTATCCTAAGGGGCTTTGCCTCCTAGCCCCTATCTACACGTGTGTTCCAAGTGAAGAATATAAATTAGTTTAAAATCCGGTACAATTTCTTTACTTAAATATGACTACTAACAATCCATGTTAAAATTATAGCAAACGATACGTAGACTCGAAGACAAACGATACGTAGACAAACATCCTAACATCGCCCTCCACTGCGTAACAGGCTGACGGGACTTCATGGTCCATCTGTAATTTTATCCCATAATGTATACAATAATGTATACATTTTTGTAATGACCATTTCTATTAGCCATACATTACCTGATGAAGTGCGAATAAAATCTATGTATATTTGGAGCTCCAAATAATACAGAAAATAATATGCAAATATCAACCCACATGATCACTAGTCAAGAAGAAATAATCCAAAAGCGCGAAATTTATATTAGTCACAAACCCACACGAACGCCAAGAAACACCTTGTGCCATATCGTGACTTGTCTTTGAACCATTAGAAGCAAGACTGTGTGGGTCCCTTCAGGTCACTAGCAAAGGAAGTATGTTTACATAATATAAAATGAAACCTTGAAAAACCTCGACTTAAAAGTCCTGCCAGTCTATAAAGGGTTAACGACCAGAATGTATACAAACGAGATTGAACTCGAAATTTGAAACAAGTCCTAGAAAATATGCAAAAGGCCTGGCACCCAAGAAACAAATAGTTTCTTGAGTAATAAGTTTACTAAAAGCCTAGATAATAAATGATGTTCTCCGTTTAAAATATAAAGGTTTCTTACCTAGTACAATGTCCTGGTGGCAAATGTAAACAATGATTACGATTACAGAAGAGTTCATGTTTTTGTAATAATAAAAGTATTTTCCAAGGAAGGATTAAGTTGGATCAATACTAAGGGATCAACGCTCGTGATGACTAAGTTAAATATTTAATGGTTTAAAAGGATCAGTCTTTTTTCTATATTTCAGTCAGATACCTTCCTAATTATAACGAAATGAGAATGCCCTATGTAAATTCGGAAACGAGAGTAAATGCTTCACCAAGGCTTGAATTTAATATCTATTAAAATCAAATTGATGTGTTGTAAATCCAGAAGAAAGAATGTGCCATGGCAAGATGCTGCACTTCTTAAGAAAGAATCAATGGAGAGAAATTTGTAAAGAATTTCTTATACATTTCAAATTTTAGGTGTATACGAAATTATTATTCAGAATAAATTATTGGATCACTCTGTGTGTATTAATGTGAATTTGAGTTAACGATATGCTTTACGTTCTGTATTATTCTGTATTTGGGATTTAATATCTGCTATCATCTTATATAGTTTATTATATATATATATATATATATATATATATATATATATATATATATATATATATATATATATATATATATAGTGCTTGAGCAACAAAAACTTAGAGAAACTTCTTGTCACACAGGCGGTCAATTTGTAGTATGCAGTGACAAAAGTAAGAATTGGAATGACAAAGGGAGAAAAGAAAAAGTAGGATATTAAAAATAATTTTTTGAATTTTTACAGAGCTGGCAACTCTGCTTATCGGCATCAAGGACATTATTTGTTCAAATTTGTTGTTTAATTAGCAGAACGAGTTAATTATCGGCAATTAATTTTCGAATTTTGATCCTAAATCCGTATATACTTTTTAGAGTTAGTTGATTCTTGGTTATTGGGCTTGGAAAGTAGAAGTTTATGTGACTGTTCAATGTTTCTTATGTGACAAGATATTTGTTATATGATTATTTTTTAAATTTCTTTTGAGTTAATTTTATCTTTTTAAGTTTAACCAAGTGTTTGTATGGACTTTGTTCTATCTATAAGAATGATCATTATAATTAAAACGGGGAATGAATGAGTATATATATATATATATATATATATATATATATATATGTGTGTGTGTGTGTGTGTGGGGGGGTGTGTGTTTAGCGATTTGTTGGTTAAGCGTGTTTCAACTTGCTTCTTTTATCAGATTATTATCAGTTGCGAAAGAACGAGTTTTGCGTGATTAACAGTACATGTACCTTGACTAACAGGATACTTGGTTAAATAAATGTTTTTGTCTTGATGGCAACACTAAAAAATATTTTTCTTGGAGCCTCGATGCTCTAGTTTCAAATATTAAGAACACCGAGAACAGAATGACATTTCTACTTCTAAGAAATATATTTATTTTTGTATGTCCGTGTGTTATCCAATTACATGCTTCTGCCTACCAACAATCAAATGACATAAATGTTTAGAATGGTAGCGTGAGTCATCTGCGTACCACGGGACTCCCAAGGTAAAGATACATGTGAGTTATGAATCACTCATCAAGTTCTGGCCTGAAAACTAGCGTGAGTTGAATTCAATCATATGGAAATTAATAATAATAATAATAATAATAAAAACTCTATTGAGTGCGAGGTTCAGCTAAAGCTGCTAAACAACCTAAAATTATGAATAATAAAAATGTACATAATAACAGAATAGAAATTAATAAATGGTAACAAATACTAGCAAAAAACATAATAAAAGATAGTAATAAGGAAAGAGACCGGAAAAATAGGTCGTTGAAGGAAAGAAGGCTAAACAATTCAATTTATTTGTCATGTGTTCCGTTTTGAAGCTTCTGCTTCTGTATCAGTAAATTTTGCACTGTATTTTTGAATTTTACAAAGTTAGAAATATAGTCAAATTTCTTAGCAAGTGTATTCCAAGCTTTTGGCGCTGACACTGAAAAAGATGCACGATATATATGTTTTTTATAATGGAAAAATCAAGTTTTAGATTATTACATGGGGAATGGTTGTGAACATTAGAACGTTTAGTCAGCTTATTGAACAAATTGTCTGGTTTCTCAGTTGTTAAGATCCTGTATACGGGATGTTTCAAAACAACACCGACAACGTTTGGTAGGTGATTCCTGACACCAAGATAAGGCGAAAAGTATAGACCAACCTGGGTGCACAAATGCTTCCTTTCGGAGCTATAGGCTGCCGAAAATATGAAAAAATGAAATTTAAAGGTCCATAGCTCCAAAACTATGGGGCCTACCGTAGTCGGGTAAAGACTTCACTTAGGAACTAATATGTGCGCTATCCAAAAACACATGTTTCAGAATCCTAAGGTACTCACGCAACAATTTTTATAGAGGGTGTTTTTCTACGGTCATATAACTTGAAGTGCTCATCAACTACCTCTATAAAAATTGCTGCTGTAGTACTGCAGGATTCTGGAACATGTAGTTTTGGATAGGACACATACTAGTTCCTAACTGAAGTCTTGTCCCGACTATGGTAGATCCCATAGTTTTAGACTACAGACCTTTAAAGTTCATTTTTTCATCTTTTCTGTAGCCTATAACTCCGAAAGGGAGAATATGTGCACCCATGTTGGTCTATATTTTTTGTCTTATCTTGGTGTCAAGAATCACCTCTCAAACGTTGTCGGTGTTGTTTTGAAACACCCTGCATAAAGAAAACATAATGCAAATATTTTCTATGAAACATTGTAAGAATATTATGCTCATTTAAATCGGTAAGTATGTGAGATCTTCTCTTGGTACAGAAAGCGTACCTTAACGTAGAATTTGGACTAGGAATTTTGTAAGCAAGTTTCTTTTGTGATTCGAGACCTTAAAGAATATAGCAATAATCAAAAAGTGACCAAATTAGTGTTTGAACGATCCGTAATTTGCAAGTAGCTGTGATATCTTCGCGAAATTTGTACAGGTTGCGTAATATTCCAAATGCCTTTCTGTATTGTGAATGCATATGGTCACCCTAGTTGACAAGTTCATTGAATATTATCCCTATTTTTTTTGTAACGGATACATGCGAAATTAGGGAAGGGAGTCATTCAAGGCCAATTTTATGTTGCTGTGCACAACTGACTGTAACATTGATCTGAGACAATTGCCATATACACAGATATGCCAGGATTTATTTAGAGACCGTTTGAAGTACAAAAAACCTGATTGCCACAAGATCACTATTTATCAATGACACATACCTTTCAAAAGTTTGAAGACTTCTAGGCAGGTAAAGTTGAGTGTCTGCATAAAAGTGAGGCGTACAAAACCGAATAACTTTTGGTAGATCAGCAATATATAAGGGAAATAAGATTGGTCCCAAGATAGAACCTTGTGGGACACCAGCATTTAGAAACATCTTTTGTGATAGAAGAGAACTATTATTAGGAAGTTAATGTGCTAACGAATGTTCCGATTTCTGAAGTTTAAATTTGACTCTAACGCAACAGCCAGCCGAATTTTCCCCGGCTCTTCCTTCACTTCCAAATCGAGATGTCCAAAGCTCTTTTAAGGGTAGCGAGTGTAAGTAAAGTTGGCGAGCGTGACTTCCAGTTAGGTTGCCTCTAGCAAAGTTCAGTGAACGTGACGTTCAAGGATTTTTTGGTTTGTAAATCTCTTTGATTGTTCGTGAATTGGGGACAAATGGGAAGAAGCGAAACAATATTGAGTAGTGAAACCAATCAATTAAAACTGCTACTTAGCTGACGCAATTTTTTGTAGCCGGTATGAGAAGTCACTCTTCGATTCTGCTCAGTTGCCTTGTTAAAAAACTTCTACTTGAAAAGGATTTGAATATATGTTCATTAACTGTATTACTCACAAGTTCAGCACGTTACCCTTACACTATCTAATCACGTTAGATTGTAAGACAAATATTGCTAAGTTCAGACCTAATAGTTGGAACGAACCGGTAATGTTCTTCCTGTATTGATAGTTACAGCAAAGTGAATGTTGAAATATATATATTCGATGATCTGGAGACAATATAGTGCCTACCAATAAAAAATAACATATAATGTAGGAAAATTACAGAAATGATAACGTATTATAAAGTAATTTCGCCGCGAAAATTCAAAAGTACGAGAATAATAATAATAATAATAATAAATATTCACATTCGCTGTGAAGCTGAAACTTCAAAGAACATGATGGTCGTCTTGGTGCGAGAGGACGTTGGTTCGAGTCAGTTGAGGACTATTGGACACAGTGGTTCTTAACATAGTTGGCCACAATTGAAAGTCCCGTCGTTTTGAGCTCAGCTGTTTGTTTGATTCTCTCTTAGCAATTATTATTGATAATGTTTAGTATTGGTAATACTCTGCGTCTTTGCGTATTGTTTTTATTCGTCTCTTTATTTCGAAAAAAAAGAGTTTCCGAACAATTCCGACATAGCTGCAAAAAGTTAAAATAAATGGAAGTGGTTGGGTTCGATCCCATACTCATGATCAGTAAAAGTACTATAACCACACGCCTTAAAACTCTCAACCACGATTTCTGTGTTGAATATAATATAATTTATTCAATTTCTATACGGTCCCATTATAGCAACTTAATAAGGACGTTTGTCTTTCTATATTTTCAGAACTTGAAAATGTGGACCGGAACGTTTGTGTTTAGGTTAGGCCGGGTCAATAAGTTTTGCTGAAGGGCTTGGGTATAGCTCTGGTACAGTACAGGCACGAGAAGGGAGAATATGGGTAAAAGAGTGAAGTAATCAGTAAGATATAAAAATTTATAGAGAAAGAACAAAGAGAAAAAAGATAAATAAATGTCAAGAAAGACATGAAGAGTGAAAGGCAAATTAAGACATGCTCACTATATTCACATTATGATAAAGCACGCACACACTGTCTACTCGTATTGTTGTCAGTGATTGCCTAGTATCAAACTTATTTTCACAGCCTCAACGTCTTTGTAATAAGGAAAGAAAAACATCCGTATAAACTTGCTATAATGGAATCACTATACAAATTGAATAAATTATATCTTATTTAACGAAAAAAATCGTAGTCGGGAAGTTTAGGGCCTTTGACACTAGTACTTTTAATGACTATTAGTATTGGGTTCAATTTTTGTTCATTACTAGTTGAAAATGGTGTTTACATTCCAAATAAGGTGTATTATGGCGGTATTTATTCGGATATTCTTCTCTTTTGAAATGAAGAGAAGAATAAAAACAATACGGGAAGACTAAACGTTATCAATAACTAGCATCAATTACCTGCTTCTCTGGGTTAAATTAAGAAAAAAATAGTAATATTTTCTATTAGTCATTAGCGAGCCCGAAAATTATGAATTCGACGCTAATATTGATCATGTCGATCATTTTTATATATCTCTCCCTTACTCTCTCTTAAGTTGCGTGTTGAATTTAGATCTAAACGGCATCAGAAGTGTCATTGTTCATCTCACCGACCTGGAATTTTATAGATTTTGCACTAATATCGGTCATTTTGGATATTTTTCTTATATCTCCCCCTCCCCCTCCTCTCCCGAGATGCGGGACTGATTTTGGCTTTAAACAGCATCGGAAGGTCACTGTCCATCTCATCGAAACCAAAAACTATATATTCGACACTAATATCCATAATTTTCGATAATTTTTAAATGTCTCTCCCCCTCCCAGTCCCTTAGCTTACCCCGTCAAAGATATATGACAAAATACATCTAAGGTTTGAACTTCACATAAGTTGAAAATTTGATGGAGATCGGCACGGTGGTTCAAGAGCTTTTAAGTTTTATTTACTTTTATATATCTCCCCCTCCCCTCCCTAAAGTTTACCGTCAAAGTAAAATAATAACAAAATCTCAGGCCTGAACCTCATCTATGTTAAAAATTTGATCGAGATTGATTGTTTGGTTCAAGAGTTATTAAGTTTTATTTATTTTTAACACCTGCATTCCCCTTTCATATGCTCTATCGCCAAAGTAAAAGGATAAATACCATCAAAGACCTGAACCTCATCCATGTTGAAACTTTGATTGAGATCGTTCGGGTGGTTCAAGAGTGATGAAGTCACAGAAATAGTCACTTTCATTTCTATTCTTTACATATATCTCCCCCTCCCCGACCCCTATGTTGCACTGCCAAAGTTAAATGACAAAAACTACCGTAAGCCCGAATACCATCTATGTTGAAAATTTGTTCGAAATCGGTCGGGTAGTTCAAGAATTATATATATATATATATATATATATATATATATATATATATATATATATATATATATATATATATATATCACTCCTCCCCTCTCCTTCCTCTAAATTCTAAAGTCAAAGTGATACGACAAAAAACTGCCCCAGGTCCGAAACTCACCTATATTGAAAATTTGATTAAGATCGGTCGGGTTGTTTATGCATGATAAAGTCACAGAGGCAGTTACTTATATTTTTATTTTCTTACATCTATCTTCTCCTTCCCCTAAAGAATGAAACAATGAAACAATAACGTTTCAGACACATTTATGACTCATTCTAGGTCCTAAGTAAGACCCTTTTATGTTCATGAAGTGTTTGCTAAACACGCTATTTCCAGAGAGTATGAATCAAGTTTTTAGACTGTGACGTCATGTTGCTAGTATTTACCATGTGAAGGAAGTAGTTTCAATTCTAACTTTTAAGAACGAGAGAAATGAATGTTTTTCATGTTATTATACGTCGGAAATATCAACATTGTAAATAATAAAAAAACTTGTTAATTTGTTCAGAGGGAATCGAACCGTGGACCTCGGATGAATGCTCAAGCTACTACCCTAAGACTGCCGTGTTAAGTAAGAGTCAAGAAACACTCGTGTATGTAGCAAACTGCACGCATTTGCGACTCCAATATTTTATTAACGATGAAACACTGATCTCGGTCATGATAAAATACTATAGCCCAGAGATTCAAATTTAAATTTAAAAAGGCATACGAACACGCAAGAACATGAAGGAGAAAGTGGTCTTAAGAGTAATTCGAACCCTTAACTGGAACCTGGTAAATCAGACCATTATTTTTTCTCATTCACCGAAGGTATCTCCGTAACTTAACTCTATTATACTCGGTTATTCTCGTTTTATAGTTATTCCCTCTAGCACTGAACGAAAGGGACAGAAACACAGATACATCGAGGACATTTAACATGTCAAAGTCTCTCCCATCGGGAATCGAAACTGATACCCCTCCCACTAAAATATTTGATTGGTGAGGTACCTGGTTCGCTCCCAAGGCAGGTAAGCTTGAGACGTACAACATCGTTCTTGTGGGTTTTCTCGGGACACTCCCTCTTTCTCATTCCACCAATTCGTCCGTCATAATTTACTTGCTTTAATCATAGTCTTCCTCAACCTAACAGACATAATCGTGGAACATTAAACCTAAAGATTCCATTGTCAAGCTGTTAATCCAAACCAATCCGAATCGAAAAACAATTGAGTTGAGTTGATTTTAGTTTAGCGTCCCGTTCAGCAGCGAGGCTATATGAGACGTGGACCTACTGATTAACGTGGAATCCGAACCACATGAGCTCCCGCCGCGAAAAACAATTGAATTTTCTAATGCTCGTCAATGTTTTTTCATAAAACATATATAGAAAAAGCAACATGGGGAATCATAATTCCATTCAAAGGTGAAACAGTAGACTCATAACACCTTAACCGAAAAAAAATACATATCGTTTGGAACTTTTCCAAAATGTGTACGGATATTCTGAAAAGTGACAATATAGTGTCCGTTTTCAAACAAAACTGAACCAAATTACGGTTCGTTTTCCGGAAAAAAACGGACACATTCTATTTCAAGCTTAAACCGAACCCAAACCGGTTAACTGGTTGTTGGAGCACGTCTAATACCTAGATTGCAGTTGATGTTACTATTGTCTCGTGAAATCAGCTGCCATTTTGTAGCTCAAATTTGGAGATATATCCCTATAGTCCGCTCTTTCCACCCCATATATAGGGTGTTTCAAAGCAACACCGACAAAGTTTGGGAGGTGGTTCTTGACTACAATATAAGATAAAAAGTATAGACCAAGCTGGGTGCACAAATGCTTCCTTTCAGAGTTATAGGCTTCCGAAAACGAAAGAATGAACTTTAAAATGTCCATAGCTCCAAAATTATGGGACACGTTACAGACATATTCACGGGGCTCTCCCGGCAAAACCAACGAGCACGATGTTGTTCATCTCAAGCTTACTTGCCTTGGGAACGAACCAAGACCCCACCAATCAGATAGTTCAGTGGGCGGGGTCTCGGATTCCATTCCCGGTGGGAGAGACTTTGAAATATTAAATGTCATCGATGTATCTGTGTTCGTGTCCTTGTCGTTCAAGGTTATTGGAAATAACTGTAAAATGAGAATAACCGAATATAATAGAGATAAGTTACGGATATACTTTCGGTGAATCAGAAAAAAGAGTGCGCCGCATTTGTAAGTCTTTTTAAATTTAAATTTGAATTCTCTGGACTATAGTATTTTATCACGACCGAAATCAGTGTTTCATCGTTAATAAAATATTGGAATTTTAAACGTGTGCAATATGCTACATAGACGAGTGTTTCTTGACTCTTACTTAACACAGCAGTCTCAGGGTAGTGGGTTGAGCATTTGTTTCGTAACTTAGATGTTCACGGATCGATTCCCTGTGAGGAAATTAAGAAAAAAATTATCATTTACAATTAATCCAATGTTCTCGGGATTGCTGCCAGAGTGAGTGTTGTTGTGCTGAGCTTTCGTTACCATACAGCGGCAACATCTTCAGAGCTATGTGTTGGAGTGTGCTGGTCGTACAGATTATATTGTGGTCTTTAAGAATCGCTGTGTTCCTATTGGTTGTTTTTGTTGGCCAATGGCGTGCTTTGATTTTGCTGGTGGAAACTGCTCTCTGATTGGCTGAGCAAAGATATACAAAGATATACAAATTATACAAAGATATACAGGAAAATCAGGATGTATTGAAACTGAATGAGGATCTAAATAACATATATCAGTGGAGTATAGAAAATAAATTATATTTTAATACTAAGAAGTGTAAATTCATGATATTTTCAAAGCAAAGAAGGTTAACTAAAACTATTCCCTATAAGATAGATAACAAAGTATTAGAACGTGTATGTACATATAAAGATTTGGGTATTACTTTCAGTTGTGATATGTGTTTTAATAACCATACATTGTTGCTAACACATAACGCTTTTAAGCAATTAGGATTTATTGTAAGAAACACGACAATGTTTACAAACATTGATGTTATAGGAATTATTGTTAAAAGTGTTGTAAGATCAAAGATGGAGTACGCCTTGGTGATCTGGACTACGAAACACGTAACTCAAAACAATCAATTAGAAGCAATTCAGAAAAGGTTTTTAAGGTATCTATATTACAAGAAAACTGGACAACCTGCAATTACTAATAACATTTCGTAGTCCAGACTACTAGGTGAATTCAATTACGCAACTTTTTCCGATAGATGTGTCATTCTACAAGAAATATGTTTATTTAAAATAGTAAATGGTAAATTCGATAACAGTGAGTCTTTGCAGCATATTAAATTCAATATAAAATCAAGAACTTTAAGAACGAGGAAATTATTACGGTATGCACCTGCGAAAACCAACACATACAACAACTCACATTTAATAAGATTATGTTTATTATATAATAATATAGCTAAGAGTATCGATGACATTGACTTAAGTTTGAAAGAAAAAATATTTAAAAAATTATTGAACAGATATTTGTACGAAATTAGGTTCAATGGAAAACGTAATTAATATTGTATATTACTATATTAACTACAGTAATGACATTTGATTATTTTGTACTTTCATGTTATTGCAATGTACAATATCCATGGTGAGCACATGAATGTGTGCATGTGAAATGTGCGAGATATGTATGTGTGTTCGTGCATATATATTTGCATGTTTAATATATGTATATGTATATATATATGTATATGTTAATGTATATATGTATTATGTGTGTATGCCTATTTCTAGAGTGAGGGCATGAGTTCGTGCTTCATAAAATGTATGCGTTGATCTATGGAATGTGCGTGTACAAAGTTATGTATTGCATTTGCTTATTGCTAGCTTAATATTCTTACTATTTTCATTTTTATTATTTTCATTTATAAATTTCTGTTTTACTTCTTCTTCTTCTTCTTCTTCTTCTTCTTCTTATTATTATTATTATTATTATTATTATTATTATTATTATTATTATTATTATTATTATTATTATCATATAATATAATCAATTGTGTACACTTCCTACAATTGGAAGATATCTCTGTTGGAGGAAATAAATAAATAAATGTTGCGAACAATGAATTAGAAAATACAGCATGAAAAAGAGATTTTGCTAAAGATGCAAAATTGATAACAGAACGGTTACCAGCTTTAGGAACTGCTTTGGTTATAAATACAAAATAAGGTTTGGTTTAGGTTATAAATATTATGCTTATTTTTTATAGATTTTACATAAAACAAGTTTTTAGTTTTACAATAAATATATGAGTATGAAGTTTAGTAGTTTTACGTTTACAGTGCTTAACGAAGAACATAGGAAATTTAATATTGATCACATTTTAACAAAGAAACAGTTAAATGATAAAGTTAAGAAGATAAAAGAAGGTAGAGGAATGCTGATATTTCTTTTTTTACCACAAGTTAAGAAAATAAACAAAGAAATGAAACTTAAAGACGGTACTCATTATGGTGGTTTTATATTTACTCTTCCAACAATTTTAGCTATAATCGGTGCTATACGTTCTGCTGCTACCGGAACTGCTGCTATAGTCGAAACGGAAGATGATGTAAAAAGAATAAGCAGGAATTAGAAGGACAAAAAAAAAGACATAACTTAGCAATGGAAGAAAAACAAGGTGGTGAATTTCCAAAAAAACGGAAATCCCAAAAGAGTAAAGGAAAAGAAGAAATTAAACCTTTAAGTAAGTTTTATCTAATTCATCTCGTTAAACAGCTTAAGATAAAAAACTTTAGAAGTATATTTACGATTGGTGAATTACGTAAAAAGCCAAAGACAAGCGAGTGTGGTATTGTTAATTTTGATACTCTAGAAATATAGGAACCCATTGAATTTGTTATTGGAAAGAAGGAAATAGAAAGTGTGTGTTTGATTCATTCGGAGGTAATCCACCAAAAACATTCGTAAAATATTTTGGTCATAATAATATAGAGTACAGTAGCAATCTTATACAACATTTCAATGATGTAATATGTGGATATGTATGTATTAGTGCTAAAATGTTTACAGATAGGAACAGTTTTAAGAACTTATTAGAGAACTAAACAGAAATAAATATGTTTGGAGAAAGTATATTTAAGTTTTAGCGTAAATTATGTTTTCTTCTTAATAAATATGGATAAATAGAGTCATATGTATTACAATCCTTTAAAACTAATCAAAATACAATCGAAAATTTAAATAAACCCAACAGATCTATTGAGTTTGATATAGATGTTGGAGATTTGTTCGTTTATCCTTAATAGGCTGATATTTATGTAACTTTTGAAATTACAGGTAGAGATGCTGATTGAGAATATAATATTGGTCAAAATATTACACTTGTTAATAACTTCTTCCCGCATTTGTTTTCTCAATCACAAGTTAGTAAGCATGGACAGATATTAGATATTATAGATTACCCTGGTTTAACTTCGACAGCTGTAAATACATGTACGATTTCAAAAGCAGAAGCAAATAATTATGATGAATGTGGATAGGAAGGAATTACATGGCGATGAACAGATGAAGAAATAGTATTTTTGCTAGAACTTTTACCAGGATTTTGTTCTGATTATAAAGATATCATGTGGAAAGGTGGATTAAGATATAAATTTAAAAGAAGTGGTTCTGATGATAATGCATTTGCTATTTAAAAAACAAAAGCAGCATGGGACATATGAAAATGATCAACCACATCCAGGTAAATTGAGTTGATTTTGAGTTTAACGTCCCGTTCAGCAGCGAGGCTATATGAGACGTGGACCTACTGATTAACATGGAATCCGAACCACATGAGCTCCCGCCGGGAATCGAACCCGGGTCTCCCACACATCCAGGTAAAATTAAGATTACAAATATGGAGTTGAGAATGCCTGTTGTTAATTAAGAACCTAACTATGCTACCTTGCTAAGATCTAAGATGTTAAAAGAGGATAAGATTTCTATTTACTTCAACACTTATCAATGTTTACGGAAATCAGTTTGTGGTAAATACTTAGAGTTTGATTTAACCACACAATTTAACTCGAATGAATTTTATATGCCTAATTTCGTGATTGCCTTTTTCCAAAGTGATAGGAATGATAACCAAGAAAGAAATTCAAACTATTTTGATCATTGTAAGTCCAGAATATTCATTTTCGTAATTATAGAAATGAATCTTTTCCTTTAGAGTTTTTGAATTTGGATTTTGAAAACATTAATATCTCAAAAGTTACGAAATGTATACGATATATAAGAGAGTTACAATTGGAAACACTGAGATGTATTATTATCTTAAAGAGTTTTTAGATAATAGACCAATGTTTGTAATTAATACAAGCAAACATAAATCAGTAACCGTAAGTGATAGAACTAATTTGAAAATGACGGTTAATTTTGAAAGCGATGTTCCAGTTAAAACGATTTGTTGTGTTGTTACGATTGGTAACAAGAACATTGAATACGATGTACAGAAAGAAAAAAATGATCGCGAAGGTATAAATTAATTATATGTTTATTAGATTGGTTTAGTTTTTAAGTGTTTCTATGATAATATAAAAAAAAACTTATTTAATAAAAATGAATAATCGAGGTAAGATTCCACGAGAGAATCTAATTGTGCTAATTGAAGATACTATATTAAATCTTGAGACGTTACTAACAAAAACAAAAGGAAGTTCATAAGAATAAAACATGCTTATATTACTTCTATTACGTTATCACTTCTACTATCAGCTTCTGGGGGGTTTATTAATATATTTATTCCTGTTACAGTGTATTCGATTACTATAGCTGCATTTCTCTCTACTTAAGCCGTTATCACTTTCCTCTCGATTTAACACGATTTAATACAGCTTCGAAGAAAGAGTATTATAAAAATATGGTGAATGAAATTGAGTTGTTTAATGATGAGCTTAATGTAATTGAATAAAGAATGGAGATCTAACAGACGAACATACAAAATATATTGTTCATAGAATTACAATTATATCGAATAAAATAAGATCATTACAAAAATGAATAAGTTTTAAAAATTTTCTGTACAATAAATAAGGAATGGCAACACAATTAAACAAGAGAAACAATATTACCGTTTTAAGACATGTTAAATTGCAAGATCTGGAGAAAGGAAAACCATACGAAATAACTTTATGGATATTTATTCCAACAAAGTACACTTGTGAAAGAGTATTAATAGATTTATATAACAAATACAAAACGCTATTTCCACAGAGATATAATGAAGATACTGCTGAAGTTTTAAAAGAGATGAAAACTAAGAAACTGTTTATAAGGTATGATGGAGCGAAAGATCTTTCTAATGGTTATAAAATGCACCAACTGTTTTTTAAAATGAATCTAAAAGTAAAAAATGAAATAAAAATATTTTTAAATAATAAATTGAGTGGTTAGTATGGAAACGGGAAATAAATTTATTCTTACTCCTTCATTCAATGTGGTTGTAAAAGATGTACAAAATCAATCGCAAGTAGTATTCGAAATCAATCGATATTTATTCAGTCTGAGATACGATCAAAGGACTGACTTTAAGAAATTATTGTTTCCAATAGAGAACGAAATAAGCAGAATATTTCAGTATCAGTACTCAAACTTATAATTTTGAGTATGTTTTAAAATATAGTTAATTCATTTTAAGTGTTTTTATGGTTATAAATTCATAAAAACTGACATTTGGACATACACAACGCATAAGGGAAAGGAGTACTTTTGAATGCAATTTGAATTCTAAAGATCCATAAATAAATAAGAGAGTTGAGTTTTTGTAAAGATATCCTTTGAGTTATGCAACCCACAGAACATTCAAAAGATAGTAAATTTATTTCTCTATTGATTTTCGTTTGAATTTTCCGAATCGATGAATATGTTTCGAAGTTATAACAAATTTAAAATTTTGGGAACTTTTACGGGTTTATTTGTGAGCTTTCGGGAAAGTGTTATTCCTTAAAAAATCTTAAAGTCTTATGTAGATTATGCTAGTGTTTCTAACTTTTTAAAACTGGTAAAAATTAGTTTTTATTAAAAATTAAAATCGCATCCTTAAAGGTAGGGAACAAGTTGCACATCAGAAAAGTAATACCATTAATTCGATCTTGATATCCGTTTGTATTTTCAAAATTGATTTATAAATTAGGAAGATTTAAGCATTTTCATTTTTTGCCCCTGAAACTTCAGAAGCTATGTAACCCAGCAACACTTGCCCCTTTAAATATGCAACCTGCAATACAAATATTGGTTATCCAAATTTCAATCAGATCCGATATATGGATAATATTAATACTATTCTTTTGAATTTACCGCTTCTATAAACACCATGTGCTTTCGTTGTCTTCCTAAAGGATCGTGTGTCAGCAAGAAGACCAAGAGATATTTCGTCACGCATTCAATGACGTCATACATTAAGTTGAATAATGAGGATAGACTACGTCATCAAAGCACCATCTAGTGGACTGAAAAAGAATGTTTTTTATGTATGTAAGTTTGAGAGATGGAATTGCGAGGAAATATATATGTATGCTCTTCTTCCAGCAAGGCTGAATTGCATGTGCATGTGTGTGTGCGGTAACATGAAAGAATATATATACAATTGGCTGTGCATCAATTTAATACTCATATACAGTCTAAATTTCATCTCCTCATCATTCTGCCATCTGCTAACCGATTTGGATGATGCAAAAACTGTCTGTTCAATCAAAAGACGCATTATAAGAAGATAGATTAGGACTTACAGAATCTATATATATAGTGTAGAAGTAAACAAACTAGGATTAAGTTGTGTAGATGATAAAAGATGTGTTTAAAGTGATGTGATAAATATCCTACCATGGGATCATTATAAGAAGGAAGAGTTATATAGTTTGAAATATTTAGATGAAAGTTTTTTTGTTATTTAAATGTCATAAAAGCCTATGCGCAGAGCACAGCTTCATTCATGTCTAAATAATCTAGTTCGAAAAAAGGGAGTAAAAGTGCGCTTAAAAGTGAGGATACTATGCTACTCAGCAACATGAATAGTTTTAATTTTGGACGTGCTTTTTAGGGTTATTATTCAATTCAGAAATCTTTTCCCATTATAACAATGGTTACGTTCCAATTTTAGCCTCCTCGTACATAAATGGTGGACATTGTGAATAAACGTGTCTGGGCTTTGAAATGTGACGAAAGGAACTGATTTTGTTTTTTCAAGCACTTCAAAACCGAACATTATATTTAAGGGATTGTTTCCACATATTGAAAACAAAGGAAAAGAAAGAATAAACCTTCCTCGACCTTCAGATTAGTGGTCCAGCGCCTTGACCACTGAACCACGATTACTACGCGTTAATTCATTCGTCTTTAGTTTGTTTACGTGTATATTATTTGTTTCAATATAAAGGAGTTTTATATTTTGTTTCTAAAATATCTGTAATTTTGATAATTTAGTGAATACAATGATGTAATACCCAGCGAGTCCTCAGTTACATATTTCTGTGTTTTGCCAATCAATTTGACTATTAACAAGCTAGTGGTTTGAGCGAACAGAAAGAGGCTTTTTATTTATGTAATACAGCTTAAGTAATGCTTTAGATGAGTGGTTGGCGGTACGGTTTTCTAATTTCGCGAGTCGGGTTCGATTCTCTCCCTCGCACTTTACAGTTTTAAAATATTTCTTTTACAAGGCTGAGCTCTAGTTAAATGTTGCTGAATGAAAGATAATCTCCAGTGGAGAAATTCAGCGATGATGTAATACTGAAAATAAAGAAAGAAAAATTAATGGAGAAAACTAGTTACAGATTTAATTTTTTAATGGTTCTATATTTGATATTATTTCTTGCATTTCTAAATTGGTGTTTATTGACAGTATATTCTCTCCCTTTCTCCTTGTGTCTCAATGTCTAAATTTTCACAAATATTATACAAATAAGGAACCTTCAGTTATATTGACAACCTAAGGGGAAATACCCTTAGTACGGATATGTTCTCCAACTAGTTTGAGTTGTATCGAATTTTGTAATTTTAATATTAAAAAATATAAATTACTGCATACCAATATTTAGCATTTTCAAAAGTCATTTAACGAATAATAAAATCGGACAAGTTCTTTTTTCCAAGTAGTATTACATATCTATCAGTTACCCGGAACAGAGGAACTCACGCCCTGATAGACCCATAAAATTTTCATTGTGAGCTGGGCTCTTCCCGAAAATGATCCATCCATACTTTAATTGATTTGTAGATAAGACTATTGTTAATAGTTTCAAAATTCAGCGCAAGGCTTTGTGCTTACTTGAAAAATAAACTGCTGCATATACCGCATAATCTATCCTTTTATTTTTTGATACGCATATATATGTAGTCACTTGAAGTAAGTTAAATTGTTTATACAAACCCTCATTTGTGTTAATTATAAGATTAACTAAGTTTCTCGACTGTTATCTTCTCGTCAGCTCCTCTTGTGTCCTTATATGTTTTAGCATCTAGTAGCAATTAACCTTTTCCTTAGCATTACACCAATTTAACTGTTTAGAATGAATTTTGAACATCGTTAGCACGGGGATTGACTTGGATAGCTTTTATCATTCACTTTTCGGATGGAGAAGAGGCTTAAATATTTTCCAAATAACATTTTCATGAACTTATTCTTTTGGTTCGGAGAATACAAATTTAAATTAGATGGTTGATAAGTTTTAAAATGACATGTACAGTGAAAATATGCTTTGAAAATCCAGACGAATGCAACCATGTGTCTAATTATATTTACATATTGCTTTTTAAACCCTGGATTTACAGTTTTACCCAGTCAATAATTTAAAATTAATTGTTGGTTCTATTTTGTGAGTTTCAAAATATTTTTAACTACTTCGCAAAGCTTATATTAGGAACGTACAGGTACAATTCTTGGAATCTGGAAATCTGAAATTTACTTCTAAGTCACGATGCTTCAGCGAGAAATCAACTTTTATACCCAGTGTTGAGGTTTTACCTCTGGCTTTTAGACTATTTGCAACCCATCATGGATCACAAATCAATCACTTTCTCACAACCTTATGAGCTCTAGAACTGGTAAGTTGGATGGTTAGGGGTTTAACGTAATGTTACCGAGACTATATGATAGGTGTACCTATAGCCTAACGTGGGATCCCGAACAAGATAAAGTCGCACTTGCAATCGAGCCCAGGTCTTCTGCACCGAACTCTTAGAGTAAGTGTTTTTCTCTTTTAACATTTATCGTTCCAATAATTATTTGTAAGTTCATGATCAATTTGTTATTGTCTGCTTTATCTTAAATGTCATAATCATAAAATGTTACATTAAAAGTTACGTTTCTTTCTTTATTTTCACAGACAGACCAATACTCCATTGACGTACTGCGTAGCAGAAATTTGTTTTAGAAGCGATGTGCCTTCACTTCGTATGTAAAACTGATACAAGACACGCATTTCAAACAACACTTCAGATAATACTGCTTTTCTTTCTTTGCTTATAATGTTTCGTGATGACTCAGTGTATTCGCAGGTGCTTATTACTGATGAAAATTTCATTGGGTCAACAGTCTGACACCCCAAAACAAACAAAAGAACCACACTCGCCACATTATTTTGTTGAAAAATAGAAAAATAATATAGTTACAATTATATTACATTTGCGGGTAGTAACGTGCTTATTTACACAAATAAAATTAATAATAACTATAATGAACATGTTTCAATAAAGAAATCAACACATAATATTACTCTGGCATTTAGCGCACGCCTTCACATTCATTCATTCATTCTGTTGACTATTTCGTTTGTGATTCACTTAGTGCCATCAAAAATGTATAGAACTAATTTAGTCGGTTTCAACTACAACTACTGGGATTGAGTGCTACACCAAAGAAAGCATGTGCTACTTTTTATCGAATTCAAATCATGTTTACATATTTTCTACCAGAAAGTGATTTTTAGTATGTGAAAACCTGCAGGACGGAGAAGATTGTATTCCCTTTTACTCTCTTATTTTAAAAGATTCTTGCAACATCAGATAATAAAGTTGTTTTCAAAGATTGGAGGAAGGCATATACCATGTTTAGTTAAAACGAAGTAAGTTTTACGAGAGTTATGGTAAACAGACAGATAGATGGACAGAAACAAATTCTGGTTGAGTCAGCTGGTATACATTTACTATTTCATTTTAATTGTAATTTAGTTTTGGATTAAGTTTCATTTTATATTTTATTAATGGAAAGAAATCTGAAACACCCTTACTTTTGATCTGCCTAGGTAGAATCATACCTGCAGCCTTATATTATTAACTTCGAAAAGAATTAAAAGAATCTAACAGATTGACAAAATGTATAAAACTAACACCACAAGTAATGGCTGTTCCTTCGACGAAAAGAAAAAAAAATTAAATACTGCAAGTAATGGATGTTCTATCGACGAAAAAAGTGTACTTGAAGATTTGAACATAGATCAGCTGACGTTTGTAGGTTAGAACGTTACCCACTACGCCACATAGTCAGATGGTAACTTTTTTATTGTACACTTTAAACATTTAGCTTGTGATTTTTGTTTCTTTCGCTTTACCATATAACAGATTCTCTGCTTTCCCTGTGCTTTCCGTGTGTGTCACGCTTTTCGTCTTTTTCGTATTATTTATTGTGTAAATTGCGTCTTGAAACATAATATATTTTGTTGTTTTACCAGGATCATAACGTTTATAAGCTTTTGAGCTCAATTAAATTATTAAGCGGTATAATTTTATCATATCTTCCAGCGATTCACGGGTGTAACGTCCCCTTCAGTCTAATCCCAGATCAAGAAATCCAAACCGAGAGTTAAACAAAAAAATTAAAATAAATTATTACTATAATAAAGCCAACTGTCAGCCTTGATTTCCAATCATTTAGATCCGACAGCAGGACTTGGGTGTGCAGACCACATCCGAGCAACACAGCAAATCAAACGCGTCACGTGAAAAGAGATCAAACAAAATAAACCTAAATTTCTGATCCAATATCTCAAATCAATCAAAATTAGAGTAAATCAAACACATTAAACATAATAACCATATCAAACACAACTCATCTTTCAGTAACAACTTTATTATAACAATATGATGGATGTGTATTTCCCAACAACACGTTAGGTTGTTGCAAATACACAATATTAACTACAAATAAATTATTACAAGGAAATCCAAATAATCATTAATAGGAAGAACTTCTGGAACCTTCAAAATGAATTTAATTTAAATTTTTTCAAACTCAATAATTTAGTTTAAAAATACTTACTTCAAAATCTCGAGTGTTTGAGTCTAAATTCGCGGAATTCCAATTAAACAATTTCAAAGTTTTATTCCTTAAATACGTATTTCAGTTACTATTTAAATTCCTTTTTAAAAAAATATTCATTTACTTATCTAATTCTTTTCACTTAATATGCCAAATCCTTTAATCTATATTGAAGAATCAAATATTCCATCAAATACAAATATTTCATCAAATACAAATAAAAAAGCAATAAACGATACCTTTCTATCAGCAATAACAAAAATACAAATTAATTTCTGAAATATTGGATCAGAGTCGATGTAACTTTGACAATTTAAGATTCGCGATTTTTATACGAGGCGCAAATTTTCGAGAACGGACCTGGCATAATGAAAAAGAGTTCAAACTATCAAATACCAAAAATGTATGAAACCAAAGTCGGAGAATTACTATTATACTCCAAACGACCAATCAGAAGCCTCGACCAAAAAGGTCAGTTTACCCGACCAACCTATTGAGATTAACAAATGTCAAAACTCACCTTTTTTGAAGTAAATCATTCAGTTACCTTTCCTGAGGAAATCCAATATTCTGTGAGTCGTTTAAATATAACCTCACACGTTCAAATTGCAAAGTTCGTTAATTTAATGCCAGTATTTCACTTGATATTCCAAAAAATAATTGCGTAAATTATTTAGAGGCCAAATGTTGAATAACTAACACTAAAGCAAATACTCTTATTAAACGAATGGCAGAAAGGGGAGATTTTAGGATCAACTTGCTTACTTTCACAAGTACACTTCGATTTCCATTAAAAATCTTCTTAATATTAAATTCACAAAGAATCCAAATCTATTCAATATTTTGTTAACTAATATAATATATATGAATAAACTGACAATTCATCCAGACAAAGGTTCAAAAGATACTTTCCAATGGGAACATTTACATGCCCTCCCCAGAAGGGCCAACTGGATTCTTTTTAATCTCGACATTTTTACAATTTAGAGGAGAGATAATTAAATCACTCTAAAATTTATCACTAATTCAAAGCACTGAATTAATTCACTATTGAACACTAGTATTGCAACTAGCACTAAATACAGCGAATTTGCCCAACATTTTCCCATTTACTCACAGTCACAGTTCGTATATTCTGTCGCGTTAGTCTCTTAGCAGAAGATTTTTCGAAACAACAAAACACTCAAAACGAAATCAATTTCGCACTAGAGAAGACAAATCAAACCACGATTGAAATTCATTTCTTTCTTCCAACAAAAGCCACACAAAAATTAGATCAAAAATGAGCCATACTCCGAAAGCCGACATGAATATCCACGAAGATTACCACGTCACACAGACACGATCTACACACCACGACTACAGAGTGAGTTCGCTAGCCGGAAAAAGACCAGCGATCACGCTCTCTTCGAGGAACAACACGAACGCCCCCTAGCAATTCACGAGAAATAAAGTACATACTTCCAGCAGTGAATTTAAACATATTTACAGGCAATAGTTCCATCTATCAATTATGCATTAGCTAAATGTTTACCTATAAAAATAAACAACTAATATAAAATATATTACAAATTAATATTTCATCAAATCATCTACAAGGTTGCCAACTTTACTCCTCCAAATTTTTCATTTTTTTTGCGACAATTCAATTTTTTTCTTCCATTCTTCTGAAATAAATTTAAAAAAAATTGGTTTGTCACACGGGGCAAGAGATACTATCCCGCGAAACAACACGCATTCTCTTATGTGACAGCAGGAACGTTATTTACGGGGGCAGGAGGAGTCAATTGCCCTCCCCAAGAGTTTGAGGTTTACGTATACTTTAATCAATTGTCTACTAACATATTAGTACAAAATATGAACGTCTTACGTCAGTGGAGCTCTTGCCCCCTCAAACGAAGTGTGAAATGACTCCCCTGTGTAACAGATTATACGACTGTGAGTTTGCGGTGAATATTTTTGGGTTATAAGTCTTGCAATGTATAAAACTATTTGCCAAATAAATCACATTCGATTTATGTCCTATATAAAACTGTTTGAATCCTTGAAATGATTGTGGTTGGAATGGTCGTAAATGTTTTTATAGTTATGAGTTTTGATACGCAAACCCGCTTAACCTGGGGATTTATTTCTACTTATTTGAAATATGGTACTGTATGGACCCTTCAACGCTTAGGCGCTGGTGCCTTCAAAAGGTTAAATAAATACGTAGTTTGAGGTGCTACTTGTAAAACATATCCCATCGAAAAGAGTGAGCCTGTCACAAAGTAAGCTAAATACCTCAAATGATAGCCTATAAAGGTGAAAATACGTTATTTGGATAGTACAGTTCTCAACTACCACATCTGCGGTTTGCCAAGTATTTATGGCTTCATTTCACAAAAGAGCAAAATCACTTGGCCGACTTATTTGATTTCAGTACTTTTCGTGGCTTTCACTTGGTTAGCGTTTTGACAGGTTCAGTGTTTTTGATGGGATATCACTACATTTTTGTAAGCTTGCATCGCATTTTGATTTTCATGTGTATTTAAAGCCTTTTCCCAAACCGAGAGGTAATGAATGTTTAGATCGTTTCTAGAGAAGCAAGATGATCTACCGTCTGTATCGTTTCTGAATACGCATGATTTCAGTTGAAAGTTAGGTCAGTGGTAGAGTGGTCGGCTGTCATTCTAAGGGACCTTGGTTCGGTTCCCGGTCATGTCCCGTTTTCTGTACGAGTATAATAAACACACCGTATTTGATTCAAAATAAAGGAGTTTTGTATTTTATTTTTAAAACATCCGTAATGTTGATAATTTAGTGAATACCCTCCGAGTCCTCAATTACATATTCCTGTGTTTTGCCAATCAATTTGACTATTAAAAAGCTACTGTTTTAAGCGAACAGAAAAGGCTCGGTATTTAGGCGAGGCAGAATGAGTAATTCTTTACATGAGGGGTTAGTGTTGTGGTTTTCCTAATCGCGTGGTACGGGTTCGGTTCTGCCTCTCGCTTTTTACACTTTTAAAATGTTTCATATACAAGGCTGAGTTCTAGTTGGATGCTACTAAATGAAAGATAATCTCCAGTGGAGAAACTTAGTGATCTTGAATATAAAGGAAGAAAAATTAATAGAGAAAACGAGTTGCGGAGTTAAATCTCTCAATGGTTCTATATTTGATATTGTCTGTTAATTTCGTGCATTTTCAAGTTGTTGTTAATTGACACTATATTCTCCCCTTTTTTTCTCTTTGTGTAAATAGAAATCGTGAACCCTAAGTTATATTTTCAAACTAACGGGAAATACGCTCATACGGATAAGTTCTCCAACTCGTTTGAGTATTATCGAATTTTTCATTTTTAATATTTATAAATAAAATACCATTACCAATAATTAGCATTTTCAAAAATTATTTAACGAATAATGAAATCAACAATTTCTTCTTTCGAAGTAGTATTACGTATCAATCAGTGGCGTCTGAACCTGGGAGCTGAGGCCCTGTTAGACTCCCAAAAATTTTCATTAGGGGTTGCATTCTTCCCCCCAAATGACCCATCCATACTTTTAGTTGATTTACAGGTAGGACTACTGTTAATAGTTTCAACACCCAGCGCAAGGCTTTGTGTTTACTTAAAAATAATCTACTACATATGCCGCATAACCTACCCTTATATTATTTGATATGCAAATATTGTAGTCATTTGAAGTAAGTTAACTTGTTTATACAGTCCTTCATTTGAGTTAATTATCAGAATAACTAAGTCCCTAGACTGTTATCTACTCATCGGCGACTCTGGTATCCGTATATTTTTTTTCAAGTGCCTATGCATAATTTTACGTGTGTATCATACAATACGTGTGCATCCATCTGAAGTGGTCCAAAAATTTTGAAAATGGTTGTTCGACCATCTCCGAAAGTTACAAAAAAATGAGTATGATGAACCGTGTGCATGGCAATGTCAACATCATTCATGTTGTATGTACGAGTGTTCCTGAATGGCGGTCATCTTTGTTGTCAGTGGAGTGCCAATTTTTGCATTTGCAAGTGTTTACGAAAACTACAGTTGCTCAGGATGTACGAATCAGACGAACACCAAACAAAAACGAATGTTTAGAGGAGAGACAGATACACCAAGAATATAAACTTCTGCGTCTAAATAAATACGCAGGGTTGCAAACCAATACATAAAATCACCAGAGAAACTAGAGAAAATTACACTTTTAAACGGGCTGCATTTTGGAATTGCATAAAGTGGGGAGTTCGTAAGTTTTGTGCTGAATACTATTGCATGTAAAAGTCTGTAGAAATATCCAAAGCTATGATACTACTGGCACAATAGATTTATGGGGGTCCGAAATATGAAGCTTGTGATTTTGATGCCATTTTTGGTGTGTACACTGAGAAAAAATGTAGGTGGCGTACTTAAAAAGGTAGGTTACATGCGTAATTCCTGTAGTTTTTGAACTTAACGTACACCAGACGTATAACTGAAGACGCATATTTTATAATACTTTCAATATAAGTATTCCAGATATACTTACTTTCCGTAGGAAACAATATAGGTGGTAGGATCTCACATACAAATGGAAATATATAACATATAGCTGAGGAATGTAACATAAGTATATGCATGTGATATACGGAAAACTGTTAGATGTCAGACATCCTGCAACGGCATGATGTAACATCTAAGGACAATGCGTGTGTAGCATATGGATAACGTATGCTCCATACTGATTTCTGTAGTAAGCAAGAGGATTCCGTATATTTGTACAATATACCGCTGTCCGGAGAACGTATTTTTCTCAGTGTAATATCTCAGGAGGGCAAAGTGATAAAAATTGCTGCTTAGACCATAAAGTAATTCTGTATGTGAATAAACTATTGCAAAAAAATCATTACTGATATTACATGGAGGAAAAAGTAACGACAAGATAAAAACGCGAAGAAAGCACGTGCGTAATGATGGTCGTAACCGGGAAAAATTTGAATGTTTTGATGTTTCATACTAGATCTCAAAATATGCATGGTCCAGCAATTAGGCCCGCTTTTGTTTGTGTTCAGTTGTGCACAAGCTTACGAGTGGCCTTTGTTCCATCTTTCTATCTCCTTGCCACGACTATATGGTAAGGGGGTTTAGGCCCCTCTTGCACCCACGGCACCCATCGTCGAACTGGACAGCTGTATTAAGGCACATAACGTATGAGCAGTGATATTGAAATCCAATCCATATTACGGAAGTT
The DNA here is from genome assembly GCF_964235325.1 of Thermobia domestica. Lineage (NCBI taxonomy): Eukaryota > Metazoa > Arthropoda > Insecta > Zygentoma > Lepismatidae > Thermobia > Thermobia domestica. The sequence continues at coordinate 132,722,286 of NC_137470.1, read as the reverse complement.
AATATGTTCACAAAGTTGCGTTACAACTTTCCTAACTAAATATAAAACTACATGAACTGACATAAAATGAAAGGATACTTCCGATTGACGTGGAAAGGCGAAATTTAGCATGATTGTAGCTTTCAAAAATTGCCAAAAGGTAATATTTTTAATTTTTAGGGGGTTTAAGGGGAGGATGAAGAAATTGTCCATGTTATTTAAACGGGCCCTTTTCAAACTTATAATCTCATATTTTAGATACTTGGAATTGGAATGAAAACTTTAGATTCGGTATGGTTGTATGTTTCAGTTAGCGTTACATAAGTAAATGACCAAAAATAGATATTTTTAACCGTAGAGAGGTTTTATGGAGAACTGAAAGGTCTTTCCAATGTTATTTATATGGGACATCTTCTACACCCGAAAATGTTTAGCTTCCGGCAGGATTAGTGGGTGCCGTGGTTGCAAGGGGGGCCTAAACCTCCTGACTATATGGACGTGTCAATGATCATGGAGCTAGAAAGATGGAACAATGGCAACTCGTAAGCTTGTGCACAACTGAACACAAACAAAATCGATCCTAATTGCTGCGCCATGCATAGTTTTTTAAGATTTAGAATGAAATATATCAAAACATTTCAATTTTTCCCGGCTACGACCATCGTCACGTACGTGCTTTCTTCGTGCTTTTACCATGTTCTTACATTATTCTCCATGTAATATCAACCATGATTTTTTGCAATAGTTTATTCACATACAGAATTAGTTTGTGGTCTAAGCAGCAAATGTTTAACACTTTGCCCTCCTGAGGTATTACGCCCCAAAAATGGCATCAGAATCACAAACTTCATATTTTGGACCCCATAAATCTACGGTATCAGTAGTATCATAGTTGTGGATATTTCTACAGACTCTTTGCATGCAATAGTATTCAGCACAAAACTTATGAACCCCCAATTTATGCCATTCCAAAATACTGCCCGTTTAAAAATGTAATTTTCTCTAGTTTTCTGGTGATTTCATGTATTGGTTTGCAACCCTGCATATTTATTTAGACGCAGATGTTTATATTCTGCGTGTACCTCAGTCTCTCCTCTAAACATTCGTTTTTGTTTGGTGTTCGTCTGATTCGTACATCCTGAGCAACTGTAGTTTTCGTAAACGCTTGCAAATGCAAAAATTGGCACTGCACTGACAACAAAGATGGTCACCATTCAGAAACACTCGTACATACAACAACGTGAATGATGTTATTAACCTTTTCATACACAAGGTTAATCACACTCAAATTTTTATAATTTTCGGAGATGGTCGAGCAACCACCTCTGGACCACTTCGTATGGATTCTCCCACAAACAAGAAGTACTGTGGGTACAAGTATCCAAAGACTCCCTTTTGTCATTTCGTTAGCCATATTTCGCCCTATACCTACACAAACACCAGCTTTATGATTTGTGCTTTGAACAGGTAGGAGCAACTTCATGCTGTTGTTTAGCTACTATCAGGCGTAATTAGCCTTGGAGCGGGTGTAAGTTGGATTGCCTTACTCACGGATTTTATACCTCAATAATTTATGTGGCCCACTGTACAGTCCACAGCAAAAAACCTGCAACATGAGCATGTAGGTTTATTGTGAAACGACGAAGTTTTTTGCTCCAAAATAAGTGTGCAGGGGGGGGACGCTGAGGTTTCTCCTGAGGTGATTCGTGCCACTTAGACGTTATGTTAATTCCCTGCGCTCTTAGGCGTAGTTTCACTATAAACACATGCTCATGTAGCAGTTTTTTTTTTTTTTTTTTTTGCTGCGGACTTTACCTGCATGGGATTATCTTGTTACTTGCTTACTTAAAAGCAATTATCAGCGTTTGTAACCATCATGGCTGCGCCCAGTCAAGGTCACAGAAGACGACTTTAGAAGGAAGGGATGTTTTGGAAATAGTGGGGGGCGTAAAAAATTTGAAGTGCCTAAGGTGCCGGGGAGGTTAGAAACGACCCTGATTACGCAACAGGAATAGCAGTGACTCATTCATTAACTTTTAGAACATTACTATAGCTAGAAATACAGGGCCTTATGCAGAGTCATTCTGACGCGTGATTAGTATCATACTAAAGAGTTCGACTAACATATGTTTCATGCATGTTATATGAAGACGCTAATCATTCTTCAAAACGACTCTGCATAAGGCGGAAAGTATCTGCCCTTAGGAAGATGGAGTTCGGCACATGATTTTTCCCATTGCAATAACTGAACATATATTACAGAATCTTTCAAAAATGTTAGTCTTAAATTGGGAAAGGGGACAATTTCTATATAACAAACGTCGACTCTTTATTGTGAAACTGTCAAACGTGGCAATTCACTCACTTTAAATGTTTTAAATTCAATTGAACATAAGAGAATGCATGTTTCGAAGTTTTCGACGTTTCTGCTTCTAATAGAGGAAAATTATATTCTATAATATTCAAATTTCCGATCATTTATGCAGAAAAGCTTGATTTGAGTATTTGTTTAGATAGGAGGTCAGAAATCCGGTTCATAAACTCCAAATTTAAATAATTCCAAAACATGTATCAGCCTTTTCAAACATATGGCTCCTAAAGCGGATAATTTCTAGTATTAAAATTTTCGATTATTTATTCAGAAAATGCCTCATGTGAGGATTCTCTGGAGTTGAAGGCATGAAATTCGATATAGGATATACATTCATTATCTTAAGTAGGTGAATATACAGGGTGGCCCAAAAGTATGTATACACCTCTGCATTAATCAAGAATAACGTTCTAGTTTAAAGGTTTATTTGTTTCGGCTGTTGCGAGCTTAAAATGTAACTAAAATACATTAAGAACAAATAATAAAGAAACTAAGTCTACCTGATGGATAATAATAAGAAATGATACAAAATGCAATGAGCTGAGCAGTACGGTATTGTGTAGCTACTTTTGGGCCACCCTGTATGTTGCAATGTTGACGAAAATTAAGCTTCTAAAGGGAAAAAGAGAGGAAGTTTGTCCAATATTCAAATGCCTGGTTTAGTATTAATTAAACCTTGGTGTTCTGGTGCGAAGAACAGGTACTTAAATTTCTTTTATTATAAACTTTCTTAATTTGTTGTAATAATCATGTTTAAATAAACAATTAACAGACGAACCCCATTTGGGAGGCCTATGTATTTGGACAACCTTGCAGAAGAGCGAAAGGCTCTTTTCGATATATATATCGCTTCTAACTACACTAGTGTTTCAAAATACGGAAGTTTGCACTACGCATTAGTCAAAAGGTTAATATCATGGTAGAAACGAATCTCAATAAGACATTACAAGCTTAGACGTGGTTCGATTCTGTCTTTTTTCTTTCTTTATTTTATTCTTACCTTAATGAAGCGAATGAAATAGATTTTTATTTTTTTTTCATTAATAAGGTGTAGGAATAGGTTTACATCATCATCATCATCATCGTAGGTATTTTGCTATTTTTAGCAGGTGGGGGCGTAGTGGCTCAGTGGTAGATCGTTCACTCCCTGGTGCGTGGGGTCCCTGGTTCGATCCCCGGCCTAGTAAGTTTGTGGTGGACAACATCATGCCAGTGGGTTTTCTCGGGGTACTCTCGTTTCCTCCCACACTCTTATCCCACCAATTCTCCCATTATCATCCGCTTGCTTAAATCAAAGCCTCCCTTAGCATAGGGGCATAAAGAGCATAATCGTGGGACGTTAAACTGAAAGATTTCATTTCATTTTCATTATTAGCAGACTGCTTACAGAAAACTGAGAAGCTTCCAAGCACTCCCTATATTTCACAACAAAGCTGTCGTTTTACGTGGAATAGTATACTTTGTCCCTTACTATAAGAATTAAATCTGTACCCGTACCGTTCTAAAATGTCGCGATTTAATTAAATGTTTATTCCCATTTACTTATCTTGTTAGAGATTTTGATTATAAAAGTGTTACCTTTCTCCCATTCCAGTTCAGAGAAAATACTATTAAAAATATCGAAAGCTTAGTAAAAAGGAGATAATAAAACGACGTCCTTTCACAATTTAAATCCGATAGATATTAGGCGCATATTTGCAGAGTACACGGTATCTGATACAAGTAGGGATGAAAAAAAAACTGTTCTGACCCGCTTTTGAACCGGTTCGGGCACCAAGAACCCACGCTAAAGGTAGGAACCTGTCCGAAGCGTTTCCACAAGAACCGGTTCATTTTCCATCCCTGGCTACAAGTTGTTCCATGGCTCAATGGATCTGCACTTGACTAATAATCATACTACCTGTGTTCGATTCTTTGCCCGTATTACTTTCTCTAATCATGAGTAGAACAAAAAAAGTGAGATTCAACTTTTTGCGGACATGCTTTTTTAAGTGAAAAGGATGAAGTTGGGTTTTACAAGAATAAGTAGGCGGCTATTTGAAGTGTTCCCAACGCGTTTTTATTTCTCATGCGTACGCTTAGAATAGGCTGACCATGTATTTAAATGTGGATGGCTAATCACAATACGTTGCTAACGCGAAGGCAATAAAAACGAGTAGAAAACGTCGGCTCGAGCGTAGTTGGTGCGTTTCGGAACAATAGATCGCCTGCTGTTTAAAAGATGTCTAAAAGAAGGAAAAAAAGGAAAGACGTGTTGCCAAGCAATAAGATTTTAGCAATAAACAGCTGATTGACTGATACTTTGTGCAGAGTATTCAAACTCTGCCATTATGGACCTGGACCTGGCAAAAAAGTTCTGGAAACCTTGACTGGCTCACAGTATGATTTATAACTCTGGCGAAAGTAAAATTACCGTAGCCACCTAGGTCGCATTTGCTGCGGGGGATAACGCATTAAAAACGCGTTCTCAAATAGCCATACACTAAAGACCGTTCTAAAATTTTCTATTGATAAAAACTAGAAATATGTTTACAGCTGAAAACTAGATGAAGTCCTCTTTCACTATAATCCATAAACAGCTACGATCGACGAAGTGGATTTCAGTTATTTTATGTGTGGTTAGTACGTTAACTTCCATTTTTTAATTTTTTCGAACTAAATATAATTCAAATCATTTTTTTCTGACTGGAATAGTAAAATAAGCATCATTAAATATAACCAAAAATCACGTAATTCAAAATATTTTAGTGCCACTACAATACTTAAATATACTATGAACTATGAAATGAATAAATATATACTCTAGAATGTCAAAGACAATAAAATAAATATTATGGATATTTGTGTGATAGATGAAGCAATGATTCATATTTACATGGAACCTATAATGAAACACAACGTAGAATGTAAAAATATGTTTACGTATATTCTGAAATATAAGATTCTTGAATATATATGTAATTTGTAATATAGTCTGTGGCTATTTGGGAATGCGTTTTCGAAGCGTTACCCCCCTAGAGCGAACGCGACCAAGGTGGCTATTTGGTAACTTTACTTTCGCCAGAATTATAAATCATACTGTGAGCCAGTCAGGGTTTCCAGGTCTTTTTTGTCAAGTCCAGGTCTATAATAGCAGAACTCCAGTACTCTGCACAAAGCATCTTCAAAGCAGCTGCTTTTTGATAAATCCCCTTGCCTGGCAACATGTCTTTCCTTTTTTCCCTTCCTTTTGACATGTTTTAAACAGCAGGCGGTCTATTGTTCCGAAACGCACCAAATACGCTCCAACTGACTGTTTCTCCGCTTTTTATTGCTTTCGCGTTTGTGATTAGCCATCTACATTTAAATACATGATCAGCATATTCCAAGCGTACGCAAGAGCAATAAAATCGCTTTGTAAACACTACAAATAGCCGGGCACATAGGGTTAGAAATCGAATAGGATTAGAGATTAAGGCAGGGTCAAATTCAGAGATGACTATCTCCTTCCCCGTTTATTAATAAATCACTATAAAGAACAATACTACAATATTACTACATATCGCAGTGACGTAGCCAGAAACTTATTAACGGGGATATTCTCTCTCTCACTCACATAATATACATTCAGTGCGCCAGAACTCCGCGCGCCAAATCGTGATGGGGAACGGAAATGGGTCTATCTAGCCAGACCATTTACACTTAAATATCAAATTGGATTTACGTTATTATGGGGCCTGGGTTCACAACTAGCGCCTGTCTTTTTCTTGTTTTCTACAGGTAGTGCCAAGGTGAAAGGAAGTTTCCCGAGCATCATATTATACAAGGTGTACAACTTTGCTTCCGCCGTTTTCCGATAGGTGGCTACAACGGTAAGTAGCGATCGAAATAAACAGATTGCAGACGTCAGGCAGTTAGCTTGAACCTCTGTCAACATAACCCCATTCAAGCATTAGTCGATTTATGTGTGCATTGTAAAGTTATTCTCGATTGAAAATGTCAGGTTACGAGCCAAATTCTCGCCATTTGCGGGAGAGTCTTCTTTTTTGTTTTAATATGAAGAAAACTGCGGCTGAGTCTCATCGAATGCTCTCAAGTACTTATGGTAAGGACGCTATTAGTGAAAGAACGGTGACTTTAACATTGAAGACCGGCATAGTGGTGGAAGACAGAAAGTTTTCGAAGATGCAGAATTGGAGACATTGCTGAGAGAAGACTCGCGTCAAACTCAAGAAGAATTGTCATGATCATTGGGAGTGACACAGCAAGCCATTTCAAAACAACTCAAGACCATGAGTATGATTCAGAAAGAAGGAACTTGGGTCCCGGAAGAGTTGAAACCAAGAGACGTTGAACGGTGTTTGAGTGTTTGTGAACAGTTGCTTCAGAGGCAAAAACGGAAGGGATTTCTGCATCGCATTGTGATCGGGGATGAAAAATAGGTTTATTATGATAACCCTAAACGCAAACAATCATGGGGATATCCCGGCCATGCTTCCACGTCGACGACCAAACCGAATATTCATGACTCCAAGATCATGCTCTGCATTTGGTGGGAGCAGCTCGGCGTCGTGTACTATGAGCTGTTAAAACCAAGTATAACAATCACAGGTGATCGTTATCCAACGCAATTAATGCGTTTGAGCCGAGGATTAAAGGACAAACGGCCGCAATACAGCGAGAGGCAGGACAAAGTGATTGTGCAGCACGACAACGCTTGACCCCACGTTCCAAAAGTGGTCAAAACCTACTTGGAAACGCTAAGATGGGAAGTCCTACCCCACCCGCCGTACTTTCCAGATATCGCTCCCTCTGATTATCACCTGTTTCGATTAATGGCGCATGACCTGGCTCACCAACACTTCCGATCTTATGAAGAAGTCAAAAAGTGGATCGATTCGTGGATCGTCTCCAAAGATGAAACATTTTTGCGACGCGGCATTCGTACGCTGCCCGAAAGATGGGAGAAAGTTGTGGCCAGCGAGGGACAATACTTTGAATAATGTCTGGGTAAGCAATTTGTTTCATTAAAGCGTCATATTTTGGGGAAAAAACGGCGGAAGCAAAGTTGTACACTTTATATAAAGCATTATGTAGCATTATATAGCATTCATTACATGTGCAGGCCAAAGAAGGACATAAATATAGTGTCGAAAGCCAAGAGATTCACTGCGTATCCATTATTCCATATTTCAATATTTTCAGTTTTCTTTAGTTGCATGGTATTGAGATACTTATGAAATTATCCACTAAGTAGAAGGAGGTACTACTATTGTATTTGCTACAGCCCATAAGTAGCTATGGCATTTAAGAGACAGAAAGTAACGTCAACGATTTATTAGCAAACGTAACTAGGAAATTTTGTAGTGCCTAAAATAACCTGTAATAGATACAATATGAGGCGTTGGGTGGTAAAGTGGATGGATAACTCATTTTTTTTTTAATGAGGTCAAGTCATTTCCGTGAAATTGAAACCATAACCTGTCGGATGGCAAAATTGCGTATCTCAGAGTTAAAAGACCAGGCCATAGTGCAAAATATGGGAGCACAAACGACCGATTTTGTCCGCTATTTCTATATCGATTCTAATAAAAGTCTTAACATTTCACAATGTCTCAAAACTGAGATACGCCACTTTGCCATCGAACGCCTCATATAGTGAGGATTTATTATCTTACATAATGATTCACCTTGTACGAAATACTGAAAAAGATGGACATATTTTATTTTAGTTGCGCATTCTGTTCGAGAACATACATTAGATACGAGATCATAATATTACTTAATATATGATTTCTTATACTATAATACAAAGTTGTGATATACAGGTATTTATAATTTTCTAACATTCATATATATATGTTCTTTCTGATAGAAAGCAGTTTATATTTTTTTAATAAAATAATTTTCCATAGACAGGACTCAAATACATGCTAAAAGAAACGCTTACTCACACATTCATGACGTTACCAACCAAACCACAAAGGCACAAAAAGTCGACTTCCATCTGTATATCTTAGTATCGTGAGATCATGTGTGCCCATTGCAGGCTTCAACCATGTAGCAGGTATTACTCAATATGCAGCGTTCGACACATTTATATTTTATTGTCATCATATATAACCGTTTTCTATATGTATATTGGATTTTACTTAACGGCCATGTTCACATAGTCTCTTGTGGATTCTTTTACACATGTTCACACATTGTTCTGTGGCAGCATGGATAGGAAATAGATTGCTCTCTAAGCACAAACTTGAGGGACGCAAGGATCTAGGTTATTTTCTAAAATTAGTCTCTAGAAGGCAATAGAGGTTTTTGTGATCACAAGTTTATACAATTTCAGCGTTTTCTATGAGTTTAGAAGTTAGAAAAGTGTATGAAAATAAATGGAACACCCTAATACAAGGCTGTTATTACGTCCTTGCTATAAAACAAATGCTTATGTTTTTTTTTAAGAATAATATTGCAGTGAAATGCATTTTCAGTTGTGCGATGATCTGTAAATTTTTCGTTGCCAACACTGGTAACAACAATGGTCTTAAAAATGGCGACTGCACAAGAGAAAGCACAGTGAATGTATTGGTATGAAGAATTGAAATAAGGTGTGTTGGTGTAGCGAAACTTCAGGAGAGTGTACAGAAGAGTACCTCCTGATGTCAGGAGTATAAAGTGTTGGCAACATAGCAAATTTCTGGCTACCGGCAGTGTTTGTGATATGCAAAGAGTTGGTCGACCGCCAGTGAACCCAAACATGGTGTGAAGGGTTGCTGACAGCCTGGAGAGAAATTCAAGAAAATCGACTCCGCGGCGGTCGCTGTAGTTCTCAATTTCTCAGTCAACAACACGCAAGAGAACGTGTAAACATTTGAAAGCTAAACCGTACAAGATTAAATTTGTGCATGAACTGACAGAATAAGATCAAAACACGAGACTGCAGTTCTGTGAACTGATGCTGAAAAGACTAGATATGACAGAGAACTTCTGCAGTTACTCGTGTTCTCAGATGAGGCAACTTTCCATGTTTTAGGGAAGATAAACAGCAACAACTGTCTTGTTTGGGGAACCGAAGACCCTCATGAATATGAAACGCGCAAAAGAGAGCCCGAAAATGAATGTGTGGTGAGCCGTATTAGTAAACCATATCAGAGGCCCGTTTTTATTCGACTAAAACACTGTGACAATGTCGTCGAATAAAAACGTGAGACACCTTGAAATGCTTACAAATTTCGTGATCAATGATATTTCTTACGCCGACAGACGATATAGCATTCACGAATTTCGCCGGAGCTTGTAGGAACGTATGGTGTGGTTATCATCATGAATGTAAGGTTTACAATAAAGTTATATTCTTTCTTTGTGGACACAAAATAAAAAGAAAATACTACTGTATTGTCATGACTACCATTTATGTTATTAGAACCTAATATTAAGTAAAACTTTTCAGCATAATTTATGTCACTAAAAGCATAAAGAATTAAAAGAAATTGAAGTGAAGCTTATGACAACTGAAATATTATTCTGCAAAAAAAAAAAAAAAAAAAAAAAAAAATTGGAAGAAATTTTTATGTATTATAACAAAATTGCAAAATTACAATTATTCTTCTTGTGTATTCTCTGGATCCAGACCGCTTAAAATCAATGTCATGGTCCATAAAATACTTATTGTAAGTTGATCGGCATTTCTGTAAAAGGAATAAACAAGCAATTTGAAATTAGTGTTCTGGAATTTTCCCTTCAACATGTTACTTCCAAAATGTCCCATGTTAGTATTGTATACATATAAGCAATTGTACTACTATTACTACCATTACTACTAAATAATACTAATGATAATTGCCAATAATATACTGTTAAACAGTCTAGCATATTTGAAATTTGGCCACTATTATGACTTAACATGTCGAATAATACAGAACACACTGAAGCAATAATACTATTTCCCAATCTTATGAGCTTTGTTTATGAAATACCATACTTTAGTTGTCGAAATCAACTCTCTTTATGCCAGGCTCTTTAATTTTATATTTTTACTTTATAATTTTAAGTTCAATATTTCTGAGAAGCAGGACTTGTTGACTTGTGAAGAATGCGCTGTTTCATATCTAATGAAGTATCAAAGGAGCTATTCCTGTTGTGCGGGGGTTGGGGCATTTCCTGTAACGTGGTTTAAGTAGTTTCTTACTTGAATTAGATATTTCTAAATCTTCTGGATAATCAAACATAACACATACCTTTGGTAGATATCTAAGTCTGTGTTAGTGCCACAACAGAACCTGTTTCATTTAAGATACAGTGAATACTTCCAGTCAATTATGTAGCAATACTTGACGCCATGGGCGGAGCTATGAAGGGGGCATAGGGGGCATTGTGCCCCACAACTTTATGACTAAAAATAAAATGCCACGTATAATATCCTTCAATTTTCATTTGTGTTAACCGTGCCCCCTTAGCAGACAAAAGGTCTGCCCCCCAGCAACCAATTCCTAACTCCGCCCATGCTTGACGCTGTCATGTACAGTCAGCGACTGTAATAAGTGGAGGTTGGATACATAAGAAATGATAGCTTTTTCCAGTAGCAGGATAGTTTCACTCTATGTCTGATAGTTGGACAACCAACATGACAGCAAATACGTGCCCGACAACATAACATGCCAGGATATTCCTCCACTTGGAGAAAAAAAGTATTACTATCTGAGAGCATCACTTAGAGAAACAACCACGAGATAAATCTGCAGAAATTCCATTCACTTTAAGATCAAAGAGATAGGAATTAATGCAAAGGAAACAGAAAAGAATAATACGCATCATGTAGAGACAGAAAAAGTATGGAAAGCTAAACAAAATGAGAAAAGAAGGAAACAGGGATAGGAAAGAGCAAAAGACATGGGAATAAATTAAATTTTAACACTTAAGGATAAACAGTGTCCGTCTTTCCTCCTGCCCCCCGTATCCGTCCTGGTTTTTCTCCCTTCATAGGATAAATCTCATTCAGCATCAAACGCGAACATCATTTATAGTGTTTAACTCCTTGAAAAAATGTAACTCAGTCCAGGCCGAGACTCGAACCCCGGACACTTAGCATAACAGTCAGACGCTGTAACCACTTACCTACACACGCTATAGCAAGTATGTTTATAAACCAGTCATTACCAGCGCTATCAAACGTCTTAAATCAGCTATTGTCGGGAGTTACCCCAGTTACACTTGAAGTTTGAACTTTATTTACGGTCTTTAGCCATCTACGGCAACAGGCCCCGTGTTTTCATTAAAATAATTTGTTCTGTAGATTAAAATCAAGAATAACTTACTATACTCTTACTTACTGTTGTATATATATATATATATATATATATATATATATATATATAGAGAGAGAGAGAGAGAGGTGTATAAAAATCGGATTAATGGGGGTTAAAAGAGTGATTTCGTAACTGCAAAATGGGTCTTCAAGACGGTTGTCGCACCACTACTACCACACACACATTAGAAATAAAGCTTCGAAACGACAACTTGCACGTTGTGCCCTGGATAAGTCGGTAAGGTGTCTGCTTATTGAGTAGGCAACTCGAGTTCGAACCTCGAGTACACCAATTACTTTTTCCTTCAAAATACATTTCTATATTTTTATATATGTTATTAATAATTGCTTTCTTGCATTGCTTGTAAATTATCTTAAATTAGTGAAGGTTCAGTAAAATCAAGAAGGTTAAAATACATATATATGATTGTTTTATCCGTATGTAGAGTCCAGAGATGGAGCGGGTCGGGGGACCGCGGGTTAACAGAACGTGACCCACTACAACCCCAAACCCACCAGGACCCACTCTGACTTAACAACGTATTACGACCCACAGACTCATTCTGCTCAGTGCATTGTAGACAGCTTCTGAACACTGGTGAATTTGTCTACTTTCAAGGCATCCTTTTTCGTTTCATTTGTTTCTATTGACGAAAGAACTTCAGGCAATTTTAGATATTGATATTTGCAATTGTAATAATAGCAATAGGACTTATTTGAGACGCAGCCTGTGATTTCGTAGAGGAGCTAGCTACTGGGAAAAATGTTTGAATCATGTGTAATATATGAATTATTATATAAAAAATTGAATGTGACTATGTGTGCATGATCATCATATCCAAATTGCAAAGTCAAATGAAATGATTTTTGGTATATACTTAAGCCTCAATCTCAACTAGGAAGTTATCATACACGTATCTGTTTCATTATGTTACATATTCTAAGAGGGTCCGAATTTTTGCGAAAAATTTAGTATCTCGCAAGCCGTTCAAGTTGGAGAGCTGATATTCAGTATATTAATTTTTTATCTAATATAAATAAAATAAAGAGTTTGTTTGTGTGTTTGTCTGTAAGTCTGTCTGTCTGTCTGTGTGCGGCCTGGGAATCAAACGAGTGGACCGAGAGTTACAAAATTTTGGTCAGGGGTACCTAGCCCAGGCCCCAGATCAAGACGAAGCCGTTTTTTTTCAAATTTCGAACCAGGGGGGTCTCAGGTGGCTTTTACCGGAACCGGCTTGGGAACCAGAAAAATAGACCGAGAGTTACCAAATTTTAGTCACAAATACCTTGGTCCACGCTCCAGATCAAAGTTAAACGTTTTTCTCAAAATTCGAACCAGGGGGTCGCAGGAGGGCGTTTATCGCGACATGTAAAAGTAGTAGAAAATTTACGATATTAGTGTCGAATTCATAGTTCTCGCGGTCGCTGAAATCAATAATGAAGCTCCTCTCGCAATAAACTTCCAAATTCACGCTATTCGGCTCCTTGCCAGGGGTCACCGGGGGGGGGAGGTGAAATATCGAAACATATAAAAGTAATCCAAAATGACCAATATTAGTGTCAAATACATAGTTTTCGCGGTCGCTGAAATCAATGGTGACATTTCCATTATCGATGACTTGCAAATTCAACTACTATTGTATGCGGGCCGCGGGTCAGCGGGTAGGGGATACCGAGACATGTTAAAATAGCCCAAAATAACCGATATTAGTGTCAAATTCAAAATATTCGCTGTCACTAAGATCAATGGTGACAATTTTATTAGCGATGACTTGCAAATTCAGCTACCATAGTATGCGGACCGAGGGTCACATGTGGGGAAGGGGGGTTACTAAGATGTAAAAATAATCCAAAATGACGGATATGAGTATCAAATCCATAGTTTTCGCGGTCGCTGAGATCAATGGTGACACTTTCATTCGCTAATGACTTGCAAATTCAGGTGAAATTGTATGCGGGCCCGGGTCACATGTGTGGGGAGATTACCGAAACATGTAACAATTATCTAAAATGACCGATATAAGTATCAAATCCATAGCTTTCGTGGTCGCTGAGCTCAATGGTGAAACTCCGAGCGCATTCACCCCATTCGGCTAAGGGCCAGAAGTCACGGGGGTTCGATGCTTAAACTCTTCCTTACAAATCTGTGACCACGTGGTGCATCGTTTTCGGGAATTCCAACTCTAGCAAAGAAAGCAAGGCAACTGATACAATATCTTAATTTCTAATTTTGTATTCACAAACTGGAAAAAGTGAGTAAGCATTTTAGCTGATTACAATAAACATAGAAAATATTTGGCAGTTTGAATCACTTGGATCTTTTTCATTTCACTTCGATTGATATACTATTCTATTGGAGAAGAGGTTTGAATATTTCACAAAAAATATTTCCATAAACTTATTCTTCTCGTTCGAAAAATGAACATTTCAACTAATTCGTGTCGGACCTTTAAAGATTGCTATAGCCTATATTTTTAAAAGAATTATATATTATATTTTTTGATTTTTAAAAATATATTTACAGGTCTTTTGAACCCGTATTACGAACCTAGACAGCGGCTCAAATCTGTCTTCATCATTAGGGGGAGGGGGTAAGACTGTTCACATATATTATTTAAAGCGATGTTCAAAATATTATGAAGTTGATAAACAATGCTGTGGAGTATCAGGGGAGCAGAATTGTCTTCAACATAGGGAGGCAGGCAGATTTGAGGATTATTGTGGGGGACATCAATTTCATCTCACTTTCCTTTGTGGCAATCGGACACAAATCATCACTTTCCTGCCCCCCCAAAAAAAAACCTTCAAATCGGATTTTGTGAGGACAGTCCTCCTCAGTTCCAAATTAGAGGAGACATGCCCCTGTCATTCCCCCAGCTTTTTCTCCACTGAACCTAGAATCACAATTTTACGAAGCTAAAAATCAAGTTTAATTATGGATCACAATGGTTCAGCGAGCCATCAACTTTTATACGCATATTTGTGACTTTAATCTATTTTGGGTTATGTGGAAATTGCTCTAAGCTTGGCTTGTAGATTAATAGAGACCTTTCACAGTTCACAAATATATCATCTTTCCTGAAACTGATAGTTCTAAGACTGATCAGTTGGTCCTATGGGAGTATAACATCCCTTTCAGCACCGAAACTATATGAGACATGGTTCTACAACTTAACTTGGGATCCCTAACTAAATGAATTCCCTTCGGAAATCAATCTCTTGATAGGTTGATTCCATAACTGTTACATTCTTTTCATTCGCACGTGAGTATTCCCAAATAGAATATGACCTTCCAGAATTCGTACTGTCATTCCACTCGGTATGAACACTAATTTATTGATCATATTCTCATTTAATAGTGGATATGATTTCTTTTTTTCAACATACTGAAACATCTAATAATAAAACAAAATATACTAATATTGTTTCTTTCCTCTTCTTTTTACGTTTTTCCACAGACCAGTAATTCATTGATCAGTAACGCTACTTGCGAATCCTATAACCACCCTAATTTTCAGCGGATTGAGACGAAACTTGGCACAAACATTAATTGTTCAAATATCTTGATGAGTTCGTTAACCAGAATAATCAGACGAAAATGTTCAAAATGGCGGCCCTTCAAACTCTTAAAAACTTGTGTGCAGAGACTTATTGAAATATTGGACCCGATTAATCGCATAAAGAAGGTTCACGCCCTTTTGCTACGGTCAGGATTTTTTTTGCAGGAGGGGGTTATTTTCGTATCGGAACAAGATGATTGTTAGTGATGATAAGAAATTACACATTGAAAGTGAAGTAACTTGTGAAACGTGTTATTTGAAAGAATAATATAATAAATGTGCTTTCCTCTAACACAGAGAACTGTAAATCATGTATTTCGAGTTCTGGGGCGTGAATGGCGAGGAGTGTTATTTGATTTGCTTTTTAGTAACACATTGCATTGCAAATAAAGTTAGGCAATATTAGTGGTAAGTAAAACAACAACAACAACAATAATAATAATAATAATAATAATAATAATAATAATAATAATAATAATAATAATAATAATAATAATAATAATAATAATAGTTGTTGTTTGTGGCAAGGCAATATCTTCCTTAATTCTTCTTCAAACGTAATGATTATAACGCCATATCTCCCTTACAAACAAAATATTAGCAATTTATATCGAGAGAACGGGAAATTGTAGAGTGATGGGAGCAACGTTGGATAGTAAGCACTCATAGTACTCACAAAATAAGCGATTTCAATGCAAAATGAACGAAGAGTCATTGTCATGGATAGTCATGTAGCCACGGCAGAGCCGTCTTTACGCAAAATGTCAACAACTTATATCGAGAGAACAGGAGGTGATAGTGATATGGCATTAACGTTGGACACCGTGGACCCATAAGGCGCATCGAAAAAATTAGGGGGGGGAGCCAGCCTTACTTATTTCCACATAATAATATAAAATTATATTGTCGAAATACACACACGAGTTAGCTAGTGATATTTCATATTATTATTATTATTATTATTATTATTATTATTATTATTATTATTATTATTATTATTATTATTATTATTATTATTATTATTATTATTATTATTATTATTATTATTATTATTCTGACAGTGTCTTTTCATTACGTGTACATGTTTGACATGAAGCCAAAGAGAAGATCCATCATTCGTAGAAAGAATAAGAATAGTCAGTTACTTTAACTGTGAACGATGCCGAAAAATACAAAAAGAGTGTCTACCTGTAGCGAAAATAAACAATACTTTCTCTCAAATGAATAAAAAATAAGCAGAGATAGATTCGAACTTGCATGGACGGCGCGAAAAGCCATTTCATTGTGCACCTTTTATTTTAACTGACTCACCGAACGTGTTTTAGTAACTTACTTATTGCTAATTTTACTTGCTTCACTCGTTGAACTTGCTTTTTCTAATAACTTATAACGACGGGGACACGAACACAGAAACATTGACGACAGTTAAAAATCATAGATATTCTCCCGCCCGGAATCGAACCCGGGACACCATACACCAAAGGCGCACGTGCTAGCCACTAGAACAGCGGGGAGGGCACGGCTCACCCTCTGTGTCGTTTGGGATTACGACCACTGTATTGCCAGCTATCACTTCTGTGGGTTGTATACTATGATCACATGTTTCTTCTTTGCTGGAAGAGTTAAACCTACATTCTATGTAATACATGAGGTATTTAGACCTACATGCTCTTCATATAATGTAATAAAAGGGTCATGCTGATTATAAGAAAAAGAACATTCCTACACAACCTTTCTAGTTTATACACAACCTTTCACAACACTAAGCTAGTTGCTGTCTACAAACAAACAAGTAATGCAAAACATTTTGTATCCTGCAGTACATCATGTATTAAAATCCAACAGCAGTTTCAGTATCTAACCAGAAATTGCATGTATCCAGTTACTGGAAGGTGAGGTATGAAGAATTGTATTGTGTCTTATCTTTTTGTGTCTTACACAACCCTGCAAACCACTGAATATCTAAACGGCTTTCGTTAAATCCAAGTTGTAGTACTCACAGTTATATCCATTTGTGTCTATATGATCGTGTTACTAAAGCTTACTATATGACAGCGTCAGTAAGTCTTTCTTTGCTCTCCCGTAAAGTTGTGATACGATCTACTACAGAATAAAGAACCAATTATCAATTTAACCAAGTTGTTGCATTACTACACATCTGCTTTCGCTTCTCAACTCTGGTCGGTCTCGTTGAAGCGAAATATTTGCTTTTTTATACCCCTTTCTTCGTTTACTGAACTAAACAGTAACTATTCCGAAATATACTATTGCGCATGCCTCGTAGGTAAATATTTCTGATGCCAATAGTTTCCGTTTTGGCCAAGGAATGTTCTTTTTCTTATTCCCAGCATGACCCTTTTATTACATTATATGAAGAGCATGTAGGTCTAAATACCTCGTGTATTACATAGAATGTAGGTTTAACTCTTCCAGCAAAGAAGAAACATGTGATCGTAGTATACAACCCACAGAAGTGATAGCTGGCAATACAGTGGTCGTAATCCCTAACGACACAGGGAGTCAGCAGTGCCCTCCCTGCTGGTGTAATGGCTAGCACGTGCGCCTTTGGTGTATGGAGTCCCGGGTTCGATTCCCGGCGGGAGAATATCTATGATTTTTAACTGTCGTCGATCTTTCTGTGTTCGTGTCCCTGTCGTTATAAGTTATTAGAAAAAGCAAGGTAAACGAGTGAAGGAAGTAAAATTAGCAATAAGTAAGTTACTAAAACACGTTCGGTGAGTCAGTTAAAGAAAAAGTGGGCAATGAACTGGCTGTTCGCGCCGACCATGTGAGTTCCAATCTATCTTGGTTTGATTTTTTATCCATTTGAGAGAAAGTATTGTTTATTTTCGCTACAGGCAGTCACTCTTTTCGTATTTTTCGGCATCGTTCACAGTTAAAGTAACTGACTATTCTTATTCTTTCTACGAATGATGGATCTTCTCTTTGGCTTCATGTCAAACATGCACACGTAATGAAAAGACACTGTCAGAATAATAATAATAATAATAATAATAATAATAATAATAATAATAATAATAATAATAATAATAATAATAATAATAATAATATGAAATATTGCTAGCTAACTCGTGTGTGTATTTCGACAATATAATTTTATATTATTATGTGGAAATAAGTAAGGCTGGCTGGCGCCCCCTAATTTTTTCGATGCGCCTTATGGGTCCACGGTGTCCAACGTTAATGCCATCTCACTATCACCTCCTGTTCTCTCGATATAAGTTGTTGACATTTTGCGTAAAGACGGCTCTGCCGTGGCTACATGACTATCCATGACAATGACTCTTCGTTCATTTTGCATTGAAATCGCTTATTTTTGTGAGTACTATGAGTGCTTACTATCCAATGTTGCTCCCATCACTCTACAATTTCCCGTTCTCTCGATATAAATTGCTAATATTTTGTTTGTAAGGGAGATATGGCGTTACAATCATTACGTTTGAGGACGAATTGAGGAAGATATCGCCTTGCCACAAACAACAACAACAACTATTATTATTATTATTATTATTATTATTATTATTATTATTATTATTATTATTATTATTGTTGTTGTTGTTGTTTTACTTACCACTAATATTGCCTACCTTTATTTGCAATGCAATGTGTTACTAAAAAGCAAATCAAATAACACTCCTCGCCATTCACGCCCCAGAACTCGAAATACATGATTTACAGTTCTCTGTGTTAGAGGAAAGCACATTTATTATATTATTCTTTCAAATAACACGTTTCACAAGTTACTTCACTTTCAATGTGTAATTTCATATCATCACTAACAATCATCTTGTTCCGATACGAAAATAACCCCCTCCTGCAAAAAAATAAAAATCCTGACCGTAGCAAAAGTGCGTGAACCTTCTTTATGCGATTAATCGGGTGCAATATTTCAATAAGTCTCTGCACACAAATATTTCAGTAAAAGCGGAAAAGTTATTCAAACTTTCTGAATACCTATTTATGGGCGAAATTTGGTTCCCTTGGAAGTTTTTAAGAGTTTGAAAGGCGCCATTTTGAACATTTTCGTCTGATTATTCTGGTTAACGAACTCATCAAGATATTTGAACAATTAATGTTTGTGCCAAGTTTTGTCTCAATCCGCTGAAAATTAGGGTGGTTATGGGATTCACAAGTAGCGTTACAGATAGATAGATAAATAGACACACAGAGGGAGAGAGAAAAAGTGTTTTGCTCTCTTTTCGCACCCGTGGTGCGTCAGAGCTAAACCGGGCCCCTTTGCAAAACTATTGACCAGCCTAACCCAAACAGAAACCTCTTACTTGCTAACGTAGAAACGTGGTCGGGAGGTGTAAGGCATGTAGAAATTGTATTTTTAATAACCATGAGTATGGTCCACTTCCATGTTTTTCTTTTTACTTTTTGCAGCTACATCGGAACGTTCAATTTTTATTCTTTACTAATTGTAAATGGTGTTTACATTCAAAATATGAGGAATTTTGGTGGCATTTGTTCGGATATTCTTCTCTTTTGAAATGAAGAAAAGAATAAAAGCAATACGCAAAGACAAAAAGTATTATCAGTACTAACATTACCAATAATAATTGCTACGAAAAACTAAATACGACCTTCTTTAGCATCTCTCATGAACTGCATGTATTAGTAACAAACAATTTTTAAAAATGTCCTCACCGAAGATTCGAACTGGCGACCTTTGCATTTGTAAGCCAGCACCTTAACCACTACACCAAGATCATGGCATGGTGAACGTTTAGTTGTCGGCCTCTTTGGTATGTTTGTGTTTTATGTTCCCACTTCGACAATTTTTACTCTTTTTTTCAAGTTTAACAGCTGTTTCTGGCTTTCTCTTTCGGTGTCGTCCTTTATTTACACTATGCACTATTCGTATTCACAGTTTGTGCCTTGTGTAATGTCTTATTGAGATTAAACTTTTCTTTTTGTCCCTCAGTAAACATTTGATTGATTTAATTCTCATACTCTCCACGGATGGAGCGCAGGAATGCCAGACTCGAAAAATAGGTGTACATTTACTTTCCTGACAGATAATACAACGATAACGTTGTTATGTTGTTGTTGGCAATCTGTGCCAGCTTATAAGAAGGTGATCAGAGGCGAATTAGTGGAGCAGTATTATGTGAAAAAAAGATACATAGAGATATCAACAGATTATTCTTTTGTAATCGTAAATTAGAAAAAAAGAGTCGTTGCTATGGATACATAATGAATAAGTGTGTGTAGAGATAGACATCTTATTATGTATGCTTCTCATGAGTGGATATTAAACTCAGTTAAGAAGGTAAGAAAACGTATATGAGTTATATTATTTATGAAGTATTTAAAATTAATCCTTCTAAGTGCACGCCGAAACTCATTTATTCGATGACCTGGAAACAAATTAGTGCCCATTAGTAAACTAAATAACATGCAATGCAGGAAAAGTACATAAACATTAACCCATTAGTGCCCAGAATTCCCACTTATATTTTGAAAAGTTATTTTCGCCTATTTGGTCTTACTAGTACTCTAAAATATATATTAAACTATTTTTGAAAAATATTTAGTTTTTTCTTGTTTTTTTAGCCCGGCAACTTAAGTTTCCAACAGGCAACATATTCAAGAAAAGGGAACATTTTGAAAAGTTACAATTTTCAAGGAGAAAATACACTGGAAAATCATAACTATTAAAATCAAATCAATCATTTCTTTACAGACCCTTAATCTTTCCTTCTGGAGTCTTTCAAATCAATCCAGTTGAGTCTTTCTCTTTAAAACACATTGTACCCCAAAAACAGTGCTAATCCCGCATCAATATATTACACAAAGAAAATGTAACAATTCTATAACGAAACAGACCCCAAAGTTACTTTACGATTACAACTAGCAATGTCAATCCATGAGTTTTTTGCGCTATGACGAAAAATTGCCATGGCAACTTAAGTTGCCAAGGGGCAGCAATGGGTTAACATATTATACAGTAATTTCAGCACTAAACATTAACAATAATAATTGCTACGAAACACTAAAACGAACAGCTGAGCTCCTAACGACAGGACGTACAGTTGTGGCCAAACTATGTTAAGAACCTCTATGTTCAATAATCCCCAACGGACTAGAACCAATGTCCACTCGCACGAAGACGTAAGTAATTCTTTAAAGTTAAAACTATACAGTGAAGGTTATAATTTATTATTATTATTATTATTATTATTATTATTATTATTATTATTATTATTATTATTATTATTATTATTATTATTAACATACTTTTGAATATACAGGGCGAAATTACTGTATAATATGTTAATCTTTATGTAATTTTCCTGCATTGCATGTTATTTAATTTACTCGCCTGGTACTTACATCCTATAACTTTGAGTAGTACCAAATTTCTCAAAAGTAAATTTCATTTCACAAATTCAACCTGTTGTATATAAGTTATTAGGACGTAAAATTGAATGTAATTTACACGAAAAACCCTTTTATGCATTGCAAGACCTGTAACGTTCAAAAATTCACCACAAACTTATAGTCGTATCGACATAAACAAAACAACAACAACAACAAAAAAAAAAGTGTGGAGCAGGAAACCACTTTACACAAAAGTCAAAAGTGGGCCATTGAAGACATATGAACTGGCCGATTGGTTTGGATCACTAGTCTATCAATCAGAAGTTTATGTGTTCAAACCCTGTAGAAAATATTAGTTTTGTTTTTTCTTAAAAGTTTGTTCCTACTTTCATCAGAGAACCGAGAACATTTGTTTGAATAAATCTTTGGAAACTACTTTTCTCTCAAATTCGATTAGAAGCGAACATTATATGAATTGCAAATCTAACATCCAAAGCTGAAAACAAAATATTAAGTATGTTCAATATTTCATTATTATCCTTTGATATGTAGTGAAAAACTAATTATAAGCATTGACAATTTCAGAAGATTCTCCCCCGGTAATGGTCAATATATGAACGAGAGAAAACTGATGAAACATTATCAGTCCATTTGAGCATGATCGAAGATAATTTATGGCCACGAAGGGGAAATTTATGTCGACAGGGTCCCAAATTCTCCCACAGGTCAGGCCCTGAAATCATCATTGTTTCAAAGGTATCCTTAACAAATAGAATATTACATTTATTTATCGTTCTACGTTTTTGAAATGGAAAAATCATAATTTTAAAGAGAATTATAATTAAATAAACGTAAAGATATAGAGAATTAATGAAGTAAATACCCTTGTGTAAGTTATCGATTTCTAATCGGACTAAAACTCGAATATTCGTTTGCATCACACTTTAAAGTAAATCCTCTGTGTATACATAATTCTTACTGGAAAGCATGTTTAACTAAAATTACTTAATCAATATTTTTAATAATATATATTTATTGTAATACTTTTACTATTCAATGTTGTATACACTTCATTTCCTAAAGCAAAACCTCGCAAATGTATAATTGACTAGTGAATATTATCAAATAAATTATCATTTAGTTTACGTAAATATTGCATCACCTGATTTTAAACTTCGTACTTTAAATAATAATAATAATAATAATAATAATAATAATAATAATAATAATAATAATAATAAAATTATAGTCATATCTTTATCAGAATTACAGGCTTAATCAATAAATGAATTCAACGTGGTCTCTATTCAAAACTCTATTTAATAGAAACACAAAGAGAAACTTCGAGAACAGGTAAAAGAATAATGTTACTTTGGTGGGATTGGAAGTAACCTTTAAGAGTTTTTTTTTTTTACAAATTACAGACAAATAGCTTAGACACTTTTTTGTTTTCTTTAAGTTAACTGATTCACCGAACGTATCTGACATATGAGTAACTTGTCTCTATTTTCTACTCGGTTATACACGTTTTACAATCTTTTCCATTAACCTTGAACGACAAGAACACGAACACAAAAACATCCACCTAGGTATGACAGTTAAAAGTCTTGCTCGAAATAAATATAAATTTCTGATATTATTATTATTATTATTATTATTATTATTATTATTATTATTATTATTATTATTATTATTATTATTATTATTATTATTGGTCTCATACTTCTTGGACAAGATGTGAACATTCACTACCTTCTTCATATCGCTAAATCAATATCTTCACTGTTTTCTCGTCACAGCTCATACCCTAGCTATCTGAATAGCAGTTTGTCTCATTGTTGCTTGATCAATGATTTTCCCTCGCATAGTAACAGATAGTTTTCTACAGCTTTTAGAGTGAGGTCTTTTGACAGCCTGTAGAAATTTGCATAGTGATTCGTATTAGCAATTACAGTAAAGTGGATCTTTCTGTTTCTACTGTGCATCATCAGCATCATTATATCAGAAGTATTCCGCCATTACCAGCTGGTCACTTACCGCAGCTGAGAACTGCCATGCTCCACGATCTTCTGTTAACCTCTCCATCTTCACATACGATTTTTCTGTTTTGATATCGCCAATAGCCTAATTCTGTTTCTATATAGTCTAATTCGTCCCGTCCCTCTCTTTCCTGCCACCATACTCTCTAGCACATCCCTCATGATACAGTTCCTTCTTAACAAATAACCCAAACAGTGTCTCTTTCTCTTCTTAATAATATTTTTCTCCTTCCATTTCTAACGCCCTCTCATTCGTTTTCCTCTCGACCCAGCTATTTCTCCCCATTCTTCTCCACGCACATATTTCAAAACCCTTCAAGTGCTTCTCATCATTTTTGTGTAATGTCCATCTTTATGTCCTATAAATACAGCAAAATACAGTACACGAAGCATTTTATCAGTCTTTTTCTTTTCAACTTTATTCCTAGTCCCACAAAATACTATTTCCTCCATTCTAAGGGCTTGTTTCGCCATTTCTACCCTTGCTTTTATTTCACGTTCGCATGTCATATCATCACTAATAATAGTACTCAGATATCGAAAACTAGTCACTTGTTGTTTTTTCCCGCTCCTACTTCTATATTTGACACCGATCGCTTCGTTTCAATCACCATGGATTTTGTCTTTCTAACATTTATTTTCATCCCATATTCTTCACAAGCCTTTCTCAAGTTTTCTACATCTTATTAATTTTCGTTTTAGATTCTACAACAACAGCCATATCAACCCCAAACCGTATACACCTCACCATTCTATCTTTTACCGAAATTCCATCTTCATTATGTAGACTCGTTTTCGCTATCTCTTCTAAATAGCTATTAAACAAAACATAATCGGCGGAATATATAACCTCTGTTGAACTCACCTTAGAATTACACTGTCTGTCTACTGTGCATGCAACAGTGAATTTCCATGGAATATCATGAATAATTCTGATAATTTATATAATAGTTATGGACGAATATGTAACAGAACCTATATCAATAATATATATCATTCCTCAAAGTAACGAATACGGTAAACATTAAAAAATCAATAGACATATTACAACAGGGTGAAATAAGTATAAACTTCAGACACTACAAAATACGTTTCACTCGCTTTTCCCACTGGTCTAGTGGCTAGCACATGAGAATCAGGTGCATGCGATCCCGGGTTCGATTCCCCGTATGGGAAGTTAGGAATTTTAATTGTCATATCTATGTGTATATTTTTGTGTTCGAGTTAATGTCGTTCAAGGTTATGGAAAAGATTGTAAAACGCGTATAACCGAGTAGAAACTAGAGACAAGTTACTCATATGTCAGATACATTTGGTGAATCAGTTAACTTTAAGAAAAGAGAAAAGTGTCTAAGGCACTTGTCTGTAATTTGTAAAAAAAAAAAAAAAACCTCTTAAAGGTTTCTTTCAATCCCACCGAAGTAACATTATTCTTTTACCTGTTCTCGAAGTTTCTCTTTGTGTTTCCATTAAATTGAGCTTCGAATAGAGACCACGTTGAATTCATTTCTTGATTAAGCCTGAAATTCTGATAAAGATACGGCTATGATTTTATTATTATTATTATTATTATTATTATTATTATTATTATTATTATTATTATTTAAAGTACGAAGTTTCAAATCGGGCGATGCTGTATTGACGTAAACTAAATTAAAATTTATTTGATAATATTTACTAGTCAATTATACATTTGCGAGGTTTTGCTTTGGGAAATGAAGTGTATACAACATTGAATAGTAAGAGTATTACAATAAAAGTATATCATTAAAAATATTGATTAAGTAATTGGAGTTAAACCTGCTTTCCAGTAAGAACAATATATACAGAGGATTTACTTTAAAGTGTGATGCAAACGAATATTCGAGTTTTAATCCGATTAGAAATCGATAACTTACACAAGGGTATTTACTTTATTAGTTCTATAAATCTTTACGTTTATTTGATTATAATTCTCTTTAAAATTATGATTTTTCCATTTCAAAACGTAGAACGAGAAATAAATATAATATTCTATTAGTTAAGGACACCTTTCAAACAATGATGATTTCAGGGCCTGACCTGTGGGAGAATTTGGGACCCTGTCGACATAAATTTCCCCTTCGTGGCCATAAATTATCTTCGATCATGCTCAAATGGACTAATAATGTTTTATCAGTTTTCTCTCATTCATATATTGACCATTACCGGGGGAGAATCTTCTGAAATTCTCAATGCTTATAATTAATTTTTCACTACATATCAA
Source organism: Thermobia domestica (assembly GCF_964235325.1). Taxonomy (NCBI): domain Eukaryota; kingdom Metazoa; phylum Arthropoda; class Insecta; order Zygentoma; family Lepismatidae; genus Thermobia; species Thermobia domestica. The sequence goes on along the minus strand of NC_137470.1, from coordinate 132,696,464 downwards.
AGGATAATAATGAAATATTGAACATACTTAATATTTTGTTTTCAGCTGTGGATGTTAGATTTGCAATTCATATAATGTTCGCTTCTAATCGAATTTGAGAGAAAAGTAGTTTCCAAAGATTTATTCAAACAAATGTTCTCGGTTCTCTGATGAAAATAGGAACAAACTTTTAAGAAAAAACAAAACTAATATTTCCTACAGGGTTTAAACACATAAACTTCTGATTGATAGACTAGTGACCCAAACCGCTCGGCCAGTTCGTATGTCTTCAATCGCTCACTTTTGACTTTTGTGTAAAGTGGTTCCCTACACCACACTTTTTTTTGTTTTGTTTATGTCGATACGACTATAAGTTTGTGGTGAATTTTTGAACGTTACAGGTCTTGCAATGCATAAAAGGGTTTTTCGTATAAATTACATTCAATTTTACGTCCTAATAACTTATATACAACAGGTTGAATTTGTGAAATGATTGGGGTTGGAGTGATCGTAAATATTTTCATAGTTAGGAGCCTGGATATGCAGACCCGCTTAGCGTGGGGACTTACTTTTGAGAAATTTGGTACATATTTTGATTTAGTTTGCTTCGGAGATACCTAACTTGCAATAAAAAAAGGTTCTCATTTGAAAAATCCAAGTTGAGCTCCCTGGGTCCCACACAGGGCCGCACATATTTTGACAGGCACGAGCTTCCGATAGTTCCTTTCATATCCTGCAACTTTTGTACCTTCTAAATTTTCGAAAAAACGCATACTATCCGAGATATTTAGCCGTTCCGGAACTTTTGACAAGCACGATATACAGTATATATATTGTTTTGGCCTGCGGCCTCGACCAAGATACCCATAAGCTAAATTTGGTAACTCTCAGCCCAGACCCCAGGCCGTTCCCGGTAAACGCTCCCCATGAGAACCCCTGGTTCGAAATTTAAAAAAACAAACGCTTTGCCTCGATGACCCTTCTATTATGCCCCCGTTCGTAAGCTGATTGAGGCTAAATTTCGAAGTAAACGCGATCTTAAGTTTCACCATTGAGCTCAGCGACCAAGAAAGCTATGGGTATGACACTTATATCGGTTATTTTAGATAATTGTTACATGGCTCGGTAACCTCCCCACACATGTGACCCGGGCCCGCATACAATTTCACCTGAATTTGCAAGTCATCGCTAATGAAAGTGTCACCATTGATCTCACCGACCGCGAAAACTATGGATTTGATACTCATCTCTGTCATTTTGGATTATTTTTACATCTTGGTAACCCCCCCCCCACATGTGACCTCGGTCCGCATACAATGGTAGCTGAATTTGCAAGTCATCGCTAATAAAATTGTCACCATTGATCTTAGTGACAGCGAATATTTTGCATTTGACACTAATATCGGTCATTTTGGGCTATTTTAACATGTCTCGGTGTCCCCTACCCGCTGACCCGCGGCCCGCATACAATAGTAGTTGAATTTGCAAGTCATCGATAATGGAAGTGTCACCATTGATTTCAGCGAGCGCAAAACTATGGAATTGTCACTAATATCGGTCATTTTGGGCTTTTTTTTATAAATACATGTCTCGGTATTTCTTCCCCCCCCCCAATTGCCGCTGACTCCCGGTCCGCATATATTTGTTATTAAATTTGCAATTCATTGCTAATGGAAGTGTCACCATTGATTTCAGCGACCGCGAAAACTATGTATTTGACACTATATTGGTCATTTTGGATTACTTTTATATGTTTCGATATTTCAGCCACCCCGCGAGACCCCTAGCAAGAAGCCGAATAGCGTGAATTTGGAAGTTTATTGCGAGAGGAGCTTCATTATTGATTTCAGCGACCGCGAGAACTATGAATTCGACACTAATATCGGAAATTTTCTACTACTTTTACATGTCCCGATAAACGCGCCCCTGCGACCCCCTGGTTCGAATTTTGAGAAAAACGTTTAACTTTGATCTGGAGCGTGGACCAAGGTATTTGTGACTAAAATTTGGTAACTCTCGGTCTATTTTTCTGGTTCCCAAGCCGGTTCCGGTAAAAGCCACCTGAGACCCCCCTGCTTCGAAATTTAAAAAAAAAACGGCTTCGTCTTGATCTGGGGCCTGGGCTAGGTACCCCTGACCAAAATTTTGTAACTCTCGGTCCACTCGTCTGATTCCCAGGCCGCACACAGACAGACAGACAGACTTACAGACAAACACACAAACAAACTCTTTATTTTATTTATATTAGATAAAAAATTAATATACTGAATATCAGCTCTCCAACTTGAACGGCTTGCGAGATACTAAATTTTTCGCAAAAATTCGGACCCTCTTAGAATATGTAACATAATGAAACAGATACATGTATGATAACTTCCTAGTTGAGATTGAGGCTTAAGTATATACCAAAAATCATTTCATCTGACTTTGCAATTTGGATATGATGATCATGCACACATAGTCACATTCAATTTTTTATATAATAATTCATATATTACACATGATTCAGGCATTTTTCCCAGTAGCTAGCTCCTCTACGAAATCACAGGCTGCGTCTCAAATAAGTCCTATTGCTATTATTACAATTGCAAATATCAATATCTAAAATTGCCTGAAGTTCTTTCGTCAATAGAAACAAATGAAACGAAAAAGGATGCCTTGAAAGTAGACAAATTCACCAGTGTTCAGAAGCTGTCTACAATGCACTTAGCAGAATGAGTCTGTTGTACGTAATACGTTGTTAAGTCAGAGTGGGTCCTGGTGGGTTTGGGGTTGTAGTGGGTCACGTTCTGTTAACCCGCGGTCCCCCGACCCGCTCCATCTCTGGACTCTACATACGGATAAAACAATCATATATATGTATTTTAACCTTCTTGATTTTACTGAACCTTCACTAATTTAAGATAATTTACAAGCAATGCAAGAAAGCAATTATTAATAACATATATAAAAATATAGAAATGTATTTTGAAGGAAAAAGTAATTGGTGTACTCGAGGTTCGAACTCGAGTTGCCTACTCAATAAGCAGACACCTTACCGACTTATCCAGGGCACAATGTGCAAGTTATCGTTTCGAAGCTTTATTTTTAATGTGTGTGTGGTAGTAGTGGTGCGACAACCGTCTTGAAGACCCATTTTGCAGTTACGAAATCACTCTTTTAACCCCCATTAATCCGATTTTTATACACCTCTCTCTCTCTCTATCTCTCTCTCTCTCTCTCTCTCTCTCTCTCTCTATATATATATATATATATATATATATATATAGATATAGATATAGATATAGATATAGATATATATACACAACAGTAAGTAAGAGTATAGATTAAGTTATTCTTGATTTTAATCTACAGAACAAATTATTTTAATGAAAACATGGGGCCTGTTGCCGTAGATGGCTAAAGACCGTAAATAAAGTTCAAACTTCAAGTGTAACTGGGGTAACTCCCGACAATAGCTGATTTAAGACGTTTGATAGCGCTGGTAATGACTGGTTTATAAACATACTTGCTATAGCGTGTGTAGGTAAGTCATTACAGTGTCTGACTGTTATGCTAAGTGTCCGGGGTTCGAGTCTCGGCCAGGACTGAGTTACATTTTTTCAAGGAGTTAAACACTATAAATGATGTTCGCGTTTGATGCTGAATGAGATTTATCCTATGAAGGGAGAAAAACCAGGACGGATACAGGGGGCAGGAGGAAAGACGGACACTGTTTATCCTTAAGTGTTAAAATTTAATTTATTCCCATGTCTTTTGCTCTTTCCTTTCCCTGTTTCCTTCTATTCTCATTTTGTTTAGCTTTCCATACTTTTTCTGTCTCTACATGATGCGTATTATTCTTTTCTGTTTCCTTTGCATTAATTCCTATCTTTTTGATCTTAAAGTGAATGGAATTTCTACAGATTTATCTCGTGGTTGTTTCTCTAAGTGATGCTCTCAGATAGTAATACTTTTTTCTCCAAGTGGAGGAATATCCTGGCATGTTATGTTTTCGGGCACGTATTTGCTGTCATGTTGGTTGTCCAACTATCAGACATAGAGTGAAACTATCCTGCTACTGGAAAAAGCTATCATTTCTTATGTATCCAACCTCCATTTATTACAGTCGCTGACTGTACAAGTCCGTGCTCGACATCAACACTCAACAGTGGCCTGAGTACAATGTGAGTAAGCGCCCTCCCAGTTGGCCGAAAGAGAAAAGGGGTGCACGGCTATTCTATGTTGAATCTTACAACCATCACACGTTTAAGGTCAAGCTGCTGGGTGCATAAAAAAGTACCACTCACCGCTCTTACTGCTGGAAAAGTACATTGTCTGAAAAGTGCGTAGCCAAATAACAAGCACATCTACGTATTTCTTGTAACTTTATTTTTTCAACGGCTCTTTTTTAGTTTAAGCGCGTCTCTAGGCACATAGTCACTTGACCTTTATAAAAAACAGGTACGGTCATGCGTGAGAAGGTTAAGTTGGCACCATTGCACAACATTTCTTTTCAAAAAAAAAAAAAAAGCAAAGACTAGATGTTTCTACGCAGACCTTCCCTCCGCAGCTACCGAAAGCCAGGTCACAAAAATATCACCTTTAAAGTAGCTTTGCTCCTCTCGCTTTTATTGTTGCGAAGTTGTGCCAACTAATAAAACTAGATTAAAATAAAAATCCCCGTCTTATAGAAGATACAATATCAATAGTGCACTGGCTGTTGTTAGCCACTATTCAAGAAAAAGGACTGTGATAATTCTACAGAATAGCTTTGCTACTCGAGTTGTGTTAAATTTTCACATGTGTCTGGTGCTGATCCAACTCCACCACACTTTGTAGTAGTCTTAAAATGGCAGTCGTTGTATCAACCACTTGACATGATGATCATTTTAATAACACATCATTGGTGTTTTATATACAGTTGCCAAACTACTACTTTTACAATAAGTACTTCTTGTTAAATTGACATGAGTGATAATTCTTTATAAGTGGTTACGAGGAACGGAATATAATTATCGACAAAGAGAAACATAGTGAACATAAGAACAGCAGATAGCAGCACTTCTACTAATGTAAATGTCAGAAAATTCACACGTTCAGGAAACTATTTTGTATTACAGGAAATATAATACATTGTTCGTTACCTAGTATAAATGTCAAATGTACCTCATAAAGATTTGTTGATAGCAAGAAATAAAAACTAATATAAACTCTAAATGTCAATTACTTATGATATCCTTAAAAACAATGTGTAAGCTTTAAATTACATTAATCATATAAGGTTTACAATAAAGATACATTCTTTCCTTGTGGATACGGAATAAAAAAATACTATTTCATTGTCATGGCTACAATTTATGTCATTTGAACTCGAATTTAGTAAAACTGTTCAGAGTAACTTATGTCACTAAAAGTATAAAGAAATAGACATTAAAAAACACATTTTGATTATTGAAATATTCCGTAGAAATAGAGCACAAAAGGAAAACAATGATGTATTGGAAGAAAGAGTTATATACATGTAGTATGTTGTATACTATAATAACATTACAAAAAGCACAAAGGTTGAGAAAATTGAATATTTTTAGTTATAGGTGGTCTAAGGAAGAGAAAAACAATCTGTTCTTGTTTATCAAATGGGGATTCTTTTAAAAGGAAAAGTTTAAGTTGACGAACTACAAATTGAAATAGAAACTTAAAACTGACATGCTCGTAGGTTTCTGAAATTGATAAGCACGAAAATCACACAAACACAAAATAAATAAATAAACAAATAAAAATAAAAAGATCTGCTTTAAGAGGATTTCTTAAAAAATTCAACCCCGCGCATTTTCACAGGACCCGTAACTACCTTAGTATTGATGCTAGATGAAAAATGAAAAAATGTTTCTTGTTACTCGTGAAGATCTTTACAACTTTTGTTTTGATAATTCTTTTATACATCATCTTTTTATTTTTCAAAATGGTGACCGGTTGAAAATTTAGAGCCTCCTTAATATCCTTACTATTGATCACAGAGGTAAAAAATGAAAGGTTTTAACAGGAAATATAAATGGTGTTAAAGTTCTAACGAAATTGATAAGGGATGATCAATCATAGCGAGCAGTCGATACTTTGTGAACATACATACATACATATATATATATATATATATATATATATATATATATATATATATATATATATATATCATCATAGGTATTCTGCCTTTATTGGCAGGTCATTTGCTGCAGCTGAGAAGCTTCCATGCTCCACGGTCCTCCGCTAACCTTTTCGTCTTCGCGTATGATCTTTCTGTTTTAATATCATCCATTAATTGTAGTCTCTTTCGCCCCCTCCCTCTCTTTCCCGCCACCATACCCTCTAGGACGTCCCTCATGATACAATCTCTTCTTAGACAATGTCCCAACCAGTTTCTCTTCCTCTTCGTAATAATATCTAAAAGTGTTCTTTTCTCACCCACCATTTCTAACACTCTCTCATTCGTTTTCCGCTCGACCCAACTAATTCTTTCCATTCTTCTCCACACCCACATCTCGAAGGCTTCCAGTCGATTTTCGTCACCTTTACGTAATGTCCACGTTTCCGCCCCATACAGTACAACACTCCACACGAAGCATTTTATGAGTCTTTTTCTCAACTCTTTGTTCAAGGTCCCACAAAACAGACTTTTCTTTCTTTTAAAGGCTTCTTTCGCCATTCCTATCCTTGCTTTTATTTCACGTTCGCATTTCATGTCATTACTAAGAACACTACCCAGGTATCGAAAACTATTCACTTGTTCTATTTTCTCCCCTCCTACTTTTATATTTGGCACAGACCCCATCGTTCCAATCACCATGGCTTTTGTCTTTCTAACATTTATTTTCATCCCATATTCCTCAAAACCCTTTCTCATTTTTTCTAACATTTTATTGATTTTCTTTTCAGATTCTGCAACAAGCGCCATATCGTCTGCAAATCTTATACATCTAATCATTCTACTTCCTACCGAAATGCCATCATTATCATGTAGGCTCTTTTTTACTATTTCTTCTAGATAGACATTAAATAGTGTTGGCGAGAGGCAGCATCCTTGTCGAACTCCCCTTCCAATTGCACTCTCTTCCGTCAGTTCTTCCCCTATCCTAACACTTACTTGTTGGTTCATGTATAAGTTTCTTATGAGTCTTCTATCTTTCCATTCCAACCCTATCTTTGTTAGAACTCCCAACAACAATTCCCAATTCACGCGGTCAAAAGCCTTTTCTAGATCAACAAATACAACATACACCTCTTTCCCTTTTTCTATAAACCTTTCACCGATCACCCTTAATAATCCAATAGCATCTCTTGTACCCTTGCCTCTTCTGAACCCGAACTGCTTTTCCTCAACATCTTTATTTGTTCTTCCATATAACCTTCTGTTCAGTATTCGGAGCAGAATTTTAGCTGCATGAGATATGAGACTAATAGTTCTATAATCCTCACATCTCTTTGGGTTCGATTTCTTAGCCATCGGTATCATGATCGTTTTCAGAAAGTCTCTTGGCCATTCTCCTGTTTCATATATTTCATTGCATAGTCGCCAAAATTCTTTCTTTCCCTTGTCTCCCATATTTTTAATGAATTCAATTCGTATGTTATCTATTCCTGTTGCCTTTCCATTCCTAATCTCGGATATAGCCTTTTCAAACTCATCCCGAAGAATACTAAATCCTTTATCATCCTCGCCTACTTCATTTTCCACTTCAACATTTAGGCTACACGGTCTATCCCTACTCTCATATAAGTCTTCAACGTATTCTTTCCACCTTCCTATGACCTCATTTCTCTCGCTGACTACCTTCCCATTCTTATTTTCTACTGCCATCATAATACTCCCTTGTTTCCTCCGAAATTCCATAGATTTCACCTCCTTGTACATTTCCTCATATTTCCCAACTCTTTCTAATTCTTCTATGTCCTCGCATTTTCTTTTGTAAAACTCTTCCCTCGCGTTGTCTGTTTCTCTTCGTAATTCATTATTTAACTTTCTGTACATCTTTCTGCCCTCTTCTGTATCAACCTGTTTCCACATCTTCCTCTCCCTCATTTTCTGCAACATCTGCTCCGTAACCCATGGATTCTTAGCAGTTTTGTGTTCGCGGTAACCTACTGCTTCTTCTGCAGCCTGCTGTAAGCAACGTTTAATATGTTCCCACCGTGCGTTACTACCTGCGCCTATCCTTTCCTCGTTTGAACATTTTTCTTCGAATTTTTCAGCGAAAAGATTTCTTATTTCCTCGTTTTTCAACTTTTCAGTATTCAACACTTTGTTACCTACTTTTCTTCTGCCTACATTTTTCAGTTGAATATTTACTTCGGCCAGCACAAGATTATGATCAGAGAAAATATCAGCCCCGGGAAGGGTCTTCGCGTTCTTTAAGCTATTCCGATACCTGTCCTGAATCATAACATAGTCTATCTGATATCTTCCGCCGTCTATTGGTGATTTCCATGTATATCTTCTTCTCTTGTGCTGATTGAACCAAGTGTTCCCAATTACTAGTGTATATATATATATATATAACTGGAAAAATTAAATACAAGTGAATAAGCACAGTATTAAGAACCAAGGGTTGATAAAAGAGGTGTAAGGCTATGGACTTAGCAAACGCAGAGGTCTTGGAGTGAAGTCCTCAGCTTGCATTATGAACGAGATTAGCCAAAGGTTAGTCTTTATATAACATTTAATATTTTTTTCTTTGTTCAGCATACAAACCCAGACAATTAGATTTTCATAATTCTAAATAATTTTAGCGAAGAGACCGTAGGTTGAATATAATTGTTCCCTGCAAATCAGCCAGGTGAATTGTACCTCGTCCAACGTTTCGAGATCAAAATCCAGTTAACCAGCCAATCAAAATTGGGGAAATAACTGATGCTGATTGGACGCCACCATTGGCCAATCAAATTCCGCCCCCTTCCTGTCAGTACCTATATAATAAACGCTTTCATTGGTCTCTCATAGGCAACATCAAGTCATGGTTCTACAAAACAGTGATAAGAGCAAACATAACTTATGGATCCCCACTTTTTACAATACAAAATATACTAAAACTCAGAGGACAGAGAGATTTTGGATCATATCCAAAATACAACATAACCAGATTAGAATATTTCATTGAACAGCTTAACACAAGTTTGCCAAAAGACAAAGACAAGTATAAACTAGTTTCTATGAAGATCGTTATCAAAATGTCAGGAAAACAGAACACCCTACAACACTAATTGAAGCTATGACTAACCTAGCACACACACACTTGTAGAAAAAAAAAAAAAAAAACAGAACTTGTTTTTCAAGTAAATCCCAAGGCGAAGTAAATTTTCACGTTCACGATGGACGATCAATTCGGATGATGTTAGCAACTCAAAAAAAAAAAAAAAAAAAATGAAGAGAAAAACACTTACATATTTCAAGAGACGTATGGCCCAATTCATCTGCAATTCTGTCAACACTGCCTAACACATAAATACCCAAACCTAGATACATTGAGTCCCGCCACAAAACATCCAAAACAGTTTAAAATATATATTGGACAAAGTGGCCGTAAACGCTAGACGCCCCTCTCCCCTTCCGGGTGGGACACACTTGACTTGATTTGACTTGATCTCTCATACTTCAGCCTGAAGACGAGAACAATGCTATCGGTTCTCGAAACATTGGACGACATAGAATTCAACTGACTGATGGCCCGAGAACAATTATATTCGTCACGATACCAAGGAAACTTCAGTTCTAAGACCGTAGGTTATTCAGAATTTTCGTATGTGTATCCTAAGGGAGGGAGGAGACTCAAAGGGGAAAAGTACTGTAAAGTTTATACCAAAAATCGAGTATTTCATGAGCTCCTCGCGTTAGGAAGATGAAACTCGGTATGAAGACTCTTCATTAAAAACAAGTTGAAACATGCCCTGCTGTCTTTTTTTTAAAACTGCTTTTAAGGGGGGAAAGCGAGTAATATTAATATTTCTTCTACATATTCATATTGACATGGGCAAATGTGAGGGGGAACGCGGGGAACGCCGTCCTCCCACCTCCGAAAATAAGTACGGCATTCCCTCAGTTCCTAAAAAGTTACAATGGGCAAAGATAGGCAAGGGGAAGGCCGGACGTCATGCTGCTACCTACCGTCCCCTACTTTTCCAGACCCACTTTTACCCCTGCATATAGGTGTGTTTGCCTCATAACGAGAAAACGATTGAACTACTTGAAATGAATGTTTGTAAATTGCATTATCCTCTAGATCAAATTTTATCATGTCACCATCAAAATTCGTATTCTAAAGAGAGGAGATTAAAAATGCACGCTAAAAATAGACTATCCTATCCTATGAAGATGGAACTCGATATATAAATTCCTCATTAAAAATAGGTAGCCATTTTATCCTACTTTTCTGGCAGCTCTGCTTGTAAAAGGCGAAGGGAAGCAATTTCTATATTTCTTTCCAAACGGTTTTCCATGTCGAGAACGGCTGAACCGTTTGAAACAAATTTTTGAACGTAGAATTTTGATTTTTACCTCCTTCATGTAACATGAACATACCTATTCTGAGCAGAGAAAGGGAGGGATTAAAATGTATACCTAAATTAGAGATTCTCACAGGCCTTGTATCTTAGAAAGATGAAACTCGATACTTAAACTCCTCACTGAAATTATTATCATTTTTGAAAATTCCACTTTTAGGGGAAAAAAGGATAATTTCTAAGATACAGGGGGAAATCTGTATCTTAGTGCCATGTTGTATCTACGAAATGATTGAAGTAAGGAAAACGTTTAATCCCTTCTAAATGAACTTTCGAAAGCAGTTAGCACTTGAGTCTGTCAGGGACAGAGCCGGCCTTAAGCCGATTGGACTGATTGCTCCCAATCGGGCCCCACGTCTAAAGGGGCCCTACTCTACTCTCCAGTCTAATCTACTCTTTAGTGCCATTTAACAGAATATTAGGCCCCAGATCAAACAAGTGTGTTGTGGCTCCTATGAATAGATTTTGCTCCTAATACATGTAATTAATACATGCCAGTCTGGTCGCGGGCCCCCCGGCCAAGTGGCTATGGCACCGTTAAGATGACTGTTATTCTTGGTTGTCAAGTACACACAACAACATATTGCAATACAGGTATATCCATGGACTCCACATGGCAAGGTATGACCTCTATGATATTAATTTACTGGTTTTCCTTACCAGTAAATGAATAGTTAGTTCATATTAAGTTTCCGAGCATAAGCAAATATTTTCTGAATTTAATGCTGCAGTAGTTTATTTTTTTATCGTTTGCAACTTCTGTTTTAAAAATAGATACTATGTCCAGGGAGTATTCTGCACACTTCCAATAGCCCTAATATACCCCCAAGATGAATTCATTTTCTCATTCATTCATTTTCAAGTATGATTTTAGTAACGGGCGACTTTTCGTAAGAAATCATACGCAGGTGTTATGTTTTATTCAGTCATATTAACACAAAGTGCAAATAGGGCCTATTATTTCAACTTTAAACTGCAAAATAACTTTCGAAAGTCAATTCATGTAAGGCCAAAATGACAAAGAAACTATGGTATTTATAGTAATTATGACGCATTTAAAACGTCATTCTCTTATATTTTTCACAATATAAGGATTGTTGGTACCTTTTGCTAAATTTTTAAAGCACGTCTTAAAGTATAATTATTGTTGTATGCATGGTCATCCGCAGGTTGGGACAAGGAGGTCAGTTACAGCACCTATATTTTCCAAAAGTGTTCAATTCTTCGAAATACATGCCAAAACTTGTTAGGTTGGCTTGCTGATACACAGTTGTATTAAATAGATTAGTATAAATTTAATAGTGCTATAGATATTTACTATATTTAATTATCATCACAGTGGCGTAGCCAGGATTTCATTTCGGACGCGTCCGTCGGTCATCCGCCGGAAAGTTTTCGGCAATGGGGAAACTGAAAGGCAATTTTAAAGTTTCTTCAACAACTTTAAAATTTTCGGGGATTTCCGGGAGCCCTCAGTGTTTGGTAATGCTGGGACTGAAAACGTAACTTTAGATTTTATTTTAACAATTTTCCAAGTGTCACTGAGGGCGTCACTAAAACAAATAGTATTATGACTATGTCCTTTTCTGATATGATATAGTCTATTAATTTTGAGGCACAATTTAAGCGCACAGTTTCATTGTCATCCATTCTGACTACAAAATCTTTATTAACTTCTGAAATGAAATGTTTTTTTTTTATTTGACATCCCAGGATTTGTTTTTAGGCGATGGATGATTAATGAAAGGGAGTGATTATGAAATTAAATTTTGTGTGCTCTCCAACCGGGAATCAGGCTCGAGACTATGTACAGGCACAGGCGCACGCGCTAACCACTAGAACAGGGTTGAGAGCCCAATATATATATATGGTCTTGTGCGTGTGCGTCGCATGTGTGCTTTTGTGTTCGTGGTTTCCGGGTTTTCGGCTTTCGGGTTTTTGGGTGTACCTCATTGCGTCATGGACAATAAGTGAAGAGGAGTGTCTTGACCGAAATGACGGTCCCAGCCTGGGTGTGCGGGCGGAAGGACACAACGGACCAGGATCCACACTAAGTGCTCTGAGTGGGTCCTGGACCTCAAGTCAGCACATACAGGACTGTGATATGGCATGGACACGAAACTGAGAACACTCACAGAGTACTTCATGAATAACCATTAAATTTAGGTCATATAAGAATGGAAGTTATTAGTGAAGTGAAATGTTAGTGTAAATGTGCCCCGTGACCACAGGAGAGAACCAATCATACAGTGAAAAACCGTAGTGATCTGTTTTGTTGTGAAAAGTGAAGAGGAGTGCAGTTTCATAAATAATCATACAGCATACAGGAGAGGAACCATTGTCATACGGTGAAAACCAAAGAAAGAAGATGAAGCAACACATTATTAAATAAAACTTAACTAAATAATATAACAATTTAAATAATTAATAAAGTAAATATAAAATTAATTAAACAATATCATTAAACACTCATGTGGAATAACAAGAGGGAAAAAAGGATAAATAGTAGCCTAAATAATAAATGTATTAATACATGATAATAAATAATATAGTAAACCATTAAATAAGATTAGGAAACCATAATTACAATAAAAAAATAAAAAAAATAGAAACTAGGTAACTAAAAAACATAATAAGACTACAATCTTAAAAAAATCTTAATAATTAAGAAAAGAAATCAATCAGTAGGAATTATATGGTTAAGAACTATAGGGAAATAATATATAAAAATAAACAAACAACAGCAAAATAAAAGAGTAGATTAGTTAGATAATATAGATAGATAAGTAGATAAGAATTAATAACAATAGAATGTATTATTTAAGTATTTTATATCGTATTTCATACTATTACAGTTGTTGGATCAGGAATTGAAATACTAAGTAGTATAGTTCAGGATAGGTGCAGATAGAGTTAAGCTGAGTAGCACTGCAAGAAAATTGTTGTTAATTTTTTTATAGCTTATTCTTGTTTGTTTCTTTGTTTTTTGTTTGTTTTGTTATTGTGCTGTGGTTCTTTTGTTCTTTCCCTTTTTCCCTTTTGTTTTTTCCCTTATCCTTTCCACCTTTTCTCTTTCAAACATGGATATCCAATAAAGATAAGAAAACAAATAAATGGCAATGATGATAACCCGTTCCGGTCAAAAGTTTCAGAGGCCGGATCTGAAAGACGGGCCTGAGCCAAATATATATATATATATATATATATATATATATATATATATATATATATATATATATATATATATTGGTTCTACAGAACTTGGTGCAAGTTAGTTGTATACCTGGGGCCCTGCGAAATGTTTCCAATCGGGCCCCGCACCACCTAAGGCCGGCTTTGTCGATTGAAGAGGGGGAATTTTTAATTTTCTGCAAGGAATGACCGATGTAATATTGTCTGAAATGCGTTTTAAAACATAATTAGCATTTGATTCAAGGTTTTTGTTTTCATTTTACTTTGATTACAATACCCAATTTAAGGGAGGAAAAGAGAATTCAAATATAACTTGAGACATTTTTCCATAATTTTTTCCATAATATTCTTCCTGTACAACACCATGTATTTAAAATAGAATATAAGATAATTACTATCAAATATTTGCTAAAACTACTTACGAGTCGATAAAGCGTTTTGAAGGATCTGTTCGTGCACGTCGATAGTTGGCCCGAAGTAATTGCGAAGCTTCTTTTGCCTCTTCCAGGCAGCGTTTTAAGTCAAACCTATCTAGGTAGTCACGGTTATGGACAACTGTATACAGAAGACTTAACGCTGCCAAATATCTGGTCTTATTCATTTCTTCATTCTACAAAAATAGAGCATAAATTACCATATTAGCATAGCGATATACAGGGGTAGACAAAAAAAATCTAAAAGTACATCATACAGGACAAGTAAATTTGGCCCTCCACTGAACAACACGTGTTGCGGTTACCGATTCTTTTTTTGTTTTCAATGTGTCAGGTGGATCTTCCTCTTCCGTCAGCAGTAACCAGTTCACCTGTGAGTGTCATGGTGTGAAAGTGGTGCGATAAAATGGGCGACCTGACAGACTTTCAAAGAGGCATGATCGTTGGTGCCCGTCTGGTTGGAGCTTCAGTGGCAACAGTGGCAAACATTGTGGGGCTATCGAAAGGCACTGTATCCAATGTCACGAGGGCATACACAATTCATGGGCAAACGACGTCTGCAAAGCACAACAGTGGTCGAAAGACAATCCTGTTAGAGAGGGACCGGAGGGCATTCAAACGGATTGTAAGAGCTAAAAAGAAGACCACTGCAATGAAAATTACGTCAGAATTATATTCTGGCCTACAGAACCCGGTTTCATCGAAAACAGTGCGACGTGAACTTCATAAAATGAAAATTCATGACAGGACCGCTATCGCCAAACCCCTGGTCACGGCAGTAAATGCGAAGAGGCGTATCCAGTGGTGCAAGGACCACAAGGCGTGGACTCATGAGCAGTGAAAACACGTAATTTGGTCCGATGAATCGACCTTCACCTTGTTTCCAACAACAGGTGATGTTTACGTACGGGGAACATGTCGCAAGCCTATGACACATACGGTCTGCTTCCAACTGTAAAGCACAGGGGTGATTCTGTTACAGTATGGGCAGTGATATCGTGGTTTTCTGCACGTCCCATCATAGCCCTGCATGGAATGATGAGTGCTAAGGCGTATGAGGCCATTTTGGGGGACCATTTTCTACCCATGGCCCAAATATTGTTCCCCGATGGTGATGGGATCTACCAAGATGATTTGACACCTTGTCACGCTGCAAAAACGGTGAAATCTTGGTTTGAGAAGTATGACCAGGAGCTATTGCACATCTCCCGGGTCCCACAATCACCAGATCTGAACATCATTGAGCCATTGTGGACTCAGTTAGAAAGGCGTGTTCGGTCTCATTACCATCTACCAGCATCCCTTAAGGAACTGAAGCACTTTTTCGAGGAAAAATGGTACAAAATTCTACACACCACGATTCAGTATCTGTATACGTCCATTTCACGTCGGATCCAAGCTGTTTTAGACCCAAAAGAAGGCCCCACATCATACTAGGTAAGATTTTCACACTTTTCGAAACGTTTTAGATTTTTTTGTCCAACCCCTGTATATATATAGGAGAAATATTATGTATTAGTAGTGCAAAGAAAGAATCCCAAGAGCTTGTTAACAAGAAACATTTTTAGAATACGAGGGGTGAACCAAAAGTAATGATAATTAACATTTGTAATACTCATAAAAATCTAAATAATATAATTTTACTCCTCTATACCTTCAATAGTTTTCTGTAAAATAAATTATATAAATAGACCGCCATTTCTGGGAGATACATTCATTTGAATGGAAGCAGTCAAGATAATAGTACGAAAATGGAAAGAAACAAAGTTTTGCACAGAGCTTGAGTTGCGATCACTGCCATCCGAGAAGCAGGCTTTAAACTGCTCAAATATCCATCCTATTTTCCAGGCCTAATCTCCAATGACTGTCACCTTATTTACT
The DNA here is from genome assembly GCF_964235325.1 of Thermobia domestica. Classification (NCBI taxonomy): domain Eukaryota; kingdom Metazoa; phylum Arthropoda; class Insecta; order Zygentoma; family Lepismatidae; genus Thermobia; species Thermobia domestica. Next base: position 132,680,448 of record NC_137470.1, on the reverse strand, counting down.
TGAGAAAATTATCACAGAGGCTGCTTTTTTCGTCTTCGGCGTCGGCGCACCTAATGGCTACATCAAAGTGAAATTGAAATCTAGAGGCCATATGCCGACATTGCGAACAAAAAGTGACAATAAAGTCAAAAGAGGAAACTAGAACAAAGTCTTGGGCTGGTCTTTAACAAAACAATGTTTGCTAACATAATTTATGGCCAATGAACTTCGGATTCCTCCTCGTAGTGAGCTTAGGGTTAATTTCAAAGCATAATAAGCTATGAAAATAAGTGAAGCTCTGGACAGTAATTGAAAGATGTTAGCAATTAGAAAGCCAAATATTTTATTTAGTTTTTGTATCGGAAAACTTTCTAGTAAAACTCATAGTCAAAGCCAATCGGAAAACATCAATAGAAAAAAAAGAAGCAGTTTTAGTCTAAAATTGACAATTTTTTTTTAAACAAAAGCATAAATAAACCTTAAAGAATTTACCCATGAGGCACGAATTTAACGTGTTTGTCATAAACGAAAAAATAAACCACCGCAATACAGAAAAGAAATACATAAAATAACCAATAATTACATTTTTGAAATTGTTGTACGTGTTGCATACCCACATCACTATCAAAACCTAAACCCATGCGCGCCACCTAAACGACCTCCAAAAAATCTGAAAAAAAAATCAGGCATCTTTTTGGTCACAAATGATCATTTTTCCACACTACTCACCTTAATACAGTATTTCGAAAAAAAGTTTTTTTTTTTTTTTATACAACCTAGCCAGCAATTGTGTTTCAATGTGGGTAAGCTTTTTCTATAGGCAACTGTAAAAGTGAAGATGTTCTATATCCTAACTGGTGGATCGAATAAACGGCTGTCAAAATAAAAAAAAAAGCTTACAAAGCAAGGCAAAGTCTACAACTATACAAAGTTTGATCAATATAGGATTAGTTTCATCGATTGCATTTTAGTGTTTTTGTAGGTTCATGACTAATAACTCGAGAAACAAAGGTCAGTTGTACACCATAATACTTCAATTACATCAAGATTTACTATTATACCAAGTTTTGTCAAGATTAGATGCGTTCCATATACCGCGTGTGTTTGACTTGTTTTAGAGAAGTCAAATGAATGATGAAAACATCAAATATATATAACTCATTAAATTTAATAAAATCATCATTATAATTATTACCTGTCCGTCCATTTTGAACTTTCGCGTGAAAGCGGAGAGAAACGCACTTCCAAATTCAAAGTCCTTTACAAACAAATCCGCAATACCTGAGGCTACAGGTGGCAAATCCTCAATTGCTGCGGTAGGTTTCATATTGTCTTTCTGCAATGGAATAAGATGTAAATTTTATAAGAAGGAAGGTTTGTCAGGTTTGAAAACTAACTTCTAATGAGCAACAGTTCTCCTAAGTCTCAAGTTTAACCATGTCGTGGCTCTTTTTCGTTTCCTTTTAATATGATATTCCATGGAGAGCATTTCTAAATTTATACGATATTCACTGGAGTGCAATAATCCACATTCAATCATTCAGCTATCATAGTTTGAAAAACTTTAACTTTCAGAAATTGACTTGAAACGTTTGTATATACAATACATGTACAGATGAAGGAAAAATGGAATGAAATCTTTAAGTTTTACGTCCCACGTTTATGCCGGCTAGGCTAAAGGAGACGGTGATGATGAGAAATGAATGCAATAGTGGAATGAAGAAAGTGGGAAGAAACTGTTGAACCCCGAGAAAACCCACGAACACGGTGTTTGTCCACCACAAAGCCCACTTGGATCGAATCACGGACAACACGCACCAGAGGTGAACGCTCTTCTCCAACAGACGAAAGTAAACTCAGGTAATCTTATTTCTTCTAAGTTCAAATGCAGAAATAATTTACAATTAAAATAAGATAAAAACTTACAAAATCCTACGATTTGATTTCTTATGGAATCAATAAGAACACGGAATTAATTCATCACTTCCTTTTCAATGTGCTTAGCGGGTAATCAGCACAAAGCTTAGAAGCTCCACCCTTCCGCCGCCAAAAAAAAAAGTACAAAACAAAAGATTTTTCTTTTCAACCACAACTGAGATTGTGATTTTAATGTAGGAAAGGCCAGGCTTTTCAAGGACCTGATTAGGGTGCGAAATAAAGGGTGCGAATCAGTTCCCCGTCGTTCGTGAATATTGAATGTACTACTCGTAATTGCGCATAACAAAGTAGGATATGAATTTATAAATGCTCTTAGTGGTTGGTCAAGAAGTAAACAAATAGCTTCTTCCATCATACTCAGGCATGTCATATCCATCCTCTATATTTGTATCGATTATCATCTTGTTTTAATTTTTGTTATATTTCATTTTAGTTAGCAAGTTTGCTTAATATTTGTAATATCCAATAAATAAAACAAGTGGACTTAATAGAACTTAAGTGGACTATTATTGCTTGAGCATCACTGCCTTTTACAGTTTACGGAAATGAACTTTTGAAACTACTCCAAATCTGAGTTATATATTCTCTCGTGGCTATATGTTAATGTATAAGCTTACGATGCGTCTGTAGTGAGCAGACACGTTAGTGAAGGTGAGTAAGACCATAAGATTTGTTTTAGCATTTGCTAATACGACTGATTCTCCGTGTCATTCATTGTCCGTGTCTGTATAAGCACTTCAACTGGAGCGTGCAGTTTAAAGTTAACCCTTCACTTTCTATCATTCTTTTCGCTGTACAGTTTGATGTCCACGCCAATAATCCTGTCTGAAAAACTTCAATGTAATGTTTATACTTTATTTGATAACATAGCACATATTGAATCAACTCAGCTGTAACCTAACAGTAACGTAATTGTAAGTGTTGATTTCCTGAGCTCCATCATAGAATCGATATATATATATATATATATATATATATATATATATATATATATATATATATATATATATATATATATATATATAAACTTGGAGAGCGCAGCATTAGCAAGGAGTAGAAGCGCAATCTCAAAATTTGAATTGAGAGTCGGGACCAGTAACAATCCATTTCTCGTATCATAGACTAATATGTAGATTTTTTTTTTTAAAGTAAGTCCGGTTTAACAGTTAACTTTAGTGGTTTTCATAACACTGAAGTAGGCTTTCCTTTCGCAAAGCTGTACGCAAAGTGGAAGATTTCAATATCAGCGGAAAAATTAACATGTGTTTGTGATCATGGCTGTCACTCGAACCGAATTATTCATGTGAATAAACCCTAGAGAGCACAAGAGTGAGCACAACATTTGAACATGTTCAGAAAGGTTAGGTGTGGTGTGTGCATGTCAAACAATATATTCATAGTTTAGTCGGTACATTTACTACAGATGTCCCTTATTTATTACAGATGTCACGTCATATTTATGTGTGTGCGGAAAGAGGGGGTAAGGCATTATTGTCTCATTTTGAATTATTGCACCTTCAGATTCTACGTAAGTTTGCCTAATTTTATCCCCCCTTAATATAAATTGTCTAATTCGCACACTGGACCTGATTGTCATATGCGGACTTACACTGAAGGCGTGAGGTAGGAAGAGATAAAGCTGAATACGCGAACAAAGGGTAAAACCAACCATTGAGACTTACGATATATTGCCAAATCTCACACAGGAATTAGAGATGCAGAGTCTACATTTAAAAACTTCTCTTCAGTCGTTCCTACTTTGTATTCAGAAACAAATGTCCATATTTTCAACGAACTTACAAAGTTCGTTACTGAATTTTCTATGGCTGTGTTTGTGTGTATTTTGCATTTTTTTTTCAATTTTGAGCTCTCCATTCGATAGAGCATCAAAAACTATCTAAGAAAGTGGTGGAATTTTTCGCGTCACTGTTACGGTTCCCGATATATTGACCAAAAAATTGTCGATTTTCGAAGATTTGAGGAGCCATATCTCGGAAACTGTAAGTTATAGAGAGATAATATTGGTGTTGATCAATACCTAAGAGGATGGTGAACATTTTGCACCAAATAGTAACCGGTTTCCACTGTACAACTGGCCACTGTTTTTGCCAGTGACTACCAGTTAACATTGGTACCAAAATGTTTACCATACTTTCAGGTATTGATTAACACCAATATCATCTCTCTATGGCTTACTGTTCCCGAGATTTTGCCAAAAAATAGTTCCGATTTCGGGAGATTTAAGGAGCCATATCTCGGGAGCCTTAAGTGATAGAGAGATGATATTTTGCTATTTTTTGCTAGAAAGAGAAGAAAGCGCGGATAAAAAAAAATCCTTTTACATGTTCGAGTACTCACAGTTATCCTTTCGCTTTATCTCTCCATTCTTTTTAAGTTCGTTTTGCCAATGCTCTTGGAGCATTCTCAACTGATTTCTTTCCCTTTTCAAATATTTTTTTCTTCGTATTAATAAGAAGACACATGGAATCCTCACTATATAATAGAGCTGTTCCTAGCTATATGCATGTCACCAGTGAACTAACACATAATATTAGATTACATAGTAATTTTACTCTTAATAAAGTGAAAAAGTTTTTGTTGATATAAAAGAGACAAATAAATGATCTTTATATAAGTAATGTGAATACAAATTATTTGTCTAATCCTGTTAAGTATCTCACTATAATCTACAATATTGTCGATAAATTTAAAAAGCTTGTCTAGAATATTTTGAGTCTTTGGAGGTTAGAATTGAGAATAAATTTATTGTGATTTGAAAATAACACTATAAAACCATATATGTGCTAGTTTATTCAAGACCTTCTGCTACTTTTCTGGCAGCACTTTAATCCTGTTGCTATAAATCTTTCGTGGTTTCTGGTCCCAAAAAAAAAAAAAGAAAAATGTAACACGTGGTTTTCCACAGGCCTCTTTCCAAACTAACTTAACGTCATACGACGAGTTCTGGCACAGAAAGAAACAAATAATAGTCTGAGGGTGATAGGTCCAAGCAATACGGTGGATGCATTAAAACAGCCACCACCAAATTAAAGACGTTTGAAACGTTTCGTCTGTTTCAGCAGTCAAACGTTATTCGACCGTTTCAACGAGCTAGGCCATGAAAACACGTGCTAAATATTTCGATCACGTGCAAAAGAATTGCTAATTGTTGAACGGGAAACACGCTTAAATCACAAACCATGTCTATACAACATACGGAAAAGCGAGTATAATAATGATTTTGCTTTATATTGTTAAGATTTACATTTATTCTAATTCGCTTAATGAAGTTACTATTTTAAACTTTCTTGCTTTTTTGTCTGAAAATGTATTATATGAAACAGAAATGGGAAATGTTATTAAATAAAAGCATGATTTTCTACTAAACATAATATTTGAAAACTTTTTAAAGGATAATGTATACTTCAGTTACATGCATTTTGAATTATTGCATACATACATACGCACACACATTTTCATAATTTATTGTATATTGTCTTGTAAATGAAAGGATAGATGATAAATTTAAATATTAGTTATTAAGTAATAATTAAACACGGCCTACTTGATTATACTGTAAAGCTCTGAGAAAAAATGTAGGTGGCGCACTTAGGTTACATGCGTAATTCCTGTAGTTTTTGAACTTAACGTACAACAGACGTATCACTGAAAACGCATGTTTTATAATACTTTCCTTATAAGTGTCAATCTATACGTACTTTCCGTCTGAAACAATGTAGGCGGTCAGGATCTCACATACAAATGGACGTATATAATATATAGCTGAGGAATGTAACATAAGTATATGCATGTAATATACGGAAAACTGTTAGATGTCAGACATCCTGCAACGGCATGATGTAACATCTAAGGGCAGTGCCTATGTAGCATATCGGTAACGTATGCTCCATACTGATTTCTGTAGTAAGCAAGAGGATTCTGTATATTTGTACAATACACCGGTGTCCGGAGAACGGATGTTTCTCAATGAAGTTTTATTATTGCATGTGCCTTCAAAATGCGGAATAGAATATGTGCACCATACAGAAGCTAAGGACTGAATATGCTGATGAAAGCAAGGAAATGCAACAAAACTCTGTTAGTTTATGCAAGCCAAAAGTGTTTCTTTTTATCAGGTGGTCTAAAACTCGCACCCATGCTTAGCAGAGGGGTGGTACATGTAAAAGGAAGACGAAAATACAGTATGACCATTGACTTTTCAGGGCTTGTTTCGGCAGAAATCCAGGGAGATACACGGAGGTTTGGGAACGCTGTATGGCACATTACTATATAAGTGTCTAACTGAGAAGTTACGACTGTTTGTAGTGGATTAAGGATAATGTATGACAGTATTGAAATGCCGAAAATAATTACATGTTTTTACAGTGCAAACATTCTTGCAAGCAAAAAAAAAAAAAAAATGAAAGGAAACAAAGAAACAAAGTGGAAAGTCTCAAGTAATAGAAATAAGTGCACTAACATACAACGTAAATCTGTGAATGTCTTTAAGTTTTGCTGCAAAGTGAACTTGCTACATGGTTGTAGTGTGTTTAACTTTTGCTATATGGTTGTAGATGGTCTGACAAAGACACAAGCAAGTTACATACATATGCATGATATGCACATTCCACGCATGTCAAGAAACCAGGAGACTCGCCTTTAATGCGCGAAACTCACTTGTGGCTATATGGTTGCCATACGCATTTTTGGCACGGGATACTCGGATTCGATTTCTGGTAAAAACTCACTTGGTTCGGATCCTATTTTAACTTGTAGGTCCACATTTCATATAGGATCCGTCCTGAACGGAACGCTACACACAAAATCAACTAGTTCAGTTCACGTGAAGCTGGTTTGGACCCAGATGTTGCACGTTCTAACATTTGAACGGTATGTTAGTGTACTTACTTCAGTTTCTACACACTGTTTTCACTTTTTTTCGTTGTTTCCTATCACATTTAGCCTGCAATAATGTTTTCACTATAACGAAAGGTAAATAAATAAAATAAAAAAGTGGAATCCTTCCTTAGGGTTCCAAGTATCATGCTTCCGAGAAATAGTGCACTACCAAATAGATAAGTTATTTCCAACTGAACAATATGTGACGTAGTAGCGCGTCTCTACCAGTAGAGAAATAGCAGTGAGAAGCATGTTAAGTATAGAAGGAAAAGGTAATGAGATAGGAGAATAGGATGACCAAGTCTTGTTATAGTGACCACGAAGACTCGTGAAACCTGTACTCTACACGAATCATATAACTGCTTTTCCTCACGTGTGATGAATCGGATGAATTTGGGACGGCTCGTGGAACTTTCTTCCGAACGCACACTTGGGAAAAAGTGAAACAACCGAAGACCCAACAAGGTCGCCAATTTTAGAAGACATGGAGAACACGGATTTTCATTGGGAAATCATTGTTGGCATCACCGAATATTAAGGTGGAAATTGACTTTTATTGCTTTTTTAGTTGGGAAATCATTGGTGGCATCACCGAATATTAAGTTGGAAATCGACTAGTATTGCGTTTCAGTTAGGAAATCATTGGTGGTATCACCGAATATGAAGTTGGAGATCGATGGCATTGTGTTTTAGTTGGGAAATCATTGGTTTCATCACCGAACATTAAGTTGGAAATTGACTTTTATTGTTTTTTCAGTTGGGAAATCATTGGTGGCATCACCGAATATACAGTTGGAGATCGATTGTATTGCGGGAAATCATTGGTAGCATTACATAATATTACGATGGAAATTGTCTGGTATTGTGTTTTCACTTGGGAAATAATTGGTGTTATCGAGAGAATATTAAGTTGGAAATCGAATGGTATTGCATTTTAGTAAGGAAATCATTGGTGGCATCACCGAATATTAAGTTGGAAATCGACTGGTATTGCGTTTCAGTTAGGAGATCATTGATTGCATCACCAAATATGAAGTTGGCGATTGATGGTATTGAGTTTTAGTTGGGAAACCATTGATGGCATCACCAAAAATTGAGTTGGATATTTACTAGTATTGCGTTTTTACTTGGGAAATCATTGGTGGTATCACTGAATATGAAGTTGGACATCTATGGTATTGCGTTTTTAGTTGGGAAATCATTCGTGGCATCACCGAATATGAAGTTGGAAATTGACTGGTATTGTGTTTGTTTTCACTTCGGAAATCATTGGTGACATCACCGAATGTTAAATTTGAAATCGACTGGTATTAAGTTTTTAGTTGGGAAACCATTAGTGGCATTACCGAATACTAAGTTAAAAATCAACTGGTATTGCGTTTTTAGTTAGGAAATCATTGAATTTTTTCGAACAATTTAAGTTTAAATGTACTAAATTTAATGCTACAATTTATTTAAGGGAATAATAAAGTAATTATTTCTAAACTTGCCTGAAGCATATCAATTTCTATGATGTTAACTACGAAGCAGATGAAAGAATGGAACATGTCTCGTGTTCTTGCTGAATAATCTCCAAACATCTTGATATGGTATTTCAAGATCTTACGGAAACAAGCTTGCATCTCCTCAAACTTCTGCAAACGAAATGAAATCGTACAAATAAAACATAATGTATATACCAATCATAATAAATATTACAGATAATGTTACATACATCCAAGCGTCAAGCGGAATGCATGCGGGTGACAGATGTCTGCACTGTAAAGGTGGAATACATGACTGTACCTAGATACTCAGGGCGCAAAATTTCCGGTCGCCAGGTCGCCATTGGCGACTAGAAATTTAGAACTGGTGACCAGTGTTCAGTAGGAATGGTTTCTGCCTAAACTTACATTGCTGCGCAATGATTGTTTCGCTCGAAAATAATGTTACTGAGTGAGAGAAAACACGAAATTTGAAGTGTTCTTAACGGACATGGATAGTGAAGTCTTCACAACGTTGTAATTCGCCCCTGCTTTCCCACCCTCAATCGAAATGTTTTACCTCATAATTTGTATGTGAGAGATACTGGCGACCATCATTCTGGATTGACGAGTGCGTCTTACTTTGAAATTTTGCATCCTGGGCTGTCCTATTAATGCGTACAAAAAATATAGCTGATGTCACACCAAGAAAAAATTCCTCTTCAACTTTGGCGAAAAGTCCATAACCTTGGAGATATTGGGTGCCGAAGTGTGGGAAAATGAACTTTAGAGAACTATATCTTTACTATCCTAAACGATAGAGCAAAGGCAGTATGATCAAGTCAAAGACATCGAATGTGCTCTATCCAAAAATGCTTATGCCGCAATCGTGAAAACCGTGCGCAAGGGATTCCCTAAAGGAAGTGGGGAATCCTCGTCAATTCTCTTGCGAAAAACAGGTTCACATTAGCGTGGTTCGAAGACTATAAAAACAGCAAACAGTAATTCGTTGTCGGCAATGTGATATCTTCAACGAATTCAACATGTCGCGAGAATTTTGTAATTAGCTATATGGGGTTGCATAACTGCAACATTAGTAAGAGGTAAAAACATCTGCTTTAGTTACCATAAATAAGATAGGCGGGCCATTCGAGGTGAATAGCAGCAGCACAGTGTGTGTATACCTGTAATAGGAATTGACGTGGGAACATGAATGAAAGGAGGGTGCAGCAACCAAAAACATAGAGGATATGAGAAACTACTAAAAAGAACATGCACATGGGGAGAAGAGCATACTAATCAGCACGCAGGTTGTACAGCAGAGGTGTACAACTTGGAACAGTGGACGGTGGAATCACAAAGCACTAAATGGCGTCGTGGGCCTCACTGTAGGTGTATCATTTGTACGACAATTGAATAAAATAGTATTAAATGATGGAACATGTTCATCGTAATTTACATCACAATAACACAAAACAACAATTATACTGGTAACCAAAATATTTACTCACTAAAGAGGAGCAGAATAATGTATTTAGAACTTTGTCGGTACATCTAGCAATCCTTATACCGAGGGAAATTTCCCCCAAGTACCTGCGCTTGTCAAGTGCTTGTCCTCAGGGCGTTACCACGTTTTGCACTGTGTGATCGATGGAAAATTTCCAGTTCAATCTTAACAGGTTTTGTAATAAAAAAGGAAAATTATAATAATTATTGTTTTCAATAACTGACCAGCGGGCCGGAAGACAGGGTTAGGCGGGTCGTATATGGCCCGCGGGCCGGCTGTTGCACACGGCTGTTGTACAGATGGACCAAAATAACGCTAAACTCTGGTTGATGTAATTAATGGGTGGTTGCAAATTAAAAGGAAGCTTGCTTTCTTCGTATGCAGAGAGAGAAATCGTCAAGGCAACACAGGAAATAGTGGCACCGAAATACCAATTAATTTCATTCAAAGATATAAAAAAGCAAGGAAGGCAAGCATTGGTATGAGAACACCTTTATTAAAACACTCATTTGCTTGGAATGTAGTTATAGGTGGTAATGAAAAAAACTTTCTGGGAAAGACAACGAAACTAACGAAACCGTGAAATAAGTAAGTAAAGAAATAAGTAAATAATAATAATAATAATAATAATAATAATAATAATAATAATAATAATAATAATAATAATAATAATAATAATAGCTTCTTTTTGCTTACTACCATTGCACATAACCTTATACACACACAGCCAGCGTCTGTTCCAGCCAAGATTGAGTACGAGGCTCTGTGATATGAGGTCTAGTGACGTAAACCTTACAATCACACAGACTAATACTCAACTACGCGGGAGTCTCACAAATGTGTAATTGTGTTTAATTGGGGTAGTGTCTTAGACCTCTTTTCACTTTTGCTGGATTCAAGTACACAAGCAGTTAACTTGTGACGTGCAACTTACAAGAACGCCGAGGTGGCAGAATTTGTTATGAAAGAAACAGATTGCAATCGTCGTATACTGTTGTCAGAGGCGGCCTTTGGGGGTGGCGACTGGGGCATCCGCCCCAGGCCCCGCGATGGGATATTCTCTTGTCACAATCAGCTCAAATATGCGGGGCCTCTGCAACATTCTAATGTACCGTAGCTTAGAGTTAAGTGAATACTTTGGCCAATAATACGGTGGGTGGATTTCTTCGGAAACCAGTTTTCATAAACCAGAACTTCTTACACAATATTTTACTTTTAGAAGCCTTAAATTCCCGAAATCTACACCATTACTATGAAAGCGTTTAGCATAATATTTTTTTGTTTTAAAGTACCGTAATAATTACGCCCTTGAGTTTCGGATTAACAATGGGTCAGCAAACAAAGCGACGTTAATACTATGCACGTGACTCTAAATGGCCTTATCTCAACTTTTCTTTGTTGTCGAAATAGAGTGAGAAGTCATTTTGTTTGTTGCTTTTGGGTCAGAAGAGTGGTCCTGAAGCTACGGACACCTCTGAGTTATCGCTTCCAAGAAATAGCTCCTATTGCACGCCTTGTGTAGCACCTCAGTTTGGCTTCGGAATTCGGACCGCGCAGTCGTATTGAGATGTGGATACGTAATATTTTGATTACTGCGTGAGTGTCTTCCGATTATTCGTTTATTGGGCAAAGAATAAGTGACCATCATGAGTGGCAGAGATAGAGACAAATTCCGTAAATACGAAAGTGGGGCTGCGAAAGCCAAGAAACGGAAATATAAAGAAGATTTCATTCAGAAGCAAAATTGGATCTTTGGTCAAGTTTGTTGTAGCGGTAAAATCAGCGGGTCAACACCAAAAACTTGAGAACACGGATGATGATTTGTCTGTGACTGTGAGCGACCGGTGTGATGCGACAGACCAGGTTGTGATACCAAGTTTTGCGTCCGACGAAGAAAACAAACTAGCCGGCAACAAAACTGTTTCTACGCCCTGTTGTCTCACAAGCAACAATGAAAACTTGGTGCAATTCTCTGGGGAAAACGTTGTTGCAACAGACCCGGAAAGTGACCTCTCCTGTGAAAGCGCGACCATTCCTCTGCGTACTTCTGACACTCTTCAAACGACGAGCACACTGTTCGAAGACATATACGATCCAGGTAATTGGAAACATATTAACAATGAAGTGCGTAACATGTTAGTGGAGAAGGGTCCAATCAGGCTAAGTGACTGTGAATACCCAAAGGACGAAGGTAACAGACATTTTTCGAACAATTTCTTTAGACGGAGGATGCCGAACGGAGAAACAGTGGATAGGCGATGGCTAAGTTATCCGAAGATCAGAGACAGAGTATTTTGCTTTCCTTGTAAGTTGTTTGGCACAACAGCTACTAGAGGCAGTTAGCAAACGAAGGCTGCTGCGACTGGAAGCATCTTGGCGATAAACTTCAGCACATCGAAGTTCTGTAAATCACGTTAAGTGCATGACAGCGTGGTTGGAATCAGCTCGGAGAATGTCCAATGGTAGCGCAATAGATAACTTAATGCTAGAACGAATTAGAAAAGAAAAGCTGCATTGGCGCGCAGTGTTAACAAGAATTCTAGCGATTGTACAGTACCTTGCCGAAAACAACAGCGCATTTCGTGGGAGAACGGAGAAATTTTATGCGCCGAACAATGGTAAGTTTTTAGGCTTAGTTGAGATGCTGGCCAAATTCAATCCAACCATGCAAGAACATCTCCGCCGAATTAAGAACGACGAGGCTCACGACCATTACCTCGGGCATAGGATCCAAAACAAGCTTATCGACCTGATGGCGTCAGAAGTAAAGGGGAAAATTATTGATAAAGTGAAACTTGCTAAATATTTTGCCGTCATCCTTGACTGCACGCTTGATGTTGGCCACAAAGAGCAGGTGTCCCTCTCGTTTAGTGGACGTATCAGATCCGGAAGTGAAGGTGGTGGAGCACTTCATCGAATTTCTGGATGTGGACAACGCAACAGGAAAGCGGTTATCTGAAGCTCTTCTTGCCGCACTGGCGAACCTCGATCTGGACATCGCCGACTGTCGTGGCCAGGGGTACAATGGTGCGAACATGAAGGGAAAACACCAAGGAGTTCAAGCGCACATTCTTCGCATGAACAGTCGAGCATTTTACACTCCGTGTGGCTGCCATAATTTGAACCTTGTTTTAGGAGACATGGCTAAATGCAACTCCCAAGCAGTGATGTTTTTTGGTGTCATACAGAGAATATATAAATGCTTTGCTGCCTCGGCTGAAAGGTGGAAAATTTTGGAAGAAACCGTGCCTTTAATGACTACAAAATCACTTTCAGAAACGCGGTGGGAGTGTCACCTGGAAAGTGTGAAAGCACTGCGTTATCAGACGAAAGAAGTCAGGGAGGCACTGTTGACTGTCGCAGATACCGCCAATGATCCGCTAGTAAAAAGTGAAGCCGAATGTCTTGCAAATTATGACCTCGAAAGCTTCGAGTTTATTCTGAGCTTAATCATATGGTATGACATTTTATTTGCTGTGAACGCTGTCAGCAAAACTTTGCAGTCAGCTGACATGCAGCTCGATGTGGCAATACAGCAAATCAAAGGCCTTGTTACTTTCTTGAGAAAGTACCGGAAAACCGGATTCTCCGATGCTATGATCGCAGCAAAGGAAATTGTGTCCGAAATGAACGTAGCTCAGAAATTCAAGGAACGAAGAGTCAGATGCAAGAAAAAACAATTCGATTATGAGGGTAACGACGAAGAAACGTCTTCGCCGGAGGAGTCCTTCAGAACAGGATATTTCTTATGGATAGTGGATCAAGCACTTATCTTAATGGAAAAAAGATTCGAACAACTGGAAGAGTATGCTTCAATCTTTGGATTTCTATACAACTTGAAGGGTTTGCGGTCATTGAACGACGATTGTTTGTTAAAGTGCTGTATGGATTTGGACAACATGTTCCGCGCAGAAGATTCACGCGATTTGGACGGAATTGACTTGTGCACAGAATTAAAGATTTTTCGAGAAATGCTTCCTGATAACATCAATGCCACCCAAAAGTGTCTTCAGTACGTTTGGCCCATTCGAGATTCATTTCCCAACATCGTTATTGCATGCAGAATTATGTTGACAATTCCTGTGACAGTTTCCAGCGCTGAAAGAAGCTTTTCGAAGTTGAAACTTATCAAAAACTATCTACGATCAACAATGTCGCAAAGCAGATTGTGCGGTTTAGCTATTTTGTCCATCGAAAAGGAAGTTGCCTCAACAATGGACCACGAGGACCTTATCAACGATTTTCCACAGCGAAAAGCCAGAAAAGTGGACTTCCGTCTGTGACCGTCAAAGCAGCGGCTTCGTAAGTCAGTGATAGTTTTATTATGTGTTCTAGTTTGTTGATCTTGCATGCATGTAAAATGTTTCCGAATCATTAATGTCGTAAGTTATATCGACCCCCATGCCATAAGAAGCCCTTACCCCTCAAAAATTTCACCTATGATTCCTGGCTTCGGAGGGGAAGGGGCTTCGCCTACCGAACCCCCCGCCCGGGGCCCCGCATACTACTAAGGCCGCCTCTGACTGTTGTTACACGCGCCTAGAATAGAAGCTCTGTATGTCTGTAAGACATTAGTGAAACAGGTTATTTTTAACGACATGAAACACAAAATGTGCCTGACACTAAGTGAATTAGGTGCTCCTATAATAAGTAACATTTTGGCCCGATTACAGTGAAGTGCTGTGGTTTTCATTGTGTGAGTGGTATACTATTTAAATTTTGTGATTCGAACGAAAGGGTAGTGACGTATTCAGTGCTACAAGATGAATGAGTACTCGTTTAGTGAGCTAGCCGATATGCACCTAATTTATGGACGTGCTGAAGGTAACTCGTTGGCAGCACAACGCTTATACCGTGAGACGTTCCCAAACCATCCGGTTGCAAAAGATCGGACATTTGTTTCCATTGATAGACGTCTCAGAGAAACAGGTAGTCTCTGTGGAAACGTGGGTCGTGGAAAAGCACGTGAAGTGCTTTCATCTGCCGACGAGGAAAGGATTCTTAACCAAGTAGCACGGCAGCCAGAAATCAGCACACGTCAAGCAGCTACAACAACAGGCGTATCCCGCAATATTATTTGGCGTTTGTTTCGTGACCAGGTGTTATATTCATGGCACTAACAACGTGTACATGCTCTTGAAATGAGAGACTATTCCCCACGACGAAGATTTTGTCGGTGGAAACTCAGGAACTGCACGCGCAACCCATTGTTTAAATCCTGCATTCTTTTCACAGATGAAGATTGCTTTAATTACGAGAGATGGCGTCGTAAACCTACACAATCGCCATTTCTGGGCCGAAGAAAATACACATCAAATTGTTGTAGGCTGCCACCGGAGACAGTTTAGCGTAAACATGTGGGCAGGCATAATCAGAAATCAACTTTAGTGCCATATTTCTTCCCAGAGCGTTTAACTGGCGAGCTGTATCTCAATTTTCTACACCACAAACTTCCACAACTTCTAGCGGATGTACATCTGGAAGTAAGACGTTCCATGGGGTTCATGCACGATGGGGATCCTCCTCATTTTCAGAGGCAAGTTCGCGAACATCTTGATGTTGCATTTCCAAACAGATGGATAGAAAGGGGTAGTCGATATGCATGGTCTGCTCCTTCTCCCGATTTAAATCCATTGGATTTTTATCTGTGGGAACATGTTAAAGAAGTAGTTTACGCAAAGGAAATTCATGATATAGACGATCTAAAACAATGTATCCAGGCTACTTTCCAGTCGATTCGTGATACACCCGAAGTACTCGATATTCTTCGTCAGTTATTGCTGCGTCTTGCTCATGCGTGTGAGCGAGTTGGTGGAGGACATATTGAGAACATACCAAGAGTACACAGGAACGATTACGGCGGATATTGGAAACATGGAACACCAATTTGGCAATTAGAACCTGCTTATGGTGAGTACAATGCAGCTATAGTCTATCCCTATTTATTTCGTTTATTTTGCCACATACTGGATACACATTTCTTTTCATTTTTGTATTTACTACGGTGCTCATGTGCATGTTCTTTTTAGTAGTTTCTCATATTCCCTATGTTTTTGGTTACGGCACCCTCTTTTCATTCATGTTCCCACGCCAATTCCTATTGCAGGCATACAAACACTGTGCTACTGCTATTCACCTCGGATGGCCCGCCTCTCTCATTTATGGTAACTAAAGCATATGTTTTTACCTCTTATTGATGTTGCAGTTATGCAACCCCATATAGCTAATTACAAAATTTGCTGTTTGTATAGTCTTCGAACCACGCTAATGTGAACCTGTTTTTCGCAAGAGAATTGACGAGTATTCCCCACTTCCTTTGGGAAATCTCTTGCGCACGGTTTTCACGATTGCGGCATAAGCATTTTTGGATAGAGCACATTCGATGTCTTTGAGTTGATCATACTGCCTTTGCTCTATCGTTTAGGATAGTAAAGATATAAATCTCTAAAATTCATTTTCCCACACTTTCGGCACCCTATATCTCCGAAGCTATGGACTTTTGGCCAAAGTTGAAGATGACTTTTTTTCTTGGTTTGACATAATCTTTCTACCCTTAAATTTTTTGTACGCATTAATAGGACAGCCTGTATATTGCATTCAATAACAAAATGAGCGAAATCGAATACTACTACAACTATAACAAGCACTACAACAACAGAACTACTACTGCTAATAATAATAACTGTAATAGTATATATTTCTCATGAATTTACATTGTATTTAGATATTACTTGCTAAGGCATACTCATCACTTCCTTTTGTGATACGTATGCATTTTGAATCTACAGTCGTGTACTTTTGGTCATGAAAACCAATACTTTTTTTCCCAGAGTTCAAGTCTAAGAACTTGAACCTAGAGCGTTACGTTCCTCGGATCTGCTTACAAGGGAAACATATTTTTACTCCTTTCAGTTACAGAGCAACATGCGTATTCTCTAGTAAATACACTGTCTGAGCATTGCCTCCAAGGAAATATTGCAGTGACATGAAGAAAACAACCACAAAGTATAACGAAAGAAATATAACATTCAAAAACTGGTATACTACCGTACATGATAACAGATTGAAGCATGTGTAAAGTACAATGTCAATACAAAAGGAACAAACTAACTGAGGAGGATACTAATCATTCGCTATTGGTCTAGTAGACATTGTAACGGATTCGCGTACAACAAGTACAATGATTCGAATCTTCGAGCAGAAATGATAGTGTTTACTTCTGAACAGGAACAAGTTAGTAAATACCGTCTTTAAAAAAGTTAAGAAAGGATATTTCAATAATAAACTTAGAATTCACTTGTTTTAAACTTGTCTTTAAAGAGAAAATGTGTTGTGAGTGGTTGTATAACTCTTGATAATAATATTTAGTTCTATATGAAAGTAAAAAGTAATATTATTCATTTTCCATCTCTAATAGGGAAACGAAGTGATTTTTAAGTGTTATCTTCCAAAAAAATTGGTATTTATGCTTAATTAGTACTTCAAAGTGTATCCCAACTTCTTCTACAGAATTCGGGGGCGCGGTGGCTCGGTGGTAGAGCGTTCACCTACGGTGCTTGGGGTCCTTGGTTCGATCCCAGCTCGCGCCGTGTGGACTTTGTGGTGGGCAAAGACCGTGCTCGTGGGTTTTCTCGGGGTTCTCCCAATTTCTTCATTCCACCATTTCACTCATCTCTCATCATCACCGTCTCCTTTAGCCTAACCGGCATAACCATGGGACGTAAAACTTAAAAATTTCATTTCATTTCATTTTTTCCTCCATAGAATTCGTTGAGCCTTTACCTGAAGATGCTGAAACATGGATATTTAGGTAGACCGTACCCTAGTCCATGTGTAAATCCTTGAACTGATTTCAACAGTTTCCATAGTTCTCAAGCTGTGGAGTTTTAAAGTTTACTTTCCGTGGTTTTTGTCACCTTTCAACTCTGGAAATACACATTATGCGCCCTATGTTTACTAGACCTTTTTCTTCCTCCTTTCGAGGTCCTACAAGGTGGTTATCTTTGTTATTGCCATTGTATTAACATTGAGTATGTGTACAAAATATCAGACCTCTACGGACCTAAATCCAGTTGTAAGATTTAAATAGTAATAGCAATAATAATTATTATTATCTTACCATTATTTCCAAGTCTCTGTGCTGTCTAAAATGTTCTTCCATTGCTCCAAATGTCATATCTACAATTATGCTTACAGTGTCAGCAATCACTTTACTAGCTTTCCATTTGTTGGGATCATCTATTGGAAAGCTTCTACACAACTGTGATGCAATTTTCATGCAAGGACTGAAAAACTCAATCGCACATCCTAAAATACATAAAAGAAATTGTAAGTAAACGAAGAAAAATGTACGTAGGGAAAATTGACATTACAAAACAGTGGTGTAGACTGACTAATACTATGTCTTTAATATAGTGGTACCGGAAATGGAGTCTGTTTACTTATAAGTTACTATGATCCATTTGTGGTACTAGTGTTACGAATACGTTATCTCAAAACAAACAAACAAACAAACAAAACATATTGACGGACATGGCCAGAAATCTTTCTTCCCAGAAACTTTATGCTTAACCCAACATCAGATTACTATAAATTACTTACACGCTGTTTTCCTAATCTTTATGGGTTGCTTTTGGCTAGCATATGTAACACAAGTATGTCTAATTTTGCAGTACTTCCTAAATTAAATGATGCAAACTTGTAATGTGGTGGACAAACACCGTGCTCGTGGGTTTTCTCGGGGTTTTCCCGTTTCCTCCCAGTTTCTTCATTCCACCATTTCACTTATCTCACATCATCACCGTCTTCTTTAGCCTAACCGTCATAACCGTGGGACGTAAAACTTAAAAATTTCATTTCATTTTTTCAAACTTGTAATGTGGAAGTAGTTCTCATCATTGAGGTGACTTTCTTCCTTCTGTGTCATCTGACGCATTTCTAACAAGTTAGATAAAATATATACATAAAAGTATGTAATTTTTATGGCGTTTTAGAACCTGAATTGAAGCTTCCCATTTTATCAGGTATCGGTGGCATATACTTTAGGTAATATCATTTGTACGTAACTGTAAAGCAGAAATGACGTAGATTGTAATAGTATACTCAAAAATGTCCGTAGCTATACTTGAAAGCCCGTTACAGGCTTAATTTCGTTGTTTTATCTCCGGTAAGAGCAAAAGCAGGTAAAGAGTTTTGATGATAAAATGGTCTTTTGTAAGTTACGTTGACAAATATAGGATTTACCATTATTTGTTTCTTTTTTGTGGTGGAAATATAAACTCTATAAACGCCTGTATAAATTTAGAATTATTAATACATCACAGTTTATCTACGTGAAGGAAGGAAGATCGTCCGGATCGAATGCATAAGTTGTCAGACTTCGAAGAATTCTTGAATTTACAGTATAAATTTTGTTTTAGGAGTTTTGTAGTCAATTCACAGCTATAACTATGACACTTTAGAGTTCCTTGAAATGGAGGTGGTAGGGAGACTGACGTAGTGTTGAAGATAGGTAGTTATATCAGATAATGATTTCATTTCTCACTTGAAAAATCAAAATTAATTAAATAACTGCTAGTATTGTAAAAACGCTGATACATTTGAAATCATGAACATTTGTTTTTTCGGGGCGGGACAGAAGATATAAATTCAACACTTTTTCAGCTAAACCGGGACATTTGGTAATCCTATGTAATAAAATGCATTACTAATTGTATATATATATATATATATATATATATATATATATATATATATATATATATATATATATATATATATATATATAGTGAACGGTAACTACGTGGACAAACTTGAACGGATGATAGTACATCTAAAAGAAACAAATAAGTCCTAGTGAACATGGGGCAAATTCCGTCTCGTTGAGGAGTGTGAGAATGTCAAAAGCGTGGGAACATGAATTTCAGAGGCCAACAGCTTAAAAATAATACATTGTAGAGAGTACAGTTAAAAACGTCACTTTGAAAGTCATACCTACTCTATTGAAAAATGAATGTTTGAAAGCGCAGCTACGGGATTAACAAAGTGTGACACTTCTTTCCTTTGCAGCATGTCCGCTAATCCCTCCGTTCCTTTGGGGAATCCCGTGTGCACGCATAGCTGCGTTTTCAAACATGCATTTGTCAGTGGAGCAGGTATGACTTTCTAGGTGACGTTTGTAACCGCACTTTCTACGATGTATTGTTTTTAAGCTGTTGGCCTCTGAAGTTCATGTCCCCGCGCTCTCGACATTCTGTCACTCCTAAACAGTACGGAATTTCCCCCATATTCACTAGGACATTTTTACTACTTTTTAGATTATTGTATCATCCGTTCAAGTTTGCCCACGTAGTTATCGTTCACCCTGTATATATATAAATCTGTAACAAAAAATGCAATATTAAGTAAGAAAATACCCCTATGAAGTAGGGACAAATAATAGTCTGAATTTGGAGGTAAAATCTACGAAATTTCTAAACGAAAAAGTCAACACAATGTATCTGTAAATGTTTGAATCGGCACATGAAAAAAAAAAAAAATGTCTGTTGTTACTTACTAATTTTCAAATTGATAATATACAAAATGTTCATGAATTAAGTTGATTAAATTTGAGATGTCATTCCCAACACTGAAATAAGATAAAAAGTTCAATAGACAAGATCGTCCAAACGCCTGTAAGATTCCAGCACGCTTTGTTTCGAGGATGAGAAACAGTGTAGTGGAAGTTCATATCAGCCTATAAGAACCCACTCATATGACATTCAAAAATGCATATTTCTCCATTTTCTAATGGATGTGAAAGGGATTTCCCAAATATAATTTTGATACATACCCCCAGCATAATTCTTAGATGCCTCCTGAATTAAAGGTGGGTACAAAGCAGCAAAAAAGGTAAGAATTGACGGGAGTGAACACGGAATGCGTGGGCGTGAACTCGAAACTTCGAGAGTCCGCCAGTTTCGTTATATATCACGTTTGGAATATCTCGTATTCCGATGTATTTTCTTTGTCGCATTGTTAACGGGTTATTTCACGTATAAAGCGTCAAAAACCTATAATATTTTGCGTTATTTCGAACACCAGAAATCGCGAACCTGACGTTTTCTAACGCTTCCAACTTCTCACCGACGAATTCTATGTTCACATGTACCAAGTCTTATGTTATTTACTACTTTAATCAGAGCATATCTGAGAACTTTGTTGGAAGTGTGTCTGGAAATTGATATGTAATAGTCCCTTGCGCACCCATTGCATACTGCTAGAATATGCATTTTGGATGGCGCATGCGTAAATTCGTTTACGCTGATTGGACCACAATTCAATAGTTTCTCGCCTACGAAATAACGCGTGTTGATTTTTTTAAATACAATTTTGGAAGGCTCTAACTCTGAAATTATGCACTTTTCCTCGCAGAAAATATGAATGTTTTTTTTTCTTAGTTTGGTGTAAGGAATATCTTCCTACAGTTTGTCGGTATAGTTAATAACTCTATGTACATATATATCAAAGCATCAAATACACTATGAAATTGGGCACACTTGCGATATCAAATTTACCATTTCTGGTTGCGAAGTGCTTGCTCATTATTATTATATATATACACAAATCTCTTACTTAATCTAACTATTAACACGCGCGACTTTGGTGTCCTGGATATCTGGTTCTACTTCTGGTGAAAATACTGTACTAAAGTATCCCGGTGCTGACTCAGAATCGTGAGGGACCTGGGGAACTGCCTGAATTAACAAGTATTGAAGTCAGGTATAGAAAGCAAGATATAAAGACGCCTGGGATCCAATGCGCTAACCACACATCACCCAGTTGAGTAACGGGCATTTGGCCAGCCATAGTCATTCATTGTATTTTAACTAGTATCGTAACACTTTGTTATTAAAGAAAACATTAAAAAAAAATGTGACTCTGGCCGACTAAATGACACACACATTACAGTTGATGGCGCGTAGTCGATGTATCTGGTTCACAAGACCTATCTTACTTTTAGGCTAATATATGTGATGGTATGTGATGTCACATAATACTTGATGTATTTCTAGCTACTCCACCGACAAAATGTATGCTTGGACTATTAAATATTCATTTAAAAAATAATATAGAAAGTCAAACCTAAGAGAATACTTCTTAAATTGTTGTAGTAATGTTACAAATAAGTTTACAAATTAGCATGAGAGCACATTCAATTTTAGTGAGTTTTTCGTGATATATCTTTCGTGACGCTAGAAGCTATGTCGTTCATTTTCAATAATATATATATATATATATATATATATATATATATATATATATATATATATATATATATATATATATTATTGATAGAATTTTTTATGTACGGCATATGTACAGTCCGCGGCATAAAATCCAAATGAATAACAAACTCTTGCTCAGTTTTCTTATGCATTCCCGCAATACATGTATCAATCGATTAGTTGCTTCTAGTATTTATTCCAACTCCTCCCCGTCCTCCACCTCTCCTTGTCTAAAGCAGTGTGTGTGACGTAATACACTCTTTCCATTCAGCTGAAAAAGAAACAGGAATCAAGTTTAAAACATTATAGCTTTAAAACAGTCTTTTCCATTCGTTTGTTCTGAAATATTTTTAAGAGCCTAAATTAAAGGAAAGCCACACAATCTTCCCAGAGCTTCATAAATATCTTTAGTTTCATTCTTTTCTTACTTTAAAGAGTGCAAGCTAGTAAGATGCTCCCTAAGAAATCTATGGAAATTGCCAAGAGCTCTAAAATATCTACGGACAGAAACGAGTTTTATTCAATGATTCATTGAATTTCTTTTCAGTAAGTGCAAGCAAATGTTTTAGGGGCGTCATTTGGGCAGGACAGGAGGGTATAATTCCCCCTCTCTTGAGCTTCATAAATACATATTTTTTGATCAAATGTATAGTAATACACTAATAAAAAGTGAACAACTTATGTCGCCGGAGAATCTCTTCCTTCCCCCCCCCCTTCCCGAATAAAGTCTAAAAGACACTGGTTTTAACAACAAACCTATAGAGCTACGATAGCACATTGCTAAAGAGCTTACATTTGGTTTCAAGAGTCGAAGGTTTGATCTCAAGCCATATGACTTCCTGGGTGACATTGAGAGAGAGAGAGAGAGAGAGAGAGAGTGGGATTCAAGTATGGAGACAGAGAGGGATGATTTGTATACACAGATTTAGAATTAGGGAAAAAATGACCGGGCAGCATTCGTATTATGACGAAAATTCTGATTTTGTGAGAGATAACAAGGGAAGTTTTCGAACTGCGAGGATCACATTAGGCAGTTGTCGAATTAATGTGGGGAACTCTTTTTAGAGCATCAGATGATTACGAAAGGAGAGAAAGATCTTCAGAACTGAGGAATTAAGATTTTAAAAAATCTGATTTCGGCGACTGGTTTCGAACCACGAACCTTGTGATTATCGAACCATGACTTTATCCATTCTGCTACGGAGACTTCTATTAGTGGTTCACATACGTTTCCCTTAGCTACGTTGAAAGCTACCTTAAGCGGATATTCCAAATTTGACTCGGTGGATGCGCCGCTCAGATAGGATGTAAACCTCTTGTAACTTAGTTACAATTTGCAAAATGAACTTCCTCTTCTTCAGGACACTTTTTAAAGCTTTAAAATTTGTTACTATTGTTTTAATTAAGTTACATTTGATAGAACCATCTGATAAAGTAGTGCCAAGCCCTGTGCGTTATTGTCTGTTAGGTGAATGGTTAATGTAAGTTACTCCTACGTGGATGGTCCGAGCTTCCAATCAAGACCATTCTTCTTGATTATTTTATTTGAGCTACGCTCATACTGTATATTCCACAAGTTCAATTTTGAAGTAATGTAGTCACAGCTAGTTTAATTCGAAATAATTTTCCAATATTATATTTGTTACTAAATTTACATGGCACTCCTCACTGTTTGTAGCCCAGCATAAATGCAAAATTGTTTTAGAAGTATATTTCACTTTCAAGTTTTATTGTTTTTTAATTGTCCTTCAACTTTATTTTATAATTCTTTTCTATTTCTTAATTATAACATATTTTCTATTTATATTGTATTCTATGTTACACGTTTATTATTTATATTTTATGTCTCGCCTTTGAAGAGGAGCTTTTCACAATTCAGAGCAGCAGGGTCATACACAGGATGCAGGCCTTTGCAATCAAGAGCTTTTACCCCCACGAAATCACTACTTTTTCTTGCAAATTATATCTAAGTTTAGAGATGATGATAGCAGGGACGGATTCAGGGGAGTGCGTTCGGGCGATCACATTCCCTAGAATAGGGAACTTTTTATACTTTTTATTTTAAAAATAAAACATATCCTAAGTATTTTTCATCTTTGTATTATAAACTTAAAACATAAAGTAGATAGGCCTTACTTTCTTAAGAAAGTTAATTCTGCAGAAGAGCTACTTCTCCTTTTCTAAATTAGTTTTTTTCTTTTCTTTTCTTTTTTCTTTCTTTTTTTCTTTTTTTTTTTTGCAATCCGCTCTTACCTTGATTTGACTTCGAACGACCGTCCCTCCCAAACAATCATCCTGGATCCGCCCCTGGATGATAGACATTTTAGTAAAATATGCCCTCAATCGCTGAAATAAATTCCTGTCAAGCTTTCGAACGCTGAAATAAATTTCTGTCTACGGCCCTGCAAAACAGTGACGAATTTAGGGAGTGATCAGTTAGTAATGCCTCCCTGGAGCAACGACACTTCCCCAGAAGTCATATCTCCGATAATTCAGAATGTGATTTGTGCATTATCACTTTTCACTCTCAGTGTCTTGAAACGCACCAAAAAGGAACTGTTCTGAAGTATTTACTGGTTCTCCCTATGACCCCATTTCAATATGGCCAACCTTGGACATATACACATCTGAAATATCACCTTTTATGTCAGTGATCCCGAAAACTATCCATTCGACACAAATATAGGATATTTTCGATTCTTTATTCCTGTCACCCTTCCATTGTCAACTCGAAGCCAACCAAGGCTTATTTTGGACTTACGCAGCATCCACAGTGTCACGTTTCATCTTTGCATATGAATTCGACACTAATTTCGTTCGTATTTGACTACTTTTACATGTCACCTTCACCTCTTGGTAGGGATTTTTTCAGTATCTCGCCCCCACAACTATGGAGAAATTTCAACCAACTAAGTACAATTATAAATTATCATCTGAAACACAACAGTACGGGTGATCTTTTTCGCAGAGGAATTCCTTAACTACTGTTTCAATATCAATGTATTGGCTTTTTTTGTTCTGCATGCTGAAGATTGCCGTAGGGCTAAACTTCATCTGCACTATTGTGCAATGAATATAGGTTTTAGTGGTTTAATTTACTGAATACTCGCTTAGATGTTGCTCTCGTCACAGAAAAAGTGATATACAGTTATAAAAGAAAAATGAAATGAAATATCTAATTTTTACGTCCCACGTTATGCCGACTACGCTAATGGAGAGAGTAATGGTGAGAAATAAATGAAAATGTTTAATGAAAAAAGTGGGAGGAAACGGGAGAAACCCGAGGACACTCATGCACACGGTGTTTGTTCATAAAAAAGTTCATACAGCTGCCCTGTATGATCTTAAAACAAAGGATTTGAGTCTACGATGGACAGTCGTAACATCGCCTGGGAAATTGGTTTCCTCTCGTAACTGTCGGGCAGACATGAAAGGGTGCTCACGACATTGGGCAATTACACTCTGGTCTTCTTCGGCAGAGGAAACTCTTTGTCGCCCACTTCCTCTTTTACGTCTTACATCTCCTGTTTCCTCATATCTCCTGCACCACCTCCGTGCTGTAGCACGGTTAACGCCATATCTCGCGCCTGCCTCGCTATAGTTCATGCCCGCATGCTCAATTAAAGCAATCACGCTGCTTTTAACAGAAGCTTCGTAGTGAGCCATTTTCACACCAGAAGCAAAATGATAGCTTTCCTTAGGTGTTTGAACGGAACGTGCTTCATGTGACGTCACGTAACAAGGCGGAGTTTCCTCTCATTGCTGTAGACGATATCGTACGCCCTCTGCTGGGTGTCTCGTGACGGAAAAGGTGCTTTTAAACAGTTCATGGCGACCGCTTTGAAATCAAATGTAAAGTATGAGAATTAAATTTGTCATATCTGTAGTTTGGTGTAGAGACAAAACAAAATTGGAAACCAAAGGTTTAAGAACAACTCAGATTATTAACCCTAGAAAGGTAAACTACGTAAATTTTACGTGTACGAGCTGGAAACACTGATGTGACGTAGCAGGAACTGTGTGTAGAAATACAAACCTCTAGATATGCTATCACGGATTAGTTGGCTTGAAGTTCCGACGTTAATTACTTCGGTAGGTGTTATGTTGTCTGTGCCAAACGATTGAGTGTAGAACCGTATACGTAAATTCGGCGTATGTTTACCTTTTAACGTAAAATCTTATACGTAAGTTTAGCGTGTGTTTACCTTTAGTGTTAGTTTTCTTGCACGCATTTTTTACGTATGTTTACCATCAATGGACTATTGTCATTCGTAAATATTTAATTATTATTCCAAAAATGGTCGAGTGTGATGCAATAAATAACGAGGAAGCTATTTTACGGATATTAGAGGAACCTCAGATTCAGAAATGGAGGAAGATAACGCTGAACTTGATGTGAGATCAGAAGAAGAAGCAGATGACTCCGACAAAGATCCAGATTACTACCCCAGTGAAAATGATATTGAACAACATTTTGTGTCAGGAATTCGAACTGTAGAATGTGAAATCTCAAATCCAACCAAAGAAGCGGAAAGTTTCCACATGTAGTAAAAACGAAAATAGCAGTTTCGCCACGCATTCAAGAGAGGAATCTGGATAAAATCAGAGAGAGAGGGCAGTATATTTTAGAGATGAGAAGGCAAATGAACTTCCATTTGACGAAAGGCAAGTGAAAATTAGTGGTATTAGTGAATTGCTAGGAAAGAATAGTCCTTGGAACACAAATCCAATGACAGATTCAAGTGGGAAGATCTCAAGAAGGAACACTGCTATAACTGCAATAAGCCAGTAAGTGGTGAACATCAGATCAAAATTGTTAAAACTGTGTGTGATTTGCGAATAAATCTGACATATAATGTGAAAGAAGTATTCAATATGAATTCAATATTTCCTTATAACAAAAATAAACCGTGATATATCTAGACTTTCTCAGAGTTTGTTCTTAAGTGTTAATGTTTATTTTGCTTTTTTTTTCTATGTACTT
Organism: Thermobia domestica; assembly: GCF_964235325.1. Taxonomy (NCBI): domain Eukaryota; kingdom Metazoa; phylum Arthropoda; class Insecta; order Zygentoma; family Lepismatidae; genus Thermobia; species Thermobia domestica. The sequence goes on along the minus strand of NC_137470.1, from coordinate 132,653,412 downwards.
CTAAAAGATTTAGGATAATAGCAGCGCCGCAACTTAGATTTTTTCTGGGGGGCAAGGGGCAAGCATTAATATGTGTATTTGGGCCCCCTAGAAAAAGTTGTTTTTCTAATTCTTGTGCCCCCTCTCTTTCCATTTTCTCTTACTCTTTATGGGTCCCTGGAGCCTGAGGGCCCTCCCACACGGCAAGATCTGCGGTGCCGTTTCTTACACCCCTGGGCCCGTTCCATACATGAAAATTAATTAAGGGAACAATATTGACACATCTCAAAGCCATACGAATAAATATTATTTCTAGGGCCCCTAATAGTAAATATTTGTTTACTGAAATGGGCTCACGATTTATTTTTGTTTTATTTACCTTTTGTGTGCTGTTTTGTTTATGTAATGTAGCGAATCTGTTTGATGCTTCATTTATAATTTCATGTTCGTACCGTATATGAAGTTAGAATTTTTTTTCTTCAAATGGGGCCTCTCAAACCGCGGGGAGCTTTCCTAGGTTGCAGTTGTCACCCTGCCCCCACAAATTGCGGCCCTGGATAATAGTTGTGCTGTAATACTATCTGAACAATAAAACTTCAATTTTGGAACCTTGAACAAACCAACAATAAGAGTTTCTATATGAATCGTATATTTATAAATCATTATTTAGTGTGTACGTAAATATTACGTATGTTTACCTTTAATGGATTAATAGTGAAGTTTGCCTTTCTAGGGTTAATATAAAACAAGTCAAAGATTATTAACTTGTATTATCATACAAGAAATGCGAGAATTTTGAAACAAAGAAAAATAACTTAGAAATTTGCAACTGAACACACACACACACACAAAAAAAAAAAAAAACTTAAACATACTAAAGGGTATGAGTAGAGGGATTAATGGGGACGTCAGCAATGAAGCTATATGTCCCCGTCTCGATTAACGCGAGGGTTGGATTTTACCATTTCACTTTGACGGAATAACGTAGAGGATGGAGAGGAGGGGGAAGATACATAACAGCTATAAATATAAAAATAAAAGTGATAATGTTCGGTGGTGAATAACTTGAACTACCCGATCGTTCTCAAGCACATTTTGAACATAGATGAAATTCGAACCTGGGAAGCTTTTTGTTATTTCATTTTGATATTAGAACTTGCGGAAGAGGAGGGGAGGGTAAATATATGAAAATGAATAAAACTTAATAACTCTTGAACAATCCGACTGATCCCAATCAATCAAACATTCAATATAGATAAGGTTCGGACCTGGGATGTTTTCATTTGGTGCCTTGACGGCACAATGTAGAGGAGGGGAAGGGGGGACTATGTAAAAAATAAAAATAAAAATGCGGTCTTGGTGACTTCATCACGCTTAAACCACCGAACTGATCTTAATCAAATTATCAACATAGATGAGGTTCGGACCTGGGGTAGTTTTTATCATATCCCTTTGAAGGTAGAATGTAGGGTAGGAGGAGCGGAGGGGAGATATCTATAAAAATGAATTAAACTTAACAACTCTTGAACCACGTGACCGATCTCGATCTAATTTTCAACATAGACGACGTTCGGGCCTAGAAACTTTTGTTTTGATATTTTCACTTTGACGGTAGAACATAGGAGAGGATAATACAAGGGGAGATTAATATATAAAAATAAATAGAACAACTCTTGAACCATCCAACATATTGGATCAAATTTTCAACATACATGACATTCGGACCTGGGATAATTTTTGTCATACCGTGCCCCCAACATGGAGAGGGGAGAGGGATACATAAAATCATCGAAAATGACCAATATCAAAGAGTGCTTTAGTAATAGTAAAACCATTACATATTACTATTTTTCTTTAATTTATCCCAGCAAAATCGGGGTGCGACTTAGATTCGAGGACGTCTTAAGTTCGAGTAGTTATCGAGAAATAATTAAAGATATTAACGTGTTATTGAATTACTTTGCTAATAATAATAATAATAATAATAATAATAATAATAATAATAATAATAATAATAATAATAATAGCTATTATTATTATTATTAATATTATTATTATTATTATTATTATTATTGTTATTATTATTATTGAAGATTTGATCATTCAAATATTGAAAGATCAAAATATTCAAATACCTTAAGACAATTAAACGTGTGTCATCGACGACTAATAATCACCAAAAATTCTAAATTTAAACAAAAATATTCACACATAGTTCCGACTTGAGAACCTCCAGATTATTAGCTAGCGCCTTGAGCACAGATCCACGCTCTATATGCGCTAAATGGTATGTTTTAGTATGTTTAAGTTAGATTTCCTTGCCTCCAGTTACAAAATTCTAAGTTAGTATTTTTCGTTCTTTCAAAATTTCTTTCGATTTTTTTTAATCATATAAGTCAATAATCTTTGGCATAGTTTATATTAATAACGTGGTTGTTCTTAAACCTTTCGTTCGCTATTTGGTTTCTTATCCACACCAAACTACAGATATGATACGTTTAATTCACATACTTGTCATTTGGTTTCAAAGCAGTCACCATTATCTGGTAAAGCAATTTTGTTCGCCACGATTCATGAGTTTTGTAACAAAATACGTCAAGAAATGAGTTAAATGAAGGCTGCAAGAGTTTATATCAAAGTTGAGTATTGTGAGCTAGTGACAAGCATGTAATAACGTCTCGTATTTGAAAATAATGTTAGCTACTTTTAATTCACTAACTGGTATTAGATTTAATTCAAGCTTAAAGAATTGGAATGAACAAACTCAGTGTAGCTTAAAGAAACAAAACGTAAGAAGAACGGACGAGATTCGAACCCTGGACCACCAGTACAAAAATCCTGTTCACTCACACCTCACCTAACAAGCCATCAACTTCTATAAGTTTTAAATTTGCAAGCGAATGATAACATTATACGTTTGTGCAATCAATGTTTTGCTGTTTTCCTCTTCAAGAACGTAACATGTGTACGACGATTCGTCTCGTTTTCCATTAGAGCTTCTAGAGAGATGATTTGTGTTTGAGTATAGGATCTTTTGTTTCCTTTAACCGACAGTTCTAGCGAATACAACTCAATTGAAACAGCTGTAAAAAAAAACTAGTACTGTCTTAGAAAGTATTCCTAAAAGGGAGAAACTCCATTGTGCACCCTGGACAGTGACGGGAGTGCGTTGAGCGAGGCCAACAGCAAAATGGGGTCCATTGAAGATTCGTAACTCTACTTTGAAGGGTTTTAATTAATTTCACACTGTTTCTTCAATGTCTAAAATGTAACTACTTAGCCTCAGATGAAAAGGAAGTTGTGAAGGAGCTATAGACTGTGAAGTCTACCAAAAAGATTTATCACGTCCTTGCAGCAACTATTTGCAGCAACTATTTCCAGCAAAAGGGAATAAGTACATCAGACCTAAGTTTTCAGAAACGCTAAAAAAACCTTCCCGAGGCGTATTTGTATTTGTTTCAACACGTGTATAACTGATTAATTGTAGCAAAACAACTGACAAACTCTAAGACAAGAAGAAGAATCTTGTACTGTAGCACTGGAATTGGTGAGAAAAGCTTAAAAGTGGGAAAAATATTTTTATGTACTTATTCCCTCCTTCCAATCAGTGGTTCAATTATGAGCCTATATTTTTGAGGTGTTAAAAATAATAATAATAATAAGAAGAAAACTTATTAACTGGTAGGTTACGCTGGACTCTTAATTGTGTATATGGAATAATGGAACGTGGGGTTGTACAGAGGATTTTGGATTTCTGTTGGCGATCAATTAATCTTTACCCTAGTAGGGAATACTGGTTGGTCCGGATTTCGAACAGTAATGAAGATCAAGGTTGATTGAAATTTCAACTTAGAATAAAATAAATAAAAATCTAATCTTATACAACTCTCATTGATAGTAGTGTTCTGTATTTGTTTAGACGCCTATTCTTTTATAACTTTACCTATGGTGCATGGAGTTGTTGGTTAGATCCCAGCTCGCGCTGAATGAACCTTATTATGGACAAACACCGTGTGCATGAGTGTCCTCGGGTTTCTCCCGTTTCCTCCCACTTTCTTCATTAAACGATTTCATTCGTTTCTCACCATCACTGTCTCCATTAGCGTAGTCGGCATAACGTGGGACGTAAAAATTAGATATTTCATTTCATTTTTCTTTTATAACTGTATCTCATTTTTCCTGTGACGAGAGCATCATCTAAGCGAATATTCAGTGAATTAAATCACTATATTCATAGCACAATAGTACAGAATGAAGTTTAGCTCTTTGGCAATCTCTAGCATGCACAGCAAAAAAAGCCAATACATTGATATTGAAACAGTAGTTAAGGAATTCCTCTGCGAAAAAGATCACCCGTAAGGTTGTGTTTCAGATGATAATTTATAATTATACTTAGTTGGTTGAAATTTCTCCATAGTTGTGGGGGCGAGATACTGAAAAAATCCCTACCAAGAGGTGAAGGTGACATGTAAAAGTAGTCAAATACGAACGAAATTAGTGTCGAATTCATATGCAAAGATGAAACGTGACACTGTGGATGCTGCGTAAGTCCAAAATAAGCCTTGGTTGGCTTCGAGTTGACAATGGAAGGGTGACAGGAATAAAGAATCGAAAATATCCTATATTTGTGTCGAATGGATAGTTTTCGGGATCACTGACATAAAAGGTGACATTTCAGATGTGTATATGTCCAAGGTTGGCCATATTGAAATGGGGTCATAGGGAGAACCAGTAAATACTTCAGAACAGTTCCTTTTTGGTGCGTTTCAAGACACTGAGAGTGAAAAGTGATAATGCACAAATCACATTCTGAATTATCGGAGATATGACTTCTGGGGAAGTGTCGTTGCTCCAGGGAGGCATTACTAACTGATCACTCCCTAAATTCGTCACTGTTTTGCAGGGCCGTAGACAGAAATTTATTTCAGCGTTCGAAAGCTTGACAGGAATTTATTTCAGCGATTGAGGGCATATTTTACTAAAATGTCTATCATCCAGGGGCGGATCCAGGATGATTGTTTGGGAGGGACGGTCGTTCGAAGTCAAATCAAGGTAAGAGCGGATTGCAAAAAAAAAAAAAAAGAAAAAAAGAAAGAAAAAAGAAAAGAAAAGAAAAAAACTAATTTAGAAAAGGAGAAGTAGCTCTTCTGCAGAATTAACTTTCTTAAGAAAGTAAGGCCTATCTACTTTATGTTTTAAGTTTATAATACAAAGATGAAAAATACTTAGGATATGTTTTATTTTTAAAATAAAATGTATAAAAAGTTCCCTATTCTGGGGAATGTGATCGCCCGAACGCACTCCCCTGAATCCGCCCCTGCTATTATCATCTCTAAAATTAGATATAATTTACAAAAAAAAAGTAGTGATTTCGTGGGGGTAGAAGCTCTTGATTGCAAAGGCCTGCATCCTGTGTATGTCCCTGCTGCTCTGTATTGTCAAAAGCTCCTCTTCAAAGGTAAGACATAAAACATAAATAATAAATGTGTAACATAGAATACAATATAAATAGAACATATGTTATAATTAAGAAAAAGAAAATAATTATAAAATAAAGTTGAAGGACAATTTAAAAAAAAAACAATAAAACTTGAAAGTAAAATATACTTTTAAAACAATTTTGCATTTATGCAGGGCTACAAACAGTGAGGAGTGCCATGTAAATTTAGTAATAAATATAATATTGGAAAATTATTTCGAATTAAACTAGCTGTGACTACGTTACTTCAAAATTGAACTTGTGGAATATACAGTATGAGCGTAGCTCAAATAAAATATTCAATAAGAATGGTCTTGATTGGAAGCTCGGACCATTCACGTAAAAGTAACTTACATTAACCATTCACCTAACAGACAATAACGCACAGGGCTTGGCACTACTTTATCAGATGGTTCTATCAAATGTAACTTAATTAAAACAATAGTAACAAATTTTAAAGCTTTAAAAAGTGTCCTGAAGAAGAGGAAGTTCATTTTGCACATTGTAACTAAGTTACAAGAGGTTTACATCCTATCTGAGCGGCGCATCCACCGAGTCAAATTTGGAATATCCCCTTAAGGTAGCTTTCCGATCATTTTTTCCCCAATTCTAAATCTGTGTATAAAAATCATCCCTCTCTGTCTCCATACTTGAATCCCTCTCTCTCTCTCTCTCTCAATGTCACCCCGGAAGTCATATGACTTGAGATCAAACCTTCGACTCTTGAAACCAAATGTAAGCTCTTTAGCAATGTGCTATCGTAGCTCTATAGGTTTGTTGTTAAAACCAGTGTCTTTTAGACTTTATTCGGGGGGGGGGGGGGGAAGGAGGAGATTCTCCGGCGACATAACTTGTTCACTTTTTATTAGTGTATTACTATACATTTGATCAAAGAATAGGTATTTATGAAGCTCAAGAGAGGGGGAATTACACCCTCCTGTCCTGCCCAAATGACGCCCCTAAAACATTTGCTTGCACTTACTGAAAAGAAATTCAATGAATCATTGAATAAAACTCGTTTCTGTCCGTAGATATTTTAGAGCTCTTGGCAATTTCCATAGATTTCTTAGGGAGCATCTTACTAGCTTGCACTCTTTAAAGTAAGAAAAGAATGAAACTAAAGATATTTATGAAGCTCTGGGAAGATTGTGTGACTTTCCTTTAATTTAGGCTCAAAAAAATTTTCAGAACAAACGAATGGAAAAGACTGTTTTAAAGCTATAACGTTGTAAACTTGATTCCTGTTTCTTTTTCAGCTGAATGGAAAGATTGTACTACGTCACACACACTGCTTTAGAAAGGAGAGGTGGAGGACGGGGAGGAGTTGGAATAAATACTAGAAGCAACTAATCGATTGATACATGTATTACGGGAATGCATAAGAAAACTGGGCAAGAGTTTGTTATTCATTTGGACTTAGCATTTTTGTAACAAATTATATGCCGCGGACTGTACAATCAACATACACTGTAAAATAGAATATATATATTATTACTTGTCATTATACCTACTCCTTTACACATACATTACTTTTAGCCGTGGATACACACGAAAAAAAATATGATTTCGATGGTTGTCCTGAATTAAAACACGCAATTGTAAGGTACACTTGCATGTAACACTTCCCAAGTGTAACACTCCAATTTTGATAAAATTTGACAAATAGATACTACACATAAAATACGTGTTTTTTAATTTTCTGTGGAAAAGCGGCTGTAGGGGGCAAGAGCCCCCACCCAAAATTTTGAATGTTCACTGCTAATAGGCAAACAAGTAGACCGAAGTGAACGAAATTTTGCATAGATATTGTAGACGTAAAATGAGGTAATACATGTTTCGTATTTTCCTGGAAAAAAAGAAATAGGTGGGTGAGGCGCAGACCCTTCCAATTCTTTACGAAATATTAAACATTCTAATAAGTATACGTCCGAAGTGCCTAAATTACATGGAGAATTGCAACGAAACTGTGTTAAGAGACAATACAAAAAGGTATGCGAACACGTGGTTTTAGTTTGTGCAGAAAAACTTTGTGAAAGCCAAGGTGCCCTCCGAACAAAAAAAATACCGCAGAAGCGCAGGAAGGAGTGGACCGAAGCAAATGAAATTGTGCGTAGATATTGTATATGTAAAACAAGGCAATATGTGTTCCGCAAGTAGCTAGAGGGCGTAATGTTCAGTCTTTGAACTTCAACTTTTGACGGTAAAAGCACGACACACTCGAAATTCACTGTATTGATTCCTACTTTTAGATCGCCTATCGAGTGGCACTATTTTTACAGTGCCACTCAATACTGTAAAAGTTTACTATTTTTACAGTAGCTGTTTCCTACCTATAGCGTATTTTATACTATTTCGGGGGTACCTTTAACCCTTAGTACATTGTTTTTCCACAAATAAAAACACGTGTTGATTTATTTTTTGTTTACTGTTGCTGTGCCAAATTTAAACAGATCGGTTAGGGACACTTTGGAAACACGAACTGTTTTATTTTACATATACAATATCTACACACAATTTCATTCACTTCGGTCCATTCCTTCCTGCGCTTCTACCTTAATATTTACTTTTATGTAGGGGCCTTGGTCCCAACACTGTTCTTCCGGACAAACTAAAAACACGTGTTTGCTTATTTTCGGCGTATTGCCTCTACACAAAGTTTCGTTGCAATTCTCCATATCCTTTAGGCACTTCTAACGTATAGTTATTCGCACGTGTGATATTTCGAAATCAAAGGTTTGGAATGGTCTTTGCCCCACCAACCTGTTTTTTTCACGAAAATTCGAAACACGTATTCCCACATTTTACGTTTACAGTATCTGTGCACAATCTCATTCATTTTGTTCCACTTCTTCTTGCCTTTTGGGCGTCAATTTTCAAAGCTTTAGGTGGGGTCTTTTGCTCCTAAAAGCGTTTTTCCGCAGAAGAAAAAGCAAAACACGTATTCGTTTGTTTTTTGCGTATTGTCCATACACAAAGTTTCATTGCAATTCTTCATGTTCTTTAGACACATATGACATACTGTTATTAGCATTTTTGATATTTCGTGATCAAAGGTTTAAGGAGTCCGTGACCCGCCCAACCGTTTTTCCAGGAAAATACGAAACAGGTATTCTCTCATTTTACGTCTACAATATCTGTGCACAATTTCATTCACTTCGGTCCAATTCTTCTTGCCTTTCGTGAGTCGACTTTCAAAATTTTGGGTGGGGGGCTTTTGCCCTCTAAAACAGTTTTCCCGCAGAAAATAAAAAAACAAGTATTCGTTTATTTCATTATCAAAATTGAAGTGTTACACTTGGGAAGTGTTACATGTTAGCTTCACGTAACCTCTATCTACTAAGTATATTCAACTGTACGGACCAGCGCTTCATGGTTATTGAAATGCGAGGTCTCATCTAAGTTCTATAAACCATTATTATGCATTATAATAGTGAGTAAGCTTCCATATTATATTTATAAAACACGTATACCTTTAGACAGCAAAACTTCGAAAAACTGAAGTACTTCTTTGGAAACCTTTACGTTTGATTTTTCAACTGCCATCATGTCGCCTGTAAAGACACAAATGACCTTCAGATATTTGCAGGCGAGGGGAACTGGTGCTTCTTTTGGCATTCTTCCTTGGCTTTCTGGCAAAGTAGATGCTAGGACCCTGGAAATATATACTATTAGCAGCCTTAAATCACAAAGAAAGTAATACATGAGTTCAGTCTATTTTAATTAACAAATATCCTTATCTTAACCCTTTCCTCTTCAAGTACGGACAAAACCGAATGTAAAGGTAAAGCCAGGTATACTCATGTCAGAACATGAATTCCGCATATAAATGTAGCAAAATGTAGCATATGTTTTGCACATTTTAGGGTTACTGAAAACTTACTTGTTGTAGTTGTTTAATACTTACCTGGAGGAAGGTTGAAAGACTACTACTACAAGTTCTTTCTTTAAGTTCTGTGTTTTGAATGAAGTATACAGAGAATAAATTGCTGATCTGATGATGATTTGGTGATGAGCAAGAAAAGAATGATATTAAGAAATCTTTACGGACTCAAGGTATGAAAAACTCGGGAGAACAGGAACCAAGTGGTTCAACTCGCTGCACAAAAAACGTGGGGTGCGTGTTCCTGGATTCTGGCTAAAAAGTCATTATTTTACTGATCTTCCAACAGGTTCGAACACTGGAAATATAAGAATTATAACCGCAAACTCGTCTTCGAGGTTGGTACGACCGGTCATGGGTTCGATTCCTGATGGAGGCACTCGGTCAAAAAAGTGTAAAAGCTTTTTCAGGCCAGCCATCCTGAATGAGATTTTCCTAGGTTTCCCTAATCCACACCAGGCAAATGCCGGGGTGGTACCTAACATATAGGTTTAGGCTCTTCCTTCCTTCCCCAATCCTTTCTTCCTTACCTTTCCTCGGATAGTGTGATCACCGAGGGACGTCATCCCTCATACGTAACGGGCTAACATGGCCATAGACGCTGAAAGCAAAGAAATCTAATTCCTAATCTTATTCGTCTTCGCAGTGTCTTTTAACATCTCGTTTTTCTTTCGTATTAACAAATAATGAAATTATAGCATTTTAAGTAAACCAATGCACGGAGTGACCACGAACTCAAGTAAGAAACTGGTATCCTTCTCTTTATCGGAAGTTTTAAATTACCAAGGAAAGGATTCATGCGATGAACTTCGAGGAAACAAATCAGCGTACTATTATTCCTGGATTTCATTGCTATTACGTTTAGATCAAACTTCATTGCTTGCTACGAATTGTATTCACTATGCCTATGAATTATTGACACCTGAACAAACACGAACTTAAAGATACTTAGTCAGCGAACGTCAGTAGAGTAGAAATGTCCAAATTCGAGGGGCCCAGCTCTCTGACTTATTAATTGAACTCAAGCTAGATTTATTTTGAGCGCCTCGCCTTCCCTCTAAGTGATAGCCAGCACAGAGTACGAGAGAATGTGTGTCTTTATTGAAGATAGCAAACAAAGCTCGAGCTAGTTCAAGTCTGGGATAGGTGAGATGATTTTGAGTTTAACGTCCCATTCATCAGCAAGGCTACGTGAGACGTGGACCAACTGGTTAACGCGGAATCCGAATGGCATGAGCTCCCGCTGGAGGTCGAACCTGGGTCTTCCACGCTAAAGGCGTGTACGCTAACCGCTTAGCCACGAAAGAATTCTAAGTCTGGAATAGCGTGAGGTTTATTGCGATTAGTAAGTGCAATCGTCATTGAGGATTGTGAGCCTGGGATAGCGTGAGCTTAATTGCGATTAGAAAGTGTAATCGTCATTGAGGATTGTGAGTCTGAGGTGGTGCGAACTTCGTTGCGATTAGTAAGTACAATCGTGAATTTGAGCCCGTCCAAATCCGAGTGTGCCTTATTTTTTAAATACTATACGTGGTGTCTACCTGCAATGTGGCAACTCATACAAAACAGCATGCAAGTAGTGCGGATCAAATGTTCAATTGCTACACTCACCGATCGTCATTATTGTCGTACAATGCTCCTCCTTCAAGTGCGTCTTTACAGAAGTTCAGTCGGTCATAACTACTTTATTGATGATAATGCGTGACCACATAGAACAACGATAATATGGAACTCCTGGAACGTGATGATATGCGGAAAATTCACTGGCTTGCCTGTTCCTCTGACCTGAGTCTTATAGAGCACATATGGTATGCTATAGAGTAACGTTTAGCATAATATCCAAACAAAACGAGGGTTATCCTCAGTTGTCAATAGCACTGGTGTAAAAATGTAATACTTTACCACAACAGATCAATACGAACCTTGTCAGCAGCATGGGAGCACGATTAAAAGCGTGCATAGCTCTTTATGCTGATGACACATCCCTCTAATGACCATTTTATGCCTTATGTAATATCAGAAGACATCATAAGTCACAGTAACTTCAGCTTAAGTTATTATTTCTGTTTAGAAGAGTAATATTTATTGTTCTGATCGTGTAGTGGCAAGGCGGTTCAGTAGTAGAGCAATTATTTCTGGTGTGTGGGGTCCTTGGTTCGATCTCCGGGAAAGTAAGTTTGTGGTGGATAACATCGTGTCCATGGGTTTTCTCGGGATACTCCCGTTTCCTTCCACGTTCTAATTCAACTGATTCTTCCATCATCATTCACTTCCCTTAATCATCCGCCTCTCTTATCCTAAAGGGCATAACGTGGGACGTTAAACTGGAAGATTCCATTTCATTTCTTCTAATCGTGTGTCTCTTCCTGTTATTTCCTGTGCCAAACAATACATAGATATGCTACAGTATAAATTTCACCAACCTATGCTACTCGGGAGTGATACAACATGCAAAATATACTTTCATCTAAATTTTGCACACCAGTTTCTTTACTTTGTGTGTAACTATAATAGTGTGCAACATTAATTATATATACAGTTCATAAAGTCCTTTGCTACCCGTAAAACTCGGAAATGGTGAAATATATGTCAAAACGAGAAAACACACATTTCATAATTTCAAAAGTACCACTTATTGAGGGAAAGTTGCCCCAGGGTCCCTCGGAGGGTCCCAGACAGGGTCCAACTCAAAATTGTCAAATGGCAAGGGCATTAAGTAGTATATCATTTGAAAGCTACTTGCAAAAGAAACACGATGGAATAAGTTTCGAGTCTATAGTAAACCTGTATAAAATGGCGGCAGGTCAAAATGTTAATACAGTTTGCATTGAAAAGTCTTTGGCCACCCCTAGAAATCTGAAATGGCTCAACAGTAGTGTGGGCCGAAAAAACTTTTTTTTTTTTTGAATTTCGATTGGCCGGGTTACGGAAAAGTTGCCTCGTGTTAGTGGTAGTCAACACACAAAATTTGGATTTTTTGGTCAATTCCTTCCTTTGCCTTATCGGACTTGAATATTTTTATAGCTGCAGCTAGCAACCCGCACGATACTTCGAAGAAAATTGTGCTCCACAGCCATTTTTGTTTTAATTTTCGATTGGTCGGGTGGTGGAAAAGTTGCCTCAAGTCAGTGGTAGTCTACACAGAAAATTTGGATTTTTTGGCCATCCCCTTCCTTTGCCTCATGGAACTTGAATATTTTATAGCTTCAGCTATGCAACCGGCACGACGCTATGATGAAAATTGTGCTGCACAGCTATAACCTTTCGTTCTTTTTCACACTGAAGCGCTCTGAAGCCGAAAATAAAACGCAAGATAAAAGTGAGATGCAATATCTTTCCTATGTGGTTAAAAATTATAATTAATTACACGAAGAAATTGTATTGATGTTTTCAAGACATATTACATTTGATAGTCCTGCTGGGAGTTCAATTTTTGCATTTTTTCTTCGAGACTAATTTTGCCATAATAAAGCCTTCTCTTCGATCCGCTCCACACACTAATGTCGACGCTTCTGTAACTAGTTTTATCATCCTCTTCTCCGCTTGCGTATGGCACAAGAAACATCTAATGTCCTCAGAAGCTGTAGCCATCGTTATAATATTTTCTTCTATCTGGCTCGAAGAAAATTATCTTGTTAATTCTGGCTTGGTGATGTCCGTTGAGAAACAATCGATCATCTATGATATTTACTTGCGTTAGTTTACTTTCGGAACAAATTCACGTAGACTTGATCTCTTTCTTTGTCGATTCATTTTTTTATTCTTCTCCCTTCTAAAACTTGGACGTTCTGGTTCCTGTCGGTGATCATTGTCAACAAGTTTTCCGGGTGGACAAAGTAAGCGCTGCAGCTAATCACAATATACAGGATTATTCTTAATTCCTCTGGAAGAAAGGATTCAGATCGAGCGAGTAGCCACAAGTATCGCGTCCCATCGGTAAAGCGAGAGAAGAATTTCGCTTTATTTCAAACCAAACTTGTGTAAATACTTTACTGACATACTGTGCTAGCCAACAAAATGCTTCTTAGGGATCTTCGGTGTAAGTATATAATGGAGAATGCGAGAAGCTGTCATGAACCATCGGGACATGACAATTGTCCAGGCTTTTCCTTCAGAAGGTCTGGCGGACACAAAGCTTCTGAAACGGCTCTACAAATGTCCAAAAGGTATTGCTGATCATTACTCAAATCTTTTAACACTATCTTGTCAGGTCAGGCCAGCTCTTCTTGGTGGGTTCTGGGGAGTTTCGGAGTGTATGTGACAAGACGAGCTAAGAGATACAAGGGAAGGTTTATCAACAATTTTTCATGACCTATATTCATAATGTGTTTTGAAAACACCAATACAATTTCTTCGTCTATTTGATTATAATTTTTAACCACATAGGAACAATATCGTATCTCACAATTTTCTTCGTAGCGTCGTGAGGTTGCATACCTGTAGCTATAAAATATTTAAGTTCCATGAGGCAAAGAAGGGGATGACCAAAACAATCCAAATTTCCTGTGTAGACTACCACCAACACGAGGGAACTTTTCCACCACCCGGCCAATTGAAAATTAAAACAAAAATGGCTGTGGAGCACAATTTTCTTTGTAGTATCGTGCGGGTTGCATAGCTGCAGCTATAAAAATATTCAAGTCCGATGAGGCAAAGGAAGAATTTGACCAAAAAAATCCAAATTTTGTGGGTTGACTACCATTAACACAAGGCAACTTTTCCGCTACCCGGACAATCGAAATTCTAAAAAAAAAAAGTTTTTTTTTCGGCCCACCCTACTCAACATTTATCAGAACTGAAAAACACATATATATGCCATCATTTGGAAGCACCACGTATTGAGGGAACAAAGTTGTCCCAGGGTCCCTCGGAGGGTCTAAGTCGGGGTCGAACTCAAAATTTTCAAATGGCAAGGGGGTCAATAAATATATCTTTGAAAGCTATTTTCAATGGAAAGGCGATAGAATAAGTTTCGATGCTCTATAGTAAACCTGTACAAAATGGAGGCAGCTCAAAATGTTAATACAGCTTGCATTGATAAGTCTTTGGCCAACCCTAGAAATCTGAAATGGCTCAACAGATATCAAAACTCAATAAATAAATAAATAAATAAACACGTATTTCTTCATTTCAAAAACACCACGTATTGGGGAAAAGAAAGTTGCACCAGTGTTCCTTATAGGGACCCAGACGGGGTTCAACGCAAAAGTTGTAAATGGCCGTTTGAAAGCAATTGTTAAAAGAAGGAAGATGAAACAAGTCTTGTGGGTATACTAACCCTGTGTGAAATGGCGACGGACTGAAAATGTTAACACAGCCTTGTAAATCAAATTGTAGTAATACTAATAATACTACTACTACTTGTAATAGGAATATTAGTAATAGCGTCAGAAGTAGTAGTAGGCACACTTCTATTTGAAAGAGTATTGTCTCAATTAGTAAGGCAGACATGACACCCAGTTAATTAAACCTTTAAATAGATGTGACTGTTCACATATCTCTCAGTTCACCCAATCCCTGTTCTTTCAGACACGATTTGCATAGCCGTTCCGAACTTGTATCATCTTCATTCTTTTACCAATAACCTTCAAACAATATGGTACTTGACCCTTTTCTTAGTCGCAAATTTTAAGTTGGACACCACCCGGGAACCTGTGGTATTTTGGGACAAATATTTGCACATCGAAAATCTGTACTTTACAAATAAGGAAACACACCTTTTAGCGTTTTGACATCTAATGTTTTACCAATTCGGATAATTTGGAATATTTTAATCATCCTGCCATTTACGCAGGGTTGGTATTGAAACATAGGACCTGTTCCACTTTCCTTCTTTTAACAATAGCTTTCAAACATTATACTACTTGACCCCCCTTGCCATTTTGAAATTTTGAGTTAGGCCCCGTCTGGGACCTCCGAGGGACCCTGGAGTAACTTTGTTTCTCTCAGTACTTGGTACTTTTGGAATGATGAAATACGTATTTTTCAGTTTTGATATCTATTGAGCCATTTCAGATTTCTAGAGGTGATCAAAGACTTTTCAATGCAAACTGTGTTAACAATTTGACTTGCCGCCATTTTGTACAGGTTTACTATAGAGCATCGAAACTTGTTCCATCTTCCTTCTTTTAAAGATAACTTTTAAACGATATACTACTTGACCCCCTTGCCATTTGAAAATTTTGAGTTGGACCCCGTCTGAGACCTTTCGAGGACCGTGGCGCAACTTTGTTTCCCTCAATACGTGGTACTTTTAAAATGATGAAATACGTGTTTCCTCGTTTTGACATATATTACCCATTTCAGAGTCTTAGGGGTGGCAAAGTACTTGATGGACATCTTGTATGCATATATAGGGTATCCCACTCGTAAGAGTCCCTGGGAAAAGTGTTATAAAAGTCTTAATAAAAGTAGGTATGAAATCAAATTTGTATATGACATACCTTTATGGTTGAGAAATGAAGATACATTTAAGGAGGTGTTGGAAGTGACTTCTCCCCACCTGTATTCACAGTTCAACACGGCGTTGCATGTTCGTGAATGTTGCTGTCAGAGTTTTGGACGTGACTGCCTGGATTTCACGGTTATTATTCTCACGTAACTCGTCGATGGTGCGTGGTTTGTTCTTGTACACATTACATTTAAGATGACCCCACAGAAAAAAAGGTCAGGCGTAAAGTCATGTGACCTTGGAGTCATAATCCCTTGGAAATTACTCTCTCAGGAAAAAATGATTGCACCACAGCCATACTTGCTTTAGACTTTTGGCACGTTGCTCCATCTTGCTGGCACCAGCCAAGTGTCAGTTCCTCCTCATCCAACTAGTTCACAAATTCATGGAACAATACCTGGTTCACTTTACCAGTAACATCAGTGTAAAAAAAACGGCCTGATGACGCACTGCTGTGTTAATGCATAAAACACGTCTACGTCTTGCGAATGAAGGGTTCTTTAACGACTGCATATGATTGTTACTACTCCATAAACATACGTTTTGTGAGTTTGCATTCCCTGACATGTCTTAAAGAAACCACTTATCCAGTACTGTTCCACAAGAAACACGCGCTCTTCCACAGAATTACAATACACGAACAGTAAGCCAGGCTACGCTGAAATACGAAACACACACACAGCTTTCGGAAT
The DNA here is from genome assembly GCF_964235325.1 of Thermobia domestica. Classification (NCBI taxonomy): domain Eukaryota; kingdom Metazoa; phylum Arthropoda; class Insecta; order Zygentoma; family Lepismatidae; genus Thermobia; species Thermobia domestica. The sequence goes on along the minus strand of NC_137470.1, from coordinate 132,636,931 downwards.
CTTATTGTTGTTACATTTCATAGATTTACAATGTTGCCACCTCGACGAGTTATATGAGAACATCCGTCGTGAAATCTAGGTGGTCACGCCCATATACAAATTTGGTTTCATACTTACTTTTATTAAGATTTTTATAACTGTTTTCCCGGTGCCTTTTACGAGTGGGACACGCTGTATATAGTTCATAGCGAACTTCAAGCTCAAGGAAATGACATGCTAAATTACTAACCTTGTTCCCCAAAGAAGGAGCTCAGAGCATTTGTTCAATGCATTAAATGGAAGCAAATCCATCTGCCTGTGTAGAAAAATGGTCAATTTGATGAACACGAACAGACTTCTTTCTAAGAATTCATCTGAGTAGAAACTATTTAGAAAAGGTTCTCTCCATGCTAATCTTCTTTCAATAAGACTCTGAAAAAATAATTTAAAAAAAATACATAATCATTATAATTTAGTATGTAGGTTTTGCTCTCTATTTGTGATTTTGTAAAGTTTAAACTTCCGGAAAGTATTTATAGATTAAACTAAATGCATCTATGGAAGGTGACCATAAATACTAATCAGACTATGATGGCATTGCAGCATCCACTCAACGTCGGGATAACAATTGAGGAGCGAACTCTAGTCTTGAGGACAGGGTCTGGTCAGAGGAAAGATGGGTGATCATTCGTAACCACCAGATGATATTCACATTGTGACATCTACCCAGCGTCGTGAGACCAATTGGGGAGCTGTTTGATAAAAAGAGATAGCGAACTCTAGACTTGAGGACAGGGTCTGGTTAGAGGAAAGATGGGTGATCATTCGTAACCAGCAGATGATATTTGCATTCGCGTCCCCCAGAATCGTCAGGCCAATTGGGGAGCTGCTTGATAGAAAGAGGTAGCGAACTCTGGTCTAGAGTACAGGGTCTTGTCAGAAGAAAGATGGTGATCATTCGTAACCACCAGTTACAGTGAATTTGCGACGTCTACTCAACGTCGTGAGGCCGATTGGGAAGCTACTTGAACGAAAGAAGCACAGCAAACTCCGATCTAAAAAGCCAGCGTTAATGCCAAGGGTAACTGATATGTAGACAACACAACACATCCCATCAAAGGCAGAATACCATAACCTCACTGATAGGCTCTGGCCCCCAGAAGATTGTTGCGTCTGGAGTTCAGTTTAGTTTAGTTTAATTACGTCTATGACTTGTGGAACCCTAGGGTCATCGACGAAATCTTGCCAGTGTACTTTATCCTATCCCTATCCAATGCTATCGAGGCTGTTATAATTTTTACGACAAAATGTCTAATGTCATATTTTCCCCATTTTAAGGTAATTTTAAGTAAAATAAACTTCCCAAGTTAGTGTTTTTAAGCGTTTTTTTTTTGCGTTTTTCACTTTTTCCTGTTTTATTATGCATAAAAATGGTCAATGCTAACTACAATATGGGTTTCTGACAAGAGCAGATTCTCTTGTATAAAATGTTATACCGACCTCATGTTATAGATACAGTATATACGTATACATTTTTCGTAACCAATCATTTTCTTTTATTAAGCAAATAAAAGAAGAAGAATTGCCCGTGGAAGAGAAGTAGGTAAGAGTGTCAGTAGCACGCAAGGAAACAGCAAGATAAATTGTGCGAGAAATTAAAGGAGAATTACATGCGTATATACAGCGTGTTACAACACAACACCGACAACGTTTGTGAGGTGATTCCTCACACCAAAATAAGACAAAAACTACCGACCAACCAGGGTGCACAAATGCTTTCTTTCGGAGTTATAGGCTGCCGAAAACGTGAAAAAATGAACTTTAAAAGGTCCATAGCTCCAAAACTATGGAAACTACCGTGGTCGGGTCAAGACTTCACTTAGGAACTGATATGTGCTCTAACCAAAAATACATGTTTCAGAATCCTAAGGTACACACGCAACAATTTTTGTACAGGGAGTTTGGTTACGGGCATGTAATCTGAAGTATTCACTAACTACTTCTATAAAAATTGTTCCGGAAGTACTACAGAATTCTGAAGCATATATTTTTGGATAGATCACATATTAGTTCCTTAGTAAAGTCTTGACCCGACTACGGTAGATCCCATAGTTTTGGAGCTATGGAACTTTAAATTTTATTTTTTCACGTTTTGGGCAGCCTATAACTCCGAAAGGAAGCATTTGTGCACCCAGGTTGGTCTATACTTTTTGTCTTATCTTGCTGTCAGGAATCACCTCCTAAGCGTTGTCGGTGTAGTTTTGAAACACCCTGTATATGAATATGTCTTCCAATAATACAATACAGACGTTCCTTCGGGTATGATTATTGTTCTATACTACTCCTTTCTCTCGAAATGTCAAATAGAGCCGATCAGAGCTACAAGACGAATGTTACATATGCGATTATGCAAACCTACTTATTTTACACTCCAACTATATTCCCAAAAACTATTTAATGCTCGGGAAGTCACTAGATGACATTCAATATTAGATTAGCATGTGTTGAATATAGTATACAGATATAGATAGATATATGCATGTCTTTCTGTTGAGAAAAGCAAAAAACTCACTTGACATCAGCTTTGAACAAACAAACACTGCAAACAAGTAACACACAAATTCTAACCTGCTGTGGATTCAAATTAGACATGTTATTGAATTGTCGTATTTTGTTTACTTGCACATAAAAAAATCACAGTTTCACACAATAGACATTCTACAATCATATGAAATCAGTTAATGACAGAAAGTAAACTCTGATTAGCAGCCGCTCTGTTTTTGGAGCCACATTCTCCATCAGCTGTTTGAAGTAGTTTGTACTGAATTGACGCATTATATATCGGGATCGTTTTTCCAAACATGATACATATTTTTTATACAGATGGTGCTGGAATATTTTTGCTTTCAAATAAGCCCAGAATTTCCCAATGGGACGGATTTCTGACACATTTGGTGGATTACGCTCTTTGCGCTAAAACAGCATTCCCTCCCGGTCCACCAGCTGCTGCCTCCCTATTGCATAGTGAGAAGAAGCTAAATCAGGCCAAAAGATGTAATCACCATTCGGATAGTATTCTTTGATAAATGGGATAATTCTCTTTCGAATACATTCATTTTGATATATAATTTAATTAATTGCACCCATTGATTGCTTATAAAAATATGGCCGAGAATGACGTTTTCTGCTTATTGCCATCGAGATAAGTTTAGTTTTGAACTGAAATTTTTAGGATTCAAAGACAGGAATGTGACCAGATTCAAAGTACGACATGTTTCCATTAAAATCATACTTTTTCATATTAATATATGTTTCACCATCCAAGATTACGTCCCTATCAACATTAGAAGTACGAAACTCATCCCTGGTAATTTTGTTCAGAATGACTTTTTGTTTCTCACCTGGATATGGAACATCCTTTTTAGACTTCCTTTTGATCCCTAGTTTAAGTAGCCATTCTTCATAACATTACGACTCAGTTTTATTGCACGTGCAGCACTTGAAATGGTAAATTCGTTGCTAGTGTCCATCAGTGTCAGAACATTTTCTTTGATTTTTTTCGTCATAATCATTTTCTTCTTTCCTTCCCCTTCTGTTTTCTCATTGAAATATTATCTTTGATCCTTTTTAATGTTCTGTACACAGTTGCACGACTCAATCCTTCTTTTTGAAAGTGATTCCCTACTTCAGAGTCAGAGAGTCCCTTGACTTACGCTTTCGAGGGCTGCATGTTTCTCACTGGCTGTCCCCTCAGTTGATACTGTCTGTAATCGCATGAGAGAAGGGGTAATGCATGAAACAGTGCAAATAGCAGTCTGTTCGGATGTGTGTGTCACGAGTAATAAGTGTTAAAAATAGTGTCTCATTTGAATTCACAACAAGTTTGTCATGTTCTCCACTGTTTAGATTGGAAATACAATCATTAGGACACCTTACCAGGAATTACAAGTATGTTATAAATGTGATTTATAACAAAGTAACATGAACTATACCATAATCTTACCGTGATGCAACACATTTTCTTCCAAATAATCATGGCATCAGTGTAGTAGTTAGAATAAACTTTGGACGCATTTGGTGGATCCAAGAGAACCTCCAAATATTTTAGGGCAAGCAAAGGCTTTGGCTTGTCGACATTTCCTTCTGTTGGATGAGGTCTTTTTGCACCAGTCTAAATAAAAAATAGAACATTATTTTAACATTCTACGATACTATTGGGATTTAACGAAAAAAATACATCCAAAGATGAGACATAACAACAATATACCTCACTAATTAGAGCAAACTAATATTCGCCAGTGTAAAACCACATGAGTAGTTATTGAGATAATTGACAAAAACAAATTAATTTGTAAAGTTAACCCTTGCGTACCAGTGACATCCATGTGGATGTCATGAAAACGTATTCCTTATTAAGGGTCGTATTAATCCTGGAGATGATGAAATTTGTTAGTGGTTACAAGGCAAAACTTAGTTCTACTATTTCTCCTTAGATGACAGCACTTTACTGACAGAAAAGACAAAAAAATGTTGTCTTAGTAGATGGTAGGCCTAAGGGTACACTCAATTACAACACACATGTGTTTGTTTTGACGGTAAACAATTATCAACTTCGAGATCGGAAAAAAAACTTTTGATCTCCAGTCAGTGTTGCCAACCAGAAACAGCATAAAATCCCTTCTGAACGCCACAATTTCCCTTTTCAGTCAAAATGTTCCAGAATGCAATAATTGCTTTTATCAGTAATATGAATGCTCTCCTCACGCGAGCACAGTAACTGTGCTTTATATAACAGTCTAAACCGTCTTTTAACAGTAAATGAAACCGGTATTGCAGCACGCATATAGAAAAATGACACCTGGAACGCAAGGGGTTAAAAACTGATGCTGAATGAAACCCATTCTATCTAATAAACTGAGACTGGTATCGAAATATATCTTCAAGAAGCTCTTCGTTATGATGCCAGTAAAGACAATCGCATGTAATATGATGAATAAGAGAGATCTCAAAGTTAGGATTCGTTTTTAAACTTTATTTTCTCTTTTACCAAAACATTACTGAAAGATGGACCATTTATCAGTAGATAGATCACATGGTCACACGGGACTTAACAAAACTATGTGAATAAGGATACATTATGATGCGTAGTTTCCAAGAAAATCGACATAACTGAACTTCCGTGGCGTTCATTGCCAATAATCATAACTCCGCTCCAACAGATTGTTTTATAATACTCTGTCAAATATCATATTATGTGTCCTTCCAAATGTCATTCACGTTCATCTATCCTTTGTATTCTACAAGAAGTGATCAGAAAGTAAAGTTACGAAGCCTGCAGTGAAACGTGTATATACTATTTCATACAACCAATACAGCGATGAGGTAGTACATACATTTATTTGTTTATCATCATGGTCTCCGTATCGATTGAAGCACTTGTCGCATCCTTTGATGAGTTTGAAGATTCCTTCCTGGTAAAAATTCTGTCCTTCCGTGTTCAGGTACATTGTCACGAAGTGTTTCATCTCCTCGTCTGAAGCAAAACGACGGCCTGCTAGGTGCTCCTTCAAGTGCGGGAACAGATGAAAGTAGCGTGGAGCGAGGTTTGAGCTGTAGGGAGACTAGTCAATGATATCCCAGCAAAATTGCTTCAACAGCGTGGTGGTCTCCTGGGCTACATGCGGGTGCGCGTTGTTGTGAAGGAAATTGACACCCTTGTTGAGAAGTCCTGGCCGTAAACCTCTACCAGCTGCCGGTGAATCTCAGCCGCTGTTATATGTTTCGCCCAAAGAAATCGAATAACTGAGCGGACTTCTTTGGAGACCAGTTTCCCAAACAAGTCGCCATTTGTGTTTATCTGCAACTGGCTGAAACTCTGCACAATTGTGAACTCCATGCAGTAAAATTACCGCACATTTCTCGTTCCTCTATAATAAGTGAAACTACAGAAATATGGGTCTTGTAACCTTATTTTCTGATACTCCCTCCTACTATTTAATATATTGCAATATCTTATTAAATATATTAGTTAGATTTTTAGCAGTGTTCATGTATCTTTTCCAGAATTAGAACACATGGATGCACATTTACAGAGTAATGCAACTTTTGTGATGAACGTAGAATTCCGTAAAATCCCCATTGCATCAGTGAAGTACATAGTTTAAAATATATTTATCTATATTAAAAATATTATAAATATATAAAAAAGTGTAATAAAAGCGATGAACTATTATAACCACCCGTAGAAAAGCACAAATAAAAAACAAATAAATATACGCACAACATGCAATATATGAGGTATGTTTGGAAAACCCAGCATTTTTTACATAGTGAGTCAACCGTCACAGGTAGCGCGCTTTGCTTAATGAGTGCATCTAGTGGCAGGCAGGCATGGCTGTAAACAATCGGCAATGCTCTGAGTTTGAACGGTACTAATAACGGACTCTTATCTATATTGAAATAATACCGGAGTATTCATATAATCGGACTTGTCCAAGACCGTGATACATATTGGAGGCGCATTTTAGCGGATATCGTCGGAAACGTCCTAGCACTGAACACTTGGCGCATTTAGCTAAATTTGCGTATATATCTGCAGCTACCTTATATGTTTCTTATGAGTCTTCGATCATTGCATTCCAATCCAACCCTCTTTGGAACTTCCAACAACATTTCCCAATTCACACGGTCAAAAGGCTTTTCTAGATGCTCTTTCTGTTTTTCTATTAACCTTTCTCCAATCACCCTTAATAATCCAATTGAATCTCTTATGCCCTTACCTCTCTTGAACACTAATTCTTCCTCCTCAACTTCATCGTTTGTTCTTCATTACAACCTTCTGTTCAGAATTAGAAGCAAAATTTTTGCTGCATGAGATATGAAGCTAATAGTTCTATAATAATCTCGTCTCTTTCAGTTTGATTTCTTAGCTATCAGTATCATGATCATCATTAGTAAATCTTTGGGCCATTCTTCTGTTTCATATGTTTCATTGTTGAGTAGGAACAATTCTTTCTTGTCCTTGTCCAGCATATTTTTAATGAATTCGACTGACATATTATCTATCTCGGTTAACTTTCAATTCCTAATCTTGAATATACCTTTTTCAAACTCATCCGGAAGAATAGGAAACCCTTTATCTTCCTTGTGTACTTCATTTTCTACTTCAACCTCTAGGCCCCACAGTCTACTAAAATTCTCATATAAGTCCTCGGCATATTCTTTCCATCCTCCTAAGACTTCCCTTCTCACGCTATCTTCCCATTCGTATTTTCTACTGCCATGGTAACACCCCCTTGTTCCCTCCAAAGTTACAAAGATTTCACTTCTTGTTACATTTCATCGTATTTCCCCACTATTTGAAATTCGTCTGTGAGCCGGCATTTTCTTTTGTAAAACTTCCCTTGCTGTGTCTGTTTTCTTTCGTGACTCGTTGTTTAACTTTCTATATATCTTTCTTCCCCTCATGTATTAACTTGTTTCCAAGTCTTCCTTTCCATCATTTTTTGCAAGATCTTTTCTGTAACCAGGCTTCTTAGATGTTTTGGGTTCGCGGTAACCTACTACTTCACCTGCAGCCTGTTACATGCAAACTTTAATATGCTCCCATCTCTGTTACTATTTGCAACTCACCTTCTCATTTAAATATTCATTTTGAAAAATGCATGCCAATTTTCATTTCGTACTTACTTGTTAATATTTACCCACTCTGTGTAATGAACTACTAGGTACTTAAAAAAGTTTCCTGCTTGACTCTCAAATATTGTATGACTGGTAATAATCATTCAAGGCATATAGTGCCATCTATGGAAGAAATAATGCATCACTTTCAACTATCTAACTGAGTTAGTTCGTTGGAGGCAGTCATTTGAATTAGTCGCTTGCGAAAAACGGCAATCTTCCTTTTTGTGCACCGTTGCCCTTCTAAACGTACTATACGCTTCCCGTCCCTATCGAGGAATACATCCACTAGATACGATAACCATCAAAAACTACCAATTGTCGAAAATCACATTTAAATCCATAATGAAATGAGGAAAGAGATGTAATTGAAACTATATCAAGCACCAAGGAATTAATTATTCACATGAATTATCTCAGTTCCTCTTCTACCTCTTTAACCTTCCACTGTACTATCCCGATGGTACAAACTATGAATTTATAAAATATATTTGCCTTTGTTATCATTACTCTTGTGGACTTCTTCTCTTTTCTTTTATCTCATCAAGAAACAAGTTTGCGCAATTACACTCGCCTTTTATAAATTATACTAAAATGTCTAGGGGAATTTTATATCTAATTTATCTTAGTCTCAAGGGAACGATTTTTAGACATATAAATCATAGAACACATTTTTGATTTGTCAGTTTGTTTACTAAATAAAGAGAGTTTTGGTTTTTATGAAATTTTCTAAGATAACTTGTTCCTGAGTAGAATTCTTAATTTAAATTGATAAGACACTAATTGGGGTGGGTCTGTGGAGTTACTAACCCGCGTTCACTTTCAAGCTGTTAGTACACTCCTTAATTTGTTTCTATCAGCACTGCTAGTCACTTATACAATGCGTCATCTAAAGCCCTGTCGTGAAACTCATCGAACCTGGATTCCGTTCCACTTAAAGAAACTAGCTAATTTATTCTGGTTAGGTGTAGGTTAGGAAAAGTACAATTTGGATCCATATATTTAATCCCAGGTAGAATTCTTAAGTAAGAAATTTTCTTTATCAGTTTTGTCTATGTTTCAAGACTAGGCCTCAATAACGTAGAATCCCGACTATAGAATTCTTACTCTTAATAATTCTAAGCGAACACTCGCTGTGTGCTCTATGGAACATCAGTTATGCCCAATCTCCGCTATTCCTTCCCTAATCTCCTGTTTCTTGGGAATCTAGAAATTAAATATTAATCACTCCCTAATTAAAATCCATCTAAAACACCTCTCAAAATTTCCGTCCTACACTTCGAATAAATTTAAATGTGAAACTCAAGATAACTAACGGATTCATAAAGAAGTACATAGCCCACGAATTTAAAAAAGTCATAACCTTAGTTCTCGCTCAGAATCAGCAACCTAAAACCACATTACTCAGTGATACTCCTAACAAACAGAATAACTACTTTGGTTCTCACTAGGAACCTCCTATACAGCCACATCTCTCAAAGCTAGATTCAAAAGTATTAAAGCCTAACCAGGTCCTCATTCGGAAGCTCCAGCCTACAAAACCCACATCATTCAGTGGCTGTCTCCAGAAAGTGAAGCCCTCTTACTCAATATCGTCTCGTATTTATAGTAGTCCACGGAGTTTCCTCTTCAAAGAAAGAAAAAAAAAGTTCGCTTCTGCAACCCCGGCGAGAAGTGTTTCCACCCTAAAGAAAAGTTATTAAGCATACATAATATAGAAGTCATTTACAAATTCAGTATACAAGTTAACTAATTAACTAACTAACTAACTAACTAACTAACTAACTATATATATATATATATATATATATATATATATATATATACAGTGGCGGATCCAAGGGGAGGGCTATAGGGGCTATAGCCCCCCCCCCTTGACGCTCAGGTTTACACTGGATAAAATGGGCTTCACTACTGCTTTACACTGGATAAAACGGCAAACTATGGTTTAGCCTCTCCCTTGATCATATCCTGGATCCGCCACTGTATATATATATATATATATATATATATATATATATATATATATATATATATATATATATAATTATTAATTTACAAATACAACTAAGACCAGGCCTGGTGTTATATACTAGTTCTATTTTGCATATTATTAATTACAATATAAATCTATACATTTATATAAGAATATTAAATAACTAGCAAGGTGCGCCTTGCACGCTGTGGGTTAATACTGAAATATACCACTAGAAATAAGCCATTAACGGCATATAGTGTCATCTATGGAAGATATAATGTATCACTTTCAACTATCCAGCTGAGTCATCAGCCGTTGTGTGTTGAGCTCGCATATTGCATGACAATGCTCCAGTCCACACGCCTGTAGCTGCCAAGGCTAGAATGCTTAGGCTGGACTTTAACTTGAATGCCATCTATGGAAGAAAGATGTATGAGTTTCATCAACTGTCTAGCTGCATCAATTCACTGAAGGCAGTCATGAATCAGTCGTTGTGCGTTGAGCTCACGTAGTGCATGACACTGCTGCAGTCCACAGCTGTTTTTGGCAAGACTCCAGTGAAAGATTGTGGTTTCAAGGAGATTCAGTACTCACCCTACAGTCTAGAATTATTATTACAGTCTTTGCAACAGCAGCCGTATGGACTGGAGCATTGTCATGCAGTATGCAACGCTTACGCTTCACGCTTAACGACTGATTCAATGATTGCTTCCAAACATGACACTGGAAGCCATTACCGTTTTATTACCAGCGACACGATATTTCACTATAAGGCCGGAAATTTTTAGAAGTAACGTAAGTAACGGAATTTCGTAAGTAGTATATATGTAACGAGAATATAAAAAATGTGTCCAGAAAACATTGATAATAAGGAAAAACATTAGTTTGTTTGGAAGTCTTATTAATACTTTATATTCGATCTTATGAGTCGCTTTTGCAAGTACTTTAATGTAAACTTCTATGTTAAACAAATGAAATTTGTGAGTTACTGTTGTAAATACGTTCGTCATCGCTAGCAATTTAATTTCCTGCTCAAAGATGTGACTTCCCAATGATTGAATTTCATTCTGGCTACAGGCTTACCTCAAACCATAGACATGCATGCCCTCATGGGAGCATGAATTGTCAATGTGATTGGTTGTCTACCTATTCCGTGGAAAATCATCTGTATACTATTGTCAGAGTGTCTACTAAGATTTTGCCTGTCATATTAGAGGTTATTTTACCTGTTATGTACTAGCGTTACCGTATGGTCACAGTACGTTGCGTTCTATATTTCAAGTTGTAGGTGCCACTATTTTAGTGTTCTCATTCTCCTATGTCTATCCAACTTTTACACAACGTTACGTCCATAATAAATGATTTATGTCACAAATTTGAGTTGTTCTGTTTAATTTCATTCCTCGATGACTCCAAAATGACAAAAATTATCTTTTCTGAGACAACAAAATCAATCCGTAACGGGTTAAAAATACCTATAGTTAAGTAATTTCAATATGTCTCGTACTATATTTTTTTCATGTAATGCATATCAGAACCTACAAACCTTTCCAAAATCCTTCAGGAACAAATTTTATTACTTACTTTTGAAACCAGAACTGACTGAGGGTCTTCAAACGCAGCGTCCAACCACTCTTCGATGATCATGAAGACGATTTGAGCTTGCTGCCACATACATAAACAAGATACTATCATGTCATATTCGCATACCTCTGCATCTGGATGCATACGTAACAACTCTGACTTACAGGGTAACACCAGAGTCATAACCTTGTCGGCAGGAAGATAGTTTGTAAGCTGCAGCACTGACCTTAACCTTTTATCACCCTGTGGGGGAAAATATAAAATAAAATTAACGACATAAATTTATTGGCGTTATTTATTTACGTATTTATTTTCTGAAGGGATCATTAACCAAGGGGATCAACTGTAAATGCGCTCTCTACAGTTTAACTACAATGGAGCGTAGCTCTGGTCAAGCAGAAGAGATACAGGTTACTGTGTTGAGAGATATTTGTCAAACTTTCCTATGATATCCACGTTCAAACAATCATCAGAACTTTATTTCTCGTCAACGACGATGAAACACATGAAACTTCATTTAAAGTGCTAGCCTTAACATACTTGTTACGTTAATGAACTCAATCATGCTAATATGGATGTCCATAAATCGATTTTGTGGCGCGGTTCTTACTGTCTCTTCACAGCAGTAGTGTCCTGTTTACAGACAAATGTGTTGTTTACCAGGTCATGCGTTCACACAGCATCACTTTTTGGGCTAAGTAAAACCCATTTGTTTTATGAAGAGTTTGATAAAAGCCCGCTATACTCTGGAGAGAATTCGAGAGCAAACCGGAATATCTCCACAAAACATCTGTCAGGACATGGCGTAGAATTCGATTATGCTTCGGTAATGATGCTCTCGATACCAATGTCCTGGAAAAGTGAGGTACTCGTATGATGTACGTGATCATATCGCCGCAACAACTACATTCACTGTAGTATTCGAAACAAAAGGGGTATTCAAATTTGTGCCAGTTTGTATAAATTGCAACAATTAATAAGGAAACGGTGACTACACAAGTTTACTAAACAAAAATATTTATTTAAATTTTTACGCCAAGGTATTACAGCTTCTGCCAGTTTCTTGCTTGTAGCATTCCACAAGAGATAATACAAGGATACAATTTTCCTGACAAGATGCGAAATAGCAGATCTCTTCCAATAAATTGCGGAGATATCTTTCGGAGACGAGATATCACTCATTTCATATTTTAGAGGCAGGACTCACTCAACTCTTGACGCCTAAGAAATCTTACTCACACCCATAAATCTGCAATACCCCCTTAACCTACACACTCCTTATCCATTCAAAGGTAGAAAAAAGCTACACAAGAAGTGGTTGTAACTAGTGCTGTCGAAATCGGTTTTTGAAAAAACCGAAAACCGGTTTTTGAAAAGAGTGAAATTTCATAAAACCGAAATGTCGGTTTTGAAAACCGCATTTGCGGTTTCGGTTTTGAAAACCGCATTTGCGGTTTCGGTTTTGAAAACCGCTTTTGCGGTTTCGGTTTTGAAAACCGCATTTGCGGTTTCGGTTTTGAAAACCGCAATTGCGGTTTCGGTTTTGAAAACCGCTTTTGCGGTTTCGGTTTTGAAAACCGCTTTTGCGTTTCGGTTTTGAAAACCGCAAATGTCACAAAAATACGACAGCACTAATATCAAGTAACGACGAGAAAACAGCAAAGAATCTGTCCCCACTCCGGCTCACAGTTGCCAGATGGAGGGAAATTTCCCTCGGCGTAGGGAAAAAATGATCAAAATTTGCAGAAGGAAAAAAATATATTTTTTCTTAAAATGTCTTAAAGTGTGGGAAAATTCTTGGTGAATATACTTTTACAATTGGCAGAATAAAAAAATAAGTTGCAATTTCTCAAAGAGGCACGGCTATCGTTATTGGGAAGTAAAAAGATGATCGGCGTTTCCTTCACGTATAAACTACTGCAGGTGTCTGGGACTTGCGATAAGAAGCCAGTCAACACATGCAAAACCACAACATTCACATTTATTGGAGTGGCAACAAATCAACAATAAAATTGTGTATTGAGATAGAGATTTTCTTTTTTTCTTTTTTATTAAGAAAGCTAGGTGGTGCCTTTTTGTTAACAAAAGAAAGAGTGGCAGTACTATTTTTAAAAACAAGGGGAAAGAGTAATAATAATATAAAAGATGTCTGTCTAAGTGGATGATATTTCAAATTGAATTTCATGAGTTGCATGTGTATAGGGATATACCTCATTTCTATTGAGCTTAGTGTTGGCTTATTACCCCATTTTAGCGGGTACCACCCGATTTTCTGGTTCTATATTCGTCCCCCGCTTAAACATATCTTAATCACGAAAAACCACTCGCTTTTTGGGATTGGAGAAAAATCTAAGAGGACTTAGTTGGTATGGTACATTCAACGTAAACCGTTACACCTCTGACAATCTCAATCGCGATTGAGTTAAATTTGGACTCGCGCTCGGGCTCAGGCTCAGGCTCTGGGCTATCTGAGCAGTGCGCGTGTGCAGAATCATTTGCTAATAAGAGATCTGCTCTAATGCACAATGGTTTTCTTTGTGTAGTTCATGTGTTTTTAATGTAATGTATTGGAAGTTCTATACGAATGAATATTCGTTTGTAGATGTTGTGACAAACATACTTGAATTAATCATGCCTTCATAAGCTACAAGAATGCCGAACGACAATTTCAAGTGTAACTTTCAAGACTCTTATAGAAGCGAATTTACGTTTCTTAGCCAGGGCAGAACTCAGTTTGAAGCAAAATGTACACTCTGGAAAACTGTTTCGTTTGAAAAGTAGGATGCAGGGAAGCAAATTGGACCTCCCCTGATTTTTATATAGTTTGTAAATTAGACCACAAGGAACACGAATCTGAAGGAAATTTGACATTCCGAGTTTCGGAACTCGAGATATTAAAACTTAAAGTTTAATATAGACGCTATCTATCTATATGAAATAACACAATATTCTCTATACGAAACATATTATGTCCTGTGAGATATATAAAGGTAACCAAGAAAGTTATGTCGCTTTTTGTGGAGGTCTGTGTTCAATTGACCTTCATACCGTGAGTTGAATGCGAATGGATATAAGGCGAAGGTCAGTTGTTGGTGTGGGTATATCCAATATTCTACCTAGTTGTGGCAGTTCAGTTACAACGTGAATTTGTGTAAGGACTGAGTGAATATGGAACCTCCACAGAGCGTCATAAGGGCGTGTATGCTATACGAGTTCAAACTTGGATCGAACACCACTGCAGCAGAGCGGAAGATACCTCAGGCCTTTCGTGAAGGTGTCGTGATTACGCAGACAGTGCAAGGGTGGTTTAACAAGTTTAAGAACGGTGACGAAACACTCACGAAAGACGCACCACACGTGCCGGAAGACCAACACATGTACAAAATGAGGATCTTCAGGTAGCAGTTGAGCCGAACTGTGGACAGACATGTGAGGAACTGGGGCTAACATTTAATGTTAGTGGAGAAACCATTCGCCAGCACCTCTATCAATTTGGGAAGCACTGATTTGTCTCCGGGCCAGAAGGCTACGCATGCAGACACCTGTGATTCTTTGCTGTCTCGTCTGAGGAAGGAGCCATTTCTGGACAGGATGTTGACATGTGTTGAGAAGTGGGTCCTGTACGAAGCTCCACGGCGTCGTCATCATTGGTTAAAATCCCATGAACTGGTTCCAAAACAGCTGAAATCAGCAATGCAGCAGAAAGTCCTCCTGTGTGTTTGGTGGACTGCTCACGACATCGTGCATCGGGAACTGCTACCGGGTGGTCAGAGCAGAACATCAATGCAACTGTCTACTGTCAGCAGTTGAGCCGTGCTCAAGAAAAACTCAAAACCCTGGAGCCAACACTTCTCAATCGCTACGGGGTTCCCCCGTTACGGAACAACGCTATACCCCACATAGCTAGAATGAGCCGGGACACCATCCTACGCTTTGGATGGGAAACACTATTGCATGCGCCATACTGTCCGGACATTGTACCGTCCTGTTATCACCTGTTCCTTTCCTTGGACACTCACTTTAGAGGACTCCAGTTCAACTCCGTAGTAGAGGTGCTAAATGCACTTGATACCTTCTTCGCTTCACGGCAAACCAAGTTCTACCGCGAAGGAATCCATGCCCATCCCGAACGTTGGCAGAAGGTCATTGATACTGATGGGTACTGTTTTTGTTCTTCCAGGTACGTCTTAGGTGATATATCGATGCTCTAAGTCATAGGTCAAAAAGCGACCAAAATTTCTTCGTTACTTTTTTACATATTACATAAAACTACTGTATAAGTTCTAGTATCTCGAGTTCGGGAAGTCAGAATGTCAAAATTCGTTCAGATTCGTGTTCCTCGTGGTTTAGTTTACAAAATATATAAAAATCAATTGGGGTCTAGTTTGCTTCCGTGTTCACTTTATGTTCGAATATCTCGAGTTCCGAAATTCGGAATGTCAAAATTCCTTCAGATACGTGTACCTTGTGGTCTACTTTACAAAATATATAAAAATCAGGTAGAGTCCAGTTTGCTTCCATGGTCAATTTATGTTCGAATATCTCGAGTTCCGACATTTGAAATGTCAAAATTCCTTCATATTCGTGTTTCTTGTGGTCTAATTTACCAAATATATAAAAATCAGGTAGAGTCCAGTTTGCTTCCATGGTCAATTTATGTTCGAATATCTCGAGTTCCGACATTTGAAATGTCAAAATTCCTTCATATTCGTGTTTCTTGTGGTCTAATTTACCAAATATATAAAAATCAGGTAGAGTCCAGTTTGCTTCCCTGCAGCCGAAAAGTACATTGGAAGTGTCATCAAAGAAATAACTAAAAAAAAAGTACTAAGGATCGCAGGTCAGTATTTGTAACACGGAAGTTCACATCAATACTTACGGTTTAGAACCCTCACTTTTCTGATTTTAAAATATGGCAACCCTAATTTAACTGTGACTTGTACAACCATCGAACTATCCCTTTCGCACTGTGCTGCACATATTACCATAATAGCCTTGGAGCAAAAAAAAAGTTAAAACACACATATAAATCAATTCATTTGTCTCGATCGATAGATGCTTTCACAATTGCTAAAAGGTGTAATTAAAAACAGCAAACATTGTTTCTGCTTTGAAAAGGGCAATCCCTTATAAAACCGCAAACACGGTTTCGGGGGGCTTTCGCTTTCGAAAAGAGCTTTTGTGGTTTCAGTTTTGAAAACCGCATTTGCGGTTTCGGTTTTGAAAACCGCTTTTGCGATTTCGGTTTTAAAAACCGCTTTTGCGGTTTCGGTTTTGAAAACCGCATGTGCGGTTTCGGTTTTGAAAACCGCATTTGCGGTTTTCGGTTTTCAGAAAACCGGTTTTCTCAAAAACCGAAAACCGCAAATGTCACAAAAATTCAACAGCACTAGTTGTAACAGCAGGAACCTTAGAATAAATATACATAGATATATAGATCCTAATGAAAACATCCAATAAAGGCGATAGCAGGAAAAATGTAGCTATGTCATTCTTTTCTGTGTTATGTCCTTTTAATACACGAACAAGTAGTCAATACGTAACACGATGTATCAACCCTTTCACTACCATTTTTGTGGGGAATGGAAATAAATTATTGTATCGTTGCTTTAAAGTCGTAGTCATTTGTAACACTATATAAAAATAGTTCCTGTAATTTCATTTCCCAACGTATCCCATTGGTATTTTTATGTGGGTACTACATGTCCCAGTGGTAATGAAATAAGTAATCATTCTGTATTTTTATTTATGATATGTACTGTCAGAAAAGGACTCGAATAGTATTTATGATTACGAATATTGACATTTCTGTAGCCTATTCCAAATGACAAGTTCATCCTTGCAAATCCGAGTGGTTCATGTGACAGACATGATCCTCGTACTGGTGGTACCGTGTGAACCGTTTGCACATTGTGATTTCACACATGGTAGATAAGGTTTTTGTTCTAGTTTCCTTCTGTCTCTCAACGCATTGTCCACATCTTCTTGTTTCAACTTCAGTTGGTAGATAGTTTACAGTATTCGCCATTGATTTGTAGGCAACACTTGAACGTCCAGCAGTTCTCTTCCTTTTACAATCGCGTCTTTCTTTCCCAATGCAATCATTTGCTCTGCAACTGAAATAAGAAAATTAATCAACGGCTTTTTTATGGTATACTGCAAGTCTTGAAACGTAATCCAAGCATTCATCACTAACGCCATCAGGAGTTTGAAGAACAGATGTTTCTACCATTTAGTTGTCATTTTATCAAAAGCATAGTAGCCTAATTTCTGGTCGGATATATCTATATCTCCCATAATTTTATTATACGTGACAATGGCTTGTGGAAAGGAGATCTTGTTTTGTTTCATCTTTCAGTGTGCACCGAACAACAGTTATATTTCCGATTTGTGACAATTAATCATAACAAACGTCCTTAGTATCCACCCATCGTGATACTACTGTCCCAGAACTATTTACAAAAAAAAAAAAAAAAAATCATATTCACTTCCTGCAGTTTTGTGCTAACTGTGGCATATTTCTCCTTACACCGTTGCATGTGGCGACAGTTGCAATTAGTAGACTATCCATGAGGCTGATTGTGGTAAAAATATTTTAAATTGCACTATGACATCTATACTTTTAATTGTCTTAATTACACTCCGTACAACTCTTTCCTCAAGTGTCTTTGCTGAGGCATTCTCTTCATTGTATCTACCTGCTAAAACTTCTACATCATTTATACAACTAATTTCAGTGTCACAACTTTCCCATAGTTTTATTCCACGTTTGTTTTTCTTCATGGCAAGTATTTTTTAAATGCCAAACCTACCTCTGAATTTAGCCATCGACTTGTCAATACTTTGGTGTGAATTTTTCTCTCTTGTTTACTGAAATGACCGCCTGAGGCAAAGAAGAAACAAACTTCACTTATATAATAAGTTTTCGATGCATTATTTGTGTCATGATGTTGGCTGAAGTATAGTTTTTGATAACATAATCTGGCATCTATTGGACGGGATAGCATTTTGATGACCGTATTCTTCAAAGACATGATTTGACCAATAATCTGAGAAATTTGGATCCATGTTATATGACGCCATAAGAGTCATTCCTAAAACAAATATAACTTCTGCTGGATCAGTGTTTCAATTTTTTTTTTTTTTTTGTGACTTCGACGTTTAGATAACCACATGTTCGCGCACTAAGCTGTGAATATAAGCACACTGTGAGAGAATATTTCTGAGGCATATCTAGTTCACCGGAAGAGCTATCAGTCTTACGATACAAATACATTTCTCACTAACCGAAAATCTTTTATTCAAAGATGGGCTTACTTTTGACCACAATACTTCTGCACGTGTTGAAGGTCCAGACACTGCTTCATCACTAGCACATTGTTCTTCACTTTCATCTGTTTCATTACCTTCAATTTTACTTCCACTATTGTCTTCATTGTAACTTTCATCACCTACACAACCAACGTTAGAGGCCTCAAGAAATCGAATTTCATTTGCATCATACTTGTCTTTTCGAGTTCGTACACTTCTGACTTCTGAGCTCATTTTTCCTCGACGACCGAAATAAACTTTCTAAATAACTACCTATTTCTGTAGCCTAGGTTAGTACCCGTTAGATGGTATGGCCTAGAGGATGTTTCATAATTTTATCAGAACTGTACTTTATAAAACAATGGTATGCGTGAGTTGGATACTGCAAAATTTGCGATACTAGTCAGTAAAATTGAGTAAGGTCTGCATTGCACAATAAATGATGGATATAGTACATTGTAAGATTGAGCAACATTTTCTTCATGGGGCCAAAGGAATGTGTGCGATGACTATGAGATAAGATACACTTGACAACACAAGACTAGGCTGAGAGTTACAAGACAGATGGAAGCTAATCTCTCCTCTTGAGGGCTGCTCCAGCCATTAATGGGCAACTGCGAAATCCATGATCATTTGTAGTGGTATGAGAAAGTTTTGAATGATGAAAATTGTTCTAAATTAACTAACGTGTTAGTAACAGAGGAATTACTCTGCAGAATACGAGGGGATGGGGTGAGATGGGAGCTATAGATAAGAAAGAGAGAGGACAGGAAGATCGGGGTAGTCGGATGGTAAAAGTAATGATATAATGTGAAGAGGAGTGGAATAGAAGAATGTGAGATGGGGTTGTAAGATCATAGTGTAAGCGTTGATAGCATTGAGGAGGAACGGGTGATAAAAATTGAGGCGTTGTTGGAAGTATTTGAGAAGAAGTTTTTCTAGAGTGAACAAGAAGTGGGGAAAAGTCATTCGATGCTATAGGATTTGTGTTGGAGAGAGAAGTTTCATGCTATATGCAATTCTGATGGAGATAAAGGAAGCCCATATCAATAGGCAGTTACGGTGCATATGATGGATATAAAGTATAAACTAATTCAACAGAAAGGAAGTAAGAATACTGCATTTTGAATTAGAGATGGAGCCGTTTACGAAAGAGGGGTCGTTTTCACTACCCATATTTGGAAAGTTATGCTTAACATGTTAAAATGTATCTTCCTTTAGTATTTTTAATAAAATGTACTGTACTACATGTTTGATGTTCTGAATAAATAAATAATGCAATGTCGTGAAGCAGAATTAAACACTTGGACAGAGGTAAATTTTAGAAAATTGAAATCTAAGGAAGGAACACTAATACTGGTTAAAATTAATGGGACTAGACCCTATGTGCATTTCTACCTAAAGTTGGAACTTTGAGGTTTTAGTGTCTCAAGCTTTCTGTCTTTCCTCTGTCTTTGCCTGGCTGACTAACTAACTGAGGATAAAATCTCTCTCCTCGATTCAAAAGTTTGGATGGATCTTATTTGCTGAGTTGTTTAATGTATTGAAATAGCGCGTAAAAGTTAGCATCCTATTAGGGTTACGCTTTTTGGCATTTCAGATACTTTGTATGAAATCAGTCGATCTATCAGCAGATTGGAAAGAGTTATTTTTGTTTCCCTCTGTTAATATTCTTCATTAAAATATAAATAAATTTCATAGGAAAGAATGAAATCTACACTGGATTTAAATAGTGTTGTTATGCTAAGTATATTACCACATTTAAGTCATTTCTTCAAATGTCTCTCAATTAGCTTATTTCAGCTAGTGAGAGCTTCCCAAATATATGAATATGTATAAATTTCAAGCGAGCTTTACATTAACCCCTTTCTGCATGATTTTTTTCTTTTAGCGAAAACAAATAATCAGTATTGGAAATCCTCATATGGAACTTGAAATATGAATTAAAAGTTGAATTTTAGATTTTTCACTTAATTTCGACGAGAAATAAGTAAGTACCATATATGACACACTTACAACTCACAAAGAACATTCCAGATGACACCAAAATCTCTTATTGATACACGTCAATATCTCACACAGCAGACAAAAAGTCGTTTGATGCCATTGATAAATCACAAAGAAGCTAAAGTGAAAAAGGGTATGTGTCATATATGGCATGGCATGCGGTAAGGGGTTAATTTATTCTAGACGCGTTGCAACTTTTTTCTCCAATTTCTGAATTATTTCCACTTTTGACAAACTGAACATAATTACTTTGTCAATATTTTTCCTGCAATTTAACATGAAATGTCTATTTATATTTATTAATAAGAAAATACGAAAACTGTTTTCTTAATTTAAAAGTGCAGACAGTGTCTCAATGTCTCATAGAGATCAATGCTACCGGAACCAGATACTTATGTAATGATGTAGCAAAAAAAAAAAAAAAAAAAAAATCCCCTCTCGCGATCTTCTATTGCTACTTCGTTTCATAAGCTATTGAATACAATCAGATTTATTTTATGAAAATTAAAATAAACAAAAATTAGATTTATTTTTCAATAAATTATCCATAGTCTACACTACTTACCTGAAGACACTTGAAGAGAACTGGTACCGATGAGCATAACACTTCTTCTATATTACTTCTGTACTCCAGGTGCTCTGGAAGGTGTAGCTCGGAAGATCTGATTCGCAATAAAACATCAAGAATGTTAAGAAATCCCTCAATAATAATTTTTTCATCCGTATTAGGGGTTGGTTCAGACTCAAATAGTGGATCATCATCTGTATGGAAATGAATTAAAATCAAATTTTGTATGTATGCCCATAATGTCCTTTCAAATAATATACACATTAATCTACTTTTAGTAAGGAGGAAAGAGGTGCATAATTATAATACTAGAAAAAAGAATGATATTGATATTGATAATGTTAATACAACAAAGTATGGTATGAATAGCGTTAAGCATAACATTACACAAACTTATAATAGTCTGCCTAAAGATATAAAGGACCCTAAAGCAATACCTTTATTTAAAAAAGGAATCAAAAAACACTTTTGGAATAAATTTTGCTGAATAATCTACTAGTCATAAAAATGATAAATGAAGACAGTAGATACTGACACATTACTACATAAAAATAGCAAAAAGAAATACTTAGTCCCTTAAAGTGAGCTATTGCTTGCTTGGACAACATTTTCCATCTTCTACTATCCACATGTTATTCCTGTCAGTCATAGGGAACTCGGAGGACCAGTTCCCTTTAAAATTTAGAAATATTAAGTGTGGGGAATCTTAAAGACTGATTTCCCTATTAATTATATATTAAGTGTGAGAAATTAGGATATTATCAAAATAAATTGTAGGACATTTTTATTTCCAATTTCTGTATAGTATGGTATTTCT
Organism: Thermobia domestica; assembly: GCF_964235325.1. Taxonomy (NCBI): domain Eukaryota; kingdom Metazoa; phylum Arthropoda; class Insecta; order Zygentoma; family Lepismatidae; genus Thermobia; species Thermobia domestica. The sequence continues at coordinate 132,615,007 of NC_137470.1, read as the reverse complement.
GTTACTCTTTGTTTTTCTTTTCTTTCTTTTCCTCTTATTTTTTTAAAGGACTTGTGTTAGTAAAAATATGTTTTGATTGTAATGGTATAATATATTGAGAACAAATGTAGATATCTTGTATAAATCTTCCAGCACTGGTCTAAATTCTGTAGCATCCCTTTTGTATAATAAACTCCTTGGTTTATCCCAGAAAAATGCTGCTAATTATTTTTAATATATCATATTCAAGAAGCTGAAAGTCACTTTTACATATAAATTATAAACCTTAAGTATTTTCGTTAAGCTCTCCGTCAGTTGTTATTTTATTGAATAACTTTAAGATAATGAGAAACACTGAAAATGTAGAACGTGAGCCACTCAGTACCTACAAAATATTGCTATACTAATAACTGTTTTCAAATTTTGTGGGCGCCAGCTCATTTAATTATAAGGATCATAAAGAAAAATCCTAAATTAAATGATCCATGGAAAAATAAATCCTCACAACAAGAGAAATCTCACTCATTGTTGGCCAAAGTAACAAACAGCAGGAATGCGTTTCCTCCCTGCTCAGAAACGCAAAGAAACCACGTGCAAGGGAAGCTAGCAACTAATGGCATGCGACAATAAGTCAAATGAATGATTTAACACCACCATAAAGAAATCACAAGATTTATTGGGTTGATGCCCAATATTCATTAATAAGTACAAAATATATTAGAATATAAAATTGATTGGATAAATATCCGTCCAATGATTTTACAAAATAATAATACTTATAATTTTATCACGCCGTGAAACCCATGTTTCCCATTCTTCTGTTTTTCTGTGGGATCTCACTACATGCTCTGTCCACCACAGGTGGTAGAATCTCTCCTGGTGCTTGCAGATTATAACTGCTTCGTAGACTCGCCAACCAGGTAGCAGGATTGCCAATTTCTATCGTGACTTCATTCGGGTGTCTGTGTACGTCACCTGGAGAGTTTTGTGGAGGGTACTACCACAATCTTTCCTTACAGAAAATAAATTTGGGTCCACAATACACAGCGCATCAATGCACACAGGACTCACGTCCACTTTTGGTTATTTTCGACATATTTTGTCTTTAAGATCTCCATCTTAAGCTTTTTCTAGAGCTTAATATATTCGTGTTCAGATATTGTGAACAACTCTTCTAACGTAAAACAACATTGTTCATTTTTCCATGAACTTCAACGTTCTGTACAAGCTTTGCCTGTTTTTTTCTCAAAACTGTGGTAATTGAACTTGATTTTCTTGTGCTCTGAACGCCTCATACAACTCATGATTATTCGACACTTAACTTACACACTGCATAAAGGATTTTGTAAACAATTATTGTCTCTTCTATAAGATAAGGCCTAATTATATATATTTAAATGAAGATGAGTTTATCGAAAAGCTTCAACATATTTTTTTTTTTAATCTCTCAGTTCCAACGTACAAAATTTCTATATATTTTTAAGTGAATGTGTTTATACATTGTAATTATACACACAGAGGGGGAAAAGTATGTGGAGTACGTAAAAACGCAAGGTTTTGGAGTTAATGTAAGACTGTATGTAACATTCTGCAGAAAAAAGTATAAATGATAACGTATGTTTTATAAGGTTTTCCGTATAAGTGTTCATCTATATGTACTTTCCATTTGAAAGAAATAACTGCATATAGGCAGTCGGGACCTCACAGGTGGATGTTGAGGTAAGTACTGTACATATACATATGCAATATACGGAAGACTGTTAGATGTCAGACATCCTGCAGCGGCATAATGTAACGTCACAGCAGGAAAAAGGTAGTCTGTATGTAGCATATGGATAATATGTCTTATGGTCAAGTTCCTTAAGGGATGCTGGTGGAGGGTAATGAGACCGAACACGCCTTTCTAACTAAGACCACAATGGCTCAATGATGTTCAGATCTGGTGATTGTGGGACCCAGGGGAGGTGTGATAGCTCCTGGTCATGCTCCTCAAACCATGATATCACCGTTTTTGCAGCGTGACAGGGTGCCAAATCATCTTGGTAGATGTCAACACCATCAGGGAACAAAATGGTTAGAACCTGGTCCCCCAAAATGGCCTCATACGCCTTAGCATTCATCATTCCATGCAGGGTTATGATGGGATCTGCAGAAAACCACGATATCACTGCCCATACTGTAACAAAACCATCCCCATGCTTTACAGTTGGGAGCAGACAGTCTGTATCATAGGCCTGCGACGGTGTTCTCCATACGTAAACATGACCGGTTGTCGGAAATAAGGTGAAGGTCAATTCATCGGACCACATTATGTGTTTCCACAGCTCATGAGTCCACTCCTTGTGGTCTTTATACCACTGGATATGGCTCTTCGCATTTACTGCTGTGACCAGGGGTTTGGCGATAGCGGCCCTGCAATGAATTTTCATTTTATGAAGTTCCTGTCGCACCGTTTTCAATGAAACCGGGTTCTGTAGGCCGTAATTGAGTCCATACGTAATTTTCATTGCAGTGGTCTTCTTTTTAGCTGCTACAATCCGTTTTAATTCCCTCCGATCCTTTCTAACAGGATTGTCTTTCGACCACTGTTTTGCTTGGCAGACGTCGTTTGCCCATGAATTGTGTATGCCCTCGCGACATTGGACACAGTGCCCCTCGACACCTCCACAATGTTTGCCACTGTAGCCACTCAAGCTCCAACCATACGGGCACCAACTATCATGCATCTTTGGAAGTCTATCAGGTCGCCCATTTTACCGCACCACTTTCACACCACGACACTCACAGGTGAACTGGTTAATGCTGACGAAAGAGGAAGACACACATGACATATGGAAAACAAAAAATGATCGGCAACCGCAACACGTGTTGTACAGTGGAGGGCCAAACTTACGTGTCCTGTATGAAGCGTTTTTCGATTTTTTGTGTACCCTCTGTAGGTTCTATACGACAATATACCTCTGTCTGGATAACGGATGTTTCTAAGTGCATCAACATGTCATATACAGAATGTTTCTGAAGGTTTCGGACAAACATTAACGGACATTCTTTACGTCGTAGCGAAGATTTTGGGATAGGCAATTTATTATCGGTGAAGGAAAGTTACACAGATAATTCCAAATGTTTAAGCTCATCAATTATGTAACCAAGGAAGTTCTGTCGCTTTTTGTGGAGAACTGCGTTCAGTTGGTCCTAATAGCTTGATTTGAATGCCAGAGGATATAAGGCGAAGGTCAGTTGTTTGGGTGGGTATATCCAACATACTACCTGCTTCTGAAATTTCACTTAAATCATGAACTTGCGTAAGGACAGAGTGAACACGAGACCTCGACAGAGCGTCATAAGGGCATGTATACTGTACGGGTTTAAACTGGGGTCGAATACCGCTTCAGCAGAGCGGAAGATATGCCAGGCCTTTCGTGAGGGTGTCGTGACTACGTGGACAGTGTATGGTCCCGTTTAACAAGTTTAAGAACAGTGTTGAAACACTCGAAGACTCACAACGTGCAGGAAGACCAACACATGAACGAAATGAAGATTACAAGTTCGGTTGATGGGTCCCACATGATTTGACTCCGGCCAGAACGCAACGCGAGCACACACCTGTGTTTCTTTTCTGTTTCATCTGAGTACGGAACCATTTCTGGACAGGGTATTGACATGTGATGAGAAGTGGATCCTGAACGAAGCTCCACGGCGCCGTCATCATTGGTTAGCATCCCATGAACCATCTTTAAAACAACCGAAACCAGCGCTGCACCAGAAGTGGTCCTATTGTGTGTTTGGTGGACTGCTCGCGGCACTGTGCAACGCGAACTGCTACCAGCTGGCCAAAGCATCAATGCAACCGTGTACTGTCAGTAGTTGAGCCGTGTTCAAGAAAAACTCAAAACTCTGGAGCCAACACTTCTGAATTGCAAAGGGATTCTCCTGTAAGAGGACAACGCTAAGCCCCAAGTAGCTAGGATGATCCGGGACACCATTGTACGCGGATGGGAAACACTATTGCATCCGCCATACTTTCCTTACATTGCGCCGTTCGATTACCACCTGCTCCATTCGTTGGGCGATCACCTAAGAGAACGAAAGTTCATCTCTATTAGAGGTGCAAAATGCACTTGGACCTTCTTCGCTCCAAGGTCCAGCAAGTTCTGCCGCTATGGCCTTCCAGAACGTTGGCAGAAGGTTGTCGATGCTGATGAGGACTATTTTTGATCTTCCAGGTACTTCTTAGGTGACATATCGATGTTCGAACGTGATGGGTGAAAAACGACAGAACTTTTTGGTTATATTTATATTTAGAAAACTCTAAGCACTAGTAGCGATTGAAGGATGAAAATCAGTAGTATGGCTAAAGTAAGTCGTATAGGTTCACCGTCAACACCGTTCACCATCTTAAGTCAGTCACTTCGGAGTTAGATCGAACTCTACAAACAGGAAAGGAGTCGTGTGGTGTTTTGTTTTAGGATTGGAATTTCCAGAGAAAGCTATTCTTGAAATCAGTTTTACGTGGTCTGCTACATGTAAAAAAATTACTCTTTATGTACTCCTGTTATCTGCAGTCTTTGCAAATCATATTTCAGTAAACGTGTTCTCTACAAATTTCAATCGGAAGACATTGATCGGTTGATTAAACCACCTATATCAATGTTGCGTTCTTTATAATTGCAGTGACTTTTTGATTTTAATCACGACAATTATTGTAGCAAAGAAAATCTGAGGTGTTATAGAAGGAAAATTAACGAAAAAAAATTGAGCGCGCCTTACACATTTAAGCATCTTCGTAATTCTGCTCTCACGTTAGTAGTAAGGTTCTCTTGCACCGTCTCGCAGCTATCCTACACTCTACTAAATTCGGTGTTACCAAACGTGAACTCTTGATATCAAAAATCAATAGACAATATTTAAAGTGCATCCATAAGATTTAAAACCACATCTATCATTGTTCTTCATCGTACAGTCATAACTAGCGCTTATATACATCCAATTAAATGGCCCAGTCCAAACTTGCGGAACATCCTGTTTATCTTCTATCTTGGCTTTGCTGACATTGTTCCTTACCTGAAATTCTCAATACAACATAAGGACCAATCTCTTAGAAATTGTTTGGAGCCTCTGAACACAGTACTTCCGCTGACGGGAACGCATCTAAAAAGTGTGAACTCTATCGCAAAGTTGGTATACAAGGTGGCAATGTTTGTACGTTGAAACGATGAAACACTGCGACCGTGGGATATCCTAAACATATCACACAGGTTGTTTGAAATTTATTGTGATTACATTAATAGCACACGGAGTTATTTCATTAGGCTGCACGAATAGTAGTTAGGACATGTGTTTCATCGAATGTATTCCAAATATATCTCTGATATAGGTTATCTCACTCTTGCTATAGATATCGGTGTATCTGTATGCTCCACACTTGCTCGGTAGGACTTATATCCGAAGATCTACCAGGCAAAAGTAGAAGGGCCATTTAGAGTAAAGTACAATGGGTTACTCCTTAGGTTTCGGGATGCGTGTTACCCTATTGGAAGAAGAGATCTCCGAAAATGTCCAGATAATTTCGTACGACATTTTTGACTACGTATGAATATACGATGCATTACCCAAACTCCTGTGAATGAAGACTATAAGGGAGCGAACTGTGTAGCTTATTGCCGTACATACAAGAATGCCGGGTATGGATCATGTACGGCGAGTACGAAAATATGATGGAGTTTTCTTTCAAGTTCTGTCTGTAGACACGCACATAGCCATCACTAGGCCCGAAATAAATAAGTCTTACTATCACCACCCTTCATTTGCCACTCAGGTGTGATTTCACCTGATACATTTGGAAACGGTGTTGACAGTGAACAGGTGTCATCTGTATTCATGCGAGATAAGATGTGGAATTGCAGCTATTGATGGTTAATGTTTCAACTCTTGCATGGGGAATGGGATCACTTTAGCTGTAATTATACTATCAGCCCTATCTTGTTAACTAGGGAGACCCAAGCGGTGAATGTTTCCATATGTTCTCCAGTGTACTTTGGTGGTATCGGAGGATCCGCCATGGTTAACTACTGAAACGCAACTATCCGCACAAACGGTAATTCTGCGGAACAACTGTCTCGCCCCTCACAGCCTCACTATACAATCATAGTTGAAGTGAATTACAGAATAGATGTGCGCTGGCGTCGTCCTGGGATTTCATATATGGAATGCCATTCATACACAACGAATTTGCACGTACAACTACAATTGTTGTGTTATGTGATGATTCTCAAACTAGTAGCACCATGTCCTTTGAAGACATTACAATTTCCCTTCTACATTGATACACTAGGACATTCTGACTAAGGATAATCTTTGAACATCGTTTTATCTTTATTTACAACTTCATGCTATGCGATGCCAGTTTGCTCCTTTCATTTTCAATGAAGGAGAAGAACAGGTCTAAGAACAAGCTGAACAATCTAGATTTGGTAGAACAGTGATAACATGAAAACAAAACCACGTAGATGATTTTACAGATACCCATTCATGAACATATATGTACTCTTATACTACAAACACCTCACTACTCCTCTTCTCCGCCCTTCCTCTTCTTGACTCTTTCCTTGTGTCACTGCTTCGAGCATAGACGTATATTCTCAATACATACATCAGCCATCTGGAAAGGACTGACACGTGAGTCACTTCCTAGCTACTGACTAATGCCTGACTTCCTAGCCATCTACGATAACTAGTACACTGCCTACACTTCTCTACACCACTCTCCCATCTGTCTACATCGCTTCAGTAGTTACTGATTTTACATCTTAGTGCTTCAAGAATTATCTAACAATATTTTTATATTAGTTGAAAGTAGGTGGTATAAATCAACATAAATGGGAGTTAACAAAGTCATAACCAACCTCGTTTTATGCGACAAATCAATTGTTAGTCATATGATCCGAGAAATAAGTAATGACTAAAAGATGCAATTTTGTTCTTTGATCAATTAAGTTTTTTATTTAACTAGCAATAATATTTCAGTTAAACAAAATCTGTCGTCTCAAATGTTCATTAAATTCATTCCAAGGAATATTTACAGTAGGGACAAAAATTGGAATCCCTTGGAGGCACATTATTACTTCAACACAAGAATGTTATCTCAGACGTTGTAGTTGAACGTAATAAATACTTTCGTTTCTTGTCACTTGGATTAAAGAGGAACCTATGATTATATATAGGTTTGGAATGACAAAAGTATATTCAACTCATTGATATTTCTTAACTCTTACTGGTCGTTATCAGGTACGTGTTTTATGAGGAGTAGTCAAATAAAACCCGAACACTCTCTGTAAAACTCATTCCTCGCAAAAGTTATCAACGCTGCTGTTAATTATCGATACTGCCATCTCTCGGGACGAGAAATGCATAGTGACAACTCACAGGAACACACAATTGTTCGTTTATTGCTCTATAGGTGATCGTAGTGAGAAGTGTGTTCGTCCAACATTAGAAATGAACGTAAGCAAAGAAGAGCAGAGAGATGTGGTTCACTTTTTGGGGGCTGAGAGTGCTGGAACACTTGAAACTCATCATCGCATGTCTACTATGTATGACAAACACTGCATGTCACTGTGCAAATAAATAGTCTTATCCGAAAAAAAAAACGACGAATCACAAAGGAAGGAATTCATGTTCAGGTCGGAATTAGCCATGGCTCCGTGCATGCTATTGACAAAAAAAAAACTACAGTTCCAAAAAAATTGGCCGAAATGGTTTCCGCACGATTTGACGGAGGGACAAAAAAAATTGACAGAATGAATAGGAAACACTTCAACGTCCTCCATACGGCCCATATGTTTCCCCTTGTGATTTTCACATTTTTGACGACCTGAAGAATAACATTTGTGGATGTCGGTTTCAATCGGATGATGAAGTGCAAGAGTGGGTGAGGTTGTGGATCCGTCAGCGACCTAACTCCTTCTATAAGACTGAAATTGTTTGTCTCGTCTCTGTAACGATCCATCTCGTCCAGAATCTTTCATCATCGGAGAATGGATTCGTTCAAAGCAAAAGAAGAAGGAAAGAAAAAAAGAAAAAATAATGTAAAATTAAAAGAAATATTAATTGATTTATTATTTTAATAATGCATAATTGTAGTAAAGTCCATTCCGTGTAGAAGTAATAAAAATATAAAGCGAAGTAAAAAAGAGAAAATGAAAATTGACTCAAAAATTTATGCTATGGACAAACGGGGAAAAAGTGAAAAATGTCGAGTTGCGCGAATAGGGGGCGTTGACTTTGTCTCGGTATGGGTTACGAGACAGCGTAACACCTGGTGACGTTGACTAGTTCTTTGTACGGAGTCTGGCGGCTAGGATCTCTTTCGTTGCTTCGCTGCGTAAACGCGTAGAAGCTGTTTCATGTTTAAATGGATAGCATGGGGCAATTTGAAGTTTCGTGCCATTGTAATTGTTTGGTTAATTATCGATAGTGATTGGTGTGATTGCAATGTATTATCACTATAAATCAGCAGGGAGAGAATCGAAAAGAAATAAACGAAAAAATAGTGAAATCTCTAATATTGAGAAAAGAGTCGAACCGGGGGGGGGGGGGGTCCGACTGCTGGTCCAAGTGGATAGTGATTTTGAAGTTGTTTGTCAAGCTCTCTGTAAATATATAATTAAAGTCGTGAATTTAGTAATTGTAGTGACATCAGCCATAAATTTAAAGTGTCATATATTTGCTAGATGTTTCAAAGTAGAAATTTTGTGGTGGACAAGTCGGAGTTTAGTGAAATGCTTTATTGCTGGACATTTTCTCTTTATTGCCAGGTAGTAGTGGGGTGTGTTCGTTTACAGGCTCTCTAATTTTAAATTGTTCTTTTTCTGAAATTACTTATTTAACCGGATTTTTGAACGAAACCTCGACTGGCTCTAAACCGATAAATTGTTCTAATGCTAGATTTAAGAAGTTCAGAATAAGAAAGATAGATGGTTCCATTAGACCTAAAGAATCAAGGTAAAATAAGCAATCTACAACGACGCGAGTCTCTATTTTTATTATTAGTTTGTAAAGTCGTCGTGTCACGCTTTTTGTGTAATTGCTTTATTGTGCAGTTGTGTGTCAAAATCCATTTCCATTGAGGAAGAGAAAACGGTTTGTCCTCTTGGTTCTTTTGATGTATTTTATTTCCCTTCCAGATTTTGTTTCGATTATATAAATGGAGGATTGAAGAATATAATCAGACATACTTAATACAATGATCCGGATTTTCGATATAAATATTTTTTCTCTTACAGCTTGAAGTTAATTTTGTATGTTGATAATTTGCGTTTAGTGAAATATTTTGTTGAACTGAATACGATTATTTTTCGCTCCAGCTCCAGTTGTCAAATGATTAGTTATATGATAGATGGTTTTGATAGAAACTGAACTGCAACATTTTAAAGTTAATTAGTATAAATTATTAGAGGACTTTGTTTAAAGTTAAATTATTAACTGAGAATTTGTCGAAATTATCCGCATATTGGATTTTCATGAAGCAGAAAAATATTTCATAAACAGGAATGTTAGGAATTTTGAATTAACGCGAGAAATTTTGAAATTGTTATACAGAGTAAATTTCAATACTTTTTGTAATTCTTCGGATGTTGATAAAAATTTAAATACTTGAGTTTGATTCGTGTTTTTGAAAATTCAGAAGAGAATTAATATTCAGATATTATTGTGTTATGAACGATTTGATCTGAGAATTTGCGGAATATAAATTGGAGATGACGTATTATCATCTAACTATTTCAAACTTCTGGATTCTTGAATTGAAAAGATTTTAACGTGTTCTAGATTTTATTGGTTGTTATTTCAATTTTGTGTATATGCGTTATTCAAACGCTTTAGCGTACATACACTACCGTATTATTGTTTGAATAAAATTGTTAATTAAAAATTGAAAAAAAAAAAACTTGTGTTTGATTTGTTTGAATTGTTTGTGTAGTTTACCTACGTGAAGAAATATTGGATGATTTAGTTGACATCCTACGTAGTTGCTTCGCTAATGAGAACCCCACCAGCAAGTTCATTCAGCCGGGTTTTGTCTAACTGAATCCAAATTGACAGTTTTGAAATTGTCATTTTTTTTTACATTTTTTGTTAAAACTCTTGGTTTGGAGTCGAAATGATGAAGCTAGGCGGACATGGGCGCTACAGAGAACAAAGAACTAGTCCACGTTTATTTTTTGGTTAGTAGCCTACCTTTTAATTTTTTCTAATATCTTAATTTTTGATTAGTCTAACTTATTCTGTCCTCCGATATTAGCATTCCACTGACTGAAAAAAATATACATTAAGACATAATAATTTAATTATTGTTTTAAATTCAAATGAGAGTGTTTGCATTCAAATTTTTGGCAATTGGAAATTAATTACAAATATATATATATCGCTACTCCTAATAAATGTTGTTGGCGTTTAGGTTTTATTTGAATGTTAATGATTAGTTGTTAAGAAAATATTTCTTTCAAATCTCTTCCAGAATATTGAAATTTGGTTCGGGTCAATTTTCATTTGTTTTTCAGTCGTAGTATTGGTAGAATAGTATTTATGTGTATATCTAGAATTAAATATTGGTTTTATATTTTTTGTTTTGCGTATATTACTATTGTATAATGGATAACGTTCGTGATTACGTCAGTATCGGTATTCCTGATTCAGAACTTGTTACTGTTGATGCAACTGGGCATCCTAGTTTTGATTTAAATTTAGCTTTTGATTCTTTGAACATGGAATTAACTCCAACTACACGCGGTAGAATGGATGTAAGATATATTCCTTCACCAATTGGTAATATTTCAAATCCTTCAATTTAAAGTTCTGTTGGAACTTATGGTTTTAGTCGGATAGTTAATCCTCCGAGTACAAATTACTCAAGATGTGAGCAAAGAGTTACTTTTAAGGAACCGCCTTTGCGTAGTGGACTTAGTGTTTCTTCTCCGAATGTTAATCCAACAGGAGATGCTCGAGTTCGCAAGCGATATTTAAGACTAGGAAATTATTACAGAAGGGTTTCAAATATTCTTAGCTCAACTCCAAGGGTAGGAAGTAATAATGTTTTTGAGAGTAACCCTGAATTGCATCCAGAATTTAGGAATCCGAATTTTAGAAATATTGGAAGGGGTGTTCAAACCACATCTCGTTTAGACAATTATCATGCTGAATCGAGTGTAGAACAAGATTAATGCTGAAATACACTCATACGAGATCTTTGTGATACTTAGAGAATAGGTTGGTGAGTGTAAAGAATGTAATTGAATGATAGCATACAAGTTTTCGAAATGTTAACGAAAATAGAGGAAATTTTATTAGAAAGCAGTTATTCATTTAGCATGATTTTGTCGGTGCTAATTCCAAAATGCGATGGAATTATTTTGAAATTAGTAACTTCCGCCTCACATGAACATCTTAATTGGGATTCTTTTAAATATAATTTGTTAAGTAGGTTTGTTCCTCCTACCGTAATTCACTCATTGATTAGCGATAGAATCTACAGAAAGCAAAGGGTTTCTGAATTAATGAATGAATACGAGAAGTCTGCAATAATTTCTATGAATATTCTTAGTTTAATTATGGAGGAAGGTGAATTCGTTAGGATTATTTTAAATGGAATGAATCCAAATCAGCGTTTTCGAATGCTTGGTTCTTATTTTCCGAACAATAGGTTAGAGCTATTAGATATTTCAGAACCGTTTGTAATAAATACACGTGAACAAATTTAATAAAATAAGTTAATGGGTGTTAAAGGAAAAAACAAATGGTTTTGTCAAATAATGCTTCAAATTTGTCTGATGGTAGGTCCAAAGATCAGAATTGTACTTCAGCATTTAATGTAAAATCGAGTCAATTGAGGAGGGAATCTGAGATCTCGATTACTCCAGGATTTCGTAATAATAATAATAATAATAATAATAATAATAATAATAATAATAATAATAATAATAATAATAATAATAATAATAATAATAATAATAATAATAATAATAGTAATAAAAATAACAAAAGAGACCATTCAGAAAAAAAAGTGTTGGGAAATTCAATGAGAGAATCTCATCGGAAATTGACGTCTTAGTAGCAACTTTTGTTGTAGGCAAGATTAATAACATTTTAACTAGTATTTGTGTGAACGGTGGCTCTAGTTTCAATCTTGTCACGAAAAATCTAGTGAGACGAAGTGGTGTTCAAGAACACATTCGTACGGTGGACGAATGAATAGTTAATGCTCCATCTGGTTTGAATTTCGCTACGGGAGAGGAGATAACTCTTAATATTAATGTGTCAGGGTATTTTCAGAATTTAAATTTCCGAATTGTGGAACAACTTCCATGTGAGTGTCTCTTAGGTATGCCTTTCCTTAGTTCAGCGTTAGCAGTTATAGACTATAAGAACAAAGTTTTAATTCTGCATGATGGAAGGAAAAGATTATGTTTGAATTATCAAAGAGATACGTTTAATCGATTCAATAGAGAATTTAGATCGGTTGATCGAGATGGCCATCGGCAATTTGTTCAAGAAGAATTTTCATAAAAATTAATTATCACTAGAAGGACTGGAAAAGTTTACCCCCTAAGGACTAAGCGGTCAATTTGACCGCTACATTATATTTGAAGGTGGAAGCGGGTTATCGGTTATTTATTGGATATCTTCTGTGGTATTATTTTATGGCATCCTATTTCTAATTTGCCAATAATAATTTTTAATGCTGTAATTACTTCATAATAAGTAACTAGAAATAAAAATTTCTACATAGTGTAGTAGAATTTGCTTTTACTAGAGTGCTATAATTATGTAATATGTACAGATATGTTATATATTTCTACGATAAGGAATATAAATTTAAAATATTTAACGCTCTATATTTATTATAGATTAAGTTCTGAACTATCATTTAAAATGGTACTTTGCAAAGGAAATTTGGAGGTAAATGTTTTAGATTACCGCAATGTCCTGTATTGTCTGCAAAATTATAACAGTCATTGCAAGAAACTATTTCTTTAACTATAAGAGTACAACTATATTTGAATAAATTTTCATATACTTTCATTTACCACAAAATCTATTGCGTAGTGATGGAAATCAGCTTTAGTTTTATACGGGAACAGTTTACACATAATTCAATTATTATTCAGTCGCAGTCTCTATATCAAATTAGAGAGAGAGAGAGAGAGAGAGAGAGAGAAAACACTCAATGACAAACACACTTCTTACAAAACGCTTTTTGATTTCACTTACACACTTCCCACAAATACACTTCTTACTATATTGCAGACATCCGTAATTTTATTACCATTCCATAGCAGAATTTGGCATTGTTTTCTCATTTTACACTGTTGTTGCTCATCATCATCATCCGAGAAACTGTCACTCTCGTCCTGTACATGCTCAGCTTTAGTCAAACATTGTGCGAGCTGTCTCAGAAATTGTCTTTTTATATCTTTCCGTTACTTCCTTATAAACAATCCAGAAATTGAGACAGATTATTATACAGAGTAAATTTCGATACTTTTTGTAATTCTTCGGAAGTTGATTGAAGTTTAAGTACTTGAGTTTGATTCGTGCTTTCGAAAATTCAGAAGAGAATTAATATTCAGATATTATTGTGTTATGAACGATTTGATCTGAGAATTTGCGGAATATAAATTGGAAATGACGTATTATTATCTAACTATTTCAAATTTCTGGATTCTTGAATCAAAAAGATTTAAACGTGTTCTAGATTTTATTGGTTGTTATTTCAATTTTGTGTATATGCGTTATTCAGACGCTTTAGCGTACATAGACTATCGTATTATTGTTTGAAAAAATGTTAATTAAAAATTGGAAAACTTGTGTCTGGTTTGTTTGAATTGTTTGTGTAGTTTACCTATATGAACAAAATATTGGATGATTTGGTTGACATTCTACGTAGTTGCTTCGTTAATGAGAACCCCGCCAGCAAGTACATTCTGTCGGGTTTTGTCTAACTGAATCCAAATTGACAGTTTTGAAATTATCATTTTTTGTTTACATTTTTTTTGTTAAAACCCTTAGTTTGGAGTCGAAGTGATGAAGCTAGGCGGACATGGACGTTACATCTCCCAATGGGATAAATGTATTAAAGCAATTGACAATTAGTTTTGAATAATAATAATAATAATAATAATAATAATAATAATAATAATAATAATAATAATAATAATAATAATAATAATAATAATAATAATAATAAAATCATTCCATTGGTACTTTTTCGCGTTCGGTTTTCATTTGACTGCCTTTCACACATCAGCAACCATGTTGGTACACTGTAAGCAAGTATCCTTCTAACATGGACTTACTATGTTTGGTGTTCTAGTTCGTCAACACAGAAAAATATCATATATGTTATTTCAAACGAATGAAGTAAGTTTTGTTTGACATTGTGTGACTACAGCAAACTTCCAAAACTACTTCATGTTTCAGTTCTGGGATGAAAGGAGAGAGTTAAACTAATCTTGTCATTCTGAACCCATAGCAAAAAAGAGAAAGTCTCTCTACATCAATCATATTTATCTCGGTGCTCTGAGGCGTCACATATTGGCGTTCGGATTCTCAATAAACGTGTCACAGAGTGCATGGAGAAGGCTCCAAACCTATCAGTGATGAGGAACAGTGGTGATAAGCAAAAAGACAAACTGGGTTGAATTCCAGATTACATTGGATTAAATTCCAGTACTTTTGGAATTATGACTAATCAAACACTGGTAACACTTGTTTTTTCTTTACCTTGTTACCCCCCCCCTTTTGCCCAAACTGTTTCATCACTCCTGGATTTGAAGCACGCTCTTACGTCATAGATAGACGAGTTGGAAATGGTTGTCCTATACCGTTTTCTCTCTAACAAATATAATGTTGAAAGCGGAAAAGACACGGAACTATTTTTTTGGAACATTTAGCTTATATGCAGGGTGAAAAAATGAAATGAAATCTTTGAGTTTTACGTCCAACGGTTATGCCGGTTAGGCTAAAGGAGACGGTGATGACGAGTGATGAATGAAATGGTGGAATGAAGAAAGTGGGAGGAAACGGGAGAACCCCGAGAAAACACACGCACACGGTGTTTGTCCACCACAAAGTTCACTTGGCCATCGAACCCGGGACCCCAAGCACCAGAGGTGAACGCTCTACCACTGAGTCATGGGTATATGCAGGGTGTTAATGAACTATATCGACACATTGTAAGTGGTGATTCAAAATGCCAAAATAAAAATAGGAAAGAAATAAAATTTTCGTATGGACCTGTGTGTAAAAGTGCATGGTTTCAGAGCTAAGACCGTTCAAAAGTAAGGAATACATAAGTTGAAATACACGTTATTTTGAACAGAACGAATCGTGGAGTGGCAGTCTATATTGTGCTAAATTAAATCACACATACAGTTATTAAAATGCATATTTCACCAACTTGCAAAGGGTGTGTATGACATAATTCCCAGACATGCTCAAAACAGAATTCCTAAACACGGTCGAATTTAAAGGTGGGCAAAGCTTTACCAATTTTGGCAAAAAAGGTAAAGCTTTGATAGAAGCGAACAAGTAAAGTATCGGTGGAAAACCTGTAGGAATCTCCAGCACCACGATATTTCGTGTTCGAAAGCACGTATGCTACAATGTGTCTTTTCATGGTTTAGTTCACGTTTTTTGACGTATAAGCGTTAAAATATGCATCACATTTACGCCAGAACCAACGCAACGGAAACCGCCATTGCAGAAATCCCACCAGGAAACGAGACCAGGACAACAAGTACAGATAGTTCACCTGTTAGCCACTCAGCCACGAAAAGG
This sequence comes from Thermobia domestica, assembly GCF_964235325.1. Classification (NCBI taxonomy): domain Eukaryota; kingdom Metazoa; phylum Arthropoda; class Insecta; order Zygentoma; family Lepismatidae; genus Thermobia; species Thermobia domestica. The sequence goes on along the minus strand of NC_137470.1, from coordinate 132,599,197 downwards.
AAGTTTGTTCCACAGTATTGAGATGTAACGTAATCCAAAAACTTCCCGTTTTAATGCGGTGGTAAAAACTGAGATACATCCTATTGTTTGAGAGTTGAAAACATATTATACATAATATTTTTTTACCATTTTCCCTTGAAACCTATGGGCAAATGAAAGATGAAAATAGGAGTCCTATAATATCTCCACACAGAAGAAAAACGTATGTGGCGAATGTAAAAACGATTACATGCATAAATCCTGCAGCAAACGTACTACTGAAAATATATGTTTCTGCGTACTTTCCGTACAAGTGTTCCGTATGTATGTAGTATCCAGTACGAAAAAAAAAGAACTGTATATAGGCTGTCAAGCTCTTACATACAGATGGACGTATGTAACATACGTATAAGTATGGAATATCCAGAAGACTGTTAGACGTCAGACATCATGCAAAGACAGTATCTAACATCTAAGCGGGGGAAGAGACAGTACGTATGTAGCATATGGGTAATGTATGCTCCGTACAGATTTCCGTATTAAACGTACGGAATCCGTACATTTATACGATATACCACTGTCCGTGTAATGGATTTTTCTCAGTGCAGTAGTTTTTAATTGACTAGTTTGGAACTCTATGAATAGAACAATTTCAAGTTACAGTACTTTACGAGTTTTGGAATAACAAGTATGGTATGTTGCTCCAATAATATTAAAATGCAAAAGAAGTCCTTTCCAGCCGGGTATTATATGACACAAAAGCGCGGGTTTAAATCTGAGAACAGCAGAGAAACACAATGAGAAAAGGAGAGAGGACGACATAGGAGTGCAATTGGCAGTTAACACACTGTCACGAATTCTCGAGTAATGTGCCAGTGAGACCATAGACCATGCTATATTGTTTCCCCTCCATCGCTCCCTTTTATCAACGTCAAGTTAAGTGCCAGATTAGTTCTCTGCTTACTGTGACGTCTCAGAGCATTCCGCTGCAAATGACTGATGTGTAATCACCTGGTACTGGTAATATAAATGGTAACTTACCGCCATTCTCTTCATGTTGCTGTACAACAGGAACATCTTGTTCTTCCAGTCGAGGCTTCTGACAAAGTGGTTGACCGTCTTCCTCGCGAAGAACACGCATCTTTACTTCCGCCAAGAGTGTTACGTGTTCCAAAATGGATAAGATGAACTTTATAGTATCATCAAATTGTAAGACTTTTCTAGAATGTAGATACAATTTTTTAACCGCTTCCCGATTTACAATGATCAAACGGGTACAGGTTTGTAATATTACAGTCATCTCTCTATCCACCGGATGGATTCTGTTAAATACCAATTGCAGAATCTTTCTACAAGCTCCTTTTCCAGCTTCTGCTACCATTTGCAATAAAAACTCTAACGGAATGATCCTCGAGAACGTAATATGATTATATATCTGTAATTCCAGCAACAAGTTGACGAATGAAATCTTCACTCTATCGTCCTCAAAATTTGCTTTCTTGCTTATTGTTGGCAACATGTTCACCATGATTTCTGTTGAATATGGATTTAGTGCTATTAACTGAAACCCTCTGAAAATTTCTATCAGGACACTCGCTTCCGAAGACTTATCTGCGGTGATTTTTCCAAGGTTGTGAAAGAATTCTTCAATTATTTTAGGATGTATAAGGCCCCAGGACTCATAAAGGATTTGTGTTATCTCCTGTAATAAACAAATAATTTAACTATATTTACAGTAATACATAAAGATAGAAAGCTTTTATATTCTTCATTTTATTAAAAAATAATATCAAGTGCTTCACTCATTAGGAATTACTGTATTTAGTCGTAACAAACATACACAGAGTGAGCCAAAAGTCACGAAGGGCTATAACTGTGAATAACGTGTTTTTATTTATCGTCAATTTTCGTTGATATTTCAGAAAGACCAAGGACAAGAGATTGCTTACACTAACGTGTGGAATATACTCTCAAGATTTAGGATTTAAATTTTTGGACTTTCGGCATCTAAGGCCATTTAGCCCGTCACGTTTGAGGGATGACGTTCCTCAGCGAGCACACTATCCGGGGAAAGGGAAGGAAGAAAGGATTGGGGAAGGAAGGAAGCAGCCTGGGACCTAAAAGTTAGGTACTATTAAGTGATTTGCCTGGTGTGAATGAAGAAAACCCAGTAAAACCTCATTCAGAGTAATTGGTCTGAAAAAGCGTTTTACTCTTTTTCGACCGAGTGCCTCCCACTGGGGATCGACCCCGGGATCGCTCGCACCGAAGGCGAGAGTGTTAGCAACTACGCTACGCGGGGCCACGAATATAATCTCGGGCATGTATCCGCCATAGCACATGTTTTGTGACAAGGGTCAACATTTCTGATCCGAGTGCTTGCATTTCTGCACGAATATTTTCCTTGAGCTGCTGTATTGTTTGTGGTTTCTTCACATACATTTTGTCCTTCAAATAGCCCCAAGGAAAATAATCAAGCAGATAGAGGTCAGGCAAACTGGAGGGCCAAAAAATGTCAGTAGTCACAATCATGTTTCGATTGCTACACAGGGTCAGTGTCTGTGAGGCCCACAATGGCAGACACCTACCTGAGATTATATTCCACATTTAAGTGTAAAGAATCTTCAATTTTTGGTCTGTAAGTTTGTGAAATATAATTGGAAACTAATTAAAATAAAAAAGTTATTAACAGTTATACCTTTCGTGACTTTTGGTCTACACTGTATATACAATTTATATTGTACATGCTTTTCTTTTACTCGCAAGGGCTCAACCGAGAGATCAAATCTTCCAACCTCATTTCAACTCATTTCCCATCATACAATGATGCAATTTAGCACAGTGATGAAAAGCGGGCTGCAATTCGATTTTCCATCGTAACTTTCATATATTTCTATACAGGGTGTTAGAAAAATTGGTCACAATATTTTGGGAATAGATTCCTCACATAAAAATAAGAATTAAATTCATATGGACCTGTGGTCGGAAGTGCATAGTTTCGTAGTTTTATGGTGCTGAAAATGTGAAAAAATGGACTTTAAAGGTTCATAGTTCACTACTATAGGACAGATCGTGGTCGGGTCAAGACATTGCTGAGGAACTAGTATGTGAACTACCAAATATCGATCTTTCAGAACCTTTGGTACTTGCACAATCATTTTTAGAGAGGCTGTTTGGGAGTACTTGATCACTCTCCATCTACCTGTCTAAAAATTGGTGTGCAAGTATGGAGCATTGTTAAACATGGATATTTGGATAGTTCACATACAGGGTTTTCATAAAGTCTGGACGGATTTAATTTGCTTATAATTTTCATAAAAATGCCCATAATGAAATCAAATAAAGTGCAAACGGTAGTGGAAGGATTAAATTTTTAGTTGGCAACACTGTTAGATAAGCGGCAACTCTGAACACGTTGAGAGAGGGAGAGGGAGGGCAAGGGTCAGTTTCTTACCAAATTCCATCCATTGTTGTTTTCATTGTTGCTTCAATGTTGACTGTTAAAAGTAAGTTGTAAGCTGTATTGGTGTGTGTGTCTTTTAAAGGTCTCGTCAAGGTGAGACAGTTCCTTGACTAGAAATTCCCTAACCGATGGATTGGCCGCAGTGGCCCGACCGCTTGGCCGCCAAGATCACCCGACCTTACCTCCTGCGACTTCTGGCTTTGGAGTCATGTGAAAACAGAAGTTTATGCAAAGAAGCCAAGTGGTTTGGAGAACTTAAATGACACAATCAGGGCGTCTGTGGCTGGCATTTCGGATCAAACACGGCGGAACGCTGTGAGTAGATTCCAGCGCCGCCTACGCGAATGTGTGGACGTAAATGGCGCGCAGTTGGAAGTGTGGCGGTGAATGAACTGAGCTGGTGCAGATTACATGTAAAAATTTAATCCTTCCGCTACCGATTGCACTTTATTTGATTTCAATATGGGCATTTTTATGTAAATTATAAGCGAATTAAATCCGTCCATACTTTATGAAAACCCTTTATATGTTCCTCAGTAATGTCTTGACTCAACTACGATAGGTTCCATAGTAGTAGAGCTATGAACTTTTAAAGTTCACTTATTTCACATTTTTTGCACTATCCAAAACTATCCACTTTTGAGTGCAGATCCATATGAACATTTTTCTTATTTCGATGTAAGAAATTTGTTCCCAAAATAGTGCGACACATTTTGACACGCCTTGTATATTTATCTGCTCTTTTTTTTAACTAAAAATAATTTTACACAGACAGTATGAACATGGACTGTACAGACCATATATCATCTTGAATCTTTAATTTTACTCATTACCCAACGTCATACGTGGTTTGCCCAATAAATACGCGAACGGAGCTAGTAGAGTGACCTTCAGTTGAAGTTACTCCATGCGTACATACTGCTTTGCTGACAGGGAACCCATTGGTGCCGCAATAACCGCAACACCGTCGAGGCGATTGTACAGCTAGAGATAGCATTCGTTTTGTGGTGTCTTGCTTTTGTTTGTGTCGACAGTGGATAATAAAATGAACAGATGGAACAACGATTCAACATCAAATTTTTGGTAAAACTTCAGAAAAGCTCTCAAGAAATTCATGAAATGTTGACGGTTGTTTGTGGAAATAATACTCTGAAGAAAACAGCTCTTTCCAAGCGGATCAAGAGTTTCAGTGAGTATCGTGAAGACTGCAAGGATGAGGCAAGGCTAGGAGACCGTCGACCTCCTGTATTGAAGATAATATTGACCCGTAATTCAATCAAAACGCTGGATCACCCTCCCTACTCACCACTGGGTGGCACTGGGATGACGTGCAGACGATAATACGTGAAAGAACAAGGCATCTGAAAGAGCCTGACATCTGAAGATTTTCAAGGTTGTTTTCAACAATGGACATGGAGGTGGAACAAGTGTATTGCAAGAAATGGGGAACATTTCGAAGGGGATAAGATTGGTGTGTCCTAATTTTGTAGAACACAGTGTTTATGACATCAGTTAGCGTATTTATTGGACATACCACGTATAATGATGCAATTTAGGACAATGATGGATCTCAGGTGGCAATATAATGTTCTATTGTTACATTTGTATATTTCTATATATTTATGTTTTTAACTAAGAGTAACTTTAAGTTGGACCGTACAGGAATGGACTATATTCTACTATATAAAAATGAAAGTTATCTTGTTTTTGGCCAAATCACGAGTAAACGATTGAACGTAGGGATTACTTGCCAGGTTATAGGAAATCCCTAAGTTCCTTTGCGGAATCACTCGCACACATCTTGCGGAGGTTTGAAACAAACATTTTTCAATCGAGCAGGTATGACCTCGAGTGTCATGTTCTACACCGCACTCTCTAGGTTAACTTGTTTTGAATTACAGCCCTATGAAGTTCATTTTCTTACGCTTTCGGCACCTTATATCGCCGAAACTATCCCTCACTGACCAAAGTTCCAGAGGTCTTCTTTGCCGGTGTCAGTGTCGTAAATCAGCTCCCGAAGTTTGTTGAAAAATAGTTACCAATCTCATGTGTTTAGTACCCGTGAAATATGTTGTTTTCGTTTTTAATGGCATCAATTTAAACGGCATCGGAAAGATCATTGATCATCTCGGCGACCCCGAAAACCATGGATTCGACACTAATGTTGGTCATTTTGGATCATATATATATATATATATTCCCCTCCCCCATGACATCGGAAGTGTCACCGTTCATCATCTCAGCAACCCCAAAAAGTGTGGATACAGCATTAATATCGGTCATTTTCGATGACTTTTAAAATATCTCTTCCTCCCCCTCTCCCAAGTTGAGGTGTTGAATTTGAATTTAAACGGGATCGAAAGTATCACTGCTCATCTGAATGATCCCGAAAACTATGGATTAGATACTAACATTAGTCATTTTCAATTAGTATTACATATAGAGCTCTCCTCTCCCTCCTCCATGCTGCGGCACACGCCATCAGAATTTTCTCCCCTGCCCTACGTTGCATTGTCAAAGTGAATAGCCTAAAGTAATTCACGCCCCTAATCTCATGTATGTTGAAGATTTGATTGAGATCGGTCGGGTGGTTCAAGAGTGATGAAGTCACAAAGGGCGTGAAACGTATATATATATGTCCCCCTCCCCTAGGTTGGCTTGTCAAAGTGAAACAATAGAGAACACCCAAGGCCTGACCCTCATATATATGCTGAAAATTTGATCGAGATTGGTTCGGTGGTTGAAAAGTTATTAGGTTTTATTAGTTTTTATTTATACGTCTCCCTCCCGTCCCCCTATTTTAGGATCTACTGTTAAAGTGAAATCACATTTTTTTCCAGAACTGAGCCTCGAAAATTTGAAAATTTGATTTCGAAATTTTTTTTCGAATGTATTTCGAAAATTTGATTAAGATCGGTCGGATAGTTCAAGAGTTATTAAGTTACAAAAATAGTCACTTTCAGTCTTATATAAATTGATTTTTATGTATATACCTACCCTTCCTTCCCTTCCCCTACGTTGCTCCGTCAAATTTAAATAACGAAAACGATCCCAGGTCTGAACCTCATCTATGCTCAAAATTTGATTGCGATCGGTCGGGTGGTTCAGGAGATTTAGAGTCACAAACATAGTGATTTTCAATGTTTTATGTATATATATATACAGGGTTGCCCGAAAGTAGGTATACAGTCCCGTACTGATCAACTCATTGCTTTTCAAATAATTTCTCATTGTTATCCATCAAGTAGACTTAGTTTCTTTATTATTTGTTCTTAATGTCTTTTTACTTTAATAATAAGCTCGGAACAGCCGAAGGAAATGAACCTATATGCTAGAATTTTATTTTTGATCAATGCTGGAGTGTATACCTACTTTTGGGTTACCCCCTCTCCCTCTCTCTCTCTCTCTCTCTCTCTCTCTCTCTCTCTCTCTATATATATATATATATATATATATATATATATATATATATATATATATATATATATATACTCCTAAAGTGAAACAATAAGATCCCGTATGCGCTTATACAGAGTGCTGAAAATAAAATCTGACTGAAACATGGATTTACAAGGGGTGATCGGAAATTAAGATTACAAAGTCTGCAGTGAAACGTATATATATACAGTAGGCAGTCGAAAATCCGTACTAATAGGGACCACAGGTAGTTCGGATTTTCGAAAATGACCAAGAAAATGCCATTTAGGCTTACATATACTGTACGGTATGTTCTTCTATCGACACAGTGGTTATTCAGTACATACAGTAATTACAATACCATACGTAAGGCTACTGACATTTAATGTTTGTGAAGAACCTGCTCGTACACGAAATTACATTGATTTTGTAAGTCACACTTAAAACTTATAGGCCTAAGAGTAAATAAAAATAAAAATATGTATGAAAAACAATTATATATGAATGAATTTTTGTAAAAAACACTAACTTCACACAACGTCGATGGAAACACTATTGTTTGTTAATCGCTAGTGTTAAGGCAAAATGCAAAAGGCTTCTAGGAACCGCGTTCGGATTTTTGACGTTCGGATTATCGACGTCCTACTATATATATATAGGGGTCTCAAAAGTCCCCTTACAAAGGGTAGTTCTGTTATTATCAGAGTTACAACAAAATGTAAGAGGAAAAACTGTCTCCAAATATGATGTTTTCAGTCTAAAGTGAAGAACGATTTGAAGTCGGACTAGCCGTTTTGGGCTGTGCATTCTTTATGCGCACAATGTTAATTGAAAATGCAATGTTGCCGTTTACCTGGACCCACAACATAAGTGAATGAAATTACTGTCTTTTACGCTAATATGTCGATCGCCAGATTTCATTACAAAACTGTCCCCATTCACTTTATGTTGTGGATCCAGGTAAATGAGAACGTTGTATTTTCATTTTATATTGGGCACATAAAGAGTGTACAGCCCAAACGGCTCGTTCGATTAAAAAAAAAAAACTTCACTTTAGGCTAAGGATGTCATACTTGAAGACAGATTTTCTGTTACATTTTGTTGTAACTCTGTTACGTTTTGTTGCATATATTGTTATTGTAGACTGTTCCCATAATGCCCACCGACTTCGATTTTACAAAATTTGAAAAATAAATTTCACTTTTTATTTTGTGGTCAATTTGAAGGCATTTTGTTATACTACCATTAAGAAACCCATATACATCATATTACGAATCAATCATTATGGAACAATCTCATGTGTGACACGCAGCAGTGGTACCAATCTTTGAAAGTTTCATTTACAACTCTTTTCCTTTTTCTTTTTAAATAATTTTGTGAGTAATGGTGCATTCAGTATAAAGGTACAACAAGATATTCTCTCTCTCTCTCTCTCTCTCTGTGTGTGTGTGTTTTTGTTTCTAGTTTCCGGCGTAAGCATGTGGATACTACCAGATATACTTTCGTGTGTACATATGCTAGTGTGTGTGTGTGTGGCGCGGGTATATGAAGTATTAATTGGGATCGCGTAGTGCAACTTATCGATATTAGTACGTACATACAAACGGCTGTAACTTCCAACGATAACTTTGAACGAATGCGAATTTTTAAATTCTGCATTTGCAATAAATAAGTAGAGTGATTCTTCTCGAGGGAGTTCCCCTAAATGGTAGCCCCTACCATGTCCAATTGAATCACAAATTGCCGCAATCGTTTGTACATTGTTTGTACAGAAATGTGCAAGCCAAATTTTCGTTTGTACACTATTAGAGGCGCCGCCAGAACGAAAACAAATTGGGGAGTGTCTAACTGGTAGCCCCCCACCAACATGTCCTATTCAATCACAAATTATCGCAATCGTTTGTACTTCGTTTGAACAGAAATGTGCAGGCGAAATTTTCGTTTGTACACAATTAGGGGAGTCGCAATAACAGAAAAAAATGGGGGCTGTCTAAGTGGTAGCCCCCCCCCAGGTCCAATTGAATCACAAATTGTCGCAATTGTTTGTACTTCGTTTGTACAGAAATGTGCAGGCGAAATGTATGTTCGCACGCAATTAGGGGCGCCGCCAGAACGAAAACAAATTGGGGGCTGTCTAAGTGGTAGCCCCCACCAACATGTCCAATTCAATCAAAAGTTGTCGCATTCGTTTGTACTTTGTTTGTACAGAAATGTGCAGGCGAAATTTTCGTTTGTACACGATTAGGGGCGCCGCCAGAACAGAAAAAAATGGAGGGCTGTCTAAGTGGTAGCCCCCCTAGCATGTCCAATTGAATTATAAATTGTTGCAATTGTTTGTACTTCGTTTGTACAGAAATGTGCAGGCGAAATGTATGTTCGCACGCAATTAGGGGCGCCACCAGAACGAAAAAAATTGGGGGCTGTCTAAGTGGTAGCCCCCCACCAACATGTCGTATTCAATCACAAATTGTCGCAATCGTTTCTACGTCGTTTGTACAGAAATGTACAGGCAAAATTTTCGTTTGTACACAATTAGGAGCGCCGCCAGAAGTGAAAAAAATGGTGGCTGTCTAAGTGGTAGCCCCCCCCCCCCGTCACGTCCAATTCAATCACAAGTTGTCGCATTCGTTTGTGCATCGTTTGTACAGAAATGTGCAGGCGAAATGTTTGTTTGAACAATCTTAGGGGCGCCGCCAGAACGAAAAAAAGTGGGAGGCTGTCTAAATGGTAGCCCCCCACCATGTCCAATTGAATCATAAATTATCGCAATCGTTTGTACATTGTTTGTACAGAAATGTGCAGGCCAAATTTTCGTTTGTACACTATTAGGGGCGCCGCAAGAACGAAAACAAATTGGGGGCTGTCTAACTGGTAGTCCCCCACCAGCATGTCCTATTCAATCACAAATTATCGCAATCGTTTGTACTTCGTTTGTACAGAAATGTGCAGGCGACATTTTCGTTTGTATACAATTAGAGGCGCCGCCAGAACAGAAAAGATTGGGGCTGTCTAAGTGTTAGCCCCCCACCAACATGTCCTATTCAATCACAAATTGTTGCAATCGTTTGTACAGAAATGTGCAGGCGAAATTTTCGTTTGTACTCTATTAGGGGCGCCGCCAGAACGAAAACAATGTGGGGGACTGTATAAATGGTAGAAACATTAAAAAAAAAGTGTCACATTTATGGAGTATTTTTCTAACAGGACTTTGTTCACACTTTTGTGTGGTTTGGTATGTTCACACTATCGTGTGATTCACTATATTGATCTTATTCTAACGATGATGGAATTAAATGTTTATTTTTTGTTTTTTTGTTTTTTGTTTATATTTATACTTACAATCATTACTGCTGAGTTAGTTTATCACTCCTTGGCTCTTATTACTAAACTTATTCATTATTTCTTATGTGAGCTGAATCCTTATGAGAAGAATTTATTTTTTTCTTTCTATCTTGCGCAGAAACCGTTATTCTCATCTCGTACAGGAAATTGATAAGTGGAAGATATAACAAATTCACAAAGTAGACTGTTAAAGGGAAAATTATAACACAGTATTTTGTTTTATTTGATCATCTTCATTAAACTCATTTTGCAGAAACTATAGAATGCATGGTGAAGTATTTTGGTGCATTCAGCATTCTGATTTACGAGTAGAGTTGCTAACTGGCCGGTATTTGCTGTGATTTTGATTAAGGCCGGTGACCGGTACAAACTTATTAGCCCCCTTCTGACGGGTATTTTGGAATCTGCAATCCAGAATATAACATTGAACATCGAAATTTTTCAACAGTGCCTTTACAAACACAAATTTCCGTTGTATTATACATTACCGATATTTTTTTAATGTATGGCAGTTTTTTTTGTTTATTTAACATAACAAATTTGATAATACTTATATTTTATTGTAAAAGGATTTTATATATTTATTGAGAGTAGAAATGCAAATTGCTTTCTTTTAGTACGCATTTTAGGTTAACAAAAATAAATCAGTCTATTGAAATTTGGAAACAACTTCATAAATCTCGATTTTTTTCTTTATAGACATGTAGAGCATGTAAAGGTGGTATGTGTAATAATATTGAAAATATAATTTTTGCCTAAATATTGTATGTTCACTGATTGCGTTTATATTGTATAACAGCTTCTAGCTTCTATAATAATTTTTAGCACTGTTGATTAAGTATGGACTATATTAATACATTATTTTAAGTTGTATAACTAGTGCGATACTGTAGTAAAATTGGAAAGATAAAATTAATACAAAATGCAATATTTACTACTATTTGTAAGATGTCCCGTTTTTTTCTGTTTTCAAAAAGTATGGTAGCCTTAAAGTATGCTAAACCATACAAAATAAATTGTACTGTAAATTGTACCCCTCTGATAGTGCTCTCAAACGGGTCAGGTTACGGGTCGGGTCGGGTCAGTCGGGTTAGCTCGTGTCGGGTCACTCGGGTCGAGTCGTCACATTCTTCGCTTATTTTCTATACGGAATACTATAAGGAGCTTTGTTGTAGAATTCAATTCGAAGTTGGTGAATGAATGATAATTGTGACTAATTGAAGGTGAAATACTAATAAAATTTTAATTTAACCCTATATTAACTAATTGGCATTGTAATTGTCATTAATATTACTACTGACTTTTTTCCTTTCTGCGTTTCTATGTCAAGTTGAATGTCACATTAAGTGAAATTGAAAGGAAATATCTAGTTAACGTCCAACGTTATGCAGCAACGCTAAGAGAGACAGCGATGATGAGAAATAATTGAAGTGGTTGAATGCAGAAAGTGGGAGGAAATGGGAGAACACCGAGAAAACCCATGCACATGGTGTTTGTCCACCAGAAAACTTACTTGGTACGAACTGGAATCAATACCCATGGATCTTCGGGTCAAACATCTGCGTGCCCAAGAAAGCCCATAACTTTAAGAGTGCCCAAGAAAGTTCCGCCGCCTTTTCACCAACACCTTCGAACATTGGTATGTAACCTAAGACGTACCTGGAATATCAAAAATCGTCTCCATCAGCCTCGACGACCTTCTGCCAACGTTCTGGAAGGCTATGGATTCCATCGCAGTCGAACTTGGTGGGACGTGAAGTGAAGAAGGTGTCAAGTGCATATTGAACCTCTACTAGCGATTTGAATTGGCGTTCTCTAAGGTGATTGTCCAAGGAATGGAACAGGTGATAATCGGACGGTACAATGTCCGTGGAGTATGGCGGATCCAATAGTGTTTTCCATTCAAGGCGTAGAATGATGTACTGGGTCATTTTAGCCACGTGGGGCTTAGCGTTGCCTTGTAACAAGAGGACCCCTTTGCGATTCAGAACTGCTGGATCCAGACAGTACACAGTGACAGTACGCAGTTGCATTGATGATCTGACCAGCTTGTAGCAGTTCCCGATGGACGATGCCTCGAGCAGTCCACAAAATGCACAGGAGAACCTTATTCTGGTGTAGTGCTGGCTTGGGCTGTTTTCAACCGGTTCATGGGATGCTAACCAACAATGACGGCGCCGTGGAGCTTCGTACAGGACCCACTTCCCATCACATGTCAACACCCTGTCCAGAAATTGCTCCTTCCTCAGACGAGACACCAAAGAAACACAGGTGTCTGCTCGCGTTGCTTTCTGGCTCCAAGTCAAATCATGTAGGACCCATCAACCCAACTTGCAGTGCTTCCCAAGTTGATGGTGGTGGTGCCGAATGGTTTCTCCACTCACACTGAAATGTAGTACCAGTTCCTCACATATCTGTCTTCGCCTCAATTGCTGCCTGAAGATCTTTATTTTGAACATCTGTTTGTCTTCCGGCACGTGGTGCGTCTTCGAGTGTTTCGTCACCGTCCTTAAACCGTCATACCACTGCACTCTCCGCGTAGTCACGACACCCTCACCAAAGGTCTGTCATATCTTCCGGAGCAGCAATTTGAACTCGTACAGCAAACAAGCCCTTATGACGCTCTGTGAAGGCCCCATGTTCACTCAGTCCTTACGCACGTTCACGGTGTATCTGAACAGCCACAACCAAGTAGTATGTTGGATATACTTACTAGTGTTGCTCACGAGACCAGGTTTGGGACATTCTCGTCTCGAAAATGTGTCGTGAAGGTAGTCTCGTCTCGAAAAGTGCATATGTTTCTATTGAAAGAGCTCTGTCTCATCTCGTACCCCTTCATGAAAATTCTGTCTCGTCTCGTCTCGTCCAACAACTGACCTTCACCTTACATCCATTCGCATTCAACTCACGGTGTGAGGGCCAATTGAACACAGACCTCCACAAAGAGACAGAACTTTCTTGGTCATCTTCAGATTATTATTATTATTATTATTATTATTATTATTATTATTATTATTATTATTATTATTATTATTATTATTATTATTATTGCTGCGGTAGTGATTTGACTTTCTCCGCAATAAAATACTTGCTAATTTTATATAATGTTGCAAATACCTTCTAGATAAATTAATCAAGAAAAAATAAAAGGTAATTCCCTACAGAATGAAATTTCAGTGCAATTAGTTCCTTATGATTCTATCAGACAGCAACGCTGTTTTAAATAGAAAAATCGGAATGTTAACGTGATGAAATTTTTGTTTGTTACACAGCAAAAAATATTAAAAGAAGTTCTATATACATTCCTTACTAGAAAATAATGTTGTCTTCAGAACTTTTATTCTTTTAGTCTTCAGAACTTGTCTTCAGAACTCAGTCAAATTTTATTTTGATTTTCGAAGTTGATTGCCTAAATTTTAACCTTGGAAATTTGGATGTGGAGTAAAATAAAGAAGGTTAGCAGGGTAGGAAAACGAATTAGGAAATGCTGAAAAAATCCAAGAGACGAGAGCAATATTAGACGATATAAGGAAGCGAAAAAATGGACGGATCACAAGCTTCGATCTTGCTAAGGGATTGCATTCTGAGAGATGTAGTAAAGGGGGTGATATCAGGAGAGCGAGAGTGTGTAAGAAGGTAGCAATTGATAGATTGTAATAAGGAGGGTGGCACTTTATGTTGGGTTGCGAGGCAGATATTAGCGGGAAATCGCAAAAATGGAAACTTCTTACCTAGTTCACGGAAACTGGCCTGTCATTAATTCCACGAAAATTACAATATACCACGGTTTATACCTCATTGGACTTCCAATAAAACATTTTCAAAGATGTGTACACCATGTCACCATTTTTGTATGAGGAAATTTCTAGATGGATTTTGTGGGAATTTGATGGAGTGTAGATTCCTGTTTGTGTGTGTGTGTGTGTGTGTGTGTGTGATACGTTACAGGATACAAGATGTCGAGGAAGTGTGTAATAAACCGGACAATTTCTGTTATGTATGTGGGGAGCTGATATTTAAATCACAACGTCGATGTTTTACTCCACTTGTGAGGAAGTGTTATCAGTTATATTTTGGTTGCTGTGTAGGAGACCAAGATAAGAACTGGGTTCCTCACTACATTTGTTGTACTTGCTTGGAACGTCTGACTGGGTGGGCAAATGGTGGACGAAACATGAACTTCGCAGTACCGATGATCTGGAGGGAACGAAAAGATCATTCTTCAGACTGCTACTTTTGTATGATACAGATAAAAGAAATAAGCAGTAAATCTAACCACACAGTACAGTACCCTAATTTGCCATAAGCAATTAGGCCAGTTCCACACAGTGCAGAATTACCTGTACCAGTACCTCTTCCTCATCTTACGGTAAATGAGGATTACGTACTTGAGGCAACTATTGAAGTTCCAAATGAAGATGATGATCCTATTTATGTAGGAAGCACATCTACATTGGATCCCCATCTGATAACTCCGGGTGAACTAAATGACCTCGTACGGGATTTAAAACTCTCCAAGACACAGACAGAACTTCTTGATACTAAACTTAAGGCTGGAATCTGCTCCATCGTGACACTAAAGTGTGTATTTTTCGAAACCTTCATACAGAGTTTCAAAACTATTATTCTCAAGAAAATGATTTAGTGTATTGTAATAATGTCTGTGCTGTGATGGATACACTTGGACATGCACATAAGTACAGAGCGGAGATTGCTTATTGACTCTTCGAAAACTAGTTTTAAGGCTGTCCTTTTGCACAATGGCAACAAATATCCTTCAGTGCCTTTGGCTTATGCAACTAATATGAAGGAAACCTATGAAAACATCGAAATAGTGTTAGAAAACATTCAGTATGAGAAATACAAGTGGACCGTTTGCTGTGATTTACGTCATTTCTTTGTTAATGGGTTTGCAGCTTGGTTATACGAAATGTTGTTTCCTCTGCGAATGGGACAGCAGAAACAAAGCGGAACATTACATCAAGAAGGAATGGCCAACGCATGTATTAACTCCTGGACAGAAGAATGCTGTTTATTCCTCACTGGTGAGCCCTGATTAGATAATTCTACCTCCTCTTCACATAAAGTTGGGGCTCTTCAAAAACTTTGTTTGGGCAATGGACAAAAGTAATGCAGGATCTTGTTACCTCAAGGAAAAAATTCCTCGGGTTAGTGACGCTAGGGAGTTTTGCAGACCCCCAAATAAGATGTTTGATTCGTGACCAAAAAATTGAGGATCTCTTAACTCTGGTTGAGAAAGCAGCTTGGTGTCCATTTAAATGTTTAACAGAGAATTTTTTAGGAAACAAGAAAGCCCCAAATTACCGTGATATTGTGAGTGATTTTCGGCAATCATTCAATGAAATGGGTTGCAACATGTCACTTAAAGTTCACTTTCTAGACTCCCACCTGCATTTCTTTCCTGAAAACCTTGGTGCTGTTAGTGATGAGTATGGGGAACATTTTCATCAGGACAATTCCTCCATGGAGAAGAGATACCAGTGACAGTGAAGTTCAAAAATGCTAGCTGATTACTGTTGGACACTTAAAAGAGATGTTCTAGAAACCAAACACAGAAGAAAGTCGACAACTAAAACATATTAGTTGAGGTAAGTAAGTGTCCGTTTATTAAGAAGATACCACTCACTTCTATTGTATTATTTATTAAGTAGATATAAAATGCTGACACGGTGTATACATAATTGAAAATGTGTTTTATTTCAAATCCAATAAGATATAAACCGTGCTTATATTGTAATGGAAGTTATATTTGATTTTATCTGCACTAATGAATATTGTAAAATGAACAGTGCACATAGCATATTTTTATATAAATATGTTTATTTCTCTAGATAGAATAATGCTACTTAGAGGGCTTACTAAGTATAAATCAAGCTAACATACAATATAATTTGTGTGTTTATATGCCTAACGTACCCAAGCTACAAGTATGAAAATGGTTTTTAAAAAAAGAAAAAAGAAAAAGAAAAGAAATTTGAGGGGAAATTTTCCGAAAACACCTCTGTCACGGAAAAACTGAGGGTGATAGAGAAAAACTGATTGCAGATTCGAATTCTACGTAAAAAGTTCTATTAGAATCAGGTATTTTCTTCCGTGTGCCAGAGAAAAAGAATTTTTTTTCGACTAGTGTAATAGGTACCATTTTCAAACTCAGCAACCGTTATTCAAACCGGTTAACGTTGATCGCAGATATTAAAAAAACTCACATCCGTATATTATTTAATACAAACGAAAATTTTACCTGCACATTTCTGCACAAACGATGTATAAACGATCGCGACAATTTGTGGTTCAATCGAACATGGTGGGGCTAGCACTTAGACAACTCCCCTTTTTTTCGTTCTGTCCACGCACCTGATAGCGTAGAAAAAAAACTTTCACCTGCGTATTACTGCTCAAACGATGTACAAACAATTGAGATAATTTTCTTTTGAATCGGAGTAGGGAGGTGCTACCAATTAGGCAGCCTATACTTTGTTATCGTTTTGGCGCGCTCGCAATTGTGTACAAACGAAAATTTCGCCTGCAAATTTCTGTACAAAACCGTAATAAACAAGTGCGACAGTTTGTGGTTGAATTCGACATGGTGGGAGGGCTATCAATTAGAGAGCCCATAGTTTTTTATCGTTTTGGCGGGGCCACATTTATGTGCAAACGAAAATTTCAGCTGCACATTTATGTGCAAAGGCGTACAAACAAGTGCGACAGTTTGTGGTTGAATTGAACATGGTGGGAGGGCTACCATTTAGACAGCCCCCACTTTGTTTTCGTTCTGGCGGTGCCCCTCATTGTGTACAAACCAGGGCCGGCGCGAGGGGGTCGAGCCGTGCCACCGCCCGGGGCGGCAAGTCTGATGGGCGGCAAAATTTGAAAAAAGAAAAGAATACAGGGGCGGCAATATTTGAGAAAGAAAACAATAAAAGGGCGGCATGTGAAAGAACCGCCCAGGGCGGCAAAACTTCTAGCGCCGGCCCTGGTACAAACGAAAATCTCGCCTGCACATTTCTCTATAACTATATTCAAACGATTGCGACAATTTGTGGTTCAATTGCACATGGTGGGGGGCTACCATTTAGATAGACCCCACTTTGATTTCGTTCTGGCGGCGCCCCTAATTCTGTACAAACAAAAATTTCGCCTGTACATTTCTGTACAAACGTTGTAGGAACGATTGCGACAATTTGATTGAATTGGACATGGTGGGGGGGGGCTACCATTTAGACAGCCCGCACTTTGTTTTCGTTCTGGCGGCGCCCCTAATTGTGTACAAACAAAACTTTTGCCTGCACATTTCTGTACAAAAGTGTAGAAACGATTGCGATAATTTGTGATTGAATTGGACATTTTGGGGGGGCTAACATTTAGACAGTCCCCCACTTTTTTTCGTTCTGGCGACGCCCCTAATTGTTTAAACACGAAAATTTTGCTTGCAGATTTCTGTACAAACGATGTACAAACGATTGCGACAATTTCTGATTCAATTGTACATAGTGGGGGACTACCACTTAGACAGCCCCGAATTGTTTTCGTTCTGACGGCGCCCCTAATTGTGTACAAACGAAAATTTGGCTTGCACATTTCTGTTCAAGCGATGTAGAAACGATTGCGACAATTTGTGATTGAATTGGGCATGGTGGGGGCTACCATTTAGACAGCCCCCACTTTGTTTTTGTTCTGGCGGCGCCCGTAATTGTGTACAAAGGAAAATTTCGAATTCACATTTCTGTACAAACGATGTGGAAACGATTGCGACAATTTGTGATTGAATTGGACATGGTGGGGAGGCTACCATTTAGACAGCCCCCCCAGTTTTTTTCGTTCTGGCGACGCCTCTAATTGTGTACAAACGAAAATTTCGCCTGCATGTTTCTGTACAAACGAAGTACAAACGATTGCGACAGTTTGTGATTGAATTGGACATGGTGGGGAGCTTCCATTTTGACAGCCCCCCACGTTGTTTTCGTTCTGCTGGCGCCCCTAATTGTGTGCAAACGATACTTTCGCCTTCACATTTCTGTTCAAACCATGTACAAAACGATTGCGACAATTTGTGATTGAATTGGACATGGTGGGGGCTACCACGTAGACAGCCCCCACTTTGTTTTCGTTCTGGCGGCGCCCCTTATTGTGTAAAACGAAAATTTCTCTTGCACATTTCTGTACAAACGATGTACAAAACGATTGCGACAATTTGTGATTGAATTGGACTTGGTGGGTGGGGGGCTACCATTTAGACAGCCCCCACTTTGTTTTCGTTCTGACGGCGCCCCTAATTGTGTACAAACGAAAATTTCGCCTGCACATTTGTGTACAATCGATTGAGACCATTTCCGATTGAGTCTGATAAGGGGGGGGGGGCTGTCTAAATGGACGTCTCCTTTTCACTTCTACTGTAATTAAATTCTTCCTCGAGAAAATCTGTAATCAACACTGTCAGTAGCTACGTCGTCGACTAATATACCTTAACAAGTACAGCTTTATTTTCGTATATTTTTCAACAGTTAACCATATATATATATATATATATATATATATATATATATATATATATATATATATGTGTGTGTGTGTGTGTGTGTGTGTGTTATTTTATACAACCAATATAGCCAACAGATACTACATACACTAGGTTATTTATCGGCATAGCCTCCATGTCGGTTCAGGCACTTGTCGCATCTTGGGATGAGTTTGAAGATTCTCTCCTAGTAAAAATACTGTCCTTGCGTTTCAAGTGTTTAACATTCTCATCTGAAGCAAAGCAAAGGTCTCCTAAGTTCTCCTTCAAGAGGGGAAACAGGGGAAAGTCATTTGGAGCGAGATCCGGGCTGGAGGGAGTGTGGTCGATGACCTCCCAGCAAAGCTGTTCTCCTCGTCAGTGACGTTTTGTATACTGTCAGCGAACTTTCGACACCATTCTGCGACATGCTGATGAGACATTATAGTATCTCCGTAAACCTCTAGCAGCTATTGGTGAATTTCAGCCGCGGTTACATGTTTCGCCCACAGAAATCGAATAACTGAGCGGACTGCTTCGCGAGACCAGTTTTCCAAACGAGTCGCCATTTGTTTTTTACCTACAGCTAGCGCCGTAGCTGTCGGGTGGCTGAAGCTGTCCTCAGTTGCCAACTCCATGCATTAAAATTACTGCACCCTCCTCATCCCTTTATAACAGACGAAACTTTAGAAGTATCGACCTTGTAACGTTAGTTTCTGATCTTCCCTCGTATTATTAGTCCCTACTAATAAATGTGTGTTTGCCTGGATTTAATTTTTGTTTATTATACGTAGTTTCATACCCTGAATGAGCAGTATTAAGGTACTTATTTCCCTGAGTTATTTGGAAGTTATTCTCAAAACAGCCAGTATCATATTATCAAGGGCTTTAAGAATGACATAGTACCATAGCTATCCATCAAACGTATGTATACTTTTTAGGGGATCTAAAGGAGGATGAAGAAATTACCAATGTTATTTAAAAGGACGTTATTTTAGCTTTGTAATCTCATGTTTTAAGTACTTGGAATGCATGAAATTCACTATTGATGCAAAAGCTGATACATATAAGATGCGAAGCTGTAGGCCGACCAAGCTAGATGGGGGACTGGGGGTTGACCCTTAGTATATATATATATATATATATATATATATATATATATATATGTGTGTGTGTGTGTGTGTGTGTGTGTGTGTGTATGTGTGTATGTGTGTGTGATGCGAAAGAGGAAAAAATTAAAACAAACTTATAAACATCACGAAATAATATTTCTGATTACGTTAGTAATTAGCAATTCTTTGGACAGCTCACTTACCTTGATAGCAATAACTCGAATGGTCTCGGAGTAATCAAATAATAAATCCAGCAGAATTTCAAAGTGACGAGTAACCATATTACGGTATTTCTTTCCACGTCTTCGTAGTAAATTCATAGCACGAAAGGCAACGCAAAATATTTCCGTTGCACAACAACGGATACCTTCATCCGTACTCTGTAAAATACATAAAACTAGAATTAGCAAATTGATATGTGATACAAGAAATACAATACATTGTGTACCTTTCAGAATAAAAGTAAAAGCAAAACATATAGGGGAGACCAGGGCTGGTTGGCGAACATTTAATTCTTCATTTTTTTATGAGCAGATGGTGCACTGTATCGCAATGTAATTGATGTGCACGGACAGACCAATGTTTCCTCTAACAAATTCAATTTTTGTTTTTGTTTTGTTGCTTAAAGTTTTCGAGAAATACATTTTTCTTTCTTTTAAAACGGAGTATGCCAACCGACCCCTAGTAAGGGGCTGGTTGGCTGATATTGTGGGGCTAATTGGCATAATTTTTAAATATAGCAGAACACAAACAAAAATTGGATTTATTAGAAATAAACGTTATTTTTCTAAATTCTATTATATATATTGCAATGAAGTAGGCTAACGACTTTTATTCACAACATTTAAAAGAATCAGCATTATGAAATATGAAAACTTCTTTCTTTAATTCTAGCCTGGCTGTCATGATAGTGATAGCTACATGATTATCAAACCACATCAGTTTTAATATGATTTGGTGTAGGTTAATTCTTCATATTATTTCAAAAAAATAATTAAAATAACTTAACTATCAAGAAAGGTAGTTTATTTCCCGCTGTTCACAAAGTAACTAAGAGAAAATAAGATATATTTTAGCTGAATTTTCGTGCAATGCAGTTTATTTCCTACTTTCCACAAAAAAGAAAAAGCAATAGCTAGGCCTCTATTTTTTGTAACAAAAGAAAACATACAAAATATTCTTGATCCTGAGAATTAGGCCTATTCAGAAAATTCAGAGTCCGGCATACAGTCTTATCTCGATTTCTAAATTTTGACAGTAATCCGATGCGTGTATGCTATTCTATAACATTGAAGTAAACGATTGGTAGAACTGTTAACCATGTAACAATAAAGCAAACAATGTAACAGTAAAAGTAAAATGAAATCAAATTTCAAACGAGGTTGTTTGACGCACTTGCCAACCAACCCCAAATGCTATACGCCAACCAACCCTAAGCCCATGTTGTGCAACGAAGTCATAATTACTCAGCAATTGTTTGGCATTTACGTTTTATTGTTTGAATATCCATAAAAACAAAGCTCAGATCTAACTAATGCTATATTACTTACCTCTGTACTCCAAGTAGTGACGATTCTATGATGTTGTAACGGAGAACTGAAAAAAAATACTTCAGACTGGCAAAAACACTCTTTTTCTAATAAACGCCATAATCCGCAAGTTACAAATTCCATATGAAGGTGGCAGCTGCATCCATAGGTCGCTCTTTTATGACAGCAGCAACAGCTCATTATGTTGATTAATGAAGGAGTTATATGCAGTTCGTCAACTAGCCCCTGCTGCCAACCAGCCCCGGTCTCCTCTACAGGGGGTAACATAAATGCATGGCCAAAAGTGACGAGGTGATTGCGGACATCCAAATAAGTAAGAATGTTCCTATAAACATGGGTCCCGCTTCGTTTCCGAGATACAGGGTGTTCAAAGGTCTAGTCCCTCCAATGGCTCACTATGGGAAAGTTAATGGAAATGTTCTATATTATAGGAATAATAGAATCAAGTGGAATTAAGCCTGTGCAAATACATTTATACTAACATAAATACAGAAAAGCGAAATCTGTCCCATGCTTAGGAACTTTTTGATGTCATCAATCATATCGTCGTTGTTTTCGCGAACTGGTGAATATAGTTGTTCCAAGATATCGCAAACTGTCGAATATACAAAAATATGGTTTTGAGAAAATTGAGGTTAAAAAGTGGATAATTTCGTTCACTAGCGAATCTATCTAAAAATTTACATAAATGAAAAATATTAATGTATCTTAATGAGCGATATCTTAAAATAAAGTTCATGACATATTTGTCTTACAATTGACGTTATAAGGTGAGATTTATTGCTTTTAATCTATTCGACTATTCGTGATTTTTTTTTGAAAATCGCCAGTTCGTCGCACGTTTGAGTAACACGGTTTTCATAATCGACAATAGCGATTTCATATTCTCCGCAATTAGAAGGACACTAGTGACGTAAATTTCGAAAAGCTCAGCAACAATTACTTCAATTCAAATACCTACGCTGCTACTGTACAGAGTGATCACAAAGTTCCGTTACCCCCTTTCACGTGTCCATATATTCATAGATGGTTGCATTGTATTAATGTGGGACCATGGCAGAGGACAACTTTGAGGTAGTGTGAATATTCTTTACTATTCATTCCAGAGTTCTTGGATGTACACCATCGTTTTCCATGTATGATGTGAAATTATCCTCAACATTGTTGGCGTGATGCCAGTAAATCCACGTCGCACAGCATTGGAAAAATGTAAAAAAGCTATTTTGGTTCAGTCATTCTGAGTGAGGCTTTCTTCATTCACCCCAGGCAAATGCCGAAATGGTACCTCACATATAAGTCCTAGATCGCTTCGTTCCTTTCCCAGTCCTTTCTTCCTTCCCCTTCTCCAGATAGTGTGCTCGCCGAGGGATGTTATCTCTTATACGTGATGAGCTAACGTTGATATATATGCTGAAAGCCCAAAAATCTAATTCCTAACCTAGCCTAACTTAAAACATTATTAGTTGCGATTTCATTGAGACCTCCTTTTTCTAATCCTTAGTGTCAAACATAACCGTGTCCGTTCTTACTAGCAAGTTCATAGATTGTGAAATTGTAGGTTGATTGCTTTCGTTTACAATATCATTCTCCATGTTTGGTACGAGATAACTATATTACCCTTTCCAAAGCAAAGCAAGTAGAGACGCTCTTTGGATCGTTTGAGAGATGTTGATTTTCAGAAGGTTTAAGTTCTCTTACTCTAGCCTTTTGTTAAATGTGAATGTATCTGTATCTGTTAGTAGCTGAATTTCGTTCACATATCCTTTGCCAATTTGTTTCACATATGGTGCATAAGACCTTCCTTGACGCATTAAATTTCAGTTTCATAGACGCAAACACTGATCTGTACTAAAAGTACTATGTGAGATTACTAGTAAACTCCGATTTCAAATATCGTACATCTTAACAATTGTTAGTGTATTTGACAAGTATTGAATTTACTTCCTTGAGGTGAAACATTTATGTACTTAGAATACGATACATTTCGTCACTGAAATACTGATGAGACACAAAATGACAGAATAAAATCTATAAACACTTTCCTTTTGTAACAATTGTTGGTATACAAAGTGCAACATAAACATTTAATTGCAGGTAAGAAAATAAAGTTAAAAGGAGGAAAAGTTACTTTTTACTACAATTCGCTTCATTTATTTTATTAAATACAACTACGATATTTATTAGCCATAAAAGTAAAGAATGTGGCGAATGGGAAAATTCTCTCTTTATACGTTTCACGTAGAATAGAATTTACATTCGTGAAATTGTGGTTCTCATTTTATCAGTATTCGCCAATATAATACTGCCAATTTCTCGCAAAATGAGGAGACTTCGGGTATAAATTTTCGTTCACTAATAGTACACATGCATCTAACAGTTTTCGTAATATCAACTAAAAGAAAAGTTCATTTTTTCATATTCGCCGGTTCGTGATGTCTTGGAACAACTAAGTTCGCCAGTTCGTGAAAACAACGACGATATGCTAGCGTGTGGACATCTAGTGCTATTTGAAAAGATAACACTTGGTACCAGGTTGGCAATACTGACAACTCAATAACCTCAAATGTTGGTTAGTTTCATTCTCTATGTTGGTGTAAATGTATTTGCACAGGCATAATTCCACTTGATTGTATTATTCCTGTAATATTGAACATTTCAATTCACTTTCCCATAGTAAGCCATTGGAGGGACTCGACATTTGAACATCCTGTATCTCGAAAACGAAGAGCATGGGACCCATGTTCATAGGAACATTTTTACTTATTTGGATGTCCGCAAGCACCTCGTCACTTTTGGCCATCCATTTATATTACATCCTGTATTTAATCCTCACACACAATGTAAAGCGTTTCAAAGAAAGATTGGAAAGAGCAACTGTCAAATGTGTTGTAGCTTACTGTATTACGTATAATCAGTGGTGCCTGTTGAGGGAAGCCACATAAGTACATGATTTAAACCACTCATCGAGCAAAACAGTACGCCTATGTAATAATAATAACAACAACAATAATAATAATAATAATAATAATAATAATAATAATAATAATAATAATAATAATAATAATAATAATAATAATAATAACGTGTAACAGTTTTGCCAACTATTTGCTTGGCTTGGATAGTGTCTGACGAAGCCAAGTGGATAGTTGGCCAAACTGCTACACGTTACAAATACATACAATAAAGGTATTGTTTTGCTCAGTAAGTAGTTTAAATCAGATTTCTTAAGGCTGTATATAAGAATTACCATACGAGGTGTGATCAAAAACAACAGTGAATAATTTTATTGGAAACAAAGTGATAAGCTTACATGGTATTTGGTTTAAGCTGCCTCAAAGTACTGTCTCTGACTAGCCGTGTACTTATCCCCAAAGTACTTGAATCCATAGCTGGAAGGTTTTCTGGAAGGTTTTTTTTTGAAAGGGCGTTCAGCTGCTCTGTCATGGCTCTCTTAATGTCAGGAATGTTGTCAAAACGTTTTCCTTTAAGCATGGTTTTATCTTATGGGAGGAGTCAAAAGTTGCGTGGTGCTATATCTGGAGAGCACAGCAAATGTGGACTGACATGAACATTTTTTCGGCGAAAAACTCGCGAATCAAAAGCAAGATGTGACACAGGACGTTTTCGTGGTGAAGATGGAAGCCATTCTCCCATTTAGTCGGCTTTGAAAATGTTTTTCAAGGACTCATGCGAGATGTTTAGTTCTTAGGAAAGCTCTCGAGTAGTTACTCGTCTGTTTCAATAAATCATTTGTGCTACTTTTTGCACGTTTTTGCAGACTAGAAAAAAAACAATGTTGGCGCGCGAAAGACACTCTTAACACGTCCTCACTCTTCTGACTCTAGAAGCCAACTAAAATGTCACAACTCGTTGAAACTCAACACTGACTGTACAAAAGCTTTAGGCGACCAGGCATACTAATTGAAATGGATTAAACGTCAATAGTTGGAGTTGCACAACTACATTCACCTTATTTTTCGGTCGTACCTTGTATTGTTTTCACTTAAAGTAATGAAAAAAAGTGTTTATATGTTTTTCTTAATATTTCGCTTTCAAAGGGAGAAAAAATGATAGAAAGACGAAGGAAAGGGCGTTACAATTTTTATAATAAGAAGTGCATATACCGGAATTCCTTAAGACTAGACACATGAAAATTGGTCTTTAGGGTTTTAATTTCAATTAACCCTTTTCCGGGCCGTGGGAAGATATCTTCCCAAAATCATAGAGTCAAAAGTGCATTATTCAGGTTGGTGGAATAGCATTTCCCACTTGGTTATCGTGCAGTAAGGCAGGTCAAATATGACTATTTTGGAGAACAAATGCCTGCTTCTGCTGACGTGATTAGCACGCACGTTAGTGCGTGCCATCTGGCTATATAGTAAGCACTTTTTATTGATTTATGTTTCTATACAATTAGATCCATACCCATTAGCATCGGGAGGGGAGGGCAAGAGGGGACATTTGCCCTCCCCTGGAAATTGAAATACCCTTAATGTTATGCAATTTGAGACACTTTCGAGACAAAATTGCCTATTTTCAGGAGTTTTGCCCCCTGGAAAATGTTGTTGCCCTCCCCTGGAAAAAAATCCTGCCGGCGCTCAGGTCTATACTATTCGCTTTCCATGTGCGTTCTTGTTCTCTGAAAATAAATTTACCTAAAATACCGAAAATAGTAATTTTGGTGATGTATCCAGCGACGGCGCCAGGGGATTCAGGGGGCAAGTGTCCTCACAGCCCTATATATACACTAGCTTTCGGCTAGATGGAGACTTCCCTGCTATTGCTACCACTACTCATGTCCCTAATATAGGTATATCTATGATTTTAAGGGGTATCGAAATATGCCCATAATATTAAAACAATTGTAACCACCACTTTTACTTGTCGCAATTACTTGTCGCGTACCATTTATCGTGGAGTCTTGACCTATTATTCTGCCCTTCAAATACACGTTTGTTTTGCCCGAGTCTTCTACACTTCGTCCCGTCCATACCATCATACATATGTTTTTCGCGGTTACATCATTGGTTTTCCTTTTGCATTTTACCTTACATTGATACATCATACACCCCGCTTCTCATTTCAATACCTTACGCTATACCCAAGATGGTGGCTTTCAAGATGACCGCCAAGTCAGTGTTATAGCATATCAAATATCTTGATATCCTGGTGCTGCCCATCCTTTCCGTTTTCGACATAAATGGGTATCTTGCGACGTTTACCTTATATCATATTGTCGCGTGGTGCGTTATGTTGGGGAGCATATCTCCGGTGTTTCTGGATGGGGGCAGCTACAATTTGGCATTTTTCTTCTTTTCTAATATGTGTTCTCTGGGCGAAGTTTGAGTCGGATCTGATCGTGCCTTGTTCTGTACGTTGCTTGTGAGTCAAGTCTTTATACAATTAAAATTGTGAGTAGATGACACGCGAAACGTTTCTTCGTTTTTAGATGAATCTCTCTGGTTCATGTTGTCCAATGATCATCATATGTTAATCTCAATATTGCTGTGTATGTAATACTGTATTTCTAGTTAACAAAGGTTTTGTTACATAAAAGGAAATACCTGTTCTTAAAGGAACTTTTTGCGCTGAATTCGAATATGCACTCGGTTTTTCTCCATCACGTACGATTTTCCCGTAACAGAGGGATTTTCGGGAAAATCCCTCAAAAATTTCCCTTTTCGTTTATTTTACACCCCAAGATCTTGTCCCCTTGCATATACTAACATAGAAATTATACCTAAGTATACTTTGATTCATATTTAACAAACCCTTCAAGTTTCGTAATAATCGCTTTATTCTTTCTAGAGAAATAAATATGTTTGTATGTATACTGTGTGTACTGTTTATTGCACCTTATAGTAATGCTTTCAGATCTCTTAAGTTGAGGTAAAACGTTTTGCTTTATTACCACAAACACATATATAAAATATAACACAATATAATTTACAAGTGTGACAATTTACAATAAACAATAATACAAATGTACCAAAATGTCATGAAAAGACAATCAAAACTATCACAATATATGAAACTTCCATTGGGTTACAAAAACGTACACTACTTCCTTCTTTTGTAAGAAATGTTGCATTCTCTAACAAGACCCCAACAATAGTCCCCCATCATTGAAGGATCCCATCGTCCCTGGTACCTTTTCTCCATTGCCATTATATCTTGGTGGAATCTTTCTCCCTGTCCGTCGCTGAGAGCACCTAGGTTAGCAGGAAAGAAGCTGAGGTGGGAGTGCAAAAAGTGGATTTTTAAAGACATCCTACAACCCAACTCTTTGTATTTCTGTATCATGTCCTGTACGATTTCTGTGTAACTCTCAGCTTTGTTATTGCCCAGAAAGTTGCGCACAACACACTTAAATGCTGTCCAGGCAGCTAGCTCAGCACTGTTTAACTTGCTGTCAAAGCTATCATCAAGCATTAATTTCCTAATTTGGGGACCAATAAACACTCCCGCTGAAATCTTAGCATCACTCAGGTCAGGGAACTTATCTCGCAAATACTTGAAACCTTCACCAGATGTGTCCATGGCTTTGACAAAGTTTTTCATAAGTCCTAACTTGATATGAAGTGGCGGTAGTAATATCTTATAAGGATCTACCAAAGGAGCGTATTTGACGTTGCATTCTCCAGGTACGTAAATCACTCTAGGTTCCCATTCCTTCACTTCATAATGTTTGTTATCAGCTCGGCTATCCCATAAACATAAAAAACATTGGTACTTCGTGTAACCGCACTGCAGTCCTAATAAAATACCAACTACCTTGAGATCACAACATATTTGCCAACAATGGTCCTTGTAATTTATAAGATTTAGCAAAGTTGACAATGGTGTCATAGGATTCCTTAATCTTCACTGAGTGCGCAAGTGGTATAGAAGGTTTTTTATTTCCATTATGTAAAAGGACAGCTTTAAGGCTGACCTTTGACGCGTCTCGATAAATAACCTCCATTCTTCTGGAACGTAAGGAATTCCTAGCTCCGCCATCAACCCATTTATATCCGTACATACGCACACATTATCTTGCATTGAGAAATAGCTTGATAATTGAACATGCCTTTTCCTGTACACTGATATGTTCGTTTCTGCATCCAATAAGTTCCACTGCTGGAGCCTTGATCCCAAAAGTTCCGCCTCTTGTTTTGTCAGGTGCAAATCACGGACTAGGTCATTAAGTTCACATTGCCGGATGAAATATGGTTCGCGAACACAGTCAGGGATGAACGTTGGATCCTTGGATGTACATGTTGATGTTGATGGTTCATCAAGGTCATGATCGTCATCAGAGTCTTTTGGCCATATCTCTTCCCAGTTGGTAGGGGGCTCGGGAAGTGGAAGTTCTTTTGCATTCTGTTACATTTGATAACAAATATTGATAACCATTTCATGAACAAAACGAAAAAACTTGGAGAATTATATATATATGTATTAAGATATACATATACTGTACGTTTAAAAAATATACGTTGGAAGTACATTCTATTTTTATACGCGTTTCTAATTTACAGAGAGCAATACAAGTGTGTTGTTGACTATTGTAAATATTCATTTTTGTAGTAATAAAGCAAATGTCTGTGTTTGTAGTAATAAAACAAATCGTTTTTACCCCAACTCAGGAGATCTGAAAGCATTACTATCAGGTGCAATAAACAGTGCACACAGTATACATACAAATATATTTATTTCTCTAGAAAGAACAAAGCGATTTTTACGAAACTTTTAGGGTTTATTAAATATAAATCAAGGTATACTAAGGTATAATTTCTATGTTACTATATGTAAGGGGACAGGAGCTAGGGGAATAAAATATCAGAAAAAGGGAAATTTTTGAGGGAATTTCCCGAAAATCCCTATGTTACGGGAAAACTGTACGTGATGGAGAGAAACCGAGTGCATATTCGAATTCAGCGGAAAAAGTTCTTTTAAGATCAGGTGATTTTTCTCATGTAACAAACAAAAAGTTTAAATTTGTTAACTAGTGAAAGAAATAAGAACACTGATCACATATGAATCAGAAAACGCTTGAAAGTAGACGAAAATATCAAATCTAGAACATCTACTGGAAATAAGTTTGTAAATTACTGTCTCCATTAACAGACCTTCTCCAATTCTTCTTATTCCAGCATCTTTTTTTCTAGGTAAGGGAAGAACTTGCTTGTCACACTGACCAGGGAGGGGCCCAAATGGGGTACTAGACTTGCCGAACGACATGTATCAGATATGAAAGAGGGTATGAAACTATATACATGTGCAAATTTATAGCGGCCGAGGACAACATGGAGAAGCATAAGAGCCGGAAGAAATATGGCCAACTGTAGGGCTCAACCACACAGAAAGCTAAGAAATTACTGAATGGCCACATAAATGAAGGTCAAATGTTTAGTAGTAGTTGCATGATAAGATCTGCTATATGTTGGGGAATATGAACATGGGCGCTATATTGAAAACGGCCATCTCGAATTTGGATTCACAATGTAAAGAGAAATTGGATTACGTAGCATATCAAATAGCACTGAAATTTTCCCAGGAGTTCATCAGTGTTAACCATTCTGTAGTAACTGAGAGTTGAGCAACTGTAGTTGAGAAGTGTCATGCAAAAAGCACCACAGAAGTTCTGTGAGTCTCGGTAGTATGACGAAAAAGCTACAGCTTCGAGAACTCTGGTTTGCATACAGACCAAAGGAAAAGTATGTTTACATGTAGAATATTTGAGAGCAAGGGAAATATTTTCAATTGCCTGCAAAGATGCCTGACATTCCTTCGAATATTAAGGCACCTACAAGAAAATCAGCTAATATGTGCAAGGATGATTTGAAGTTCTGTCTTCCGGAAGTATTTGGCCGCTTGTGCACGAGAATAGCATCTTACTGCTGGTTGATTCGTTTTCTCGTAACGAAAATGATGAACCCATACATTTCACCGTTCCGAATAATATTGAGTTTCACAAGATACTGATAACTCCCAGGCCGGTAGGCCCGTAGACCATTATTCACGGGAGGCAGGCTTACCTAGTTTTTATTGATCACTCAAAAATTTTCATGGTAGGCTTGCAAATTAACTATAATATGGTTGGACCGCCACCCCCAAACACATTTAGGCTGACTACGGGCCTGACCCCTAAATGCATTGGACGTATTCAACCTCTCGACTTTGAATTCTTTAGCACATACAAACAGTACGTGAGGTTTTTCACGGATGATACGTTACATATTGATGGATTTCATGTATGGTATCGTGACAACTTCATCCGTTTCCAAGCATCTACGTGTTTCCAGTTTAGTGTCCCCGGTTATCAGTTTGTCTTCTTCATGGCTGAATATCTTCAAGAGCATCCAGGAAAATTCCAGACTTCAATGTCCCTTTATTTTCGTTATGAAACGTCATCGGATTGTCAGCAGCATCAGGCAATAGTCCCTGTTTTTTTCAAGTGTGGACACTGTGAAAGCTCTTGTGCTTTCATCACAATCTTATAGATACACTTCACATCAACTATCCTTCATAGACGAGTATGCACCTTTATCAATATACCTGCTTATATGATGATATATGAAGAACCACATCGTAATTGTACTTGTAATCCCCAGCCCTCATTTGTTTCAGGTATTTAAACGTGACGGCGACTATCCATCTTTAACACTGAAATAGTACCAACTCTTTGCATGTACAAATACTCTTTGTACTCCTTTCCTAAATGCACATCCCGTGCCAACATGTTGCAGATGGTTTAGAGCATGTACGATTTTCTACACGCTCATTAGAACATACTGATACTTGTCGTTGTTTGCACGTAGATGTTGCTGGTCATTTGTCTTGTATCTTGCCAATGCATCAAAGGGCAAACAGGCTATTTCGTTTTTGTACAAATATCTCCTTACGACTTTCTTGTTACTTCTAAACTCAAAATAGAATTATTACAGAATGGCTAATACCAATGAACAACTGGTAAAATTTGAGTACTATTTGATATGCCACATGACCTACTTTTTCTTTTACACTGTAAATCCAAATTGAAAATGTCCACTTTCAATATGGCGGTCATGATGTTCATGTTCCCCAACATATAGCAGATCTAATCATGCATCTACTACTAAACATTTGACCTTCATTTCTGTGGCCACTCACGCGCGGAACGAGCAATCCTTTAGCTTTCTGTGTTGTTCAGCCCAATGGTCGTCCGTATTTCTCTCAGCTCTCATGCTTCTTCATGTTGTCCTCGGCCGCTTTAAATTTGCATATGTACATAGTTTCACACCCTCTTTCATATCTGATATATGTCGTTCGGCAACTCGAATACCCCATTCGGGCTCTTCCCTGGTGAGTGTGCATTGAAATTGAAACACAAATACTTGAAATAGTTTCAGGCTGGCCGGGATTCGAACACGGGTCTACAGAACGTCCTTAACCACTCACCTAATGCGCCACTTCATCTTCCACCCCAATTAATACCAAGTTAAAATCGTTTCATGGAAAAATATAAACAAGGTACTAATGCTTGTGTGAGCGTCTTAATAACTTACTCGAGATTTCCTTGTTTAACTCAAAAACAAGTTATATAGACGTTCCTCAATGAGGAAAATACCACGAAACGTTCTTCAGGTTGAGGCTACGTTATCTGTTTCAGGGATGGTCCCGGCTTACATTACATTTCTTCTTTACCATGATTTCTGATTTCCAAAGAAGAAAAGACGACAGAAATTTTTGTCACATTCTTTGAATTGTATCAACACGTGTAGAAATAGACAATTCTATGTTTATGTTCCAAAACTACTAGTTTATTTCCTTATATTCATTTGAGGAATTTGTGGCAAATTGACCCGGTGGCACTAGCCAAGTGATCTGAGGCCTTCGGCTTCTGATCATGGAGTGCAATCCACTAGGGGTTCGAATTCCTCTGAAGAGCAAGGTCGGAATTTTTACTGTTCTCAGCATTTCTGTGTTCGTGTCCCTGTAGTGTTTGGAATACGTCGAAAGGACATGAGGCGCCAGTGGCGAACAATAGTGGGTTGGGGCGATTTGTCTAAAGAGATTGTGAAATCAGGAAACTCCCTTTGCAGCTACCTGGGTTCAAATCCCGTCGTGGTAATTATTATTTGGAAGGTATTGTTTATGTAATTGGAACTCAGTTTTGGCCCATACTACAGCAGTAAGGACGTGTTTAGCCCTCATGTATTCATCAATTCTTGTCCAAACACGTTACATCGCCAGACAGTTACGAATGAAAGTTGATACTGATGACTTTATTTTGTGTTGTTGGCATTTCACATGTGAAGGAAGTCGTATTAACTCTTAGACCCAGAGAAATTTAATATTGTTCATCTTAGTATATATCAGAAGTATCGATATTGCAGAATATAAAAATTTCCTAGATTGCCACAGTAGAAATCGAACCCGCTACCCCAACATTACGAAACTAACGCTTATGCAACTACTCTAACACATCACTGTTCTGAGAGAAGGAAAAAAGTGGATGTGGAGTGAATTCAGTAATTACACACTTTTACGATTCCAGTGTAATAATGCTGAAACTTTGTGATTTCATTCATGATAATATATTAAATATTATGCAGAAAGAATAGTTCAGAAAATTCAATTTTAAATTGACAACTCACATGTACGGGGGCGCTGCCGACTGCTCTCGCCTTGGGCCCTGATTTTTCACGGCACGGCATTGGACAGATACTCATATTGGTGTTTCATGGCACTGGATTATTTTTTTAAAAGTTAACTAATTTATCGAATCTTCCTCAGTACCTTGTTTCCTACTTTTACCCGTTTTACATTTTTTTCCAGTAGCTCTTTAAGAACAGGGACAAAAACACAGAAATATGGAGGACAGTGAAAATCACAAACACTATTTGCGTGTCCTTACCTTGCTTGAAGTAAAACATTAAAATATGGTGAACATGCAATTCTTGGTCTTCCTTCTTCTATGCATTGTCAAATCAAGAGTTGGAGTAAGTCAGTTGGTCAAATGGATCCAGTTTTCTAAGTGGGTCAGTGGGACGTGGTCAACAGCCCAGATAGCAAAAATGACTTTCAACAAACTTGCAGCAGATTTGCAATTCAAGTCTGGCAAACTTTCAGCAGACTTGTGATGCAAGTCTGCAAGTTTAATGCAAGTTTAATGTAAACTTCCTAGTTGACGCTGTTCGAACTTGCAGCACGCCTGTAATGCAAGTGTATCGTAAGTTTGCAAAGCAAGTTTCTGCAAGGTGTTTACTTGCACAGCAAGCCTACTGCAAGTTTCCACTTGCAGTGCAAGTGCACAGCAAGTTGGTAGCAAGTTTGTGTAGGTTGAAAGCAAGTCTCTGCAAGGATACCACTTGCACTGCAAGTCCCTAACAAGTCTACAGCAAGTTTGTAGTAAGTCTTCTGCAAGTATATACTTGCATGCCTTTGTATGTCTTTTATAAACCGAACATTTACTGTATACGAACAATCACACAGTATATTTTTCTCAAAAACTTTGTCAAACAATACACGCTTAAAATATAAATTATCTCTACATACTGGATACTTACGTAATTATCTTAATTATCCACTTGTTTTAATGCTTCACACACTTCGCACCTACTTCAAATGGCGGCCTGGCGCGGAGATTTCTAAGATTAGACTTTTGTGCCACCTGTTGGTAGAAACTAGAACTGACACACTTGCTACAAAGTTGCAGCAAGCCTCCAAGGCAAGTAAAATCTAGCAAGTGAAAATCAAATTACGACATTTGCGAATAACTCTTTCAAAAAGCCTGCAGGAGGTTTACAGTGCACAGAAAGTCTAGCAAGTTAAAATCAAATATTGTGAAAGACTTGCTGCAAACCAACATGCTATTAGGGAGCATGTGACCCACTGCGAATCATGACCCACTGTGACTCTCCACCCACTATGACCCACTCTGATACACCGACGCACTCTGCTCAGTCCATTGTAGACAGCATCTTCTCAGCAGCATATCTTTTCATCCTCGACCCTAGCCATAGAAACTAAAAACACGTTTCTGATTGATTGCGGCTTGCGATTGTCCAAACGTTCTTGTGTATGTATTGTGTATTATAGTAGTAATAGAAGAAAATTTGTAATTTTGTTGGAATTGAAGAAGAAAATTGCAGAAAAAGTTGAGTTTAAATTTATATCATGGCACTCAAAGTGGAACAAAACGATCCCTGGAAGACTTCTAACTTGCTCCTCCTGCTCCTACTACTACTACTCTTATCACTACTACTACTACTTATACTGTGGATTCGTATAGGAAAACTGCACATGTAACGTCATCACTTTTTCAGTATTATTTTCATCTTATTTTAATGAAAAAGGAATTTTGATAATTAAAAAAAATAAAATATAAAAATAAAATTTTCATTGGCCCGGGTTTGAACCCACACCAAAAGCAAATATAATTACTAACTCATTGCGCTAGTACGCTCGGCTACGATGACCGCCAGTACCAGGCACTTGATTTTTGCTTTCTTTATGCTACGTGGTGAGAAACGGATAAGTCCAACTAACCAGAACCGCGTATATATCTCCTATGAGTAGGGTGGAGCGTGATTTAAAAATATGTTTCTGAACACTGGTGAATTTGTCTACGTTTTAGTTTCAACGCCTCCATTTCCCTTTTTCATTTGTTTCTGTTCACTTACCTGAGATGAATATCACTAAGGGAAAAATTTTAGGCATTTTTGGATTTGATATTTGTAATTGTGATAATATCAATAGGACTTATACTAGTACTTGGCTTTAGAGACACGGAGCCTATGCGTTTTTATAGCAGTTAACTACTGGAAAAATACATTTTTGAATCACTGTAATATATAAATAATTATATGAAAATTGAATGCAACTATGTTTGCCTAATCATCACGGCCAAATGGCAGTCAAATAAAATGAAGTTTTGTATGTAGTTAAGCCTTAATCCAAATTGGGATGTTACCATATTGCTTTCATTATAATAATTTCCTAAGTGATAGAGGGGATACAAATTTTTGCGAAAAAAAAAAATAGTATCTCACAAGCCAATCAACTTACGGAGCTGAAATTCTGTACATAACTCTTTATTGAAAATGAACAGAACGTTTTCTAGCATTTTTAAACTTCTCCTTTATGGAGACGGGCGGCATTTTCTATATATGGTAAATTGATAGTGGGTTAGTTTGTAAAAATAATCGAAAACACTCGATATTACTCGTAGTTGAGAAACAAACAATACAGTGTTTTGTATCATATATCTATATATGCTTACCATGCACTTTCTATTATAACAATTGCTCAAGCTTGTTTATTATATGGAGCGCTTAGAGCACAAGGCAATCAACCCATAAAGTTATGAGAAAATATATGTGAAATTTGTAACCTTCTGTACGTTGGTTGCCTTAATTTCGGAGTTTCAAATTTCATCCGTCTTTCCACTGAAAAGTATCGACAATTCAACAAGGAAATAATTAGACCATGCTAATTTAATTGAAATTTATTGTAATCTTGTCCTTACTGTTTTATATTGTAAAGGTCAGATCCATTGTTATTGTAACAGAGAGGTGCTTGAGTGATTGACCGTTTAAATTCAAACTCCGATTAGTTAGAATTTTATAACCTGGTTTATTATAAGTGTAAACTCTTTAATCGGTAGAGAAGAGGCCGTGGATCATGTGTCAGTTGATGACGATGGTATTTGGTGGGTCAGTGGTCCATGGTGGTTGGTGGGTCGGAGTGGGTCATGGTGGGTGGTGAGTCTGAGAGGGTTACAGTGGGTGGTGGGTCGTGGACCAGAGAGGGTCACGGTGGGTGGTGGGTCAGTGGGGCGTGTGTCAAGTTTTGATTGACCAACGCCATCTCTGGTCAAATCTGTAAAACCAAACCAAACAAAGGGCGTGCGGTGACTCAGTGGTAGAGCGTTTACTTTTGGTGCTTGGGGTCCCTGGTTCGATAGCAGCTCACGTCGTGTGGACTTTGTGGTGGACAAATACGTGCTCGCGGGTTTTTCTCGGGGTTCTCCCGTTTCCTCTCACTTTCTTCATTTCACCATTTCATTCATTTCTCATAATCACCGTCTCCTTTAGCCTGACCGGCATAATCGTGAGCCGTAAAACTCGAATATTTCATTACGTTTTTTTTTCAAACCAAACAAAAAGCAATATTAATACACAAAACGCTTAACATCTTAGCTATTCATAATATAACTATTACATGATTCGAATAACTCTAGTATATCCACAAATAATCATTTGTCATATTTTACCGAAATACAGCATAGTTTTTCCGACAACCTGATACTTTAAATATTGATAATACGTAAAGTTCATTGATCTAATCACTTATTCACTTCCTCTCTTATGGTCATCAAAACCTTAGGGTACTTCCGTAGATATAGAAAGATGAAATTTAGTAACCAAGCTTGGTGTAGCGTACAAGTAAACAAATATAAAGCAACAGGATGATATTTCCCTCCCCCAAACCTCCTACAATGGAGTGTGTTGATTATTCAACAAAAAGCTTGAAATCCAATCAGAAAATTCATAAAATATAAAATATGTAGCCAAATCTCGACTTTGCTTTATTATTATTATTATTATTATTATTATTATTATTATTATTATTATTATTAATAATAATAATAATAATAATAATAATGATGATGATGATAATAATAGTAATAATAATAATATAATAAAGGAAGCACAGAATTACGATATCAAT
Source organism: Thermobia domestica (assembly GCF_964235325.1). NCBI lineage: Eukaryota > Metazoa > Arthropoda > Insecta > Zygentoma > Lepismatidae > Thermobia > Thermobia domestica. Next base: position 132,562,120 of record NC_137470.1, on the reverse strand, counting down.
TACGTATACAATACATTCCAATAAAGAAAAAGAATAAATGTCGCGATAGGATTCGAACCCGAGTTGCTGTAATAGCAATTCTCTACTTTCGCACTTTGCCATAAATTCCTCATACAAAGATAAGAAAATAAACTAGTAGTTATTGTAATTAAACATTGCACACACTATTTATACATATGTTGATATAATTCAAAGATCGTGAAATTAATTTGTACTTTCTTTTCTTCTTTGGAAACTAGAAGGTGAAGAAGAATTGTACTGTAAATTGGGACCATCGCTGAAAACAATGACGTACCCTTAACTTGAAGAACGTTTCGTGATATGTTCCTGATTGAGGAACGTCTATAGAACTTGTTTTTGGGTCAAAGAAAGAAATCTCGAGTAAGTCACTGTGACACTCACAAGAAACGACTCATTATACAAGCATTAGTATTTTGTATAGTCTTACATGCAACGAGTTTAACTAGCTAATAGTTTAGATGAAAGATGACATGAGGCGGTAGGTAAGTGGTTAGCGTATTGAGTTTCTATTCGGCGTACCCGGGTTCGAATCCCGGCCAGGCTGAAATTTTTCAAATGTTTCAATTTCAATACATACTCAGTGTTACAAGCCAGATCTTGTCTCCTGCAAAGAGAAAAAGATTTTGGAATGAGGAGAATTGGAGAAGGTCTCTCAACATTTGGAGGCAATCATTTACAAACTTATTTCCTGCAGTTGTTCTAGATTTGATATTTTCAGCTACTTTTAAGCATTTACTGATTCATGCATGGTCAGTAGTTTTATTTCTCTAAATATACAGTATATAAAGAAATAATACATTACATACAAAGCAATATTGAGATTAATATATGATGTTCTTTGGAAAACACGATCCGAACCATAGAGATTCATCTTAGAATGGAGAATTGTTTCGTTAGTTACCTACTTTATATTTTTACCTGCATAAACACCTGGATCAGTACTACCAACTGCTGTCAGTGTCGAGAAAAGTTACGTGTAAATTGGGTTGTATCTGTCTAGGTGTTCTCACAACTGGAAATGACCTGGACCCCAAGTAATGGAATTAAAACAGTCAGGGGTGCAGATACTTATGTGAGTGACTGTACAGCCGTTTCAAAGATAGCTGCACATCAGTGGACAGTGAACCACATTCAGGTAGGCCTTCAACAACCCGGAATGATAAGTGCGGACACTGGTCTTGCAGGTGTGGCGTATCACAGCCTGAGAAATTGCAAACGATATATGGGTAAGCATCGGATCAGTACAGTCAGTTTTGAACAAGAATTTGGGCATGAGGAGAGTGTCCTCGAAATTTGTACCGAAGCTGTTAACAATGAAGCAGAAGCAATGGCGTCTGGACATCATATATATAAATTCGGGATAATTTGTAAGCTATCAAGAATGTTCTGTAATAATGTGTCTGTATAGGTTATTAAGATTTTGTGCACTGTTTGCTTTCTTAATTTGTATAAATTATATTTACCTGAGATTTTCAACTATACTTTACGGTACACACTTCACTTGAATTTTCCTTTTTCCTTATTTTCTTTTTCTTTTCTTTTGTCTTTGTAATGTTCAATCTCAGATGAGTAGAAGAAGGTGTCTCGAAAACCACAATTCAATGTTATCATAGATCAACCGAATTGTAGGAAAACCCACAACATAAAAGATTTCACGTTCCTAAAGAAAGACATCAGTGATTTACGGAAACTGGGGTTTCCGAGTTCTAAACCTTGCTTAAGAACATGTTATGCAAACATGAAAGTTTACCACATTTGACATGTAATAGTAAAATCGTGGAACTATATGGACTTTGAGGATCCAACCCTCCGTTGATGAACTAAGGAACCATTAGTGGCGTAACAGCCGGCAGAAAATTTTAGAAAGATGCACTTTTTTCATTATTGGGATTACTTTTTTTCTGAAAGAAGTTGCGCGAGTTCAACAATTGACATTTTTCAAGTCAAACGCGTTCTGAACAGTGATTAACCAAATGCCTGGTGTTTTTCTGTTTATGCTAAAACATGTTTGTTATTGGACTAAGCTCAAACCATTTAATATGATTGATGGAAGAATAGGAATTAGATTTCTGGTCTCTCGGCATCTATGGCCATGCTAGTCAGCCGCGTATCAGGTATAGCGTAACATCATTCGAAAAAAAGAAGGAAGGAAGTTACTTGGGACCTATACGTTCAGTACCAACCCAGTATTTGCGTGGTGTTAATGAGAAAAACAAGGAACACTGAAAAAGTGGTACCCTTATTTGACCGAGTGTTCCCACCAGGAATCAAACCCTAAACTGCTCGTTAACATGATTGATGTAGCAACCTTTCGGAAATTAACGGGTACATTGCAACACCGTTACAGTGATACTTGTACTGTAAATAGATTTATGTAAACACTGTATATAAGTGAGAAAATTCCGGTGAATGGAATCAAAGTATCCTGCGAAACTAAAGCATTTTCTTAAAAATGAAGCCCTATATTATTTCTTTAGTTCATTCGTTTTTTTTTATTTTCTTGCAAAACGAAAGATGGGAGAGAGAAAAGAAAATAAGAAAATAAAACGATGAAAGAAAAGAACTGTCTCATCTTGTTTCTCCTCTTTCTTTCATTTTCTTTCTTTTTCTTAGAGTACGTTTGTTTTATCTTGGCACACTTCCCGCCAGAGCACTTGGTTGGCCTTTAAAGTATTTTCTGCTATCACTCACTTGAACGTTTTAATCCAATAGACGTCTTATTGGCTTTGTCGTGTAGGTGACGTTAGTTGTCAGCCAGCCCGTTAAATGAGGTCATTGCTATTTAGCGGGTGTTTGGAGTGCTTAGTAGCTACACGCGAACAAGTGTGTTTCAGTGATTTGTGAGTAGTGTCGCATTTTGTTGTGTTTCCTAGTGTATTGTAATTCTCAACTTAATCGTAGCGCTGCAACCATACGTTGCAGACAGATCCATCCTTTAGGCGGAAAGCGTGTCAAGAAGAAAACAAACGTGCTATAGAAAAAGAAAACAAAGAAAGAAATCTTAATTTCAACGGATGAAAAAATAAAGCACAATAATTTGAAAGACATTTCTGATGAACATTTAAATAAAAATAACTTACCCAGATTCGAGTGAAAATATGAGATTCGTAGAGTTCCATCATCATACTCTTGAAGTACTCATCTTGTTGAGAGAACAACGTGTACAGCATTGTTTTTAAGTTCCGTCGTAGGGTACGAAATGGTATAGTCTGTCGTGACAAATTGAGGAAGCACGTAATGGTGGGCTTAAAAAATTCTGCTTCTACATCCTAAAAATAAATATAAAAGAAAAGGAATAACGTGTAAGTGCGACAACATGTAAAAAATAAATATATATATATTTACATGATTATATACATGGAGTAGGTCATTATTTTCAATACGCCCATGTTACTTTTAAAACGCTGAATTATCTATGATACAAATGAATCAGGTAATACCAAAAGGGCTTCAGTTACACAAACTTAGTTTTGAAAAAAAATAAAAGAGAAAAAATTAAAAAAGACACTCTTGCTTGCACGTAAATTATAGACAAATCCCTGTATCCATGAAATTTTATTTTTTAGTATTATTTTGTTGCTCTTTTTTAAACACAGAACTGTGTTAGGACGTTTTCCGACCAGTTAAAGTATGAAGCAGGTATAAAAATACAACTCCAAATAAAAATAAAGATATGTTTGTTGACTACGTTAAGTTACTAAACGCAATGTATTGCATACTTTGTTAAGGTTTGTTCTTCTCAAATAAAAAATAAAAAAACACTATCAATCATTTTGGACTTCCAGTTCGATCTGCTCAACTGTAGGTCATTTCACGATCAATTCATAGAAGTGTTTGTGCTCACCAGGAACATAGGGCAGATGTTTCCTGATGTCATTGATTTTGGCACTCTCGATGGGAACTTTACTAACGGAATAAGCTGCAGATTATGATAATGTTCCTTTTTGTTTCTCATCTTCGCACATTTTGAATGAGTGTGTCACTAGACTGTCAATAGTTTGACTTACAAAGATTTTACCAAATTCTCTTTATAACAAGACAGCTGCAGTTAATTTTAGGTTAGAAAAAAGGTTAGTTGAGATACAGTTAGGTTATGAATCTGAGAACATTGCAGTATGTTAGGGTTACCATACGTCTTGGTTTTTCCGGTCATGTCCTCTTTTCGGACCCTGTAATTTGCGTCTGGGCGGGTTTTTTACATAATAAAAATTACATGAGTCGAATCTTATTGTCACTAACATAGAAATCAAATAAACTTTTCATACAGGAAGGCTTTCTGCCACTGATTCAAGCTAATTCTTAGTAGAGTAATCAAAGTATAAGTCTCTTTATAAAATGTTGAACCAATGAAACTGAAATCCTTTATGTATAGAAACACATTTAGTTTTGACCTTATTGGAACGAAAATCTACTGTTAATTTCGCCATTATGGTGACTGAAGCCCCTTTTGCACGAACTAATTCAAGCATCAGCAAGGTAAAACTTTTGAACATACTGCACAACACTATCAGATTAAATGTTTATAACTCAATTTAAAGTTGTACACTGCAATAGACTACACAGCCACACACATACACACACATATTTCTATGCAGCGGGTTCCAGGGTATGGATTCGAAGTATTTTTTACGTCGAATCCAAATTTCGAAACCCCAGGACGATTGAGCGTACCATTTTTTTTCATGCGCCAAAATCTTGAGCGATTTTCAATAGAGAGGCTACACACGTAATAAATAGGATTTTCCAAAGAAAATCTATCCAGACTTCAGGCATATGATCAATGTGAAAATATCATATTGTTAGAATTTCTAACCGATACTCCGAGATGTTATTGCCGTCATGGCAAAAACAGGTAAGATATTTAAGATGCAGAGTATCGGAAGCTGGTTAGGGTGAGCAAGCTAGCCCGCAAGCGACGTCATCATAAGACCGCACCTCCTCAGTAGTGGGCGACATGGCTACTGAAGAGCATAATGCTTCAAGGAGTTAAGGTATATCGTAATGTCCTTCTCATCAGTGCGATGGAGACAGAAATTCTTTATGTTGTGTTTACGGCAAGTATGAGTTTAGGAAAAATAGGAAAACTTTTACCGGTGATCTGAAAGCCATTTACAAGAAACGTTACAATATGCAGGTAGATCATATCAGTAAGATCTTGGAGCATCGATTAGAAATCCTACAAATATGATATTTTCACATCGATCATATACCTGTAATCTTGAAAGATTTTCTTCGGAAAAGCCTATTTATTACGTGTATAACCTTCCTATCCAAAATCGCTCAAGTTTTTTGTCCATAAAAAGGATACGGTCAATGGTCTTGTGGTTTCAACATTTGGATTCGGCGTGAAAAAAATACGTCGAATCCATACTGTGGGGTCCACTCCACAGAACTTTGTGTATCAATGCGAGTGGGTGGCTGTGTTTTACACACTTTTAATTTGCATGTTTCACGAAAAGTTACGGTAACGCATTTATTATTGAATGTTGCAACTAAGGATTCTACAGTATCACAAACATACAAATTTCGGAGGCTTATACAACGCAAGTGACGTGGACGGGGCAACACACGTTCAGAGCAAATGAATGTCGAATACTATTATCATTATGTTAAGCGTTTCGAATAAATACGAACAAAGTCACAGGGAGTCGAAAGTTTAACCTTTCCAAACGGTACCATGTGTCTCAGTTATCATATTATTGTTACAGAGGCCTAATTTGGGCGTTTATATGCGTTTTTGATATTTTAGCGTCCTTGGTTTGAATCTCTGAACAACAAATGCGGCACTATCAGTTTTCCGTTTACATGGGATTTGAAATATGTAATAATTTGACGTAGTGCTATCAAAAAGAATCAACTTTACATTAGGTAGGCGACATATCTGATGGTATCACAGATCGTGTGAGACGATTTGCTTCAGTCAATATTTACATGACGCACTTCTAAAAAAAAAAAAAAAAAGTGAGACAGACTGCTTTGAAGAAATTAAGTTCAAAAGGTAGAACCTAGATCCTTACGTCCCTCGGATGCGTGCTTACAAGGATATTTAGTTTCCTTCCATTCTGACAGAGAGGAACACGTGAGTCCTACAAGTCCGATAGACCATCAGGTTGCCACCAAGTAAATACAGGGTGCGGAAAAAGTCCGGAACGCTAAATTATCTCGCACAGAGAAAAATCCGTTCTCCGGACAGCGGTATATTGTACAAATATACGTTATCCTCTTGCTTACTACAGAAATCAGTACGGAGCACACGTTATCCATATGCTACATAGGCACTGCCCTTCGATGTTACACGATGCGGTTGCAGGATGTCTGACATGTAACAGTTTTCCGTAGTTCACATGCATTTACTTATGTTACATTCCTCAGCTGTATGTTATATACGTATATTTGTATGTGAGATGCTGACCGTCTATATTGTTTCATACGGAAAGTACGTATTGATGGAACACTTATACAGAAAGTATTATAAAACATGCGTTTTCAGTTATACGTCTGCTGTACGTTAAGTCCAAAAACTACAGGAATTATGCATGTAACCTATCTTTTTTAAGTATGTCACCTACAATTTTTTTTTCTCAGTGCGCGAAATATACAGATCAGCAAAACAAAGACATGCGTTAAATAGTTTTGAAAACGCTAACCAATGATAGCAATCGAAACCCCCTATACCTACCTTCTTTAGTTGTGCAGGGGGTAACTTTAAAATTTTAAAAAGGGATCCCCATTTCTTATTGCACATTTGAATTCTCCAGAAAGAGGGAAAGTGATTTGACCTAGAATTGAAAACAGTGCTTTCACGGATGGCGCTTGAATCGATACACACAAAAAAGGGGAGGTACCAAACCATAATGAAAATGTGAATTTTCAGTCCCGTACTCTGCAGCCATACGGTTAATGTACTGGATTGCGTAGTCAGAGTCCTGAGTTCGATTTCCGCTGAGAATACCTTTTTTATGTGTATGTTTTGTACCCAAATAATGAATTCATACACTTTAACTTCGATAAAAATAGTGTATTAATCCATAATATTAACTTGCAAGAAAATACAAATTGCTACAAAAATGTTTGTTTTTGTTGTAAATAACCCCATGAACTCTAACACTAATAACCCTATTAAAGAAACATTTCATAAAACGAGTTTGCAAAACAATTATTAAAATTTGTATTGCATGTAAGTTGAATGAAGCGCTATTTAAATTTAGAAAGTATGGACTTACTATTTGGAAAACAACAAGAGGGAAAAGGATACTTTGAGCGGGGACTGAACTCAGGACCTCTGACTCTTCAGCCCAGTACTCTAACCGCATGACTATAGAGTACGAGACCGATAATTGACATTTGGTACACTCCGCATCAAAAAAGTGCGACACTTGATGCCGTGCAGCTTGGCCACCCAATATACACCTTCTTATCCCATAATCGTGTCTGGTAAAGAGACCCATCTCTCTCCTCCTTTCTTCTCTCCATAACTAAAATGAGCTAACAACATGAACGCAATTCTAATTTTAAACTACACATGCATTAGTATCGATGAAATGAAATAACAAAACCAAGACGAAACAAGATTCATAAGTTGATTTAGGGAGAAACTGAAACACACACAATGAAAAATTTTAATCAATGCATGTACATTACACAGAGATTCAGAAATGAGCCAGAAAGAGAGAGAGACAGAAAGAGAGAGAGAGAGAGAGAGAGAAGGCGAGAAGAGAAGAAAAGGAAAAGGAAGAACAGAAAAAATGTGGAATTTTAAACTTAGTAACAAAACAACCTAACATTATAAAGTTACGTTACCAGAAATCCAACAATAATATAGAAATAACGTTTGTTTTTATATTTCTTTCAGGACTATTCGAATATATAGAGGATGCTTGTCACTTTCGAAAAGGATAGCATACTCAATTTCCAGTAGAACTCTAGATCTCACAGATACATCTACGATAATGGCACCAGTTTAACACACATGCTTTGTTTCCGCGTGGTTCAGTTGTAAATTTGGTAGTGTTCATTGGACGTACTGATGCAAACCACATTCTGATAAACCCAGTAGGTAGCGTAGGTCATATCTCCCATTCCAGACTACTAATGCAAAGTGAACAAAAAAGGAAAAAAACGAAAAGAAAAAGGAAGAAAGAAAGATAAAATTGTATGAGTGCTTTTTTACTGGTAAATTTTTATCAGAAATGTCCTATATTAAAAGTGCAAACCGTATGATTATAAAAAGTTAGAAATGTTCAATTGGAAAATTGGATGTTCCTTATACATGTAGCAAATCTTGCAAGTTTCAAATTTCTACGTAAATAAATCACATTGAATTATAGGAGGAAACAAATTTGTATCGAACTAGTATAAATAACATTTTGATTCAAATAACCAAAGAGGTTGCCATTTTCTAGTCTTTTCCGAAGATTTATCTGTTCCGAACATCCAGGATCACTTTCATCTCTTGCGGATATAACGTTGTAATTTGCACAGACAGAATGAACACGCTAAAGCTCAAACGGATAATAGTGTCAGTCGGATGATTTTGGTTAGCTTATGGACCACCACTTGGTCGAGGATTCAAAGCCGTAGTGACCCGGTAATTCGACTGAGACTCGGTAACCCCGACGATAAAAAAAAGATATTTTGCTTATTCCTTTGCGTTTAAACAGTATTTCTTTCAGAGATGACCAGGACTTGAGATGTTATCCCCAGAGCACAAAAATTCGACGCTAAAGTTAGCAGTTAATTACATTTTCCAGACCAAGTCTATCGGTCTCTTCCCCCGTTTTAACTTTGGAACATGCACACGCACATGAAGTGCGTGTGTACGTGAGAGAGAGGGGAGAGAAATGAAAGATGTAAAGACAGGATAGGGAAACATCAAGAAAGAGAGAAAGATACGAATATAAATATGAAACATACTTATCATTACAGTGTATGATGACGAACACGCACACACTGTTTATTCGAATTCTCGCCAGTGATGCTTTGTAAGTTTTCCAACAACAGATAAATCTCTGTTTGCAGCCATTATTTTATGCGAAAAGTTATGTTACCTGATGAGGAAATCGAACCTAGATTTCTCGCTTGGAAGTCTCGTACTTTACCACTACACCACCGATTACTTTACCCAAACTTTCTCGAACAAATGCTGTAATATTTCTTTCTGAGAACGAAAACACGAAAAGTGTTTACTGCAGATCAATGAAGTGTGTCGAATATCCTGATAAATCCCTTGCCTTTTCCAGCCAACATTCGTAAATCGTCTCCACCATGATAAAGGTGTTTGCTTCCACATTCTTAAGCACTGCACGTCTAATATAAGAAATTTATTCTTCACTATCACTTTGTAAAAAATGCAAGTTTGGCGTGAACAAGATTTGAACCTATGCCTGACAGCTTCACTAATCGTAACTCCATTACGTTGTCACTACACTATTATGCCACCTGAACCAGAAACTGAAATATTAGTTACTTTAGCGTTGATCTTTGGAACGATCAAGCTTCTTCCAGTAAGGTTATTTGCACCTAAGTTCACAACGAAATTAATTTATTCGATGACCTAGAGAGAAATTAGTGCCCACTAGTAAAGGAAACCACATACAATCCAGGAAGAACATATTATGAATTAATTTCGCCCTGCAAGTTCAAAATTACACGAATAATAATAATAATAATAATAATAATAATAATAATAATAATAATAATAATAATAATAATAATAATAATAATAATAATAATAATAATGATAATACTAATACTAATATTAATACTACTACTACTACTACTACTACTACTACTACTACTAATAATAATAATAATCATTATTATTATTATTATTATTATTATTATTATTATTATTATTATTATTATTATTATTATTATTATTATTATTATTATTATTATTGCTAGCATCATTTGGCCATTTTGCTGGGCTAAATTGAGAAAAAAATAATAATATGCTGCGTTATTCAGTCACTTTTTCTATTACTAAAGCGCTCTTTGATATCGGTCATTTTCGATGAGTTCTATATTTCCCACGTTGCGGAGCACGGCATCTTTAGTGTCATTGTTCATCTCAGCCACCCGGAAAACTATGAATTCTACAATGATATTGGCAATTTTGGTCATTTTTATATGTCTTCTCCTCCTCCATGTGCTGGTGGAATTTGGATTTAAACGGCATCAGATGTGTCACTGTTCATCTCAGCGACTCCAAAAATTATAGATTCGATACTAATATCGGTCATTTTTCGTTCTCTTTTAAATGTTGCTCTTCTTCACCCTTCCTTTAGTTACACCATCAAAATGATATGAGGAAAAACATCTTGGGTTTGAACTCCATCTAGGTTGAAAATTTTATCGTGATTGGTACGGTGGTTCAACACTTATTTAATTTTATTTATTTATATATATATATATTCCTTTCCCATTCCCATTCTCTAAGTTCCAGCGTCAAAGTGAAATAATAAAAAACATATGAAGCCCGAACCTCATCTATGTTAAAAATTTAATCGAGATAGGTAGCGTGGCTCAAGAGTTATAAAGTTTTATTTATTTTTATATATCTTTCGCCTCCTCTTCTGTCCCCTAAGTTTTACCGTCAAAGTGATATGATGAAATCTACTCCAGGCTTGAACTTCATCCATGTTGATAATTTGATGCAGATCTGTCCGGTAGTTCAAGACTTATTAACTAATTAACATAATCACTTTTATTTTTACTTGCATTGATTTTTGTATATCTCCCCGTCCTCCCCCTTCTCTACATTCCTCCATCAAGGTGAAATGGTTAAAACCATTCCATGCACAAACGTAATCTATGTTGCAAATTTCATCCAGATTGGTCGTTTGATTCAAAACTTATTAAGTTTTCTTTATCTTTTATATTTTTCCATTCTCCCCCTCCACTAAGTAAAAACATCAAAACGAATAGATAAAAATACTGCAAGGTACGAACATTATCAATGTTGAATATCTGATCCAGATCGGTCGGGTGGTTCAAGAGACTATAAGTCACAGTCACTTTAACTTTATAATATAGGTTATTATTATTATTATTATTATTATTATTATTATTCGCGTCCTTTTGAATTTGCACGGTGAAATTACTGCATAATATGTTTTTATTTCTGTATTTTTTTCTGGATTGAATGTGATTTTCTTTATTAGTGGGCACTAATTTCTCTCTAGGTCGTCGAATAAATGAATTTCGTTGTGCACTTAGGTGCAAATAAAATTACAGGAAGAAGCTTGATCGTTCCAATGATCAACGCTAAAGTAAGTATTATTTGGTTCTAGTTTCAGGTGGCATGGTAGTGTAGCGGTAACATAGTAGAGTTATGATTAGCACAGCCGTCCAGCACAGGTTCGAATCCTGTTCACGGCACACTTACATGTTTCACAAAGTGATAGTGAAGAATAAATTTCTCATATTAGACGTGCAATGCGTAAGAATTTGGAAGCAAACACCTTTATCATGATAGAGACGATCTACGAATGTTGGTTGGAAAAGGCAAGAGATTTACCAGGATATTCGAAACACTTCATTGATCTGCAGTAAACACTTTTCGTGTTATCGTTCTCAGAAAGAAATATTACAGCATTTGTTCGAGAGAGTTTGGGTAAAACAATCGGTGGTGTAGTGGTAAAGTCCCAGACTTCCAAGTAAAAAATCTAGGTTCGATTCCCCGTCGGGTAATATAACTCTTTCGCATAAAATAATGGCTGCAAACAGAGATTTATCTTTCGCTGGAGAACTTACAAAGCATCACTGGCGAGAATTCGAATAAACAGTGTGTGTGTTCTTCATCATACACTTGTATGATAAGTATGTTTCATATTTACATTCGTCTCTCTCTCTCTTTCTTTCTTGTCGTTTCCCTATCCTGTTTTTACATCTTTCACTTCTCATTCCTCTCTCTCACGTACGCACGCACTTCATGTGCGTGTGCATGTTCCAAAGTTGAAACCGAGTAAGATACCGATAGACCTGGTCTGAAAAATGTAATTAACTGCCAACTTCAGCGTCGAGTTTTTGTGCTCTGGGGATAACATCCCCAGACCTGGTCATCTCTGAAAGAAATACTGTTTAAATGCAAAGGAATAAGCAAAATATCTTTTTTTTTATCATCGGGGTTACCGAGTTTCAGTCGAATTACTGGGTCACTATGGCTTTGAATCCCCGACCAAGTGGCGGTCCATAAGTTAACCAACATCATCCGACTGACAGTATGATCCGTTTGAGCTTTAGCGCGTTCATTCTATCTGTGCAAATTACAACGTTATATTCGCAAGAGATGAAAGTGATCCTGGATATTCGGAACAGATAAATCTTCGGAAAAGACTAGAAAATGGCAACCTCTTTGGTTATTTGAAACAAAATTTTATTTATATTAGTTCGATACAAATCTGTTTCCATCCTATAATTCAATGTGATTCATCCACGTTGAAATTTGAAACATGCAAGGTTTGCTACATGTAAAGGAACATTCAATTTTCCATTTAAACAATTCTAACTTTTCATAATCATACGGTTTGGACTTTTAATATAGGATATTTCTGATAAAAATTTACCAGTAAAATAGCACTCATACAATTTTATCTTTCTTTCTTCCTTCCTTTTCTTTTCGTTTTCCTAGTTCACTTCGCGTTAGTAGTCTGGAATGGAAGATATGACCTACGCTACCTACTGGGTTTATCAGAATGTGGTTTGCATCGGTACGTCCATTGAACACTACCGAATTTACAACCGAACCACGCGGAAACAAAGCATGTGTTAAACTGTTGACATTATCTTAGATATATCTGTGAGATCTACAGTTCTACTGGAAATCGAGTATGCTATTCTTTTTGATAGTGTTTCAAGCATCCTCTATATATTCGAGTAGTTCTGAAAAAAATATAAAAGAAACGTTATTTCTATATTACTGTTGGATTTGTGGTAACGGAACTTTATCATCTGTTAGGTTGTTTTCTTACTAATTTTAAAATTCCACATTTGTATTTGTTCTCCCTTTTCCTTTTCTTCTTCTCTCGCCTTCTCTCTCTCTCTCTCTCTCTCTCTCTCTCTCTCTTTTTCTGGCTCATTTCTGAACCTCAGTGTAATATACATGCATTGGTTTCAATTTTTCATTGTGTGTGTTTCAGTTTCTCCCTAAATCAACTTATGAATCTTGTTTCGTCTCGGTTTTGTTATTTCATTTCATCGATACTAATGCATGTGTAGTTTAAAATTAGAATTCCGTTCATGTTGTTAGCTAATTTTAATTATGGAGAGAAGAAAGGAGGAGAGAGAGAGAGGAGGTATCTTTACCAGACAGGATTATGGGATAAGGAAGTGTATATTGGGTGGCCTAGCTGCACGGCGTTAGCTATCGCAATTTTTTGATGCGGAGGGTACAACCTTTCTTTTTTTGTCGATTCAAGCGTCATCTGTGAAGGCAGTGTTTTCAATTCTGGGTGAAATTACTCTCACTTTTTTTGTGGAGAATCCAATAATGCAATAAGAAATTGGATTTCTCATTTAATATTTTAAATTTTGCTCTTGTACCCTCGAAAGGGTGGAGATAGGGAGTTGCGTTTGGTATCATTGGATAGCTTTTCTGAAACTATTTAACACGTGCTTTTCTTCGTTTTCCTGATCTGCATATTTCGCGAGATATTGGACCGTTCCGGAGCTTTCTTCGCACCCTATGCATATATATATATATATATATATATATATATATATATATATATATATATATATAGAAGACAGAGAGGACTTGCGTCTACAGGATTCGAACCCATGTCATAGCAAACAATGCTATGTGAATTCACTACATTATCCGCTAGACCAAGAGAACATGTCTATTAGCCTCTTATGTTTATTTCTGTAACTATTCTGTTGACAGTAATCTCGGTCATTTTTTGTTATTTTTATCTTCTTTTTTGACAATAAGGGCAGTTGAATAAGTTTTGCACGTATGATTGCTCTTAGTTGCAATATAATAATGAAAATTTAGGTGAACATATTTTGATTTTTTCACTACAAGACTATGCCACTCAATCTAGCCTCCACCTACCTATACGCTTCTGCCAAACGTTCATTCCATGCCTTAAATGCATTTTGGTTAAAATCAGGTAGCTGATTTTTATACCATTGCACAGTGGGATAGAAACCCCGAAAACCTGGTCAAAACAGGAAGTCGTATTTTATTTTTATGAAATGTGGTACACATAGACCTAGTAGGTCTCTCGGTATGAAATTGATATCAAAAGGGGAAATTTCAAAATGGAATATCCATAATGGCGGACACAAATTGCAAAAATATGTCTACAATATGTGTAATATAGTTATAGATATTACACAACAAGCGGATGTTAAAACAGCAACAATCGAAATCATATTTGTCATACATTATTGTGTCCCGAAAGATTGCAAACTATTGCAGCCACTTTTTACACGATTTACATCACAAAACAGTCTGTTTTTTCTGTGTGAATGAGGATTCAAAAACTTATACAGGGTTTGTCCGGGAAGTAATAGGACTGATTTTATTCCGCCATGACTGTACTTCGGAGCGTGCGCGCACCGACTGGATCCGGTAGAGGGCGTTCCTAGCTAACGAACGAGCGGCTGGTCAGTTGTCTCCGAGCACACGGAGAGTCAGGACAGGCTTTTTAGCGCGATGTGTTTCTGTGAGTGGTGCAAGCCGAAAATACAGCGTTCGTTAGAGCAGAGGTACGCGATTAAATTCTGTGTTAAACTCGGTAAATCTGCGACAGAGACGTTTGATATGATCAAGCAGGCTTACCCAGATGATGCTTTAGCAAGAAGTGGTGTGTTTCGGTGGTACAAGGCCTTTTCGGAGGGCCGGGAAGAGGTCGCCGATGAAGACCGTGCTGGAAGACCTTCGACTTCGACAAACACCGAGAATGTGACTCGTGTGCGAGAAGTTTTGAACTCAGACCGTCGACTAAGTATTCGTTTAATTGCTCAGATGTTAAATTTACCAAAAACTGTGGTTCATGAAATTGTGACGGAGCATTTGAACATGCGCAAGGTGTGCGCGAAGATTGTCCCAAAAGTGCTCACTGACGACCAGAAATTGCGGTGAGTTGAATTGTGCCAAGAAAATTTGAACATGTGTGAAAGTGACCCCCAATTTTTGAATAACGTAATCACAGGTGACGAATCATGGATCTTTGAGTATGATCCCGAGACAAAGAGGCAATCTTCCGAGTGGCACACGCCGGCGTCTTCTCGCCCAAAAAAGGGAAGAATGAGCAAATCCAAAGTGAAAACGATGCTCATTGTCTTTTTTGACATCAAAGGCATCGTCCACCATGAATTGGTTCCTCCTGGACAAACCGTCAACGCCAAATTTTACGTGGAAGTGCTCAAGAGACTCAAACGAAGGGTCAATCGGGTCCGACCAGACATCGGAGCCGACTGGAAGCTGCACCACGACAACGTCCCGGCTCACACCGCCTTTCTTGTGAACAGCTACCTGACCAAGGCTGGCATCCCAACGCTTCCTCAGCCGCCCTACAGCCCAGATGTGCCCCCCCGGACTTCTTTTTGTTTCCTCGCCTGAAACACCCGATGAAAGGCAAGCATTTTGAGAGGACAGAAGGGATCCAAGCAGCTTGCACCGCGGCTCTCAAGGCTATTCCGGAGAATGACTTCCGTGACGCCTTCAATGCTTGGAAATCGCGCTGGCAGCGCTGCATCGACGCAGAAGGAGCATATTTTGAAAGTTTTTAAAGAATTGTAACGATTGGCTCAATATATTTTTTTTAGAATCGACTCAGTCCTATTAATTTCCGGACAAACCCTGTAAATTATGTTTTTGATTACTCACGTGTTTCCCTTGTTAATTCTTTTTAAAACATGTCTGATTTTCCGTATTCCCTGTTTCACATTCTCTTTTCACATCGTAGAATTCACATTGCTCATCACTGTGTAATACCCTCATGGAGGAATGTAAAACAAAGTGGGAAAATAGTTACATAGATACTTGCATATCTAGTTATTCAAAGTGAGACGAAATACTTGTTGCTTCCGGTAGAGATATTCGGTCGAAGATGTGTAATATACTTTTTCAGGCCAGCCACCCTGAATGAGGGTCTCTTCGGTTTTCCTCATTCACACCAGGCAAATGTCGGGGTGGTACCTAACTTATATGTCCCAGGTCGCTTCCTTCCTCCCCCATCATTTCTTCCTTCTCTCTACCCGGATAGTATGATCACCGAGCGAGATCATCCCTCAAACGTGGCGGGCTAAATGGCCATAGATGCCGAAATCCCAGAAAACTAAATCCTAAATCCTCCCTCAATACTTGTTGCATGAATGGATGGATTCAGGAGGGAAACTGCTTCGAAACATAGTGCCTTTCTTCTGGTTTGTTGAGACATGGGCTGGCGGAAGATCGAAATAAGGAGATCAGATGTCACAAAAAGACGAAGCATAACATCTTCCATTGTCTGCTCTCTGGAGCACTTCCGTGATTGATGATCTCGTTACTGCTCAATGTGCTTATTTCTAACCTCCTGGGCCTTTTCGGACATTTGTCCTATCGGAAGGAAGCAATAGGGTATTGTGGACTGGCCATGAGCAAGAATCTTATGAACTAATGCCGT
The DNA here is from genome assembly GCF_964235325.1 of Thermobia domestica. Classification (NCBI taxonomy): domain Eukaryota; kingdom Metazoa; phylum Arthropoda; class Insecta; order Zygentoma; family Lepismatidae; genus Thermobia; species Thermobia domestica. Next base: position 132,545,483 of record NC_137470.1, on the reverse strand, counting down.
CATGTAGAACCACGGATAATTTGCAATATACAGTTCCTGGATATAATTTACACACTCTTAAAATCTGTCCGCTTAGATGTCCAGCCCTGAGAATAATGCCTGTAATAACACAGAACATTTCTCGATGAGTTTCGTGTGGAGGCCTGTTATGGTAGCTATTGTTTCAGCAATCATTAAAAAAAAACTTTTAGCCGTGTTGCCTTAGTTTGCTGTTGTGCTGCCGTCCGGCCATAGTTCATCAAGAATGAGATCTAACTCGGCTTTCAATTTTTTTTTGATGTATTCCTTTCTTTTCTTTACCACTGACTGCTCTTTCCGGACTTGCCATTTCTTTATGTCTAATCTGTAGGCTACATGAAGCAGCCATTCCATGGAACCTAATCCATGCATGTAGCATAGAAAGACCAAATCTGAAAGACTTGGAATTTTCAGGCTTGCTCATGGTGGTTTTCTTGTAACTACTCATATCTTCAGGTTTTGTGAAGCATACATAATAGTTTTGTGCAGACTTTGTATGCATGATAGCGTTGCAGAATTTACCATCTACCATCCTGAGGTGGAGGCTGTATTGCGTCCCATACGTGATTTATAAGCAGAATAAATATCATGGTGCAGTTTCTTCGCTTCATTCCTAAGAATATGACACTGATGTTTAGTTAGATTCGTTTCCAAAACAATGCCAGAGCCTTATCTGAATCGTACGACGTTGCAGTGTGTCTTTCGGATTGTGTCCAAGACTTCCTAGCCTTGGTCACTCTAGTTGGACTTACCTCGATTTTTTGTAGTACTTTTGGCTTGTCAAGTTCTCTTTGCTATCTGTACTTCATCACTGCTGCGTAAGCAAGAGTGGTTCTACTCTGGGCTGATTGAATTGTCTCAGTTTTACTCCTCTTTGATCTTTCACTGCTTCTCCAAAGTCTGCCTGTTCGCGTCCGACTTGTGCCAAGGTCGATAGGTGTGGTTCACTATCACTCAGATTAATATCAGTATCCCGCCAATCCGCATACTTTTTCTTTACTGTACTGTACTCGCGATTGCATTTGTAGAGCTTCTGGAATAACTGATAACAAAAGGCGACTACTGCGTTTTGGTCTGCACTACATAACGTCCACATTTGATATTTCATTTTTCACGAAGCGCAGGAGCTACTCCTTTCTGGCTTCTCTGTTCCCTTCTACATTCTTCAGAAACTCAAATAGCTTTCTTCTAGTTATCTTATGTGGTATTGCTTTGAGAAAGAACAAACTTACTATTAATATGGTGTATTTTGGCTGGAAAATTTCACACACCATCTACAGTAAATATGCACTTACTATATGGACCAAAACTGTCGAAATTGGTTCACTGTTCCAGAAATATAAATAATTCAAATACAAAATTAGCAAAAAACATATTGTATCGGTTTTTCCCGGATTAAAGATCTACGAAACCATAAAAATGAATCTTTCTTGGTGATTTACAATCTACTTTTCCATAAGCATCCGTAGAATTGATGAATTACATATAATGGCATAACTAGATATCTATCATTGAATTATAATATACAGATGGAATAGACAACAGTTACCCACTCGTGGATAGTTTTATAACATCCGTAAAAAATATCGCAAACTTAACCTTCTCTAACACAGAAAATACACATGAATACAGAACATTTACAAAGTTTCGTTTCGTCTTTGACTTCTGACCAAAACAGTGAACGTATGTCAGTAGCACTGATAGCTGTACACGAGTGGAACCTTCCTGGATCATAGGGTGATATACACTTCCATGAACTTTCATTTTTGGGCTTTTAGCCAGGTTTTCGGAGTTCCTGGCCCACTGTGCATTCTTTCACACAAGAAAGGAGTCTCTTGTCATTGTTGAATGTTTTCTTCTTGCAGGTGTACGTTCAGACGACCAAACAGGAAGTAACCTGAAGCAGCCTGAACACGCGTTAGGTGATAGACGCTTCCATGAACTTTCATTTTTAGGCTTTTGGCCAGGTTTTCGGGGTTTATGGCCCACTGTGCGTCTACATCACACAAGAAATGAGTCCCTTGTCATTGCTGAATGTTTCCTTCTTAGAGGTGGACTTTCAGACGACCAAATAAGAAGAAACCTGAAGAAGCCAACTCTGGACTATCAGGAAGCTAAGAGATGACCTCCCATCCTTTTTCTTGATCTTCTGCGGTGTTGTTATGGCTGTGTGAGGCTTGGCATTGTCATGTTGGAGTTTGGGACCTTACCTGTCAGTTCTGGTCTCTTGGTCTGGACAACATATCGTGCCTTATCGAGTGGCAAACAATAACGCTTCATATTAACTATGGAGTTCCAAGAAGTCTATTAAATTGACACCGCACTGGTCCCAGAAAAAGGAGGTCATAATTTTCTGGCTTGATCTGGAAAGCCCCAGTTCCATAAACCGATAAATCTAAGTTGGATACTGGTCAAAGTTTTGATCCTTATAACCCGGATGCAACTTTCTATGAATCTATGTGGGTGATTCATCAACGGTTTCGAACAGGAATTCCATTACCGAAAGTTGTCGGGCCCTACTTCAGTGTACATTATGGTTTATCTGCGAACAATAGGAAACAACAATTATTGCCATTTTCAAGCCAAGGAATGTAACTGTGCTCACCTAAAATTTCATCATAATATTATCACTATTAAAAGTATCACACCCATTTATGGAAAAACTTATTAAACGACCTTTGTATTTTATGGTTGTTTTCTACACGTAACTTAAAGAAAATTCCCAGATGGCCTATTTCAATTAGACAATGTTCATGTTGCTCTGTAACTTAACGGAAGAGAAATAGATCTCCCTTGTAAGGAGATCAGAGTAACGTAAGGACGTAGCTTCAACTTTTTGGATTTAGACTCCGAAAAGCAGTCAAGGTTTCTGTGACCAAAAGTACACATAACTTAGGAACTAAAAGCACGCACACCCATATATTTAACACGCTTATATAATGGATCTAAGCTTACCACAATGATAAGTTTGATATTCATGGGATGAGTTCGATATATTGTTTTACGTTTTCGAAAATATGGCTCAAAATTTTATCGACCATAACAGGGAGACCGAACTACTCAACATAATATTTCATGATCTTTTATAGGAGGTCAAAATCTATCACCATACCAGTTCTGACCTCAATCGAAAGAGTATGAATTAACTCGTACGGTATAAAGTATATTTCATTTTTCAGGTTAATGTCAAATTAAAAACGAAAAACACAAATTGATGGGCTGAAAAGCAAAAATGGTGCAGTTACTTGAAATTCTTAACTGTAACAGTTTTTCGTCAAATTGAACCAATATAGTTTTGCAGTTGCAATTAAACCAGTTTCTGCTTTAATTGAAATAATGCAACTTTTTTATCGCAATTAAACCATTTTCTCGTTAAAATGAAGCAATAGAAAGTTTACGTTACAATTACGTTGTAATAATTGGAAAATTGACAGCACGTTAGCGACATCTATTAACGTCAGAAAGGAAAGCGATAGCACACAGCAAGCGATACCTTTTGCTGAGAGAGTTGTCGTTTAAAAATAGGATCTTAAATGTATTACATCTGTAAAAGAAATAAAGAAAAACTCTTACTTCCTTTGTTTCTTCATCGCTATAGATCCATGCCTTGTACAGCACGATTGCAATACCTTCTGCTACATATCTTTTGCAGGTTTGCATTACAAAGCTTAAGTTTCTGTTAATTTCCTGAAAAATAAATAAATACATAAATAAAGTAAGTCAATAAGAGTGTTCGACATGTGTAGGGAGAATAGCTGATACTTGTTCAGTTTTGGAATAAATTTTTCTTTAAAATGGATTCCGAATGTGTCACCCATCTAGTTTTCTTATTTTTAATTGTGAGTGGTTTATCTAACGTTACGTATCAGAATTTACTTTTATATTCGATCTACAGGAAAAGAAAAGAGGTGGGAAGAAAAAGGGGTGAAAGTTGCAGTTATTATATTAAGATGTTCATATCCATTAAGGTTAGATATTTTGAGAAGAAAAAGAAATGAAGGTTGCAATTATAATATTAAATTTCAGTATCTCCGAATCCGTTAAGGTTGCATATATTGGAAAGAAAAAGGAATGGAGGTTGCAATTATAATATTAAGGTTTCAATATCTCTGATTCCGTTAAGGTTGCATATATTGGAAAGAAGAAAGAATGAAGATTGTAATTATAATACTAAGGTTTCAATACTTCTGAATCAGTTAAGGTTGAATATATTGGAAAGAAAGAGGAATGAAGGTTGCAAAGGTGTCCATACCTTTGAATCCATTAAAATTTAGTATTCAGACTTTTCGTTTAAAATGATTAAACAAGAATTGATACATTATCTAGGATTGAAGAAAGGGAAAGGGGTGTTTTATTAAGATTCTCATATGAGGTGTCCAAATTTTGTTCGAGGTTTTGAATTAAGGTTAATGGTGTGTGAAAGCCTAAGAAGGAGGAACGTCCTGCAATAACACGCGGACCATTCGCTATTTACAAATAAATTTGAAACCAACGTCATTCTATAATCTCGATCCGAAAGATTAAAACTTCGTATGTCAAGCGAAGATAATATGATAATGCATTTAACAATATGAACTAAAAATATTAGCTCATCCAGAAAAAAAGTGGTGAAATTTAATGAGCTACTTTGCAGGAATAATGGTACTTGGGTGATTAGGCGACACATCGTTTGATTTGGCAACCCAAGTACTTTGTTGAGCACAAAAACAAATTAAGTGCACGAGAATTTTCACTGTAACAAAAGTAACGTGATCGTTTGCATGTTAGTATATTTCTATGCAAGCACCATTTGATTTTTTTCTCGTGTTGTTTTATTAAATAGGTTGTGTTAAAAATCGATAATGTGAGCCACTCTACCACTGATCCACGATGGCGGATATAGCCATTACAGAAATACACTTTTCTGCAAAACTTAAGGCCGAGAGAAGTAAAGTGAAATTAACTATTGCGTAGTCGAAGAAATAAATAAAAGCCGGTAGCATATTGCAAGAAGTCTCGCACATGTACACAAGAAGCAAGACTTGGATAGTGTGACCTCAGCATGACCATAGTGGCAGATGGTCTGCTTCTCCAACTCGAAGTAGTTGAACGAAAGGGACTGAGACAGTGTGTGTCAGTCAGAGAGCTCTTAAGGTGCATTGTGGTAGTATTACTCGTAGTAACATAGCCCAGAGACAACATTTGATGACTTCACATGAGAAGAATTGGGAAACTGGAAGAACGGTGAAATGGTATGAGTGTAACCCAGAAGTTTGATATCACCCGTATCATGGTTTCACATGCATGAGGAGCATTCGTATCATAGGCAATGCTGTGCGAAAGAGAGGTGGTAGTCGACCACGGTCAACTACAGCAAAGGATAACTGCTACATGCTGAAACAAGCAAGAAAGGACCAACATCAAACAACATGTGTAACTGCAAGCACATCTAAGAGGACTTCAAATCTCCCAATCTTACACTCCGTAGTGGCACGTCGAATGCATGGAGGTGGTATCTTTGCTGATTGTCATTAAGATGCATTTCGTTTACACCTGCACATCGGCGGTGTCAGTAGAAAGCTTGTAATGTCTGCTACAAATGGTGGCACTATTTTTCAACATGGTCCTCATTACGGACAACATTTGCGCCAACGAGAAACAAGGTTTTACTTACCGTCAGCGAAGAATTGTGATGGCTGTTGGCTACACTACTGCCGAACTGCTTCTTTCCCAACTGTAGCGTTGGCTCTTAAGGTGATCCTTAAGTTTGGGGAGAAGCCAAAAGTCGCAGGGTGAAAGTTATGTACTATAGACAGGATAAGGCAGAATTTCCGTGAACTTCAGGCGTTGCAGTGCTTCCTGGGTCTTTACGAGTGCGTTGCAACTTGGCTCGTAGTCCCTTTAGGATGTCAACGTAGAAATCTGAGTTTAATGCCTGACCATTCTGCAGAAATTCAGTGTGCACGACACCATCCCAATCAAAGAAGAGAATCAAAAATGCTTTGCCAGCAGATGAGACAACTTTGAATTTTTTGGCGGAGGAGAAGACGTGTGGCGGTACTCCATGAACTGACGTGCTCACGTCAACAAAAACATCCCCATAAGCTGCAATCATACCGCGATGAATATTCCTGGGTGCACAACCTTAAACAGTCAGAAATTCAATGACAGCTCGCTTGTTTCAACCGGACGTCTCCACTGGATGCCATGGATTGCCCCATTACTCTGGAACAAAAAGCAATAGGAAGGTGAAACAAGTGACATTCTGTAGCTTGAACATCAGTGCATTAGTAATAAACAGTTCAAAATGTTTGCAGTACTATTGGCCAAATAGTGGGCTTGGAGGCATTACTTTCTAAATATTCCTCGTATATTCATGGAAGTTGGTGATATTGGTCACATCTGTCTTTTCGAATTATCTTGAAATTCTAGATGGTGAATCTAGATCATCACCTTATTAGGAGCATATGTATTTCTGCTTATGTTCCTATAATTCTGGAAGAGGTCGCCGAATGCAGATGAACAAAGAGAGCAACAGTGCAGCGCATAGATGTGCGAATAAGACTTGTATCTCCATTGAGTTATTTCGTTGTGAAAAAAATATGGTTTCAAATCAGGAAAGCGTTTCAAGACTTTCTCTCCTGCTGTCATAAGTGAAAGTCAGCTAATATTCTTGTACCCGGGAATGCATTTGTACTCAAATCTTGCAAAATCGAAAAATTCATTCTATTCTTCAACACGAATAGTGTATATATAATAGTATTTTTTACCACAGATTACTATTACAAGACTAACTAACGAACTAACTCTATGGCTTATGGAACCCGGAGGTTCAATAACGCGTTCACAAAGCTCTCCACTGATTTTATCCTTAGCCAACTGGATCCAGTTTCTACTTTGTATTCCTATCTCCGCGAGATCTATCTTAATATTGTCCTCCCATCTGCGCCTAGATCTTCCTAATTGTCGTTTTTTGATTGACCTTCCAGTCAAGACTTTGAAAGCGTTTTTGTTTTCTTCCATCCTAGGTGCATGACCTTCTCACCTAAGCCTCTTAGACTTGAATACCCTAACAATGTTGGTAAACTGTATAAATTGTGTAGTTCCTCGTTATGAAGTTTCCGCCATTCCCCATTCCCCATTCCCGTTCCTCTTGGGTCCGAATATTCGTCTCAGGATCTTGTTCTCAAATACTTTCAGTCTATGTTCTTCCCTCACAGTAAGTGACCATGTTTCGCAACCATACAGAACAACAGGCATGATTATCGTTTTATATATTTTAAACTTCAAATTCCTCGACAGAATTCGCGACGACAAGAGATTTTGAACTGAATAATAACACGAATTCCCTGCTTTTAGTCGACATTTAATTTTTTCGTGAATATGATTTTCATCTGTTAATATTGATCCTAGATATTTAAAAGTATCCATTTTATCGAAAGTATTATTTAATATTTTAACGCATCCATAATTTGCTGTATTACGGTCCCGACGCGTATTCCGCCCATGTCCCTGCAAGCGTTTAATAAGATCTCTGCATTTCTTTCTGTTGTTCTCCTGTCATCCCCTATTAAATTTACATAATCGGCATATGACATAACCTGGTGAATACCGTTCAACACTATGCCGTGGTTGCTATCTTTGATTTTCCTTATAGTGTATTCCAGAACAAATTCGAATAATAATGGCGACAACGAATCTTCTTGTTCCAGATTTTCGACGTGAAAGCTCGTAGGCAAAAATTTTCCTACCCGGAGTTTACTTTGGAATTCGTTTAAACATGTGATACTTAAAAATCCATAAATTATGTATGAAACTGACTATAAATCTAATAAGTTGATTTCGACACCCGATGGATCTAAGTATTTCTAGGAGTGGGAACACGTTTGATTTGAGGCGTCTGTAGTTGTTGTTTCAAATGCGTTGTTATTATTTTTTTCTTTAGGTTAATTGGTGACAAACTGAATTATTGTGCTCCAGTGTCGTAACTTGGAACTCCTCCTGGAAGAGAAAGCATTAATATTTGAGTCCCCTACAGAAATATAAAATACAGCACCCTTGGAAAAATATGAAACATTTAAATTGGATCTCTCTAGGACTCAAAGCCTTAATACACATTATTATTACTTATACGGGTCACAGTTGCTATATTACTGAAAAATGACCCAGGTTATATTTTGCTTCATCTCGGGGTAATATGTATTGTCCAGAAGATGATGTAGTAGCCTAATCTTAAACTATTATCAGTTATTTTGGAAATGGTAAGTTAGGCCCATTCCATGCTTCACGGCTTATATTTAGAGAACACTATTTGGTAAAATTTAAAGTCTTAAGAAATATATATTATTCTAGGGTCCTTTACAGGGTTAAAAAATCAAGACTGTTTTCAAAAATCTTATTTTGTTGGTTTTAAAAATGAACTATTTTTAAAAATTAAACCATTCGTACTGCATTAAAAAAACGGAATAAAAATGGATGATGTTTCTTTCTTAATTGGTATATTGTGAGGGTCAGGTTTCTTTATTAAGTGGTGCTAGAATAAGAGCAAAACCAAGGGTTTTCCCATATTTACGTTTCGTTATCACAAGGTGTTTCTCACACGTGACAGTTACTCAGTAGCAGTGCAATGATATTCTTCCAAAACCCAAGAACAGGCTCATTTGCAATGATCTTACGATTTGCCAAGGTTACCAAGAAAGTTATGTCGCTTATTGTGGAGGTCTGTGTTCCATTGGTCTCACGCAGTGAGTTGAATGCGAATGGAGATAAGGTGAAGTCCAATTGTTGGTATGGGCATCTCCAACATACTAACTGGTTGTGGCAGTTCAGTTACACCGTGAACTTGCACAAGGACAGAGTGAACATGGCACCTTCACAGAACGTCATAAGGGCATTATGCTCCACGAGTTCAAACAGGGGTCAAACGCTGCTACAGCGGGGACAAAGATAAGTCAGGCCTTTGGTAAGGGTGTCATGACTACGTGGACAGTGCAGAGATGGTTCAGCAAGTTTAAGGACTGTGACGAAACACTCGAAGACGCAGCACGCGCCGGAAAACCAACACATGTACAAAATGAATATCTTCAGGAAGCAATTGAGGCGAACAGTAGCGAGACATGAGGAACTGGGACTACAATTCAGTGTGAGTGAGGAACCATTCAGTAGCACCTCCATCAACTTGAGAAGCACTATAAGTTATGGCCATGGGTCCCACATGATTTTACTCCAGGCCAGAAGGCAACGCGAGCAGACATCTGTGTTTCTTTGTTGTCTCGTCTGAAGAAGGAGCCATTTCTGGACAGGGTGTTGACATGTAATGAGAAGTGGGTCTTTATGAAGCTACACGGGCCATCATCATTGGTTAGCATCCCATGAACTGGTTTCAAAACAGCCGAAACCAGCACTGCACCAGAAGGTCCTCCTATGTGTTTGGTGGACTGCTCGCGTCATCGTGCATCGGGAACTGCTACCAGCTGGTCAGAGCATCAATACAAATGTGTATTGTCAGCAGTTGAGCCTGTTCAAAAAAAAAAAAAAAAAAACTCAGCACTTCTGAATCGCAAACGGGTCGTCCTGTTACAGGACAACTCTAAGCTCCACGTGGCTAGGATAACCCGGAACACCATTCTACGCCTTGGATGGTGCATCTCCCATACTCCCCGGACATTGTACTGTCTGATTATCACCTGTTCTATTCCTTGGACAATTACCTTAGAGAACGCCAGTTCAAATCTCTAGTAGAGGTGCAAAATGCACTGGATACCTTCTTCGTTTCAAGGCCAACCAAGTTCTACCGCGATGGAATCCATGATTTTCCAGAACGGTATCAGGAGGTCATAGATGCTGATGGGGACTATTTTTGATCCTCCAGGTTCGTCTTAGGTGACATATCTATGTTCTAAGGTGGTGGCTGAAAAAGCTTCACAATTTTCTTGGTTACCTTTTACATTCACAATGATTGGACAAAAGACAGACCATGTTTGGTAATCGTAATTTTGTTTATAAGCATCTTAAACCGTCAGTGGCGTAAGCGTAAATTGGTCAAGAGAAGCGGGGTTTAAGCTCCCAACTTCATGTAATTTCAGCTGTTTCTATTCATAAATCTACACGTTAAATGCTTATTTTTACAGGTAGGTTGATACCTCCCACGCATGCGCCACTGTAATTATTAAACAACCAAGTAAAGCATCCGGTGTAGAGTATGTTCCCATTTAGCAAACATCAAAAAATTACATTGCTCTACACAGTGAGTATATAGCCTTTAAAAGTATTTTGTTTAAGAATTGAATACAATTTGTTGTAATCCTGTCAGTATGATTTTGTCAATATGAATACCTGTATATTTTACTTTAAAATTGTAAAATAATTTGGGATAAACTTGCATCTCGGCATGAATTGTACTGTACATGACCATATATATTTGATTTCAAGTTATCTGCACTCAGTATAACAAAGATAACAGCACAGTATGTAGAATAGTTTAGTAGAAAAATGCTTCTGATCAAAAATGACTTCTTTGTTGTACACACAGGATGTAAATTAAGTGATGTAACAAACTTCAGAAGGTGAATCCTGACAACAAGATAAACAAACAGGGTCCTATGAATATGATAAACAACAAAAGTTGTATGCATATTGGTGGGCACATTAAGAGAGTCAGCGTATATATGAATGTGACATGAAAATCTAGGCTAGAGACAAGTGTTATGTTCAAAAAGTAATTTCAAATTATTTAGTCGCTATATCTTGTTGTCAAAACAGACAACGTCGATTTGAATGCAAAAAAACAATATAGAAATTTTCCCCTCCTCCCTCAGAGGCGGAATTTCCGAAAGAATTGTAACATATGCCAAATTATGTTTAATATTTACTTGTAGTTTATTCAGCGTAGTTAATATTTACTTGTAGTATTATATATATATATATATATATATATATATATATATATATATATATATATATATACTTCAATTACGCTTAAAATACTATGAAATGTATTACCACGATATGCTAAATTCTGAACTAAAATGATGGTTATTGAACGTTCAATGGACTCGAGGTTATTCTTCAAGTCTTCTGTACAATTTGAAACGATTTAATTAAATGATTGTCAAAAAAATTGTGGATCACTAACCTCAACAAAAAAGAAATATAATTTGCTTGAACTTGAATTATTAAGATCGTATCACAATGTAGTATTGATCAAAACGTTAATCTTAGATTGGCATTCGATTAGTGTTCAAGAAATGATCAGAAATGCTGCATTTTATATATGTTTTGAGCAAATAAAATTTGATTTAAATCATAGGTTTAAGAAAAAATCTTTTAGTTTAAATCACTTTTCAAATTTCAGATGATTGTAATGTCTGATCTACCGCCGTGAGAAATGAAGAATTAAGATCCTAATGTTTCACATCGAACACAGACATCTTTGTCTCGTTTCATCCTCTTAATGAAATGGTGCTTACTTTCATTTATTTCTTTTTAACTCACATGCTCGTTTGAACACTGTCGGTAAATTCATAGGGAGTAAAATCTTAATTAGCATGTCTTGGTTGCCTGTATTGGGGGATATTAAAGATCTATAGGCTGAAAGTGGGATATTTGTACATACCACCAACCCTTTTTTGGACAGCGTTACATTGGTCTGAAATACGAAAATGTTTCGCAAAAAGCGGGACGTATAGTCACTCTACCTCGGGTCTCCTTAGTATGGAAGTGCCATTTTTGTCATACTATAGCATTTTTTCTATAGGGCGGTTGTAAATTCAACACCTATTTTTAATTTAGATTATCCTAGAAACTAGCATCAGCTCTTTCTGGCGTGTAATACTTTTTACTAATGTGAGGTTTGCCATTTATGATTGCAGAAGTTGATCCAGTGAAGACTAAGAAATGGCTGGTGTATACAGCGTAGAAGACGGAACTAAGATTGCCGCCAAGTATGAAGTTTGGAAGTCGTGGAGGCAAGAGCGAGGTAGGAGTACTACGCTTAACCCTAAGATAATAATAATAATAATAAAAAACTGTCATAAGAAATTCGATCCAAATGTAACGGTGAGAAAATGCAATCAAGACGAAAGGTAACCGTCTCGTGTGGAATGACTACCAGGTTCTTTGGTCCGTACGTCCTACGCAACACCATAAATAGTGAACTATACTTGAAGATGCATCAAACGTACATATACCTTGTGATTCAAGAACGGGAAAATGACAGTAATTGCTGTTCATGCAAGATGGAACTCCGCCCCACTACGCAATTCCGGCGAAAACATGACCTAATGATAATTTCCCTGGATTTTCCGCCGGAGACTGACAGAATGGCCTGCACGCACCTCGATCTACACCCATGCGACTTCTTCCTTTGGGGTTGGACTGAGGAACAAGTGTACAAGTTAAAACCAAGAGATATTAACAGTCTTGAACAAAATACGCATGAAGTGTTTGCAAATGTTCTAGTTGAGGTGCTAAAAAGAGCGGTGGATTCTGTTCCTAGAACATTCCAGAAATGTGTGGAAAATGGGGATACATACGTTGAAATATAACTTAAAAACCAAATGGTACATCCTAGTAATGTATTCAATGGAAATAAAATTGCGATAGGTTGCGATAGGTTGAAATATTCATTGTTACAAATAGATACTGACTTTACAACCATCTTGTATATATAGTTCAAGCTTCATCAATCTATGTCACTTGGGAGTGATAAAGCATGCGAAACTTACTTTGTACTTAAATTACGCGCACTGGCGTATTAAGTTTATTTCCTTCATGCTTACAGTTGAATATGTTGTGTTTCCTGGAAAATTGATCATTATTACTAAAATATTAATGATTACTAATAAATATATTTAAGTCAACACAGGTATTTTTAGCGAACGTTGAACCTGATGCTGCTGTCTGTACACTAGAAAAAGAGGACACTTCCATACATATATATATATATATAAAACGCACGGACCATACTTTGGGGCCCAAGAAAGGAGGCATGTTCAGTTAAAAGATCTTTGATAACCATGTCTTTAGCCGAAGGAAGACTTCTATTGGCAATGTATATTTTGCTCAACAGATGTCTCTGGAAGTAAGGTACAGCAGCGCCTCTAGCGTATCTTTGTTAAATTTCTTGTAGTTATTACTCAAAAAACAAGGAAGTTTGTGTTTCATTCTAGTAGGTGGTAAAAATGATGTTTTTGTCGTTGCGCAATGCGAACTAACATGTCTAAACGAATAATGTCAAATACAAAATTTGAGATATTTTTTATAGTTACTCAACTGCATATCATACCAGAATCCCCGTTCTTCCTTGGTGTAGAATAAGGTTTGCGGAAATTATTTGAAACCTGAATGCAACATTTTTTTTGTTTCAAATATTTATCAATGTAAAATCGATTTCGCTGAAAATACGTCCTCTAAATTGCTCCTAAATAGCTTTTCACTATGTCACGACCAATTCAAGTGGATTTCTCGCATCTGGAAAATGAACTTCCATTTTCTCGGGCCTTTGCGGCTAAGCGGTTCGCGTATGTGCCTTTGGCGTGGGAGACCTGGAATCAATTCCCGGAGGGAGCTCATGTGGTTGGGATTTCACATTAATCAGTAGTTCCTGTCTCATATAGCCCCGCCGCTGATTAAACTCAAAATCAACTCAACAAACTTTATTTTTCCGGAATATATATTTTAAAAGCGATTATTTTGTCAAAGTTATGTTGTAACACTGCTTTCGTACACCCGCAATCGGAAGATTTTATCCGTTTAGTGGGAACTCTTACCCAAAATTTATATCCATCAAACTGTTTTTTTTTTAAATCAACCTTAAGTTTTTTTTTCTCAGTGTTTGATGATTAGCTGAATTGTCCTTGTGTATAACATACTCGTATTGAACACATTAAAATATATAGCATACAAATTTCATGGATGTATAATGAACGCTTCAAAAGGAATTCGTATTAATAATGTAAAACTTTCAATCAACCCACGTAGGCCTACACTGCAGAGAATTATTCAAAGCTCCATCTTAGAATCTTAAAAAAAAAACTTAGAATTCCTAGACCAAAAATATATGTATCACCATTTATTGCCCTCCTAGATCTTGAATATTCGAAATTCCTATCTTACCCATATTTTAGAGTTTGAATAAAACACTTTTAGAAAATTCAAATTACCTTCACCCAATTATTTAGTAGAGGTGGTGAACAGTGTAAAACGTCCAAGCTCACTTTTCCACCTTTGATTCAATTTTTGTTTTAAAAAAACATACTATTCTCAATTTAAAATTCAATGAGCGAATTTGTACAAAATTACAAGTTCTACACCCAAGAGTTCCAAACATCTAGTAGAAGTTGAGGAAATATTTCACGTCTCCTTCTTTCCTGGTAGAAGTGTCTTTGCGGAATACTCATTAGTCAGTGCAAGGTTTAAGAAGAACATTGTGCAAAACTTAAAATGCTTGTGCCCAAAGGTTTTGAGATTCTTATAAAAGCTGAATATTATATTGAAGGCTCTCTTTTGAATTGTGGCAGTGGTATTCCGTATACCTTCTTTACTTCCTAACTCTAGGGTACATGGAAAATATTTATATACAAAATGTTTAGGTTTTACGCTTCATAGTTTCTGAGATTTAGATAACGACAAAACATATTCAAGACTCCCTTCACCCATAAGGCTTCATTTAAAAAAAAAATACATATAAGAAAAACTAAATACTTGAAAACTGATCCGGATCGTAATAATTATGAATGCGTTAAAATATCTAATAATACTTTCGACAAAGTAGATACTTTCAAATATCTATTTGAAGCAGACCAGAAACATATCCAAGAAGAAATTAAACGTTGACTAAAATGAAGGAATTTGTGTTATTATTAAGTGCAAAATATTTTGTCGTCGATAATTCTGTCGAGGAATTTAAAGCATAAAATATATATAAAACGATAGTCGTGCCCGTTTATGTTGCGAAACATGGTCGCTTACTCTGATGGAGGAACGTAGACTGAAAGTATTTGAGAACAAGATCCTGAGACGAATATTCGGACCCAAGAAGAACGGGAATGGGGAATGGAGGAAATAATCATAACAAAGAGCTGCATAATTTATAATGTTTACCAAACATTGTTAGGGTCATCAAGTCTAGGAGGATCAGGTGGGCAGGTCATGTAGCCAGAATGGAAGACATTGGGAACGCTTTCAAAGTTTTAACTGTAAATCCATTCGGAAACCGACCATTAGGAAGACCTAGGCGCAGATAAGAGGACAATATTATAATGGATCTTGCAGAAATAGGAATACAAAGTAGAAACTGGATCCAGTTGGCTAAGGATAAAAGTCAGTGGAGAGCTTTTGTGAACGCGAAATTGAATCTCTTGGTTGCATAGGCCATATAGTTAGTTAGTTAGTATGTGGAAAACATTTACACAAAATTTCAATTTATATTGTTAATAGTTTCGCAGATTTGGCGAACGGCAAAAATCATTCAAGCACCCTTATCCCACTTTAGGGGTCGCATTTCAAAAAAGTCTTGTCTTTTCTACAGTATAAACTTCAAGAACATTTTACAATACTTCAAGGTTGTACACCTAATAGTTTTAGAGATACGGCGAACGGAAAAAAAATATTCAAGCACTGTTGTTCCCCCGTTTGGGATTTCATTTCAGAAAAGTTAGTCTTATCTACAGCTTTAAATGCAAGAAGTACACTTGCACAGAGCTTCAAGATTGTAAGGCTAATAGTTTTGGAGATCTAGTTATTGGAAAGGAAACCAAGTCCCACTATCATTCGATGCGGGCCACATTTCAAAAAAGCTGGTCTTATCTACAGGTTGAAATGCAAGAATAACATTTGCACAAAATTTCAAGTTTTCACGTTTAATAGTTTCGGAGAACTGGGGAACGGCAAAAATAATCATTCAAGTCCCGTTATTCCTCCTTAGCAGGGTAGGACTGACTTGGTTGGCAAGTCGAAGATCACCGAGAGCCCTTAGTTCCGAATGCTCAAATGGGATCCTCCCGGACTAAAATACATAATAATAATAATAATAATAATAATAATAATAATAATAATAATAATAATAATAATAATAATCTTACAGACTAGTGAATTTCTAAAACATGGTACTTCCATTGAATATGTAATTCTGAATTATTTAGATGAAAGTTGAAGAAACTCAATATTCGCTAGCAATTAGAGAAATTCAAGATGAGCATTTACCAATGAAGCTGATGCTGTCAGAAGAGCAAAATTTCTTCTGCTTTTGATGCCGATAATAATAATGGAGGTCATTGCAAAGAAAATAGTAGTACCTAAAAATTAGAAACAAAAATGTAAGCCCAAACGTTGATAATCCAATTACCGTGAAGCAGCATTGTAGAAGGCCCATGTCCTTCTCCATCATCTGCATATCGAAATGCAGATGAGGGGCACATTTGCATATTGATATGTAAATATAATGATTTTGTGGTAGAATTAATTGCTTAACATTAGCACATTCAGTGCATATTTATTTGATATTATTAGTAATGAAGTGTGAAACACCAAGCATAGTACGTAAATATTAATACAATATTGTATTATATTGTATTTATTTCATTTGTGTTTATTACATTTATAGGCATTATATAGTGTATTAATGGGTTGCATATAATTACTGCGTCGTTGCATAATGTATAGCTTACAGGGGATGATGGAAGAAATGATATTAAAAGCATAGATGAAGGATTAATTAAATAGGAAATGAGCAGATTCCATGGGAATCATACATGAAAGTTCAGAACGCTGGAAGAGAGCTAGCGCTGAGAGAAGTTTTTTTTTCCCGACTTGCTGTCGCCTAGACTTCAAGATGTGAGGTCTCTCACAACTCACCATGGAAAGAAATAACCCGAATAGGAGCTAAATAAGTATCTTTATACACAGGAAGTAGCCTACGAACTTCCTTGGTGAAACTACACTGAAGTTGATACAGTGTGTTGAAACACAGCGTTTGTATTGTTTCAAAAGCCATAAACTTTTTCGCTTCTACATGCGAAATTTTAGTTTTCTATAGGTGTGATTTCCAATGCAGCGAGCTCAAGCGTCACTTCCTCCCCCCTTCTAACCAAAGACCAGTAAACCTGGCTAGCGAGCCTTTAGTTAGTTCCCGAAATGCAACACCAATTTGAAAATGTATACTCTGATTTGACTTATTTTCTGTGTTTAATATTAATATTTACGTACTAAGCAAAACACGTTCTTGGAAGTACCGCTTAAAATTCTGATTTATTTTATCATCGTGTTTCCCTTATCGAAGAAGACACTTGGATCTTGTATTTGGTAAAAGTAAATAATTAACAAAGATGTTTCCTCAATCTCTCTCCAAGCAAACATGGCTGCATTAGTAGCAGACAGTTTTGAAAGACAGCCACAGGAATTGGGTGTACTGCTGCTTCTGAGAGAGATGACAGTTCATGAATTTTATATATATGTATTCTGTGTATATTTTTCTTTAATTTTATGTATAATAACCAATGTTTCTCATATTAGTTTGTGTATAACAAGTGAAGAAAAACAAAATTTGTGTTAAAAACTCTCATAGTTTCTGCTGCGAGCAAAAGCTTCAGTGTTGACCGTCCTTGAAGTAGGGGCAGCACGTGTCAGCAAAGAAAGGGTGAATTTGGCTACGGATGGTAGCTGAACAAGTGCAGTGGCAAATCGGACCACCCAGAATATCGCTTCAAGGCAGAGAATCTTTTGTCAAAGGTTGCTTGAGGAAGCGAGTTTCTTCGTTTCCTTGTTTTTGGTAAAGACATATACTCGTTTTCATGAGAGAACGAGGCAGTTCAAGTTAGAATCGAGAGGCGACAAGATATAGTTTTTCGGTCAGAAGGAAGTCACTTGACTTCTCTTACAGAGAGTTTGATACCCGGGACAAGGTGTGAACAAAGTCCGGTTCCCCTGGATGGTCCTGTGAACAACTGTATACGCGAGTGTGTAGAACTCAGTTTTTCAAAATGAAGTTACAATCAATTCACAGAATGTGTGAGCCCTACACATATCTGTAGTTAATACGTATCAGTGGTGATTATTAAATCTAGTGAAAAAAATGAAAGTTAACTTTTACGTTAAGTGAATCTTCACTCATTCTCTGAGTGCTACGGACACTCAATAGAGACTATTTGTTTTGAATCTCTTCAAACATCCCCTTTTTAATATGGGAAAGCCTAGCTCTTCCAATATGGGAGAAATATATTACTTAAGATATCTCAAGTAGAGATATTAAACATAGGCCGGTAACGCCTTTAAGCCGTGCCTGTCCTTGGACATTTTTAGAACAAGGCTTCAAGCAATTATTGTGCTTGTTTATAGAGGATATACTAAAAGTTCGCTCATAGAACGTCAGTAATCCAGTGTACCATATCTTATATAGAACTTTTCCCGTAGTGGTGGAATGAGAATCCAGAAGGACTCTGTGTCATGCAACTTAGAACTTGTGAACATCGAGTGAATATCTGAACAGTGAATCAGCATATTAAATTTGTTTATTTTTATCTTCAACTTGTTTTTGTTTATCTACGCAGATATTGAAATATGTTTTCAGTTTGAATTACATCTCTCCTCTAAACTGTTAGAGACCAGAAAATCATGAATATGAGGAGATAAAAGAAAGTTGTGTATATATATATCTATATATCTATATTTTTTTTAAGGTCAGACAGACCTTTCTAACTTCAGGTTCATCCTACGTTATTAAAGTTTTTTTTTATGAAATTGTGTTAAATATATCAACATATCAATATATCTAAAAAGTGTGTGTGTGGTAGTGCACTACGTAAAGGTGATAAAATATTAGTGTATCAAAGTGTGGATATCATCACATCTATCATATTTATGTTCCTGTTTCCTATGTGGAAAATAAAACTACCATCTCTGACCAGAACCAATGTCTACTCAATTTGCTGTAGGGTGAGTACCTGTGCTAATGATATGTTTGTTTCAGGAGTGTGATTCAAGGAGGCATTTTCCCCTTGATTGTGTATGTTTGACCACCTCTCTGTATGGGGGCTCAGAGAGAGTATACTGCCCAAGGAACCGAATAACAGCCATGAGATAGTGAGCTCAAATACAGGCTGCTACCTGTAAAATTTTACATTATAATTTTTTTTTAACCTTATTTGAAAGTTTAAACTGACTCACTATTGTAGCATCTTTGAGCATGGCTGTTATGCAGATGATCCTGAGATCTGCTGTTCCACAAAACTAAATAATATTGCTCTACCGACTTCATAAGGGAGTGGTGGTCCTTACAGGAGAGTACCTTATCTCCAAGAGGGAAGAAATCTTTTTCACATAATTTGTATTTGCCTTCTATGCAAATATTTCAGTTAATTTAAATATTCCCAGCCACTCTCCTTCATTTATTTTTTTTATTTATTATTTTGTGTTGGTGTTCTTAGGTGACCATAGTTTCGGCTCTGGCTACCTGCACCTCACAGCATCCCATTCAAGTTATCGAATTAGGCGTGACAGCGAATAACTTGCCTTTTAGTCCTGGTAAGCTTTATTATAATGGTGAACAAATCCGTAGAAACTGGTTGTTATACTCAGTGCAAATGACAAAATATTTTGATCTACAGTAGAGCGTCGATTATCCGAACGTCGGTCAACCGAACGACCGCTTAACCGAACTGTGTACTCGCTCGCACCTGTTACTCTCCCACCCTACCGTCCATCATCCCCCTCACTCCCAAACCAAGTTTCCCACAGTAGTCGCCGCACTGAGCCACCGCTGGCGGAACATTGCTTCGTAATGGGGCCTTCATAAGGCGCTGCTGACCGGCCAAGCCGCTAGTCGCTGTGTTTCAACAATCAGCACACTTCTGTCGGTTTGGCACTGGCTGTAGAAGTAGCGGCAGTATCAAAGCTGTTCACAGCAACAGCTGCGCCAGCTTAGAGTTGAGGCGTGCCGCTCCGCGCATGGCAAATAAACATGTACAGTTCGATTATCCGAACAAACCAATTTTCTGAACACCCATGTCCTCCAATTACTTCGGATAATCGAAGCTATACTGTATTTGTATGGCATTTGGCAGTAAAGAGACGACGAACTCCTTGTTTATTACTGAGGATGGTACTAACAGTAATGGTACTAATAGTGATGAGGTACTAATAGATGGTACTAATAGTAATGAGGATGTTTATTACTGAGGTCTACTAACCATATTTATAAAATAGTAGAATAACAAGAAACCAATATACGAGGTTTCATCTTCCTAGGTTGAAATGAAGGAGATATACTACATTTTCGGCTAATTGTTTGCCCCTCTTAAGCCAAGTATTTTAACAAAAGTAACATGATAAAAACCTAAGACTAACAAGGGTCAAATCAGGTTTCAAGAGTCAGCAAAATCAGTCAATTGGTCTAGGGGGAATTGGAGAATAAACATCGTTATATTCATTTTTATGTATATGGGTAGATATAGATATAAAGTAACCATTATAATCAGAATAACAGAAACATCTGATGTTTGGAGCACTAATAATCGTGAAATGCTAATACTGATGATGTATATACAAAGTATGGCTCTTTTTAGTGATGTGATGTGTTAATTTAATTGATGGTCTGTAGTACGTCAGGTAGGACGGAGGCGTTTGTTGAAGCAAGGAGACTGTGGTGGTGCAAAATGAAAAACCTCTGAACTTCAAAGTGTCCGAATTAAAGGTGCGAGATTAGTTGATGCAAATATATCTAAGGTGGTCAATGTGTTAAGTGCGTTGCAAGAAACAGTGTTCTTGGTAATGGCAGGTTTCAGACCTCATGGGAAACCACATTGCCCAAAAGTAATAGTTGTGGGAACAGAAGATTTAGAGACAGAGATCTACATGCTCTGGAGATCACTGTTGCTAAGAACCGTAGAGCAAATGCAAAAAACGTGAATGTGGAACTGAATCAATACCTCGAGTAGCCTGTTGCGACAATCACAAATCGATGCAAGTTACATAACTTAAACATCCGCTGTCAGTTGCAATTTCCAAATTACTCGCCGCCTCCGTAAGGTTTAGTGTAAATGAATGTAATGGTGGCACATGCACGGCGAACCTTCACTCAAAGAAACTGTGGCGGCCCCCCAACAAACCTATGACCCGAACTGTCTCCTCCAAATATGGCGGCGGGTCTGTGATGCTTAGAGTTACAATTTCCTGGTATTTAGTGAGTCCTGTGATTACTTGGATTGAATTAGATTTGAGTTTAGCGTTTCGTTCAGCAGCGAGGCTGTTGAAATGTGGTCGTATAGCTGAACGTGCGACCCAAATTACATGAAGTCTCGCCAATAAACAAACTCGGATCTCCCACGTCAAAGGCACATACGTTGCCTAAATAACCACGAGGGAGTTATCTTGTGACTACGATCACGAGACGCATTACTGTCAGTGATCACATGGAGATTTTAAATGACTACTCGCATCGTATGCTCAACATGTTGTTTCAGGCCAATGGTGCGGTTTCAAGATGATGATTCACACTGCTAGACAGACCTATTGAGGAGTAGTTTGATGAGCATCGACATGAAATACAATACCTTCCCTGCCCCCAACCAATCCTGAGACCTCAACATTATTAAACATCTGTGATCTGTTCTGGAGCTCAAACTCCGGAGCAAACATCATTGTCCATCCTCGCTTGAGGAACAGAGTGGTGCTGCAATGCATGAGAAATTGTTCAATATTTGTCTGGAAACCATTCATGGCTTGTACGTTTGTCTTAATGAACAAACTCCATGGCTCTGGGTAAGTAGAGTAACAAATAAAACACAGTTCTGGCCAGAGCAGAGTGAAATATATTAAAAACTATACTTACAATGTGTTACAGTTTCATGTCAGATGAAACAGTGTTTGTGTCTGATGAAGAGGACGTTAGGTCCTTGAAACTGTAACACATTGTAAGTATAGTTTTTAATATATTTCATTCTGCTCTGGCCAGAACTGTGTTTTATTTGTTACGTTTGTCTTCTACGGCGAACCAAAGCTGTTCTGTAGGCTAACAATCGATCTCAAGCTGAATTAATCATGAAAGTTACTTTTTCAGTAGGTTTTCCCATTATTTTTTTATATTATGAAGCACGTTGTCAGTTAATTTAACTCATATATTACTCTAAAAAAAATTGTATAAAGTAACAGTGTTAAAATTCATTAATACATGCACACATTAAGTACAGTAATAAGTAATATTTCTTCCATCCTTACTCACCTCCCTAATGTGAGGTCCAAGGCAAAACAAAGATGCGATTAATTCGCGTCCTTCGGGTCTTAACAAATACAATCTCTTACGAGCTGTGTTCACCAATGGCCGTGATGTTGCCCTTGGATTTTGGCGGATACGACGTTCTAAGTCGTCGCGCAGGTCCCACATTCTCAGAATTTCATGCATCTGGTAAAATAAAAGAAAATATATAACTCACATTTTGCAGAAACTCAATTTTGTGTAATGCAGAAATATTTATCCATCTACACTTTAAAAACTAAACACCTGGTGCGAAAGATCTTAGGAGTTAGCCAACCCTTCCAACACTTCCAACAAATCTTGCTTCTTTATTTCATTTTTTTCTTTTCTTTTCTTTATTTCTTTTTTTTTTTCAGGTGAGGCGTTGGCGAAACTGAGCACCCTCAGGAAAGGGCACAATAGGTGGAATGGCGAATAGAGACCAAATCTGAGGTCCAGGTCTAGCGGAACTTCCGGACGCGTTACACACGCCGCACACCCCATCACGTCTGACCATCCGCCACTAGTATACGAGGTTCAAGGAGACCGAAAGTGTCATCAAGAGGACGAGTTCTGAACGTCCGCGCACGATTGTATCAGATGTAGAATGGGTGCAACACGAATTTCTCCGGAGCCCAACCAAATCAGTCCGTCAAAGTATCGATAGTTGCAGGTACCACCGACCACATTGAACAGGGTGCTACACGAGTGACTGAAGCTGCAGCTGCTGCATACTCTTCAACCTGATGACAGGCCAAATCTCAAAGCATTTACAATTGAGATTCGGAGTCACATCGATGAGGACCCAGACTTTCTGACAAAGGTGACGT
Source organism: Thermobia domestica (assembly GCF_964235325.1). Taxonomy (NCBI): domain Eukaryota; kingdom Metazoa; phylum Arthropoda; class Insecta; order Zygentoma; family Lepismatidae; genus Thermobia; species Thermobia domestica. The sequence continues at coordinate 132,522,431 of NC_137470.1, read as the reverse complement.
TCTCGGACAAAGTGTGCTTTCATGTGTGCGGGATGGTAAACCAACACAATGTGCGGACATAGCGGCTTAGAAAACTCTAACGTAAGCGAAGAAATTGTTGTTGATTGGTCTGCTTCATGATCGTGTGGTGGAACCGTTTTTTTAGAGGTTTTAATCACTGCGACTGTTCATGTGGAATGTTGGAACAGTTTGCATTTCCACAGAACAAACACCTGCAACTTGACGTCCTGCTGCAACAGGACGGTGCCCCTCCTCACTGGACCGCGATAATTAGGAATACTTTGGACAACATACCCTCAGGTTGTTGGGTTGGTTGAGGAGAACCCATTGCCTGGCCCCCAGTGTCTAGATTTTTGTCTTTTGGGCTTTGTGAAGGATGTGGTCTACAAGACCCCAGTGCAGGACTGAAAGGAACTGCAAGCTCGCACTGGCGCAGCATTTTAGACGTTACGAAATACGCACTGGGCCCGATGCGGTGGAACTTGAATATCGCTTAGATATCTTGCATGTTACAAATGGCGCTCACATTGAACTCTCTAAATAGCCAGTAAATCTTTAGGTATGTGTGTGAACATTATGTCACAAACCGCACCATTCTCTCTATCCTTATATCTGAATTAGAGACAATTAAAGTTGAAAAGATAATTCTGGAACACCGTGTTTTAAAACTAGCAGAAATTAACAATTTGATAACGTTAGTGTTCAAGTACTAATGTAAATCATGCAATGAATTCGTAATTACTTATTCTCTGATTTTAGATTGCCCTTTCTCCTTTTGTTTATTTACAACTTAATTTTATTCCTTTCTTTAGTTTATATTGTTTTTAAAGCAGAATACGTTAAAAAATCGCATTAACCATTCTATTATTTTTTAAAGTACACAATAAAACTTCGGTACCGAAGACACGCTATAATCGTTTCTAGGAGACAGAAGGAATGGAAAGTGTTAACGTATATGTTGGGCTTCCAAACTTACTGACTAAACACCTGGATGCCCTATAAAAATCTACACTAAAAACCAGACGCATGTAAAAACTAACACAAAAATCCGGAACAGTCTCTTCAATATAGTCATATTTATTTCCAGTATAGTCAAAACTCATTAAATTAAAAGGAATTTTGTTTAATTAAAAGGTAGTCACTGACCAGAAGTGAGTGACAGAGAGTAGATTCCTATGAGTCAAGTATCAATGACTAACAAATGCTGAATATTATTTAATTATCGCAAGAACGATATTAACTTCTGTTTTAGTGGGGAAAACTGTACTTTTGGAGTTTTGAGCGTTTTGGGGGGAGAGATGGTGTAAATCCGGAACTGACGCAGCCTGCGAGCTCTTTATAAATATATATAAAGCGAAAATATTATATGATGGAATACCCCCCGGGCCTACTTCAGCCATTATGGGGAATCAAAATTTTACAATGTCGCAACGTCGCAGGTCAAATTGGAGCCAACTTTACGAATACAACAAACAGTTAAATGGATTGCTACACTAATAAGTAATGCTAGTGTCAATCAATATTGACTTTAGCTGCCATCTGGAAAGAATCGATATCACTATTTGATAGATTGGTAGATCTAATCTATGGTGGGGCCGTGTTGGCTCAGTGGTAGAGCGTTCACCTCTGGTGCTTGGGGTCCTGGGTTCGATCCCAGCCCTCGCCAAGTGAACTTTGTGGTGGACAAACACCGTGTGCGCGGGTTTCCTCGGGGTTCTCCCGTTTCCTCCCACTTTCTTCATTCCACCATTTTCATTCATTACTCATCATCACCGTCTCCTTTAGACTAACCAGCATATTCGTGGGACGTAAAACTCAAAGATTTCATTTCATTTTTCTAATCTATGGTTCTTTATTTGCGACGTTGCCACATAGGGGTCATTTCAGACTTCGCTTGAGGGGGCAAGAGCACCATCGACAGAAGACTTTCACGTTTTGTACTAGTATAATAGTAGACAATCGATTAAAGTATATGTATTCCTCAAGCTCATGGGGGAGTAGTAATTGCAAACTCCTCCTCCTCTAAATGACGCCACTGTTCACATAGTGCAATTTGTGTTTCCAGACGAGGACTCGAAAGGTATACCAATGTATATAATATATATAACTAGATGCCACTTTTTTCTGCAGAAAAAGAGAAAGTTGCGTATGGTCTGTTTTACATGAAAAAAATGGTCATTGATGTGATCTCACGTTTCTTCGTTAGGTGAAAAAGGTATTTCAGTAATAACCTTCCACTTCAAGAAGGGTTTCCTGCTTAAAAAAAAAAAGGTATGATAAACTTCTCTTTACCCATTTACTTATTCTCATTTCTCAATGTGCTCTAAACAGTAACCACATGCTACACTCCGCAAAAGCAAATAAAGGCTTAAAAAAAACCGGAAATCCATTTCCTGCTTATGATCAGTTTCATCCAAAACAATAGTCCCTATCGAGAAGACTCAAAGACAACACGCGCAATACGAAGGTGTTTTCAAACGTTTCCGACCTGACCAAGTCTGGGAAATGATATAAAGAAAATAATGCGTTTATTTTTCAACATTATTACTAAGGCCCGGATTTTTATGTTTTTACATATTTTTTCCTTTGTATGTACGCTGGTGAAAATATGAAATGTTTGCAAATTACGAAGTAAGGAGCCATATAAACCACAATCACGTTACATATTTTTACATATTTTGAAGTCTGTTACATATTTTCCGTCTACTGTACATATTTTTACATAAATTCAGTTTCCTTGCTCCTTTTCGCTAATTTTCTTTAAATAATACGCAAATAAAAATAGGCTTATATATGGAACAATATCTCAAAAAGTACTTTATTTAATTGTCTATATCTTTTCTCTCACTTTGTTCAACCGATTTGCATTGCGGGAAAGCTGAGTTAAAACAAATCGTACACTCTACAATATGCAAGGAAATGTCGTCAGTTATCGCTTTCAATCCTGAAAAAAAGAAGAAAATCTTTATATATATATATATATATATATATATATATATATATATATATATATATATATATATATATATATATATATATATATATATATATATATATATATATATATATATAGTGGGGGTGGAGGTGGCGGTGAGAGGGAGGTGATTAGAGCGGTTAGGCTTTATCACTTGTTTCTTAAATCGAATTAAAAATCGCTTTTGTATGACTCGATGGCTACTCCGCCACTTCTTCCTTCAAACAAAGGGGAAAAGTATTCAGTTTCGCGACCGCTTTGTTAGTGTGCACGCTCGTGACCGAGTCAGTTTCTTGTTTTCAATGATGGCTTCCTCTTTAGCATCAAAATTGAAATCGTGGATAGCTATGGATGACGCTTATACCACAGACCGTAAAATTGTTTTTTGTTAAGTATGCGATAAGAAATTGGTCTGTTCAATGAAGTCACAATTGGATCAGCATATGCAAACGGCTACTCACATGAAAAACAAGGTGTTACAGCGTGCCGCAAAGCAAAAACTTTTAACCCAAACAAAACCAGCACCTGAAAACAGCAGTGAATTTTACAAAGACCTTGCCAATGCGTTCATAGCAGCAGACATACCGTGGTACAAATTGCAAGTCCCACAGTTCTCGTCCTTTTTGGAAAAATATTGCAAGAAACGAATCTACTATCCGCAAGAATTATTTCGATGCGTGCTATGAAGATACTATCAAACACATTCGAGCTGAAATTGGTGATTCGCATATATGATTTGCGGTGGATGAAACTACAGACGGATTAGGACGTTTCGTTGCCAATCTGGTGGTAGGAAAGCTTTTATTACTGCTTAAGCTTTTATTACGTAAATATGTTACAGTATATTTATTAGCTAAGAAAATAGCACAGACACAAAATAAACATGAGAAAATATTTTTACATATTTTCATATTTTTAACATATTTCTTACATATTTCACTGATTTTTGTTACATATTTATGTACATATTTCGGTACTTTGTACTACATAAAAATCCGGGCCTTAATTATTACTCTACACTTCAATGCACTTCTCAAATCTTTTAACACCTTTATCCCAGTGTAAAAATAGTCATAAATCTTCCCTGCAAAACAGCTTGTAACAACATGTTTCAGTCCATTCTTGTCCAAAAATTTTCTTCCTCAAAGGTCTTTCTTGAGTTCTAAGATTGCTTGGAGTTAAATCTGGGGTGTAGGTTGAGTGCTGAATATCTTTTATATCACATTGTTTAACTACATCCTTGACAACAACACCCGTGTAGATTGGATCATTGTCATGAAGTTTGTGAATATCGCGACTCACCTTTGTCAGACCGACTGATTCAAATGACTGCTTCCAACGAACTGACACAACTAGCGAGTTGAAGATGACAAATGGTTTATTCAATAGATGGCATTATATGTCATGAGCGTCTTATTATTAGTGTGACCCCGCGTACAGTAGTCGCTAACGCTCTCGTTTTTAGTGCGAGCGTCCTGAGCGCAATTCCAGCTGGGGCACTCGTTCGAAAAGAATATTTTTTTTCAGGCCAGCCAGCCTGAGTGAGGTTTTCCTGGGTTTTCTCAATTCAGACGAAGCACGTGCCGGGATGATACATAACGCACAGGTCTTAGGCCTCTTCCTTCCTTTGTCTTCCTCGGTAAGTGCAAACGCAGTTGAATTTCATCCCTCATATATGATGAGCTAACATGGCCATAGATGCCGAAAGCCCAGAAATCTAAATCCTAATCCTAATCCCCTTATTATTAGCAGCGTAATATTTCAGTGTCAAGCAAGAAAGTTTCAAAAATAGCCTCGTATTTCTTGGAAATCAAAACATTTTTTTTTGTTAGGAAAACAATGATTAAACATGTTTCCTTAAGATAACGGAAACTCGTCCATTTAGGCTTTACTATTTTAAAATACAAAATAAGAATTTTAGGAATGACCAAAAATGCATCAAAATATTAAGATCTTGGCCAATAATTAGTTTTTGGATCAGGCGCCACAAAAGTTTGGAACGGCCCCTAAATCGAGTTTTCATATTTTTTTACGGAATAAGCACATCATACTGAGTTAAGTGATAGTTTGGGTTTGGCTGCACTATATGTAGTTCTCCACTTTATAACGCCTACTAAAATATTTGATTGAAATATAGTGGCTTTTTTGATCCAACAACAGGCTTCATTCGGAAATACGAAGGAAGAAATACGTCATGGCTATGTAGAAATATTGCACTTAACCTTCAAGAGATGAAAACTTAATGCCCTACGATTTAAAACAATTAAAAAATGAATCATTTATATTTCAAGTAAAATAAAAAGTTAAAAAAATGAAACAGAAGTGGTCGCAGGTAAGAAATATAAACGATTATTAATATTGACCAGTAAATCATATCAAGCAGAATGAAAATAATCCTTATATCTTTGCATCGTTCCTTCCCCTAGTAAGAAGAGAAGTTTTATAAATTGGTTAGTTAAACTTTCTTAGTGGTCGTAGCAATCTTCCTTGAATTTATTTGTGTACATCTAGTTGAAGCATAGAGGTAACTGAAAACTTCATTGAATTAAGCGAGCTTGAGACGAAATTATCCTCGGTAGCAAAATGTTAATTTCTAATCTAAAATGTTCGGGGAAAGAAAATCTCTAATATGAACTTCATTGTAGCTATCTGTAAGATTAGCGTACACTACCTCGATTTCGAAGATCTGGATGGGGTCCCCGGTCGAAACTCGTGTGACTCAGATCTCATATTACGATTTGTGACAAGGAACCCAAAACTCCAAAGCAAGCAAACAAAACAAATATACTATATATGCTAAGAGACAGCGTTTGTGGCACTTGAAGGCGGCGTTCCGAATTCTCTTTAAGCGTTGTTGGTAAGTGAGAGAACTGCGTGTTGCCATGTCTTTGTGCACATTAACGACATGTTTCCATAATCTGCTCGCGCAGTAATGCGTGTGGTTATCTACTTTATAACGTGGCACCGTCGCATCACAGCCTTCATTTATTGGTCTAACCCACATGAAGTCAATTATATCCCGCGCTTTAGAAAGAGCTTCTTGCTACGGCTCTCCCTTTTATCGAGATCTCCCTAAAGTAACACTTTTACTCTGGTTTATCTAAATCCCAAGTCTTTGTTTAAACGTAATTACATTTTTGGTTTCTGTGTTTAAAGACGAAGCTGAGGCCAGTATTCCATTCTGCTTATGGTGTTTCGTTCAGCTTATGAAATTTGCCCTCATAATAAATCCTATAGAACATATTTCTAACACCAAGAACGTAAATGCGAATTGCTATAAAACTAAATTTCTGTGGGTGCATGCAAGAACCTGATATGTGACATTTCTGTGAAAAGTGAGTTATCGACATTCATGAAGGCTCCAGAGGTCATTCGACTTCCTGTAAAAAATTCAGAGTTGTGGGAAGTTTACAAGTCCAGCAAAAGCTGGTGCGTACATCATATCAGGAATTGGAATTAACGCTTGTAGCGTGCAAGAACCTGATATGTTCTCGCCGCATTCTAATCTTTCCATTCTTGATACATACGACATTGTAGTGGACTTTTAATGATGTAAAACACATTTTTTTCCGTTCCCTGGTCGTACTTTCCTATATTGTGACAGGAAGTTTGGAATTATTGAAAAGAAGGAGAGGTCTACAATAGCAGTATAAACTACACATCAGTGGGTCGACATTATTAGAAAATCAAAAAGAGCCAAACTTTTCCAAGTAACAGAAATGGTGAGAAATATGCTCTTTTCCCTTGCTCCAGTTATTTCATCATTAGTCTTCTGCAAAGACTGTGTTCAAGGCGAATCAGTTACAGAAAGCTTCCAAATTTACAAGTACCAAGGAGTAATCTACTATTGTCCATACCGCTTACTCTGCGATATAAATAAGTGGCAAACAATCAACATCGCCGTGCGTGGCCAGCACCCACATCTTTATGAATTGCTTGCTCTGTTCTTCGGATGAAGAAACTTGTCTACTGCGAAAGTAAAGGATTTGCGAAAGCTTCTTACTTATATTTCATCAGAATTGCGAGACTACTACGAATTTAAAGTAAGCGCAACCAAATCATCTTCACATCGGCTTAAAAGGAAGCTGAACACCATTAAAGTAAGTCACATGTTTCCTTGTTACATAAGAGAGAAAATCAACAAGTACTTTTAGTTGAGGATGATCTTTCGAATGAGCTGGTGGGAAAAAAACAATGTTGCAATTCGATACATTAGCAATATATATATGTATTGGTATAAATTTAGTGATGGCAACAGCCCGTCCTATAGCTCGTGCCGTTTATGATTATTTATGAGCGGTTAGGATAAATGTTCTACTTGAGTGCAAAGGAAGCCGGTTCAGAACGATTTGAACGTGGCAGGTATATTCAGAGTGTTACTCCAGCGCCAAAGAAATTGAGCAGGCCGGTAGCCAGCCCAAAAATTTAGGGGGGCCCGGCTGAGAGTAGGGGGGCCCGATCCAATCCTATTATAGTTCATCACCATATTATAATTCATTTGAAAGCCTACCGTGAAAATTTTAGGGGGGCAGCAAAAATTTCGGGGCCCCCTTGACCCTCCTGGATACGGGCCTGCGAAAGAAATTCAGACGTAGAAAGCGAAATAGAAACGTTAGCAGAGGAAGAAACTGGTGACAATCGAGACTAGTGTCACCATCATGTAGTTCATGCACGCTAAGAACTGTCTGTCGAAATGCCATTTTCCTTTCCAACAATTATGTACGTAATATTTCCGCATATAACCAGACAGCGATTTCTGGATATTATGTTATGATCATTTATAAAATACTGAAACCAAAATGTAATGATCAAAACAGTAAATGTATTTATTATAGCCCGAAAACTTTGCAGCTATTTATTTCAAAATGTTTTAATTGTAACATACCAGGTTCTTGCATGCACCCACAGATTTTATAGTTTGATGTTTCCCCGATCATGTCATTCTTAGGAAGAGAAAATAAACAACCGGGCGAATTTATTCCCAAAATGAGGTTGTTGTAATTTCTAGTAATTCGAGAAAATCAAACAGTTCAAATAAATTCGAGGAGTACCGCGAAAGTCAATGCAAATATATATCCCCTTTAAAATGTATAATGTTCCCTATCGTTTGCGAAACCTGAATACCTGCAAAAAAAAAGTTCGTTGTCTGTAATAAAAGTATATTTAGAAAAGTGGCAATCCATATTCTATAACCCATGATTCTCTTTACTGTCTCTACCGGAGTTTATTTCATATTAGACATTCAAGCTAAGTTATACGTATAGTATACAGAGTGTATCAAACCAACACCGACAACATTTGGGAGGTGATTCCTAACACTAAAATAAGACAAAAGTGTAGACCAACCTGAGTGCACAAATGCTTCCTTTCGGAGCTGTAGACTGCCGAAACCATAAAAATAAAAACGAAGTTTAAATGTCCATAGGTACAAAACTATGGGACCTACCGTAGTCGGGTCAAGATTTCAATTAAGAACTAGTATATGCTTTACCCAAATATCCATGTTTCAGAATCATAAGATACCCACGTAAACAAATTTATAGAGGGAGTTTGGGTAAGGGCATATAATTTGAAGTACTCTCAAACTACTACTATAAAAATCGTTGCGTGAGCACCTTAGGATTCTGAAACATGGATATTTGGATAAGGCATACTAGTTCCTAAGTGAAGTCTTGACCCAATGACGGTAGGTCTCATAGTTTTGGAGCTATGGATCTTTAAATTTCATTTTTTCATGTTTTCAGCAGCCTATAACTCCGAAAGGAAACATTTGTGCACCCAGGTTGGTCTATACTTTTCGTCTTTTCTTGGTGTTAGGAATCACCTCCCAAACATTGTCGGTGTTGTTTTGAAACACCCTGTATATGACAACTTTTATAGAAGGGCTATGTTCGTCCATCTGTCTGTTTCTTGATATGTATCAGAGTAAAAATTTAAGAGATAGTGACAAGTATTTTTTAAATCGATTCAACATTCGATAAATAGGTTCTGTCTCCTTTTCTAACCCTCTATTCAGACAGGAGGTTGTGGAAATTAGCATATAGCAAAACTATAATACGAGGATAATGAGAAACAATTATCTTTAATCGATTCACCGTCCCAAGAACACACACACACACACACACACACACACACACACATATATATATATATATATATATATATATATATATATATATATATATATATATATATATATATATATATATATATATGTTCCATCAGTATCTATCTCTATTAAAAACGGAGGTGATGGAAATTCAACAAGATTTTCGTTTCCAATAACAATCTCCGTAGAAAAAAAACGGTAAGGGATAGCAAGAAATCTCCTTTTTATGTGGATTCCGCTTCCAAAGAGAAAATTTTATCTCAATATTTAATAATATATTCAAACTGAAAGTGGTGAGAATCTACCAAACCGATTTCACCACTTATCGCTATAATGACAATTATTAATAAATAACGAAGAGCAGTTTATTTTATGGTACCGCAAAGATGATTTTGTAATCTGCTTTATTTCTTTATTGCAATCCTTCTATTTCCGGTTTCAATATTGATCTCCATAAGGGGAAAACAGAAAGAGATACCACAAAATAGTTTTCTAATACGGATTCAGTGTTCAACTAACAAGATTTGTCGCAAACTTAATCACTGTATTCAAAGCAAATGGTTTCTTGTTTCAATATAATCACCATAGTGGAAAATAACAATAGTAGGGAGCCAGAAGTAAGTATTTTTATGTGGCATCAGTATGACAAGTACTTGAGAGTACAGTTTCATGCCAGACTTTTTTCTCTGTTGCAAATACAAGTGGTATAAATCTATTATCACTTCTGGTCCCATTGGGGCTGGGGTTGCTCAGTAGTAGAGAGTTAACTTCTGCTGGATATTCCCTAGTTCGATCCCAGCACGCGCTATGTAGGAAAGTGGTGGATAAATATCGTGTTAGTGCGGTTTCTCGGGGTTCTCCTGTTTCCATGTTTTTCATCCTATCATTTTCATATATCTCATCAACGTCGGAAGTAAGCCAGAACGAACTCATTTAAGAATGTTTTCCTTTCCAATGTCGATTCCGATTCCAATACTCCAAGGACAGTGACAGAAGGCGATAAACGGTTTTTTGATCTGAATACTGGATATCAAGTCAGAACTTGTCATTTCAATTTAGATTCCTATATAGTTAGTAGTTATAAGAGATAACGAAAACATGTTTTAGAAATGGATGCAGCATAGGAAAACAGGTTTCACCTCTAACTATATTGTTCTATTCTATTCGAAAGTTAGATATCTACTACCTTCCGATTCAGTATCGAATTCATAATAGTTTTAGACTTGCAAAAATATCCTATGAATAAGTTCCGGAAGTCTTATAAAACTACATTATCCGTCTGAGTGTCGACAGGTATCTATGTATTAAAATGCTACAATAGCAATTAAAAGCTTTTTTTTTTTTTTTTTTTTTTTTTAGGTGTGGAAGTAAAGGTATACAATAGATATATTTATTCATCATTTTTTAGAGCATCCATTTTTGGAAGAGATGTTTCACTCCTAGCCATTAGAGAGCTCTTTGGCACACACAGATGTTAAGATATGTTAATTGAATTTAAAGGATTGCAGTTGATCTAAGTGCGACTATGAGTAGAGTAATATTTAACACAAAATACAAAACACAAAATGCATTAATCTTGATGATATATATATATATATATATATATATATATATATATATATATATATATATATATATATATATATATATATATATGTGTGTGTGTGTGTGTGTGTGTGTGTGTATGTATATATATATATATATATATCATATAATAATAATGAGAAAGTGCAGGAAATACATTCAAGGTACTAAGGTGCTGGATATGAAAAATAATACATATTTAAAATTGTAAATAAATATAATGTGAATATGAATATGTGACATGAAGTGCATTCACGCCACAATCACAATGGGTAAGTTAGTTTAAACACATGAGGGTTATATCTTCTGTCTCGGGGCGACTCGAAACTCATGTAGACAGGATGGAAGCCCAATATTAATTATGAATGAAAAACAAGTACTAAGATGATAGAATGTAAGGTAAATGTTCGTGAATCATGTAAATGGAAAAGGTGTCTCTTTCTGCTGCGCCCAGATTCGATGTTTGAATACGATAGGATGTTGAGTGGCAAGTGTAGAAATCTGTACGTTGTGTCGGTAAGGGTATCAACTCGTAATGCATCGAGATATAAGGGATGAGAAGTAGTGATGCGAGAGCGTATATATCATGCCCTAAGAGTAGAGAGATGATCAATGATGTTGGGAAAATCAATGTGTGTCATACGTGAGGTAATTTGGATATGGTAATTTAATACAATATGCAAGGCGAATGACATGGCGTTCCAGAATTGCAAGCTTTTCGTATAGCGTAGGTCAGGCATGGCACCAGGTAATGTGACCGAATGTTAATATAGGCCGTAAGAATGCTTTATAGGTGTTGAGTATTAACTTTGCATTTAGCCCTCAAGTTGTGCCAGTGAGACGACGGAGGAGATTTAACCTGCGTTTTGCTTGTAACACCAGGTTTTGGAAATGAAGTTTCCACGAGAGTTTCGAATCAAATACCACTCCTAAGTGTGTTGCAGAAACTGCTAGTCTAAGGAAATTACCATCTACTGACACACGAAGATTACCAGGATTTCTGTGTACTTTACTGGGTCGTTTTGAAGGGAGGAACACAAGAGCCTGTGTTTTCGCAGTGTTAACAGTTAATTTCAATTTACTGCACCAAGTAAGAAAGTTGTTTAAGGTTATTTGTAGGTTTCTACTGACCTGAAGGATTGTTTTTCCAATCGATAAAAAGGCAGTATCGTCTGCGTATTGAAAGATGTACACATTAGGCGGTGGGCTCGGCCAATTAAAAGCGACTGAGCTTCAACCTATAACTTTGGCTTTCAAATCTTTTATTTACTTTTATGTGTGATTTCACGTTTAACAGAGACAAACATTTTGAGTATGTGTATTTTAAATAAATTTAACTAGATCTTTTTCACAAAGTTTATGTTTTAAAATTATTGTTCAAAGCCTTTGTATTTTAATAAGACTTCTCCAAAATCAATGACCGTGAATTGTACTTCCATCTTCCGAGTTCTTTTAAACTAAATGTTGTGGACGTTTATATGTTTGTGGTCAATTCTTTCGACAATGAGATCTCGGAAACTAAAGGCTATAGAAAGATGACGTTTTCGCTGATCGATTGGAAATTTTGAGTAGATTGCGTAGTTTTAATTGAATATTAAAAAAACATGGTCATTATTTCTTTATTTCATTTTTAAGGGTGCACTGGAAGCGTTAAAATTAAAAATTAAAGCATCATATCATATTCATTATACATTCCAACACCACACTGTTGTATATAGGGGATACATATGTGCAAGGCGTTTGTTTCATGGCCAAATAATAATGAAATAGGAGGGATAACCATTTCTCCAGTGTAACATGAATCTTTATTTTTGGAGTGTTTTGCCCAATGAACAAATTAATTGTGTATGTAATGTATTTGCTTATTACGTCCCTACTGCATGCAAGAAGAAAGAAAACACTGGTCATGCATGAATTAGAAACTCCAACTGGAAGTAAGCTCAAATCTTGGAAACGGTGAGAGATATTGAGAAAAAAATAATCGATAAAATCTCCCCTTTATGATATGCTTTGCCGATTTTTTTTAAAATCAAGACGTCTTTCAGTTCTGTCTGTAAAGGGACATATACAGATGTGAGGAATGAGAAGGATATTTATGCTCATATGCGAATGATGCGCTGTGTAGAGAGCGCAGGTTCAGCTAGTCAGAAATAAAAATAAATGAAATCTTTGAATTTTACGTCCGACGCTTATGCTGGCTAGGCAAAAACAGATGGTGATGATGAGAAATGAATGAAATGGTGGAATGAAGCATGTGGAAGGAAACGGGAGAACCCCGAGGAAACCTACGCACACGGTGTTTGTCCACCACAAAGTTCTCTTGGCACGATCTGAGTTAACAACATCGAAACAAGAGAACCCCAAGAAGTCTCACTAACACGATATTTATCCACCACTTTCCCATTTAGCGATCACTGGGATTGAACTAAGGAACATCCGTTAGAAGTTAACTCTCTACTACTGAGCTATCATGGCCCCAATGGTAGCGGACGTGATAATAGATTTATACAACTTGTAGTTGCTACAGAGGAAAAAAAAGTCTGGGATTAAATATCTACTTCTGATACTGAAGCCACATAAAAATACCTGCTTTTGGCTCCCTATTACTGTTATTTTCCATTATGGCGATTAATGTTGAAACCAGAAATCGTTTGGTTTCAATACAGTGATTAAGTTTGAGACGAATCTTGTTCGTTGAACGCTGAATCCGTATTAGAAAACTATTTTCTGGTATCTCTTATTGTTTTTGCTTTATAGTGATCAATATTGAAACCAAAGTGGTAGGATTGGAATAAAAAAAATAAATAAAGCAGATTACAAAATCATCTTTGCGGCACAAGAAAAAGCTACGCTTCGTTATTTAGTTATTTATTAATAATTTTCATTATAGCGATCGAACCAGGAATCCCATGCATTAGAGGTGAAGCTCTATCATTGAGCCCCCTCGGAACCAAGACAAGTATCAGAGGGAAAACGGTAAAATATATAGAGATGTTGTTATTTTCAATTGATTCACTGTCTCAAGAACAGGTTTCATCTTCTTTATCAACCTTCAATTCGAATCGGAAGTGGGTCAAATTAGCAATTTCCAGTTTCAAAGTTTATCACCATAGAACAGAAAACGGTAATATATAGCGAGAAGCGTTTTCTTGCAAATCATTCACCATTTCAAGAGATGTAATAACTATCCACAACACTTTGTCAGAGCCAGAAGTGGTACAAATTTACTATTACATCCGGTTTCAATAAATGTTTCAATGTTTATCACCATAGAACAAATATGGAAACAGATAGTAAGAGGTGCTTTTTTTCAAACGATTCAGTGTTTCCACACAATGTATCATGACTATTCATAACACTATATTTAAACCGAATGTCTTTAAATTTTTTACTGTTTTCGGTTTCAATACAGATTTTCGTGCAACATACACGGTAAATGTTATAAAAATGCGTGTTTAGTTTCAATCAATTCAGCGTCCAAAGAGTATGTTCCATCTGTTCTGTTAATTCTCTAACGAAACCGAAAGTGGTTCAAATTAGCCATTTCTTGGTTCGACGTTTACATACATAGAACAAGAATAGTAACAGACAGGAAGAAGCGGTTCTTGAAGACGATTTAGTGTCTCAAGGCAACGCATCGTGATTATCTACAGCACTGTACCAAAACGGTAAGTGATTAAAATATTCTATTATTTCTGGCTTGAACTGTAATTTCCGTGGAGCAAAGATGATGAAATATATCAAGAAACGGTTTCTGCAATTGATTCATTTTTCAAAAAAAAAAAAAAAAAAAATCTATCTCCTTCCTTATTCTTTATTCAAATCAAAAGTGATTGAAATAAACGATTTTCTTCAAACCAGGCCATAAAAATAAAATAGTAAGGGTTAGCGAATAATGGTTTCTTGATATGGGTTCAGCGTCCGATCAACCTTTTCTATCTTTGATCTTATTGCTATACTAGTTGAATATACCCATTCTTCGCATTGGGGTTGTATTTGGATGCCAACGCGTGTGGAAGTATCACAATTCATTTCAGCGACCGCAAAAACTATGAATTGGACACTAATATCGGTCATTTTCTACTAATATGTCACGGTAAACGCCCCCTGAGACCCCTCTGTTTCGAATTTTGACAAAAACGCTTCGCCTTGGTCTCGGACCTGGACCAAGGTATCCATGATCAAAATTTGGTAAAAGTCGGTCAACTTTGTCTGGTCCCCAGGCCGGTCCCGGTAAACACCTCCCCCCTGAGACCCTCCTGATTCGAAAATAAAAAAAAAACGCTTCGTCTTGATCCGGGGCCTGGATCAAGTTATCCGTAACCAAAATTTGGTGACTCTTAGTCCACTCGTCTGGTCCCCAGGCCGCACACAAACAGACAAATATACAAATAAACTTTTTTTTTATTTTATTTATATTAAATTGCAACCAGTACTTACAGATGCACTACTTAAAGGTTGAAAATAAAATGAAATGAAATCTTTCAGTTTAACGTCTTACAATTATGCCCTTTAGGCTAAGGGAGACGGATGATTTAGGCAAGTGGATGATAATGGAAGTAATGGTGGAATGAGACCGTGGAAGGAAACTGGAGTACCCCGAGAAAACGCACGCTCACGATGTTGTCCACCACAAACTTACTTGGTTGGAGATCGAGCCATGGACCCCTCAGACCAGAAGTAGGCATTCTATCCCTGAGCCACCGTGACCTCCTGCTTCAAGTTTCAGTATTGAATTGGAATAGTTCGAAAGTTCTAATTTCACACTGTAGAACGAAAACTACTTGTTTATAATAGTTTCTGAATGTGAAAAGAAACACACTCACTTATTATAGAGCTGTTATGTCCTCCCGTCTGTCCGTCAACACGTTCAGAGCAAAACCAAAAAAAAAGATATTTCGAGATGGGTTTTCGCAATCGATTCAGCGTGTCTAGGCTAGGTTTCATCTTCTTCTTTAAATATATATTCAAACCGTGAGTGGTTCAAATTAACCATTTCCGGTTTCAATGTTTATCGCCATAGAACCAAAAAGTAACCGATAGCGAAAAACGGTTCTCTGCAACCGATTCAGCTCATCAACTAACCATAACTCTCTCGAATACTCCATCAATATTGAAAGTGATTAAAATTTTCTGTTACTTCAGGTTTCTAACGTTTATCGCCATACAACAAAAGTGGTAACAGATAGATATAAACTTTTTTTTTGTAAACGATCCAAAAACATCATCAGTATCCACAATACTGTACTGGAACCGAAAGTGGTTCAGATTTACTATTACTTCCGGTTTCAATACCGACTTCCGTAGAGCAAAAGCGGTAAACGCTACCAAAATATAGTTTTAGCAATCGATTCAATGTCCCAATAATAGGTTCTATACGCTCCGTTAATCCTTTATTCAAACGAGAAGTGGTTAAAATTTGCCACTTCTGGTTTGAACTTTCATCAAAGTAAAACGAAAACAGTAAGAGATAGCAAGAAGTGTGTGCTTTTTTTTTAAACCATTCAGTTTCGCAAGGCAACATAGCATGACTATCCACAACGCTCTACAAAAACCGGGAGTGGTTCAAATTTACCATTTTTTCCGGTTTTAGTACTGATATAGCCCAAGAAAGAACGGGAACAGATATCAAGCAGCTGGTTTTTGTAATCGCTTCAGTGTCCCAAGAATAGGTTGTACCTCTTACTTTAGCCCTCTATCCAAACCGAAACTGGTTGAGATAAAGGATTTTAGGTTTCAACTTTTATCGACATAGAACAAAACCGAGAAGTGATAGCGAGTAATGAGTTTTCGATATGCGTTCAGCTTTCGAGAAGCAGAATCGATCTTTGATCTTATTACTCTATTGCAGCCAATACTTACAAGTTTGAGTATTGAATTCGCATGGTTGGAAAATCTTAGTTTCACACTTTGAAACATGCTCACTTGTTAATATTATTTTTGGACATATGTACTCGTGGCTGAGTGGCTAACATGCGTGCTCTCTGTGTTGGTGGCCCTAGATTCGATCCCCAGTGTGGGTATTTGCCTCGGATACAAATCTGGGTCGTTGCTCGGATCCCACTTTGAATTGTATATTCCACCTTATATAGCCTTCGTGCTGAAAAGGAGTGTTGAACTGAAATCAGTTGAATCGAATCAACAAATACGGGAAATCTTTAGTATTCTTTACGAGATGAGAAGTGTGATATTAAATTTAAGGTAAGATGAAAAACGTGACAGTTCTCACTTTTTTTTTTCAAACTAGAATCAAGAGAGGATTAGATATTTCTCTAGTCAATAGGGCATCACTTGTTCACCCACGTCTTACGTCTCAAACACGGTTTTAGTGTCACATGATTCATAATATAAACGCTATAGAGAAAGTGATTGTAAGAACACAATGAACAGCATATATGAACCGGTAAAGATACGCACGTCATTATACAATAATAAATGTGGTTTAAACAGAGGCGCATCCACGAGGCGTCCACCGGGTGCGGGCGCCCCCAAACTTCCTAATCAACATATATTTGTCCACTTTCTCAATAAAACAATACTTCTTTAACAGAGAAATGATTGATGTAGCATCAAAATTTGATCTTACACTTCATCTGTACGCTTTCTATTACATGGGGGCCGCGGTGGCTCAGTGGTAGAGCGTTCACCTCTGCTGCTAGGGGTCCCGGATTCGATCCCAGCCCCCGCCAAGTGAACTTGGTGGTGGACAAACACCGTGTGCGTGGGTTTTCTCGGGGTTCCCCGTTTCCTCCCACTTTCTTCATTCCACCATTTCATTCATTACTCATTATCACCGTCTCCTTTAGCCAAACCGGCATAACCGTGGGACGTAAAACTCAAAGATTTCATTTAATTTTTTGTTTCTCTTGTAAAAAGAATCTATTTTTATATTTCTGTTCTGTAAATATAGGTGGAAGTATGTTACAATTACTTATTGTATTTTAAGGTGGAAGATAATACCCGTTAAATATTAAATAGATGTAGTGGCTTGTACTATTGAACTTCCTCCAAAGTTTAGACCCCACCCAACAATAATTTCTGGTTGCGCGCTTGGGTTTAAATGTTACTATTTCACCATCTTCGTGGACCATTCGTGACGGGGAAGGATTGTGATAAATTTTTAGATGAAATTAAGAAAAAAACAGGGAATAAATATTTTACATAAAATTAGAAAACAAGGTGAGAAATATTTCGGGACGAGACGAGTAAATCTTTCTTGAGAATTGAGGCGAGGCATTCACAAAATTTACGAGACGAGACCATTAAACCTTATTTCTCGTCTCCTCTCGTATTGTGGTAAACACTAGAACTCTTCTGGAATGTTTATGCATATTTATCAGAGAAAGAACGGAAGCGAGAAATGACTTTTTGATATGAAATCTTTGAGTTTAACGTCCCAGGATTATGCTCTTTAAGCTAAAGGAGACGCAAGTGATGATGGAAGAATTGGTGGCATGAAATGTTGGAGGAAACAGGAGTACCCCAAGAAAACCCACGGACAGGATGTTCTACACCACAAACTTACTTGGTCAGGAATCGAACCACGGAGTCCACACACTAAAAGTAAGATCTCAACCCTTAATCCATCCTGCCCACTCCAACTTCTGATACGAATTCAGTGCACCATTAGAAAAATACGTTCATTATTTGCCTCATTGTTTTATTAGAAACGGATGTTATGTAACTACTATTTCCGGTTGTAATATTGGATCATCATTGTTTGGAAGTATTTGATACCTTGATAGTAGAAAGTGGGGCAGGAAAACGTTGAACCGTAAACACTATTGCCCACAAGGAACTTCCATAGGTTCTGATTGAACCAGGGATCACTCATTGCATCAGAAGTGATGGTTGTTCCACTCAGCACAAGACTTAAATTTAAGTGAAGAAACAATTGCAAGTGTCATCTTGATTTTTAATACCGTAACTCAGGTGAAAATAATTACTCTTTTGCGAAAGGAGAAAGATTTTAGAAATTGAAGCGCTTGGAGGATAAAGGTGTTATGTTACATTTTCTTTTGAAACGTTACATTCTGGCGGTTCATGCACGTGTTATATGTCAATCACGCTACGTAACACATTATTTAGTGAGTCCTCGTCTGGGTGCAGATATTTTGAAAGGATGAAGACGGTATGTAAACGGACAAAATTGCGAAAGTAAATTATCCCGTCATATTCAATTTGTTACATAGTAACAACACCTTTATCCTCCAAGCGCTTCAAAACAGAGACAAGAGAAAATTGATCATTAAAAAAAAGAAGAGGGAAATAGAAGGTTCAAGGACACAATGAGCACTCCAATTTCAAAGAATCTTATTTAGTTTCATAATTATCATTCTTACTAACATATAAAGTATTTCTATCATCGATTTTCGTATAAAAGAATTTTAGAATTACCAAATGGACATCCTTACTAGAACTAATCGCCACTTCTGGTGCATGGGGTCCTTGGTTCGATCCCAGCTCACGCCAAATGAACCTTATGGTGGACAAACACCGTGTCTGAGGGTTTCCTCGGGATTCTCCCATTTCGTCAAAATTTCTTCATTTCACAATTTAATTCATTTGTCATTATCAATGTCTCCTTTAGTATAGCTGGCATAACCATGGGACGTAAAACTGAAAGATTTCATTTCATTTTCAGAACTAATGGCAAACGAAGCCGTTTTCTCGGTTTCCGACTCAAGAGGAGATTCGGGGATCAAATTTCTGGAAGTTCAAGAAGTGTAGAATATAAAGTTGAACTTGGAGTTAGACAACCCACACTACTCTACTGGGTTGAAGGTTGCATACATTCAGTTTGTGCTAAGAACGGGTGCTTCTACTTTACAAAAAAAAAAAAAAAAAAAAAAAAACTTCAGTTGGTGCCATTCTTTATGAACGCAAGTCACATTTTACGTGGAGGTGGAATTTACATCGCGACAGAACGAAAAAAAAAAAAAAAAACCGGAAAGTATCGTAGAACAGATAGACACACAAATGTCTGTTCGAACCGTATAAATTCTGTTATGCTCGTTTAAAAAAAATCGACCATTATAAAAAATAAATACATAAATAAGTCAATGCACGATATATATATTCTCAACATGCCTATTAGTTGGTTACGTAATGCAGTGATGTGATTCTCAACCGGTATGTCTTGACACAGACCATAAACGTTAACGCCTCCAGAACAATGCTCAATACTGCATTGAGGCAATACTTTAGACGAACTTAGAGTTCTCTCGTGGCTAAGCGGTTAGCGTACGCGCCTTTGGAGACCCGGGTTCCATTCCCAGTGGGAGCTCATGTGGTTCGGATTCCACGTTAATCAGTAGGTCCACGTATCATATAGCCTCGCTGCTGAAAGGGACGCTAAACTAAAATCAACTCTACTTTAGAGGAACTTAGTCATACACTATTACAGATACAATCTATATTACTATTAATTAGAATAACAAAACGTAAATCAGGTAACATTTTTGAATTTAACGTCCAATGATTATTCCTGTTAGATTAAGGGAAGTGAATGATGATGAAAGAATTAGTCGAATGAGATTGTGAGAGGAAAGAGGAGTATCCCGAGAGAAAACCACGGACAAATGTTGTCCATCACAAACTTATTTCGCCGGGGATCGAACGAGGGACCCCTCGCACCCGAGATAAGCGTTCAAAAATAATAAAATATATCACAATATCATGAGCGTTTATTAAACTGTGTCATCATTAATATAAAGGAAACCAAGAAAGTTCTGTCGCATTTTCTGGAGATCTGTGTTCCATTGGCCCTCACACCGTGAGTTGAATGCGAACGGAAATAAGGCGAAAGTCAGTTGTTGGTTTGGGTATATTCAACATACTGCCAGGTTGTGGCCTTTCAGTTACACCGTGAACTTGCGTAAAGAAATAGTGAACATGGGACCTATATAGAGCGTCATAAGGGCGTGTATGCTTTACGAGTTCAAATTGGGGTCCAACGCCGCTGCAGTGGGGCAGAAGATATGCCAGGCCTTTGGAGAGGATGTCGTGATTACGTGGACAGCGCAGCGGTGGTTTAACAAGTTTAAGGACAGTAACAAAAACACTTGAGGCGAATAATGGCTAGACATGTAAGGAACTGGGGCTACAATTCAGTCTGAGTGGAGAAACTATTCGGCAGCACATCCATCAACTTGGGAAGTTGGGTCGGTGGGTCCCACGTAATCTGACTCCGGCCCGGAAGGCAACGCAAGCAGACACCTGTGTTTCTTTGTTGTCTCGTCTGAGGAAGGAGCCATTTCTGGACAGGGTGTTGACATGTGATCAGAAGTAAGTCTTGTACGAAGCTCCATGGCACTGCCATAATTGGTCCCATGAACCCGTTCCAAAACAGCAGAAAACAGCACTGCAGCTGAGTGTTTGGTTTGGTGGACTGCTGGCGGCATCGTGCATCGGGAACTGTTACCAGCTGGTAAGAACATCAATGCAACTGTATGCTGTCAGCAGTTGAGCCGTGTTCAACAAAAACTCAAAACTCTGGAACCAGCACATCTGAATCGCAAAGGGGTCCTCTTGTTACAGGACAACACTAAGCCCCACTAGGCTAGGATGATCCGGGACACCATTGTACGTTTTGGATGGGAAACACTATTGCATCCTCCATACTTCCCTTACATTGCATCATCCGATTATCACCTGTTCCATTCCTTGGATAATCACTTTAGAGGACGCCAGTTCAAATCCCTAGTAGAGGTACAAAATGCATTTGATATCTTCTTCGCTTCACGGCCAAGCAAGTTCTACCGCGACGGAATTCATGGCCCTCCAGAACGTTTCCAGAAGGTCGTCGATGCTTATGTGGAATATTTTTGATCTTCCAGGTACGTCTTAGTTGCCATATCGATGTTTGAAGTTTGTGGGGGAAAAAGCGACAGAACTTTCTTGGTTACCTTTATAAAAGGTTGAGAACTACTGACGTAATCTGTTGTATTTCACTGTTGTGTTCTTTCGCGTCCTTAAATCATTTGTACTCTCATGGGAAAACACCCATATTGTTATTCTTCCTAAACAGTATCGTTAAGTACTTGTTGTTATAGGTAATAAACATATAACATATTTTCCCGCTTCTTGGGTCAAAGGATTTGAATTTCTTGTTTTTATGCGTCATTTATATTTGCTCTATGTTTGGGTTTGCCCGGGAAGCAATATAAAGATGTTTCTCATAAAGAAGACATTGGCATCCGTTATAAATGTTGTGGTAAACAAGGTAAACTAGATATGCCTTTGACTAATATGTACATTCTTCAGGAGAAGAATGATGTTGTTTTATGTTTTATTATAGCGTCAGACATACCTACCCATACATATGCATACACAAAGAAAGGAAATGATCTTTATTTTGAAAATAATATGCAAAATAATGGCAGGAAGTTGATGTTTACAACTTCACAGAGAATTGCGATGATATCGAAACAAAAATGTGCATGATAAATCACTCCGAATACTTTTAACTTACTTAAAACCATGGGTGTACACGTTGATCAACAACTAACTAGCACGCATGGATGTGCGATATAATATTTCGGAAATAAAGTTTTCAAGAAAATATTCAAAGCATTAAGATATGAATTACTAGTAGATCGGACAATTAAATGGTGCGGAATTTAATAAATATATTCTTGTCGTCAAATTAAGCTTATATATAAATAGATATTTTTAAAAAATGAATCAAATTGGATTTGCGTCTAGCGTCCCGTTCAGCAGCGAGGCCATATGATTCGTCAGCCTATAGCTTAACGTACGATCGGAACTTCATTAGCTACCATCTGGAAAATATAATAATAATAATAATAATAATAATAATAATAATAATAATAATAATAATAATAATAATAATAATAATAATAATAATAATAATAATAATAATAATATATAGGGGGCCGCAGTGGCTCAGTGGTAGAGCGTTCACCTCTGGTGAATGGGGTCCCGGGTTCAAACCCTGCTCCCGCCAAGTGAACTTTGTGGTGGACAAAAACCGTGTGCGTGGGTTTTCTCGGGGTTCTCCCGTTTCCTCCCACTTTCTTCATTCCACCGTTTCATTCATTTCTCATAATCACCGTCTCCTTTAGCCTAACCGGCATAACCCTGGGACGTAAAACTCAGATTTCATTTCGTATATATATATATATATACAGGGTGGCCCAAAAATAGGTATACACTTCCGTCCCGTATTTTATATCATTTCTTATTGTTATCAAACAGGTAGACCTAGTTTTTTTATTATTATTTGTTCTTAACGTCTTTTTGCTTATAACTTAAGCCTGGAACAGTCGAAGCAAATAAATCCATAAACTAGAATGTTATACTTGGTCAATGCAGGAGTTTATACCTACTTTTAGGCCACTCTAATATGAAAGGCACTATGTTTGTGATTTCGTACCGCGTTTGAATCACTCCACCGATCTCAGTCATTTTTTTTTAAAATGAACGAAAATGAAAGTGACTACTTTTGTGGCTTAATAACTCTTAAACCCCACCGGACCGATCCGCATAGATGAGGTTTGTGCATGAGATGACTTTTGTCAATTCACTTTGACGGTGTAACTTAGGGTACGGGGAGAGGAAGATATTTAAAACTGATCGAAAATTACCTATATTAGTGTCGGTTCCATAGTTTTCGGGATTGCTGAGATGAACAGTGACACTTCCGATGTCGTTTAAAATAAATTCAGCCCTGCAACTTAGGGAAGGGGGAGGAGGGGTTAAAGATGATCGAAAATAACCGATATCAGGGGGCGCTTCAGTAATAGTAAAAAATGACTGACTAACGGAATATATTACTAACTTTTGTTATTTTTACCCAGCGAAGCGGGTATTTGACACTAGTACAAAACACAATAAATTAATGATAATTGTTTCTACTTACTATTAATTTTAGTAAATTTCTAATAATAATTCTTACTATAGGATATCTTTATATGTTGGCGTGGCCCCGCGTAGAGTAGTCACTAACGCTCTCGGCTTTGGTGCGAGCGGTTCCGGGTTCATTTCCGGCTGAGAACGCTTTTGTCGAAAATATGGAGCAGCATTTTCAAGTTAGTAATCCTGAGTGAGGTTTTTCCTGGGTTTTTCTCATTCACCAATCCCAGAGTGATACCATACATACAAGTTTTTATTCTTTCGCTTCTTTTCTTCACCGTGTGCAGATAGTGTTGCTATCTGAGAGACACCATCTCTCGTACGTAACTGGCAATAAGGCAAAAGATGACAGTAGTGCCCAGAAATAGGTATAAATAAAATAAGTAAGGAAATTTTTACTTTGACTTAATGCGTATAATGAAACCGAGTTTTGCCGGATTAGGCGAAGTAATCCTTGTTGGAGAAAAAATAGTGTGGAGTGAAACTTCCCATAATGTGAAGACTGAGTTTACATGGCGGTCTCGTGCTACTAATTACACTGGATGCAAGTTTCTCTTAAAGTACGCGTTAATAGCAGGTTCTTTCCTTCATAACTCGGTGTTGAGAAAAAATAAAAAAAAAAATGAAATGAAATCTTTGAGTTTTACGCCCCAATGTTATGCCGGTTAGGCTAAAGGAGACGGTGATAATGAGAAATAAATGAAATGGTGGAATGAGAAAAGAGGGACGAAACGGGAGAACCCCGTGAAAACCCACGCACACGATGTTTGTCCACTACAAAGCTCATTTGGCGCGAACTGGGACGACTGACTATTTCAGGCCTGATGATAACACTTTGCTTTTAGTAGGTCAATTAGTTTTCTATTTTAAGATTGTTGTAAATATCAACTTGGCCCTGGAGATAAAATGTACAAAAATTGGTCTCACGATGAATAAGGACCTCAAACACACAACACTCAAGCTAAGCCGAGTTGTTTAAAAGAAATCGTTGGGATAGAGTCCCTGGTTTGTTACTAAGGAGTAGCCAGACTTAGAAAAAGATCACCACAACCAACAACAACAACAAAAACAAGCTTGTCATCAAACTTGTTTTGCCTGTACGTAGTTCAAAAAAAAAAAAAAAAAACGAAAGATGCAATTTCCAAAGAAAAAGCTGCACATACAATTAAGAACAAGTGAATTTTATCTTCTGCCTATAAATAAAAGGACTTCTTTGTTTGACGAAGTAAAATTTAATAAATTTGGAAGCTATAGGAGAGGCAGTATTGTTCCGATTTTCGAAGAATACTTTTGTCTCGTCTCGATTTTTGAAAAATCAATTCTCGTCTCATCTCGTGTAGCCTCGTTATGAACACTTATGAACAACATTTATACCCTGATTAGTGCCTAATTTCATCTAGAAGTTATCAGTATCCATCTGAGTCTCGAAAAGTACATGAAGAATGGTGTGTATATATAACAACATTCGTATAATATTTAGTATTAAAATTTATTTGACTTGAATATCTTTAAACGTTGATATATTGTCGTATGAGAACCATAAGAACGTAACTTCAAAAATAGGACTATCGTTTTCTTGAATTATCTGCGTAATTATCTGAAAGTCCCTGTTAGTGTCATTTGAGTGCTAATGAACCACACTTTGTCACGCTTTGACTGCTATTCAATAATGTTTTTTTTTTTCATCTTATTAAAACAACGTGTTAAAAATTACCTTATTTTCCTCTCTCCTGTAAACCTACGAAAATGGAAAATTGAAATATTTGAGTTTAACTCCCCACGATTATGCCTGTTAGGCTAAGGGAGACGATGATTAAGGCAAGTGAACGATGATGGAAGAATTAGTGGAATCAGAAAGTGGGAGGAAACAGGAATACCCCAAGAAAACTCAATAGCATGATGTTGTCCACCACAAACTTACTTGGCCGGGGATCGAAGCAGGGACACCATGCACCAGAGGTAAGCGCTCTACCACTGAGCCACAGTGCCCCCCTACGTAAATGGAGTTACGTTATCTGGTTCTAATACGATGATACGTATGTTCGTTTTGCGTTCTTCAATCACTTTCTCCATTTTCAATGTTTACACAATGAATCATGTAATACACAGTGTTTCAGATCTGAGATTTGGGTAAACTAGTGTTGAAAACGAGACTTTAGAGATGTATTGTCTCATATAGATTCTCGTCTCGAAACAAGGAAACGATATTGGGTCATGATTCTCGTCTCGATTCAAATATTAAAATTTGCTATTTTTTCTACTTCTGAGGACGAGACAGGACGAGAAATATCTCGGCTTGTGGGGAACAGTGAATTGAAACGAGTTTGAAGGAGAAAATAGTGAAACCAAAATATAAAACTTTCCTTTCATATCAGTGAATAAAGAAAAACATCAGCATATAAATCAATGGGCTGACAAATCAAGATGGTGGATGTACTCGAACGGTCTTAACTATTCTTCACCCCCTCTTGCTTCGCATCTCCCCAAATTTGCACTCCTCCCTGTAATTACAGAATTCAGAACTGTGAAATCCCATTGGAAATCGAACCCGAGCCTCTTGTATGAGAGCACCGTAGCACAGTGGTAGACTGCATACTTTTGGTGCGGGGTGTCCCTGGTTCGATCCTCGGAGAGTAAATTTGTGGTGGACAGCATCGTGTCCGTGGGTGCTCCCTTTTTCTCCCACTTTCCCACCTCACCAATTCTTTCATTATTCACTTGTCTTAATCATCATCTTCCTTAGCCTAAAATGCCATAATCGTGGGATTTTAAACTGAAATAGTTTATTTCCAAGCATCTTGCAGCAAACACGAACTTACATACCAGTATTTACACAGCAGTAACCTGCATAGTCTCAGTAACGTTAGGGTCACGGCAAGGTCAGTTCCCGCCCGAGCAAACAAGTAAAGCGGTTTCGTACTTAACGGTGGTGGAAGTACGAAGGATTTATTTGTAAAATCAGATTTCAGAATAACAAACTTTATCCACAAATTTCAAAAGTAGGAACGGAGCCATGGCCATTTGCAGCTTCGGCCAAGGTTTGGTCTTAATTTCTCACCCCAGGATTTTTAACCCGAGAAAGCCTACGCTAGTTTTACACTTAAAAGGCCCAGGAGGTGCCTCTGAGGCTCCCTGCTACGTATACAAGCTACCTGAACTCACCGCGACCATTTGTATTTTTCCTCATTAATAGGAAAGGCTAGTCACTACTTTGCTATGAAACCATTTGTCAATGGAAATAAACAATGAACAGTATCAAATAATTGGAAAAGTACATACTTCAATAGGAGTCTCAGAGGCACCCCTTGGACCTTTACGTTAGTAGAAAATAACGCTATTTTTTCTGAGGTAAAGTAAAAAATACTTAGGAAACGCAATCAGAGGGTGTATTTCAAAGAGATAGAAGAATTCTAGAGCGCAGGACACGGGACGAAATATTTATTAAGAATAATGACATTAAAAATTGACCAGGGTGCCTCCGAGGCACCGCTTGATCCTTTACGTCAATATAAAAAATAAACCTATTTTTTTCTGAAGTAAAATAAGGAAACGTATGAACAACTCAATCAAGGGGCATATTCCAAAGAGATAGGAGAATTCTAGAGAGGAAGACACGCGAAGAAACATCTATTAATAATAATTGCATTGAAAGTGGACCAAGGTGCCTCTGAGGCACCCCTTGGGCTTTCTCGGGTTAATGGGGTTCAATTATTTGAGATACATAGCAAACGGTATTAGGTTTGCTTACCCACACATTATAATATCTAACATATTAAATATTATACATTGCTATAGTATATTTAATATATAGTTAATAAAGATATGCAATGTGTATAAATAATTTTTGTTTTGCATTAAAATTATCTGCAGGCATGCATCAAGTTGTGCGTACATTTGCGAAGCACTTGTTTCAATTTTTAAATTTTATTGTCTCTTTTCAGCACCGAGGCTATGTAAGAAGTTGGCCTACAGATTAAGGTGGAATGGAAACCAATGTCATGCGTTCAGTGCCGTCCCACCAGTAACCGAACTCGGAACAGAAGTGGATCTAGAAAATAAAAACTGGGGGCAGCCAAAACTCAGATTGTGATAGGTAAATCGTGAGCTTACTATAAACGTTTTAAAATAATATATATATATATATATATATATATATATATATATATATATATATATATATATATATATATATATATATATATATATATATAAACAATAGCTTAAATTATTTTTGTCACTCAACATACTGGGGGCCTAGATTCCCCAGCCCCGGGCTAGATCCACCACTGGCACTAAACATACCCGCACTAGATCCGCGAGAAACGCATGGACTAGGCTTAAGTTTTGGTCTTTTTCAACCACCCTAGCTTGCAAAAAAAGGCCTCCGATCATTCCTAGATGTAAGTGACGAGTTTCATGAAATTTAATCCCGTCTCCTTTATAATAAATGCGTAATTGTCTTCTATTTATGAAATAATATTGTTCCTTAGCAGTGGCAGATTTAGAATGTAAATACTGGGGAGCCATCCAGAACTCAGAGTATGATATGTATATAATGAGTTTACTATAAACTTTCAAAAAAATATATAAATAATAGCTTTAATTATTTGTGTCACTTAAAGAAGTGGGGATCTGGCCCCCCGACCACGGGGTAGACCCGTCACTGTTCTTTGGTAGAGCAATTTTAATAAATAAATAGAAAACAAATAATTGTTTTAAAAGTTACAGGATGAAACTCATTGTGAGCCGCCAGTTCGATCTCCACTTTTACACACTATCCTAAAAATTCTCGAAATCAAGAATACTAAAATTTCTGCGCAAAAATGTACTTAGAAAATTGTACTTAAAAAACAGTTTTTTTTTTTTACCTTTTACCAATGTTAAAGAATACGTTTTATGATGTCGTTAGCGAGGGTGATCTGAGCAGCAATATAAATTGTCTCAGAAATATTGGTTAGACATTAAAGAAGTTTTCTAGAACATTACAGAAAAAAATATTCGTGACATTACGCTTTGATTCCTACAATATTTAAAAATGAGGAAGGGGCATTAGAAAGTGCATTCAAATATTGACCTTTACGTTTAATTCTAAATACTACTACCACTAAGAATTAAACTAAATTTACATCGTATAATGATCTATAGTAAATAATAATGCTTATTTGGTTAATTGAAACAAAACAAACAACACTTACCTCCGTGGATAACACCGGAGGTATCTCCTTCAAAGTAAGTATTTCTTCTTGACTTTATCCTATGTGATTGAGTAAGAGTCATACAGAATGCGAACGAACCAATACGTGAGGTAACCTGTTCCACTGTCACGAATCGTTCTTTGCCTGCAACATACAGTTCAGTAAAATGGTACGTTGTGTCACTAGGAGTTGCTGAGTGCAATAATAATAATAATAATAATAATAATAATAATAATAATAATAATAATAATAA
Organism: Thermobia domestica; assembly: GCF_964235325.1. Lineage (NCBI taxonomy): Eukaryota > Metazoa > Arthropoda > Insecta > Zygentoma > Lepismatidae > Thermobia > Thermobia domestica. The sequence continues at coordinate 132,493,440 of NC_137470.1, read as the reverse complement.
TAATAATAATAATAATAATAATAATAATAATAATAATAATAGTTATTATTATTATTATTATTATTAATATAATATTTTAGTTTAACGTCCCACGATTATTTTCATTAGGCTAAAGAAGATTGTTAATTAAAGTATGTGAGTAATTATGGAAGAAATTGTGAAATGAGAAAGTGGAAGGAAAGAGGAGTACTCCAGAAAACCCACGGACACGATGTTGTCCACCGCAGAGTTACTTGGTTGGCGGTTAAACCACGGACTTGAAACACCAGTGGCGAGCGTGACGGCTCACTGGTAGAGAATTCAACCCTGGTGTATGGTGTCCTTGTTTCGACCCCAGGTTGTGCCAAGTAAGCTTTCTGGTGGACAAATACAGTGTGCGTGTGTTTTCTCGGGATTGTTCCGTTTCCTCTCACTATCTTCGTTCCACCATTTCATTCTTTTTTGATAATCACCATCTCCTTTATCCTAGCCATCAAAAACGTGGGACGTAAAACTTCGCCAGAGGTTTGCACTTTACTACAAACGTTTTCACATTATTGAGATTTTAACAGTAAAATGTAAAAAATTCATTGCAAAGAAAATTTGTTCTTTCTGCGATACTTTCCTTACTCATGTAAAAAACGCGTACTGGGTGGGATAGCCTGTAATATTTTCATTCTTGAAAGACATTTCTCTCTCTTGGATGACGTCACGATTATCTGTAAAGTCTCGAATGTATTCTTAATATTACAGAACTGAAAACTTTCCTGTCGTTACGGACATTTTTAGGTACTACAGATTTTTCGTAAAAGACAAAATGCACCATATTGTATTTCTACTTCGGCACATGACAAATTAACATTATAAATGTTTCAGGTCAAAATTTACGAAAGTTAAATACGGGATCAGGAAAAAAATCAACTTTACATGTCTTTACTGTTAAACTTTCGATGAAAATTTTTCTCAGTGTATAAAGCAAGAATGTATCAGTGAGTGAGTAACGCTTATATGCAAACCTCAAAGCACTTAACAGTTATGGGTTGCATAATTATCTAGGCAAAAATATTTATACATTTTCGTCCAATGGGTAAGATCCCACTAACAGATGACAATATTCGTAAGTGAGTGAAAAAATTTAAAGAAACATACGGTGTTAGTGACCATCCACCCATTCCAGTTGTTAGGTTCGTGCAGCTACGCACAAATGATTTCCAGGTAGATTGATTGACAATGGAGGAGCTATTGTTTGGCATCCTCGTGGCCTTGACCTAACGCCTTTGGGGCACATAAAAGATCTTATGTATGTTTGGAGAATTGAATATTTAAATCTCCTTAAACAACGAGTCACGAACACAATGGAACCCATTTCATCAGGAAACTTGGCACGAACATGGCAGGAGATAGAATGTCAGTGTGACACATACAGGACCACCAAAGGTGCACATATTAAAATATATTAGGTTGCTCCATCAAAAAAAAAAAAAAAGTTCTTTCCTCGCATTAGTTCCATATTCAAATGTTTTTCGTATGGGATGTATGATGAGTACAGGAAAGTCCAGATAGCTTTGTGCAGACCCTGTATTTACCATGCATTTATAACGACTTTATTGTATACTGCATGCAATTCACGCATGAAGTGTGATAAGTATTAATTTATGAGACCTCTCTATAATAAACACCTTTCATTTACGGCCGAATAATCATATCCCACTAGTATACGTTATTAGGAGATTTTACTGAATTGATATTTAACGCATGGTATTTCATAGGAATATTGATACATAATATTCAGGAGTGGGAGGATTCGTAAGTTTATATAACTGCCTGCATGGTATTCTGCAAATCATATGAAATTGTGGGTTCAATTTAGAAATATATATGGAATATGAAGACATATGAACGGAACAAGCTACAAGATCACAGGATAGATTTATGTTTCACGATTTATATATATGAAGAGGTTAGTCAAAAAAATGATCGAAAATGGGTTAGCAACAGAATTGTGTATACACTGAAATGTGTAGTTTGCATGGACTAAATTCCACAGTAAGGTGAATGTTAGTCACGAAGAAATTTAATGCTAAAGATTTTGCCTACAGGGGAAGAAGTAGGTAAGTCAGTGGAAAACAGGGCAATTGTGTAAAGTAATAAAACACTGACTTCCCTCCTTTTTCCTTTGTAGTCTTCAAATGAAAGTAACTATGTTTGTGATTTAGTAACTCTTGAACCACTCGACCGATCTCAATCAAATTTTCAACATGGATGAGGTTCGGGTCAGGCATGTTATTATTATTATTATTATTGTTATTATTATTATTATTATTATTATTATTATTATTATTATTATTATTATTATTATTATTATTATTATTATTATTATTTATAATTTTGCTTTGACTGTGCAAATTGAGGAAGAGTTACAAAAATGATCGAAAATGACCGATATTAGTGCTCAATTCATAGTTTTCGGGGTCGCTGAGTCGAACGGTGTCGTTTAAATCCAAATTCAGCCTTGATTAGTAGCCTAGTAGCCCTAGGGTGGTGACGTAAAAATCATTGGAAATACCAATATTAGTGTCAAAATCATAGCTTTTGGGGTCTGTAAGTTGAACCCAAACTGAGTTGAACTATTGGTGACAGTTTTGGTGCCTTTTATGTAAAAAAAAAGAAAATGAAAAGTATTCTCCCCGTGCGAAGAACGGGCATTCTGCTAGTTGATTAAATTCATTTCTGTTCGCCAAGAAATACGTTATGTAAGAAAACGGATGAGGATCTAATTTTCTTTCTTTCCTATTTCTTTTATTTTCTTTCTTTTTGTCGAAACTCACATTTAATGGCTCCTGAAACTTAGTAATGAGCTTTCTGGGATTATACAACATGGTGTACGCAAACAGGAAGGTTAAAATTCAGAAAACGTTTTAGATGAGTTTCGAAAAAGAAAAACTGGAAATGGAATTATTTAATTTGGAAATAAGCTCCTCCTATAATGATAACTAAGCTTTGTATTGAGAGTTGAATTGGCAACATTGCAAGGAATCAGTAACGTGTCGTCGGTGACAGTAGAAAGAACGGATTCATTCAGTCTCAATCGGTGACGATTTGTCATTACATCTTGCCTTGCACGTGACACGAAACTACACGCAAGCACACAAGTCGGGAGTTTCCCAACTTTTTGGCAGTTCCTACAAGGATGCAGACCGCAACACTTTTGTGCTAAGCAGAAGAATATAAGTGTTTATTACACAACGTCCCTTTTTATTATTTTAAGTCCGGGTTTATTGTTTTACACTCATGTCCAAAATGATTGTCGCATATCTATAACTCTCTTCTTGTAAGAATATATGTTAATGATTTTGTAGGACACTTTTAATACTGATACTATGTGTACAAGGTGTTTCAAAACAACACCGACCACGTTTGGGAAGTGATTCATGACACCAAGATAAGGCAAAAAAGTATAGACCAACTTGGGTGCACAAATTCTTCCTTTCGGAGTTATAGGCTGCCGAAATCATGAAAAATTGAACTTTAAAGTTTCATAGGTACAAAACTGTGGGATCTACCGTAGTCCAAGGGTCAAGCCTTCAGTTAGGAACTAGTATGTGCCGTATCCAAAAATCCATGTTACAAAATCCTGTGGTACTTCCGCAACAGTTTTTATAGAGGGAGTTTGGATACGGGCATACAATTTGAAGTACTCACCAACTACTTCTGAAACGAAAGTTCAATTTTCCATGATTTTGACAGCCTATAACTCCGACAGGAAGCATTTGTGCACCCAAGTTGGTCTATAATTTTTTGTCTGATCGTGGTGTCAGGAATCATCTCCCAAACGTTGTCGGTGTTGCTTGGTGCAACTGTGTGCTGTCAGCAGTTGAGCCGTGTTCAAGAAAAACTCAAAACTCTGGAACCAGCACTTCTGAATCGCAAAGGGGTCCTCTTGTTACAGAACAACACTAAGCCCCACGTGGCTAGGATGAATCGGGACATCATTCTACGCCTTCGTTGGGAAACACTATTGCATCCGCCATACTACTCGGACATTGCACCATCTGATTATCACCTGTTCCATTCATTGGACAATCACCTTAGGGGACGCCAGTTCAAATCCCTACTAGAGATGCAAAATGCACTTGATACCTTCTTCGCTTCACTGCCCTCCAAGTTCTACCGGGATGGAATCCATAGTCCTCCAAAACGTTGGCAGAAGGAGATTATTTTTGATCTTCAAGGTACGTCTTAGGTGACATATCGGTGTTCGGAGATGCTGGGTGAAAAAGGTTACCTTTATATATATGTGTGTGTGTGTGTCGGATGTCTTATAGAACTTCTTTGTCCGTGCGACCATCTGTGAACCGGTAGCAGAGAAAAAATGGTAAGAGACATCGTGTGGCTTTTTGCAATCGATTTTGCGTGCTCAGAATAAGTTTCATCTTCTACCTTAACCCTTTATTCAAAACAAAATTTGTTCAAATTAGCCATTTTCCGTTTTAACCTTTATCAGCCAAGAACAAAAATAGTAACAGATAATGAGAAGCTGTTTTCTATAAAAGATTTAGAGTTCCAAACCAATATACTTTGAGTATCCACAAAAATCTACCAAAACAGAAAGGGGTTGGAAATTTGTATTTCTTCTAGTCTGAATATTGATTTTCATATGGGAAAAAGTAAGAAGATATACCGAGATGAGGTTTCTTGCAATGGATTGAGAGTGACAAAAATAGGTTGCATACCATCCGTTAACTTTTTGTGCAAACCGAAAGTGCTTCAAATTAACAATTTCCGATTTCAACGTTTATCCTCATAGAATAAAATATAGTAATACATAAGGAGGACAAGTGGTTTTCTGTAATTGATTTAGGGTTCCGACAGAACATATTATGACAACTTGCAAGACTGTACCGAAATCGAAAGTGGTTTAAATGTACTACTATTCCCGGAATTCAATACTGATTTTCATTAAGTAGAAACTTTTTTTTTTTTTTTTTTTTTTTTTGGTAATCGGTTGGGTATCAGGAGTAGGCACTATCTCCTCCGTTGTTAAAATTTACGATTTCCGGTTTCAACGCTTATCGATATTGAACGAAAACGGGACGGGCTAGCGAGTAACGAGTTTTTGATATTTACCCAGCGTTCGTGGGGCAGGCTTTATCTTTAGTCTTATTTCTCTATCGCAACCAGTAATTATCGATGTACCGGTACTACTTTAAGTTTGAATATTGAATTCCGATAATTTGGAAACCTACCGCAGTTTTACGCAGTGAGCCCCACAGTACATGCACTATATGACAGGGGAAATCTTAAACACCGAACTATTTCTCAAAAAATGACTACGGGTCAGACTGTACATCATTGTAATGATGTATATTGAACTCGTCGTTTGACCCGTCACTATTCGTGACCAGTTTGGTATAACGATATGAAGTAAACGGTGTCAAGTATTTGTTTCTTAAGATATTTCGAATGCCATCCAATCTGAAATATCTTTTCCTTTGAAATTATTGAATTGACTCTTGCACCGGTCCCCGGGGAGCACCCACTTGTCTCAATCACTTCAAACTGTAGCCTCCACCGCACATAGACTACATGTTAGCAAAAATCTCCATCTCTAAACCGATTCTGAGAAAATGGTCTAAGGTCTGACTTTGTAGACATACAACACACACACACACACACACACACACACATATATATATATATATATATATATATATATATATATATATATATATATATATATATATATATATATATATATATAGTTTTGTAGTTACAGGTATGCTAGTAAATGGCATGCTCCTCCGTGCAACACGTGCTACATAGATAGTGTAAGAGCTTTTAACGTGTGAGACCCGGGTTCGATTTTCGATGGAAGCTCAGGTGGTTCGAACTTTACGCAAAGCTGTAAATCCACGTTTCATATAGCCCTCGCCGCTGAATGGGACGCTAAACTCAAATCTCTTCCAAGTTAATGACACGTTTCATCTTACTTATTCATCAATAGATAACGTGGTTCTCGTGCAGCAGCATTTTTTAGGTTGAACAAGTAAGTTTCATTTCACACACATAGAACCACAGACGCGTTACTTGACACACACAAACACACACAAAGACTACAAATACATAACTTTTGTGGTTTCAGCAAAACGTTTAGATGCGTAATTTTTAAGGATACAGCTAAATGCACAATGAAAAGTGTTAAGTGATGCATTTTTAGCATAAAAATCATTATGCACGTAAACGTTTTGCTGAAATCACAAGATGTTATGCATTTTTGTCTCCTACTGAATCATATGCATACAATAATTGAAACAGTGGTTTCTATCGCTGGTTGCAAGACGTGTAAAATCCAATTGGCCTTCCTACGAAAGATGTTGGCTAGAAGTGTCCTCTTCTCTCCTATCCGTTTTAACACTTTTTTGTTTGTTGCTCTCTCTGTCTCCATCTTCCATCTCTCTGTGTCTCCATTTTATATTATCCATCTTCATCTAACACCACATTTCGAAGCTCTCTAAATATTTCTTCTCTAACTTCCGAAATGTCCAAGTCAATGATAAACCATAGGATTTCAAATTGTAAGGTCGTGAGTTCGATTCCCATCTGGGTCAATTCATCTATAAGTGCAATATTTGGAGGATTTGACTGTTTGGTTCAGAGACTGTATGCATTTCAGATGCGTCCCATAAATGGAGAGAATGGCTTAAATTGTGTATTGCATATCTGATATACAGGATTTCCAAGGATGTGAAAAAATGAAATAAATTTAGAACACCACCACAACTATGAAATCAAGGTTTGTTGGTGTGATGCAGAACACACTGCAAATATTCCATATTACATAAGAGCCCCTGCGGTCATTTCGGAAAGTGCCATACTGGATTTGAATTATTTCAGTGAAATATGGACTTAACGATACATTTATATTTTCGAAATAAAGTATGATTTCCTAAAGTTATTAATATGATGTTTTCTATATTCTTTGTTAACGAAGTTTTGATCACATAGGTCTAGAACATATACAAAGCTTGTCATTGAAAATTCATGATCATAATTTCGCTCAGGATGAAAACAAGCAGAGAGAAAACTACCACACCGATGTTTTTACGAAATCACATCCTACTTCAAAAATAGTATTGCATCGTAAAGTAACCATTTCACTGAATTAATTAGATTCCAGTGTGACACTTTTCAAAATGGCTGCAGAGGCTCACATGTAATACGGAATATTTTCATTGTAATGCATCATACCAATAAACCTCGACTTCATAGTTTTGGTAGTGTTCTAAATTTATTTCATTGTTTTCACATCTTCACAACCTTGTATAACAGATGTGCAATATACAATTTAGGCCGCTGTCTCTATTTCGGGACGCATCTAAAATACAATACAGTCTCTGAATGAAACAGTCAAATGCTCCAGAAAAATGAAATGAAATCTTTAAGTTTAACGTCCCACGGTTATGCCGGTTAGGCTAAAGGAGACGGTGATAATGAGAAATGAGTGAAATGGTGGAATGAAGAAAGTGGGAGGAAGCGGCAGAACCCCGAGAAACCCACGAGCACGGTGTTTGTCCACAACAAAATCCACACGGCGCGAGCCGGAATCGAGTCAGGGACCCCAAGCACCGGAGGTGAACGCTCTACCGCTGAGCCACCGCGCCCCCTCAAATTCTCCAGATATAGCACTTATAGATGAACTGACCCAGATGGGAATCGAACTCACGACCTTACAATTTGAAATCCAATGGTTTACCATTGACTTGAACATTACGGAAGTTAGAGAAGAAATATTTAGAGAGCTTCTAAATGTGGTGTTAGATGAAGATGGATAAGATAAAATGGAGACACAGAGAGATGGAAGATGGAGACAGAGAGAGCAACAAACAAAAAAGTGTTAAAATGGATAGGAGAGAAGAGGACACTTCTAGTCAACATCTTTCGTAGGAAGGCCAATTGGATTGGACACATCTTGTGAACAAATTGTCTTCTTCATACCGTCATAGAGGGAAATATGGAAGAAAAACGAGGAATAGGGAGAAGAAGAGCACAACTGATTTGAGAAACAGAAGAAAATATTGGGAGTTAAAAGAGGAAGCTGAGGATCGAGAAACGTGGAAGAAACATTTCCAGTCCTAAATCTAAAATTAAAAAAAAAAAAAAAACCCTTTAGTCCTGGGACCTGCCGAAAGGCAGAATATATACTACTACTAATGATAATAATCTAAAATACGTCCCAAGAATTATGAGAAAATAGTTACAAACATAAGGCCTTCAAATAATATATCTGACAAGTCAAATAAATAAATAAATAAGTAAATAAATAATAAATGAAAAATAAACTCAATTTATTACACATAGCTTTTTTTTTTTTTTTTTTTACACGTTGCTCTACAAGAGCAGTTTTGTCATTTTCTAGTAAAATATTTAACAACATAGTAGCAAAGATATCGAAACGGATAACTGATTAACAAGATGTAGAAGTGAAAAAGTCCCGCTCCTATCTTAAGAAGATTGCAGTGAATGTAAATACTTGCACTAACGCGTCAATATAAAAACTAGCTACTCTCGACAAAAGCTAAAACCTCAAATTATCTTTTGTAAAATAAAAGAGCTTAAGTCAATGTTAGAAAAATCTTATCGATAGTAAATGTAGCAATGGGAAACAAAAAAAAAAACTATATAGAGTAAACAAAGAAGAAGAAAAGTGGAAGCTAGCAACTGAAATTTTACTTTGTATTTTTTTTTCACATGTTAATTATCAACTCATATACAGTTTAATTCATCTTTCGTTTCCAGTTCTAGATCTCGTATACTAAAATACACTCACATAGAAAGTGGTACGAAAGATTCAGAAAACATACAAATCCAAAATTTCATTTTAAAATCATCTGAAAGAACTATTCCCTTACATTCTTCGGTGTTAATTACTAATGATTTATTTTGCAAAAGGACAAATATCTGGACGTTTAGAATTGTGCGGGTCACGGTGGCTCAGCGATAGGGTGTTTACCTCTGGTGCGTGGGTTTCCTGATTCCATCCCCGGCCAAGTAAGTTTGTAGTGGAAAATGTCGGGTACATGGGTTTTCCCGGAGTTCTCCAGTTTCCTTCCATATTTCATTGTACTAATCATCTTTCTCTGTTACCCTTAACGGCATAATCGTTGGACGTTAAACTGAAAGATTTCATTTCGTTACTTGAAGTTTTACGTCCCACGTTTATACCGCTTAGGCTAAAGGAGACGGTGATGATGAGAAATGAATGAAGTGGTAGAATGAAGAAAGTGGAAGGAAACGGGAGAACCCCGAGAAAACCCACGATCACAGTGTTTGTCCACCACGGCTCGAGCTGGGATCGAACCAGGGACCCCTATCACCTGAGGTGAACGATCTGCCAAAGCGCCACTGCGCCCTCCAATTCATTTCATTACTGTGACACTTACTCTTTAACGTGCTCACGGGGGGCGGCGGCTCAGTGGTAGAGCGTTCATCCCCAGTGCTTGGGGTGCCTGGTTCGATCCAAGCTCGCGCCGTGTGGACTTTATGGTGGACAAACACCGTGCTCGTGGTTTTTCTCCGGGTTCTCCCGTTTTCTCCTACTTTCTTTATTCCACCGTTTCATTCATTGCTCATCATTACCGTCTCATTTAGCCTAACCGGCATAATCGTGGGACGTAAAACTAAAGATTTCATTTCATTTTTCTTTAACACTAGAAGCACGAAGCAGTCATGTTGACTGCTTCAAGAAATATAATTTCGTATCACTTCTGTAATATTTTCGCTAAGGCCCTGAAATTCATTGACTTTTAATATTTTTGTGCGCACTTGTTGATAGTATTAATAATTAGTTTATGCTTTTTTACAGGGGCGCTATTGTCAGTTATACCTAGAAGCACGAAACAGTCATTTTGACTGCCTTATAAAGAGTATAGGAAATTAGTGTTTCTGTTTGTAAGTCACATATGGCAGTATTAAATATTTCTTGTTTCTAGACAAAAGAAATATTGAAACTTTTATTCATTGTAATTTGAGACAGAAAAATTTAAGATAACTTATTGTTTTATTAGGTATATTGCGATACATAGTTCCAATTATAACTTCATATTTTTTATTGTGTTATGAGATATCTCTGTGTTTTATAGTCGACAAACAAATTAGTTCAGATACATGCGGCCAATATCTACATGTTAGTGTGCACTTAGAGTTGGTTGAGCTGAACCGTGTAGATTGGCATTTTACGATGAGAACTCAAGGAACACTTCGAATGTTACCTGATCTCTTAGAAGGTGAAGCTGAGGATTCGAGTGAAGGGTATGGAAACCGGAGTGATTCTGAACCTGAAGAGAACATTTTATATTCAAGTGATGAATGAGAGGAAGACAGAGAGGGAGATGACGACGCCAATACCGATGACAGTCTTATTGCTCCAGATGGAACATTGTAGAAGAAATGGATTTCGAACAAAGTGGCATTGGTCGTACATCTAAGCAGAATACTGTTCGCTAAGTTCCAGCACCGACAAATTTTGCCAAGTGGTAAGTGTTTGAGGAAAAATGTAGTGCTTTTCGTGTACTATTTTATAAATCTATGATGAGGCATGTCCTAAAGTGCGCCGTTTCTGAAGCATGTAGGCAACTGCAGTCAGCAACATATACTTTAACTCTTTCAAAACTACAGTCTTATTTGGGCCTTATTATTTATCAAGATGTTTCGACATTGCCCACTAGGGTCTTGCGCGAAAGATCAACAGGGCCAAAATTTATAGTAAAATAATGAGTAGGGATAGGTTCTGTGAAATAAAACGGTACTTGATACTTGAAGAAAAGGCACCACAAGATCTGCATGACTTCAAGAGAAAAAATTCGCAATCGAGTCGGAACTGTGGGGTCATTTTGTTGAGAACGGCATAAAAATTACAAACCACATGACAGCGTGAACTTGACGAGCAAGTTTCTCCTACGAAAGTCAGTGTTCGATTTCTGTAATATATGCCAAATAAAATTTGGCATCAAAATTTGGTTACTAGCCGACGTACAATCAGTCTACCCTCAAAGGTTTTCCATATATGGGCAATTATTGGTAACGTCATGCTGGGACACAGTTAGGTGAAATTCTAGTGTTTAGTTTGATAAATCCTTTTGTTGAAAAAGAAATAAATGTGAGAAATGTAATAACTTCTTCACAAGGAAACTAGCTGAAAGACCTGTATCACTGTGATGTTTACCGCGATCAGAGTGGTAATGAATTAGCTGTCTACAAATGTAAAAGCAACAAAAGTGTCTTTGTGTTGAGTTCCATGCATGAGTCAGTGTCAATTTCCAGGACACTTTAAGAAAAAGAAAAACGAAACTATAATGTATTGCAATCAGATGAAGTTTAGTGTAGACATCGTGGATCAAATGTTGAAGAAACACAAAGTGAGTTGTGCGTATTGATTCCTAGAAGATGCACAGAGAAGCTAATGGAATGAAAATTAGTATGTGACAATATTTTTAACGTTTGGCCGAAGATTTGATTGTCAATGTCTCTGCGCTTCCACACACAATCGAAAAAAATGTCAAGAACGATTGTGTAAAAAAAGAAAACAGTTGACATATGCTACAAGTGTCGAAAGTATGTTTGTGGAAGGTGTGTACTGGAGAGATGCGAAAGCGAATTGTCTGCTCTAAGTGTAGGTGCTTTGTGATTGTCTTCTCCTAAAAAGATATTTTCGAAAGATACCATAGCAAATATTATTTTACAATCAAATTTAAAACCTAAGACTGACAGCAATCTTTTGTTTTTCATTATTTTAGAAATACTGATATTAAACTTATTATATTAATAAATATTTTTAATATTATATATTAATGCCCTTAGTGTTTATAAATAAAAACAATAAAATAAATAATATGCTTTCTAGGCTTACCTGTAGATGTGTCTCATTGAGAATGTCAATAAAATAGTCATCGTGTGCTAGAATTCTTTTCTATTTTAATCAAAAACCGAAAGCAGTCAATTTGACTGCTTCGTGCTTCTAGGGGGTTCAAAAGCTCCGTGCTTCTAGTGTTAAAGTGCTCATGATAAGTGAGTGATCCCCAGGGGCCAGGAATGATAGGTGAACTCATTCTTCAAAACAGAATGTATATAAATTTCGATGGCATTCGAAAGATTGTAAGAAACAACGACTGGTAACACGTCTCGTATCGATACCCCAAAGGGATCACGAAGGTAACACATCAAACTACATGTTCAATCTTACTTATTTACTTACGTGAAGTTGTCTGAAATTTCCGATTACTTTCATACAGACAACTACATATTGAACTATATTATTTGATCGATTTGGTGTTTCGATATGTGCCAGATATTCCCAATGATTTTCACTTGTGTGTTACAAGCCTATACCGACAAATATTTGAAATCGACAGAAAAGCTTAGACTACCACGAAATTAAACTACTGCTACTAATTAAACTACACTATATTTGGATTTACGACCGGATTTGTATTCTGCTGTGTGAGAAACTTACAAAAAAAATCGAGCTTACATGAGTGTGAGTATGCTGGCGCACGCACGTGTGTGTCTGGAAAATAGTTCGGCGAACAAATTCCTGTACTTAGTAGGTAACATTCAGTTGGTACCTACACGGGGATCTATGAAATTGTGTATGCGATTCGTTAACTGCTTCTTGAGTTGAGGTTTCTGTTAGTTAGAATGTGCTGTGTAGTTCTTCACGCTGATATGCTTTGATAAGCTTTCGAAAATAAAAAATGAAATGCATTGTTTTAGTTTAACGTTCCACGGTTAAGCCAGGACGTGGCTAAGGAAGACGATGATTACGGTAAGTGAATGATGATGAAAGAATTAGCGGTATGAGAAAGTGGGAGGAAACGGGAGTACTGCGAGAAAATTCCGCGGATACGATGTTGTCCACCATGAAGTTACTTGGCCAGAAAATGAACCAGGAACCCTATGCATCACAGCTAAGCACCCTACTACTATACCACCGTGAGGCCAAGACAAAAGTAGAATATGAACAGTAGACAACAGATTACCTGCAGTAGTTTAAACGTGCAGGGCCGTGCCGTGGAAAATCAGCGCCCGGGGCAGGAGTATACCATCCGCCCCCATACATATATTCCAAGCAATTTTTCCTACCTTTTTTCCTCTTTTCTCCCGAATTTTTCGCCCCCTTACTTCGGCGCCCCCACGGCACGGCCCTGTAAACGTGTACATTATAAAAAATATATTATTAGTCTCTAAATGGAGGAGTATTTTGTAACGTTTTTAGTTTTATTAACCGTAGTGTAATAACATGTTAATAACACAGGTTAATTTGCACCCACATAAATTTTGGGTGCATAATTCTGAAGAAGCTAAGATTATCAACATGTGACGAATCTGTAATACAATATAGTTCTTATGACATATTTTTTATCGTAAAAAGCAAATTTTGCATTGAACGTTTTATTGGCAAAATAATATTTTTTGTACAGTCCAATGTCAATTTCTTATTTTAAAAACTTCTAAATAAATAGTTTAATACAAAATTCTATAGCATACCACAATAGAAAAATAATAAAAAGTTTTAATACTCCATAGATACTAACACAGATGAATTTTCACCCATGTTCGTACTCTACGGTCAAGCGGTTCTCTCTTTCATTGCAAATGATGACTTACATCCAGGCATGTAGCCAGAAATTTATTTCGGGAAGGATCCAAAAAGAATATGAGGATAAATTATATTAACATTTATAAAATTCATCACTAACGTTAAACTAAATTTTTCAGGAAAGTTGGGATTTCGGAACAGGTCCGGACTCTCAGGATCCACCTTTTGGTTACGTCCCTGGTTACAACTTAATTTTCAATTTAACACGTATCCAAATGCTTGTACTTACCTAGCAAAACTGCGTACCAGTCTCCAGTCCTGAATCCAAAATTCTGCAAATAATGAAATAAATCTCACAGTGGCGACACTTCAGGGAAGTCACACTGATATAACTTTAAATGTTATTACTACAATTAAAGAAAATAAAATATTCGAAATCTTTCAGTTTAACGTCCCATTATTACGAATGCTCTTTAGGCTAACGAAGACGACAATTAAGGCAAGTGAATTATGATGGAAGAATTGGTGGAATGAGAATATAGAAGAAAACGGGACTACCTCTAGAAAACCCATGAACACGATGTTGTTCACCACAGACTTACTTGACCGCGGATTGAACCACAAAACCCACGCACACAAAGTAAGAGTTCTACCACTCAGCCACTGTGCTCCCTACTACAATTTAAAAAGTAGAATGCTTTATAAATCTGTACAGATTAATTAGTAAATCAGATAAGCTTCTTGCTTCATACTCATGGCGAAAAAAATAAAACAAAGTAAAATTTTTGCCAATGGGAATTCTCACAAGAGCTACTACTGTAAAGGAGGTTTTTTTTAAAGTTGCATGGCGTTATGTGGCTAGAAAAATACTGTGTTAATACAGTTTCGATGGCAAATAAACCACGAAACTGAGTTTTCTTGATAAATGGCTTTTCATTCGACTATGGCGTGGAGATCTGGGATTGATTCTTGGTGGGAGAGTTTGTAATTCGGATATCCGTGTTCACTTTTCATATGTATGATGCACTATACCAAAAAAAAAAAAAAAAGAGAGAGAGAGAGAGAGAGATAGAGAAATTAAGAAAATCACCTCTGAAAAATTTTGCGTCCAGCACTGAGTAATGTTAAGCCAGCACTATGTTAAATATAAAAGTAATTAGAACATCTTCAAATTATGATCAATTACAAATATACACAAACCCGTGGCGCAGCCTCCCTTCTGAACTGGAGAAAAACCTTTATGAAGAAATAACAGTGAATGTAGAAGCACTATCTTTTTGTGAAGCACTAAAAATTACCGCTAAAATATACTTCATAAGTACGAATACCTTTCTTACCTTTCTATTGTAGCTGTACGTCCGATACAAGAATTCAAGCTGCCGCACTACCACAAAATGAATATCTCGTAACGTATGTCGCAGAATTAGAATTGGCCACGAGATGTCACGACCACTGATGCAGGATTAGACGCTAGATGGCAGGAACATCAAGGCATGATTTCGCGCCAAATGCCACGATCGGCGTGAAGTGTAACGTGTAGCAATGTAATGTGTGTAATGCAAAAAGATGATCTACTTATACAAGAAAATAATACGTCACAGTTTCGCTACCCCCACTCTGCCCGCTATACATCAAATAAGATCGCAATGTTTTCACCCAACTTTCATGGCGGAAATCAGAGTAGCCAATCAGACGTACCCAGTATTGAATTCAGACATGTTAAAGGGGGGCTTGAACTAAGCCTCCCTAGAGTATATATGCGACCCCCTAGAATATCTATACACATACATATTTGTTTTCCGTTTTTTTTTCTGAATAAAAGTCTTAAAATCAAAGACTTTTTTTATAAGAAAATTAGTTTCTTCTGTTGCCCAACCTAATTGTTCTAATTAATAAACCGCATTCTCTTATTAAGTCAAAGTTAAATAAAAACTTGGAAATTAGATACAGATGCACACAAACGCTTTACAACGTTATTTACAAAAAATGGCAATATGTTGGGTATTGCAACCAACCAGACAATAATAAGTTGCGAGTTTTGTTGCGACAGATTCTTACTGCTCTATTGCAATCTATAACATAAGCCCTCTTAAATTTTTATTGCCCCCTTGAACAAAAGTCTGAATTCAACACTGGACGTGGCGATGTTCTGTTTTTATTTTTTATTGTTTATTTTTTGCTTCATTGAGATAATAGGATTTTCTATTTTATAACATCCTCGGTATAGTGCACTTTGTATTCATATTTCGTTTTTCTTTTTTTTCTTTCAGATTGTTTTTTATTTACTTTCCAGCAATGGTAGAAAAGAAGAAAACATGGCGATCGTGAAAAAAATCAAATTCTAAATTTCAACGAATTTACATGCTTCATGGCCTCTATATACCAACGATATTAACTGGTGGCCACTCACTGGTCATTTGGCCAGTGGCCAAACCAGTGGCTAGTTGAACAGTGGCTACCAATTACTAATTGGTACTGAAATATTCACCATCCTTTTAGGTATCGATCAACATCAATTCTTATCTCTCTGTAATTTATGGTTCCTTAAATCTCTCGAAATCGGCCGTTTCTTAGCCAATATCTCGGGAATGGTAAGAGTGGCATGAAAAATTTGATCACTTTTTGATGCTTTTTGATGTTTTTGATGCTCTATCAAATGGAGGGCTTAAAATTGAAAAAAAAAATCACAAATAACAGACAGACAGACAGAAATATACACAGACATAGAGAATTCAGTAACGAACTTCTTAAGGTAGAGACTTTTCGGGTGTTTTTTTTTAATGACTCAGTCAATTTTTATCATATTTCATATATATATATATATATATATATATATATATATATATATATATATATATATATATATATATATATATATATATATATATATTTTAATAAACTATGATGTTGAGTATGAGTTCTCTTAGGTTGAGGCTTCCTTCGCAAACGCCTATAATGTTTATCATATTTCAGAAATAAGTGTTTCAGTTATAACTTCAGCATATCGTAATTTAGTTTATGAGGTTGGAACGAGAAAGTTTAGTGTAGTATCCTGTACCTTTTATCTAAAAAAACTACAGGCATTAATTTTAGGTGCAATCTGAAATCAACATTTAAGTATATGCGTCTTATCTTTACTAGGTTGAGCTCCTTCATGGATAAGCTGTTAGCGTACGCACCTTTGCTGTGGTGAGCCTGGGATTGATTCCAGGTGGGAACCCATCTGGTTCGGATTCCAAGTTGAGCTGTAGGTTCACGCCTCATATAGCCTCGCTGCTGAAACTTATGTTAAACTCAAAATCAACTCAACTCATCTCTTCACTACGTTTCCATCTAAACTAACAAATGTACGAACCTTCCCTCGCCTATCTAGTGGCTAGCACGAGAGCCTGTTCCGTGGACGAGTTCTCGTGTTCGACTCCTGGTAGAAGGGTTTTAATCGCTTTACACTTATTCAGGACACATTTCAAACAGTAGATATTTTCTCTACATAATTATGCTGTTACTAACAGACGTAAATATAAACTGTCAACAAACTAGAATTATGTAGATCTAACAGAGGGAGAAAGAGAGAGGGGGGTGGAGAGAGAATGAGAGGAACGCCAGTATTCCATTGCAACGTGTCGCCACGTTTGGCCTAATCCTCGTTTCGCCTAACCAATTATCTGACACTTTTATGACAGATAAATGATAAGATTATCGGCCGCCATTTTAGGCGAAAAAAGGATCCTCGTTTGGCCTAATCCTCGTTACGCCTAAAATGGCAGACAATAAGAAAAATCGTGGAAATTCAACTAGAGGGAAATTATATAAGAGAAAATTCCCTAGTATATAAAGAATTAAGAAATGCAAAATATATAGATTAATATTATATTAACTATTTTCGAGGAGTTAGGATTACCAAAACTCCTTTATGTATTTACTAGGACCATGGATATATACGAATATATATGAGCAGGCGAACAGCAAAACCCGTTAAATTCACATTTTAAAATTTGTGACAAATCGAGAAAAACTGTTTAAACACGTCATAATTGTAAAATAACACTAGAAACTGTTTAAACACGTCATAATTGTAAAATAACATTAGAAAAAAAATAACATTAAAAAATTAAGAATAATGTGAGTGTTGGTCTGTCGAAAGCTGTATAATCACACTAGTCTGTGAGTTGCGTGATTGAAGAAAATAGTTTGGATTTAACAGGTTTTGCGTATGTAAATGGAAATAATAGCTTTTGCATCTGGACGAGCGGCCATTTTTGTTGAGGCTCAAGATACAAAACCTATCAAAAAGAAAGGGAGTCAGAGTCAGAAATCAGTATTATGCCTACTAAAATATTGGGTGGCGGGGGAATGTATTATCAACTATACATTGCACAAGATTGGCACAAATGAATATGGATACATAAATGCTACATTAACTTTGTTCTAAATTGAAAACAATGGATCCAAATGTGCAAAAAATTGAATTATATAACCTCCTCTCCATCATCATCTACTAAATGGAAATCCATATCGTCGTCGTCCTTTGATGCATCACCATTTTCTCGGTTTTCTATTCCTCAAAAACCTCTTTGTAAAACGCGAGCTTTGAGCTGCTTTCAATCGTCAAACCCTTCGTAGCTACAAGCGGAGTTAATTATACCTATCCGTATCAATTTCTAAACTGAATGACTATATTTTGGAAGAGTTTGTAACCTTTTATGGACTAACATAGTGAATATTAATTTGCCAACTATCCCAATATATGAATTTGAAATATAGCAAACCAAAATGTGCAAATGTTGAGTTTGAGCAAAACAGTGGCAGAAAGAGAATCAGAAATGGTAAATAAGTGGCAAAATTTTTTAACATGTTGTACCAGAAGCATGTTATAATTTTGAATGATAATTGACACGAGACATTTTAAGAAAGAGGTTCTGCTGAAGCTGAAGAGACCGTTTAGAGAAGAACCTAATCCAATAATGTTCTGTTCAAAGTAAAGAGGTACCCTGAAATACAAAACAAACTACTTTTAACCGTAGCTAGTCCACTCACCTTGTTTTTTTTGGCTACATTTCGTTTCCAGTTTTTCATGTGTCTTGTACGTTTTCTAGACAATTTTGGTGTTGTCTGATAACAAAGTTATGATCATCGCTGCTTAGAGTAGACCCTATCGTTTTCTTTCGATTTTGCGTGCATTTGTCTAGTAATTATTAAAGAAAAGCAAATAAGCACAGAAAAGTTTCACGAACAGTTAGGTTAAGACGTATAGTGTCTCCATTTTCCAGGGTGCGCGGTGGCTCAGTAGTAGAGCGTTCACCTCCGGTACTTGGGGTCCCATGTTCGATCCCAGCTCGCGCCATGTGGACTTTGTGGTGGACAAACACCGTGCTCGTGGGTTTTCTCGGGATTCTCCCGTTTCCTCCCACTTTCTTCATTCCACCATTTCATTCATTTCTCATCATCACCGTCTCCTTTAGCCTAACCGGCATAACCGTGGGACGTAAAACTAAAGATTTCATTTTCATTTTTTTTCAATTTTCAGTCCAAAATTAAAAAAAAAATGAAAGTACGCACTTCAAATTCTGCCAAATAAAATTTCCAGTGATTTACGAAGAGTTGCAATAAATATTCAGATTACTAAACTAATCCTATACAGTACGAAACCTCAAATTGTTTGAAATATGGAATTAACCGGATTTGATTCCGCTTTTCTCATGAGGTTATTTGTAGGTTTGAGATTTAACAGTTCATGAAACTGAATATGGAAGAGGGATTTAACTGGTTTTGCATCTGTTGCCATGATGGATTTAACAAGTTTTGGTAATTGGCACATATTTCAATCTCAATTTTCAACTACTGGTAGTTAAAATGGCTTTTTCTACTGAATACTATTTGGAAATAATAGCTTTCCAACTAAGGTTTCCAGAACAACCACTATCTCATTTTTTTAAAGAGAATTTAACGGGTTTTACCATTGGCCTACTCGTTCTCTAACGATCGACACGTTCTCTAACGATCCAAACGATTATGGTATGGATTCCAAATCTTAAGAATAGATTTCATCTCATTTTGAATCTTCTATTAAAGTAAGAACTAGTACAACTTTCGGTTTCAATATCGATTCCTAAATATTAAAAATCGTAAGAGATAATGAGAAATCGTTTTTGATGAGAATTCAGTTTCCGATAAACAGGTTGCATGTCTCACATTATCACTCTATTCCTGCCGTAAGTTATAGATATATTTCCGGTTTCAATATTGAATCTGTGTAATTTGGAAATCTACAGTAATTTAACAATGTAAAAAGAAATTCACATGTAAGAGAACAAGGTATAAATGTTTTGATAACTTTGCTTACTGCACCGAACACCAGTAAACCTTAGCCAAGACGGACACCCAACTGAATAAGGGGTTCAGCCGGATAGTTAGTAGACAACGTTCGCTTCATCGTATGGACTTCAGAAGCCGATAACCCACGAGGTTATTACTTGTCATTAAATGTCACTACGGTTAATGTTTTACACTGGCAACAGAATGCCGTGACTGGACCATAAAAACGAGTAGCATGGTGCGATGCAGGGTTGGCAAAACCATGTTAAAAAAACACCAATAAATCCTCTTTTTTTTGTTTAAACCCAGTATTTTTTGAGTTTAAACCAGGTTTTTTGTTTAAATAATTTGCTGTATGTATTTATATCACATATGGAGAGAAATAAGTTTGTTTCATCTTGGTGTTATTATGCAACAATAGGTTATGCTGGAAGAGGTCAGATAAGCTTAAAGCGGAATCAAACCGCTTCTCGGCTTACACCCGAGAGAAATTGTCCTTCATTTGAACTCGAAACCGGGACCAAGTGACCACAAATGCGATATGTCTACCGATTCACTCATGAAGGACTCCTGGTAAAAATATGCTGTGTTGATCTTTAGGTACTTGTTAATGTAACTCTCAAGAGTCATTTCAGAAGGACAAAAAGATAACCAGTTGCACAAGTGAAACCATTGTACAGAATTACATATGGACAATTTCAAAATGCTGCAGAGTACAGAAGAACTAATTTAGTCCAAGTTAGTTCATTACGACTTTTATTAGTCCAAGATAGAGAAATACAACGAGAAGAAGAAGAAATAGACTTAATTTGCATATCTGTAAGAAAAGTGAATTAAGATACGAATTATTTGAGTCCACTTTGGCTCTGACCCATTTATACATAAATAGATACTTCTGATTTCAATAAATGCCTCTCGTGGGGTTTGTATGAACCCTCCTCTCCCCAAAAAACTACAGCATTTCGATGTATTTTATCAATAGTAAACATTATTAAAACGAAACAATATTTAGAATTTTTCTTTGAAATTGCATAACATTAATAACAAACTATAAAAAAATCACAAAAGAAGCATTCATAAACTTATAAAAAAAAACACAAAAGTTGCTTTTGTAGTATAATCTTTTTGAGTAATGAATGGGAAATTTAGATCTGAATATAATGCGAATAATATACGGGAGTGAAACGTGATAACCCATAAATGTGTGTTCATCAAGATTTTACGAACACTTAAACTTTTACGAACATTTTTCGTTTTTTGGTTTAAACCATTTTTTTTTTAAACAGCTGGTTTAAACCAGCAAACCCTGGTGCAATGAGTCTCGATTTCAATCTCATCACGCCGATAGTGATCTATAATTTGGTGCCAGCCCAACGAAATCATGTCAGGTTGGAATTGTACAAGATAACGGAGACCATGTTGATTTATAGTGTTTTTCTGTAAGCAATATTTTGGACCTTTGGTACCTACTATTCACCCGTATTGTATCGAAGTACTAAGATCACCAGAGTCAACTATATCTTTATTTCTGTCATATGAGTGGAAATGGAGTGTACCAGCAGGACAACCACCCTCATAACAGATTCCGGTTGGCCACCATCTGTGCAGAGGAGCATTCAACTTCTTCCTGCTGAAACAACCACCGAGAAGCCCGGATTTCAATCTCATTGTGCATCTCACAGACTTATGCTATGGACATTCCCGGTAGTATGTGAAACGAGTGGAAATTCAACTCAAAAGTAATAATAAGAAATGAAATATATTTTTCTTCTTTCTTTGTCAGTAACACATTGAGATGTTTGAATTGTGGAATTATCCAAAGAGCAATTTGTCAGCGGAGCGATTTGTCACAAATCACTCATTGCGATCACAATTGTCCATTGTTAAGTTAGCAAATTTAGGGATCTTTTGTCAGATCTAGCTCGAAATAGTTACAAATTTCATACGAATTGTAATTACAATAGAATCACAATCGGATCTCTTATAATGCATTAACAGTTTCAAAAAAGCGTTGAAACTGGAATGAAATCGTCTGAAAGATCAGCAAAACCTACAATAAAATAACTTTTGCATCTACATAAGAAGAAACACACAAACTATATTTCCTTTAACGTACCGATTAGCAGTACCATTTGACAATATCAGATATTTGGAAACAAACTGCAAACTAAAAGTTACTTTTGAACAGTACTCACCTTTAAACAAAATTAATAAAAGGTGTAACTTTTTGTGTTTCTCTCATCTCAAATATAGTCACTATACACCCTGTGGGAACATTAATATTCTTAAAATGGAAAGGAAAAGTAACTGTACAATTGTCGAAACATTTTTCCGAAAGCAAATTGTACTATTACAAATTAGTTATGGGAAAACTAATTTGTATTTCTCAGCTCTTCATATATTAGGGATATTTTTCTTTCGAAAAATTTCCCTCCAGTTTTATCTTCACGATTTTTTTATAGTCCACCATTTTAGGCAAAACGAGGATTATGCCAAACGAGTATCCTTATTTCGCCTAAAATGGCGGACATAAAGCTTATCTTTTATCTGTCATAAACGTGTCAGATAATTGGTTAGGCGAAACGAGGATTAGGCCAAACGATGCAAGATCCCATTGCAACATAAAATCATTATGAATTATCAGGTAATTGAAACGAACGTAACTATCGACCACCGTTTGATTCAACCGGCATGTGTGTAACCGTCCGTCTTCCTCTACTATGATAACTCTTGTAAAATTTGTTTGATTTCATGAAACTTAGTATAGACCTTCCTCCAACCATACAAACGGCCCCGCGTAATCACTAACGCTCTCGGCCTTTGGTGAGAGTGGTTCCGAGCTCGACTCCTCATGAGGACACTAGGTCGAAAAGTGTAAAGCGTTTTCAGGCCACCAATCCTGAGTTAGGTTTTCCTGGGTCTTCAACATCTCACCAGGGAAATGCTGGGACGATACACTTCTAGTGACATATACTCAGACTACCTTCCTGAGAAAGAATTCAAAAAAATATCCCTTGGTTCTTACGAATTCTATTTAGGTTTGGCTCTTTTTCTGTGCATTTTCACCAGTCAGGGATAGAAATTGACCTACAATATTGCAGTATGTATATGAATATTTTGTTGTAGATAAACAAAACATCTAAAATACAGGAAATTACGGTAAATTAAGTCATAGAGGATGTAGCTGGATTAGACGGTGAAAGTACCCTAACACGGATTGCTGTGATATTTATACCAAGGGTACCTTATATCCAAAGATAACTTGGACCACAAAATCAAATTCCTACAAATTTCGACGTTATTGTTGAAAGGAAATCAAAAATGGATCATACCTCTGAAACGACTTAGGTTACGAGGATAAAACAAAATATGAATTTACTTTGCTTGAAGGACCTTACCGAAAACTAGAATCGAAGTATTTCTCGCTTCAAATTTCTAACGAAAAGCGTATCGAAAATATTCTAATTCAAATATGTTTTCTTTATGTTTGAGTGACAATCTATTTTCCACCACAGAAGCTGCACCAACCCGCCTATAATATATCTTGATCATGATTTGATACTCGCGGTGCAACTTGGGTTAAAATGAGCAAAATCAAATTCTGATACGCCTATAAGATATGCATCCGGTGTTACGCCGTACGTGTTTTTTGGCCGACACGATCACTGCGAGAAGTCAAAGATGGTCGAGTTTGAGTTTCTGACTCGTCATGAATGGTTCTACGTGGAAGTATAACTCTGATAATCGTACCTCTTCCAGAAAAAGCGTGAGAGTACTAGTGGCATAGATTTTCAATCTGTCTTACTGGTTAGTAGAATACCAATATTTTAAATCGTGGTTTATAGAAAACAGATTAACCCTACATATAATGTATACCCATATATAATGTACAAAATATTATAATGGACAAGATAATAACACAAAAATATTCAAAATGTTTTTGCAATGTCTTTCCTGTATTAGAAAACATTACAAGGAAAATGAGAGGCACAGTATGTGGAACTTTCAATCTTAATCACTATGTGCGTTTATTACTGGAGTGACAAGGCCGATGAGACACAATTTGCTTAAAATTTCTGTAGGTCGAACAATCTTAGCAAATTATCGAGCACGTGAAAGGAATGTTTGTAACAGCATATGAACAACACCAAATTGTTCGATTCCCATGTGCACACTTACAATTATACAGCTTTGGACCCGAATACCCTATTGTAGTTGGAACAAAATTAATATAACATCTGTATGTCTTACTACTAATATGTCGAGATCGTATCTCGCATTTAACGGTGTGGGTATTTTCTTTCAGGAAATGGAGATTGGTGCTGTTATCTTCATTCATCATTGCATGAGTTTGTTTGATTTTGAGTTGAACGTCCCTTTCAGCAGCAAGGCTATATGAGACATGATTCTACTGATTAAAGTGGAATACGAAACACATGAGCTTCCGCCGGGAATCGAATCCGAGACCCTCATGCCAAAGGAATGTACACTAACCGCTTAGCTACGAAAGGAGCTCTCGTTTATGATTTCAGCTAAATAGAAAACTGCCTGAGACGTCCAGTTGGTGACGTAGATGTCAATGCTTGTCCAAGAATACCATGAAAGGTCACAAGAACCTAGCGAATTTTTGTAACATAGCGGGAAAAATTTGCTTCAGCCGTTCTCAATTGCCTGCGCTTACTTTTTGTAGACATTAAAACTGTAAATCCTCTTTCTTCCAAATATTCAGTTGTATCCCGAATGCTGTGATTCAAGCAATAAATATTACCTTATGCCATGAGAATCGCTAGCCTGTTTGGATCTTATGTGTTGGCCCCAGCATATCTACAATATAACCAGTCTTACTATAAATAGTAAATGGCTTACATAGAGGCAGCGTTCTTTTTTTGTCCAGGGTACGATTTTCATACTCATTATTCGACTTCTTGCCGTATCGAATATATCTTCCATCAACGATTAATACTAAAATGTCAACAGTATTATGAAGTTTTATTGGCACAATTGCTTTTTCAATTGATATGAACTTTTCTCGCGAACAGGCAGCGACTTCGAAATTATAGGGTAAAATGATTTTTCTCGAAGGACATCATAACAGATGCACAATATCAGAAACTTGCTGATCCCTTTGCAGGCGTAGAATTGCAGCACTAAAACTACTCGAATTGCCAGTGCGCAATTTCAACAAAAACGCAATAGTGGTTAAATGACAATTCGATTATCAGCGGCACCAGCGCCCTCTCGCGGTATCTCGAAGAGGCAAGATTATGAGAATTGCACTGTCATGTAGAGCCATTCATGACGAGACATAAATTAAAACTCGACCATCTTTCACTTCTGACAGTATTCGTGCCGGCAAAATATGTATGGCGTAACACCGGTTGCATATCATCCAGATGTGTCCGAGTTTGGTTTTCATCATTTTACACTGAGTTACACTGAGAGTATCAAACCATGGTCAAGATATATTATAGGTGGGTTGATGCAGCTTCTATGGTGGAAAATAGAAGGTGGTCACTCAAAAAAAAGCAAAAAAAAAAAATGAATTCGAATATTTTCAGCGCGCTTTTCACTAGGAATGTTAAGGGCAAAATACAATGTTTCTAGTTTTCGGTAAGGCCCTTTAGGCAAAATATACGTATATTTTGTTTCATCTTTGTAACTTAATTCATTTCCGAGGTATGAACAATTTTTGATTTTCGAATTTTCAACAATAACGTCGAAATTCGAAGGGATTCGAAGTTGATTTTCTGGCCAAAGTTATCTTTGGATATGATATACATTGTGTACAAATATCACAGCAATACGTGTAAGTTCACTGTTTACTGCCTGTCCGACTACACCCTTTGATACACTGAGAAAAAAATTGTAAGTGGTGTACTTAAAAAGATGGGTTAGATGCGTAATTGCTGTAGTTTTTGGACTTAACGTATACCAGACGTATAACTGAAAACGCATGTTTTATAATACTTTCTGTATAAGTGTTCCATCTATACGCACTTTCTGTATGAAACAATGTAGGCGGTCAGGATTTCACATATAAATGGACGTATAGCTGACGAAGGTAACATAAGTATATGCATGTGATATACGGAAAACTGTTAGATGTCAGACATCCTGCAACGGCATGATGTAACATCTAAGGGCAGTGCCTATGTAGCATACGGATAACGTATGCTCCGTACTGATTTCTATAGTAAGCAAGAGGATACCGTATATTTGTACAATATGCCGCTGTCCGGAGAACGTATTTTTCTCTGTGTACACTATTCATATTTTTAATCTAGATATAATAAAGAAATGATTGAAGTAGGGGAAATATCATAACTATAAATATACTACAATGATTAACTATATTCTTTACATGATATATTAATTGTTTCACTGTTAATTCGAGTGTCCCAAAAATGTCTTTGTCCGGTTATTTTTCTTGGCGCCAATACTAACGGTTACAGAGCAATTTCTGAAAAGTCCATCGATATCTAAATATTGTGTAGCAGGTGTACATGTGTCCTTAAAGATTTATAAGGACACTAGCTGAAATGTCCTTTCTTAATATGGGAGGAATAGGTTTATGGATAATATTTTATTTTTTTTTACCATTATTAAACGCATTTCAATGAAAGTGTAATAACAACACGCACAATATACTATATTTTGTCATTCAGTTATAACTCCAGTACTAAATTGAGATACACTCATTAATCAATCTGGGATGGCAGAAAAAAAAAACTAGACAGGATTTTCTGCCTCTTATTTGTATCTTCATATTTGTATCTGCCAAACTTAAAGGATTTATGTGGTATTTTGTTTTGGGTAGAACATGTGAATCACTTTTTCACCTATACTTCCTTTATCATACTATTTTCAACGATCTTAAAAGTTAGTTAATGAATTTTCTATGTCTGTGTGTCTGTCTATCTGTTCGTCTGTCTGATATTTGCGACTTTTTCAATTTTGAGATGTCCATTAGATAGAGCATCAAAAACTATATGAGAAAGTGATGGAATTTTTCACTTCACTTTTACCGTTCCCGAGATATTGGCCAAAAAATGGCCGATTTCCGGAGATTTAAGAATCCATATCTCTGGAACGATAAAACATAGAGAGACGACGTTAATGTTGATCAATAACCCGAAATAGTAATCGGTGGGCACTGTCCAAGTGGTCACTAGTTTGGCCAGTAGCCGCTAGTGAATATTGGTACCAAAATGTTTACCATGATCTTACATATTGATCAACACCAACATCATTTCTCCATGACTTACTGTTCCCAACATATTGGCCAAAAAATAGTTCCGATTTCGGGAGATTTAAAGATCCATATCTCGGGAACCGTAAGTCATAGAAGCATCATATTGATGTTCATCAATACCTAAGAGGATGGCGAACATTTTGGTACCAAATAGTAACCGGTGGCCATTGTACACCTGGCTATTGGCAAACTGGCCACTGTTCCTCAGATATTGGCCAAAATGGTTCGAATTTCCGGAGATTAGAGGAGCCTTCTCTCGGGAACCGTAAGTCATAGTGAGATGATATTTTGCGAATTTTTGCAAGAAACAGAAGGAAGTATGGATAAAAGGATTTACTTTTACATGTAGGAACAATCACAGTTATCCTTCCCGCTCCATCTGTCCATTATTTTAATTTCGTTCTGGCAATGCTCTTGGAGCATTGATATCGTTGCAAAATTATTTTTCTGTCGAAGTTTCAAGTTTATACATATAACATGGACTCAATTTTAGGGAATCCCTTCCACTCTTCTGTATAATCGTATACTTGTTCCCCTTCCACAAGCAACTTTCGAGAATGCTAACGTACGTGTAAAATGAAATGAAATCTTTCAGTTTTACATCCCACGCTTATGTCTGCTAGACTGATGAAAAGTGACTGAAATGCTGGAATGAAGTGGCAGGAAACTGGAGAGCCCCGAGAAACCCATGCACACGGTGTTTGTCTACCACAAAGCTCACTTGGCGCTAGCTGGGATTGAACCAAAGACTCCATGCGCCAGAGATGAACGCTCTACAACTGAGCCAGCATGGCCCGCTGAGATACGTGTTCCCGTTATTTTTAATTAATATTTTATGTAATGAATTTCACACTTCCAGCTTAAACGAATTCTCACATTAAGCATTTTCCGAATAAATAATGGTAAATCTTAATATTATCGGAATTGTCCCTCTTACCCCTTTCAAGAGCTGAATTGTTATTGACGATGAAATACGTATTTATATATTTCTCACATTCTCAGTCAGTAAAAATGGGAAATTTGAATATTATAATAATAACAATTTTTCTCTAAGGAGCGTAATTTTCCAAAATACTGAAATATGTGTGGTATTATTTGCACTTAATAGTTCATATACCGAATTTCACATCTCTAACTTAAGTAAAATTCTACATATGACACCGCCAATAAATAAATAATAGTCAATTGCAATATTGTAGAAACATCCTCTCTTTCTCCCTTAGGAAGGGATTTTTTTTTTTTTTAATGCTGAAACTCATATTCACTTATTTTTACTTAAGAGTTTGTATTTCGAGTCTCACATCTTCAAACTAAATGAACCCTCACATTGGTCATTTTGTCAATAAAGAATGACAAATTTGGATGTTAAAGAAGCAACCCCAGTCTCCCTTCTTAGGAAATAAATTTTTAAAAAACGCTGAAAATTGTGTTCCCATATTTTAATTGCCACCGTGGAAGACATCCTCACCAAAGCAATGGCTGAACTTCGGAACATACAAAAACAGAACTCTCAGCGTTGTTTCTAGCAATGCCAGAAGCAAAAGAACAAGTGTGTCTGTTTTCAAGGAGACTATTTTGAAGGCTATTAAGTGAATGTGTAACTATATTGCAGCAATAAATAGTTACAACGAAATTCGGGGAAATTCCTGACTGCCCCTCGTATATATATGATGAAATATAGATAGATAGATAGATAGATAGATAGATAGATGTATTAATAATACAGTTTTGTTGCATTCCGTCATCATTGTTGTGTTAATTCAATTCCGACTGCAAATGGGAGAGAACGAAAGAAAAATGTGTACTGACACTATAAACAACATGACTATAAAAACTTAAAATGATGATAGAAATATATTAACTTTTCAAGACATCATCTTTATATCTTTAAGTTAAACGTCCCACCATTATGCCTGTGATGCTAAGGGAGACTTTGATTACGTCAAGTAAATGGTGGTGGAATAATTTATGGAATGAGAATGTGGAATGAAGGAGACTACCGAGAGAAAACCCAAGGACACGATATTCTCCACCACAAACTTACTTGGCCGGAGATCGAACCTGGGACCCATTCGCCAGAGGTAAACGCTCTACCACTGCGCCACTATGGCCCCTTTCTCAAGATATCATTTGGGGCCGTGGTGGCTCAGTGGTAGAGCTTTCACCCCTGGTGCTTGGGGTCCCGGGTTTGATCCCAGCTCCCGCCAAGTGAACTTTGTGGTAGACAAACACCGTGTGCGTGGGTTTTCTTGGTGTTCTCCCGTTTCCTCCCCCTTTCCTCATTCCACCATTTAATTCATTTCTCATCATCACCGTCTCCTTTAGCCTAACCGACATAACCGTGGGACGTAAAACTCAAAGATTTCATTTCATTTCATTTTCAAGACATCATTTACCAATGTGTCGAAAGATTGATTTGTCAAATATTTAGTACCAGAAATAATATCCAGTTTTATGAAAAGAAAATATCTTTGTTACATGCGATTTACCAAAGGTTGAATATAGTCTGAGTTTGAGAGATCGAAAAAAAAAAATCTTTGAGTTTACGTCCCACGATCATACCGGTTACGGTAAAGGAGATGGTGATGATGAGAAATTAATGAAATGGTGGAATGAAGAAAGTGGGAGGAAACGGGGGAAACTCGAGGAAATTCATGCACACGGTATTTGTCCACCACAAAGTTCACTTGGCGCTTGCTTGAATTGAACCAGGAAACCCAAGAACCGGAGGTGAACGCTATACCACTGAATCACACCTGCCCTATTGAGAGATCGAATATATGTGCTATTCGACTTTGTTATTCGATATATCGACTCTCTGTGTTTGAAAATATTACGTTTCTTTCCCTCTGTAACATTCGTTTGCTAATTTCTATTATTTAAAAACACTACGGATGATCTATAAAAAGCAACAAATTTAGTATTTGTTTCAATAGTAGAATGCTTTATTGTTTTACTATTAAATTTTGCATTAAAACAATATTTATAAGAAACTTTCTATGTAAGTAGAGCTACCTACATTTGCGCATGCGCGAAGGCGTCAATGGGGTATATTTATATATATATAAGAAGCGTCCACATGGAACTACCACTTTTACAGCGGCTTCCTAATAGCGTACACTTAGTAATTATTAGTGTCAGTTCTGACTTTGATCCTGCGCATGCGCATGTATAAGGCGGTGTCACATCAGCAGCGCAACGGTGGTGGTGGAATTTGAAGATTTTTTCTCCTTCCGAAACGACATAGAAGGTAAGTTAGTTTCAATAAATTAAAATTTAGAGTATTTTTCACTAACTTTCTTTTATTTTTATTTCTAATTCTAGGTTTTAGTTAACCTTAAATTCTACATCGTTTTATTTTCTCCTTTTTCTCCTTGTGTCTCCTTTCGCGCGCGCGCGCGTGTGTGTGTCTATGTATGTGTGTGTAGAATGAGATATGCTTTTCACTTATTATTATTATTATTATTATTATTATTATTATTATTATTATTATTAATAATAATAATAATAATAATAATAATAATAATAATAATAATAATAATAATTTAATCTGTCTTCAAGTGTGTATAGTTACTTAGTTAATCTTCTGCATGTGTAGTTTCTTACAAAATGTTTTAGATTTCTTTTTAACCAGTACAAGTATTTTCTAAGAAACCTCTTCAGTATTGACTTTTTTTTTTTTTTTAACAAGATGACTTCTTTATTATCCTAGACTTTTTCACTGTATTAAATGCCTGCATGAAGCTTCCGAGAACTCTATTATCAAGTTAAGGTACTTCTATATTTGACAACATCTCTCGGAGAAGACAAAGCATTGGATTAAAAGAACTGTAACGCACAGTAATGACATATTTATGATTTGTGTTGTCACTTAAATGAAAAAAAAAAAATGAAATATTTGAGTTTAATATCCCACTTATATGACCTTTAGGCTAAGGGAGGTGATGATTAAGTCAAGTGAATGATGATGAAATAATTGGTGAAATGGGAAAGTGGGAGCAAACGGCAGTACCCTGAGAAAATCACGGACACTTGTCCACCACAAACTTACTTGGTCAAGAATCGAACCAGGGACCCGCGCACCAGAGGTAAGCGCTCTATCACTGAGCCACCGTGTTATGCGTCATTTAAATGAGAAAAAGAATCTAGTATTTGATGCGTGAATTTATATCCGTATTTCTTTATAAAGTTTTCTCTTTGTGTTACGAGTAGTACTTCTAACCTAACTGCGGGTACATTGTTAGAAGTGTAGCTTACGTACTTAACATATGGTTAAATCTGAAGAACGGAATCAGAATTAATTATCCTCCATAACATAATATTTTGATCAAACCGAGCTAAATTATTATTATTATTATTATTATTATTATTATTATTATTATTATTATTATTATTATTATTATTATTATTATTATTATTATTATTATTATTATTATTATTAGGGAGCACGGTGGGTCAGTGGTGGAGCGTTTATTTCTGGTGTGTAGTTTCCCTGGTTTGATTCTCGGCCAAGTAAGTTTGTGGTGGACAAGTGTCTTGGGTTTTCTCCGGGTACTACCCTTTCCTCCCAGTCTCCCATTCTACCAATGGGTGCGTGGGTTCCCAGATGTTGCCAAGTGGTGCTTGTGGTGGACCAACACCGTGTTTGTGTTTTCTTGGAGTAATCACGTTTTCTCCCACTTTATTCACTCCACCATTGCATTACCGTGTGCGTGGGTTTTCTAGGGGTTCTCCCGTTTCCTCCTACTTTCTTCATTCCACCATTTCATTCATTACTCATCATCACCGTCTCCTTTAGCCTAACCGGCATAACCGTGGGACGTAAAACTTAAAGATTTCATTTCTTTATTTTTTCCACCATTGCATTCATCTCTCATTATAAATGGGGGCGAGGTGGCTCAGTGGCAGAGCGTTTACCTCCGGTACTTGGGGTCCCTGGGTCGATCCCAGCTCGCGCCGTGTGGACTTTGTGGTGGAGAAACACCGTGCTCGTGATTTTTTCGGGGTTCTCCCGTTTCCTCCCACTTTTTCATTCCACCATTTCACTCATCTCTCATCATCACTGTCTCCTGTAGCATAACCAGCATAATCGTGGGACGTAAAACTAAAACATGTCATTTATTGTCATTATTATTAGTAGTAGTGGTAGTAGTAGTAGTAGTAGTAGTATTAGTAGTATAAGTAGTACTAGTAATAGTAATTTTAGTGTTGTTACTTTCTGAAATTAAGCATTTAATATACTTTCAAGCAGGTGACCTAGAAATTTCGTTTAATGATATTTTTTCGTACAAAACCATCTTACTGAAAATTATAAATTGAAAACAGGAAATACTGTCTGTCTGTCTATGTCTTCCCTCTCAAAAAGAAAAAAAAATCCCTGACAGTTTCTACAACTCGCGCATACTGCTTCTTTGATAGACGTTGAGTAGTTTTAAATAGTAATTAGGTTTCCACAGTTATTATGATTTAAATCTATGAAAGATTTCAACAATATTTCTAGCTAGTGCGAGCATTTGAGTTTTTTTTTTTTTCAAACATTGTGCGTACCTGCTTCTTTGACTGCAGGCTTCGAAATTCAAGCAGGTGGTTGTTCTTAAGACATCTAATTTCATTAAATATGTTCATTTTGTTTGGGTCTGGAACGGATTTTATCATTTCACTTTGACGGTACAACGTTGGGGAGGAGGAAGGAGAAGATATATAAAAATAAATAAAACTTAATAACTCTTGAACAGCCAGACCGATCTCGACCAAATTTGACACATAGATGGGGTTCAGGCATGGGATGTTTTTGTCATTTCACTTTGACGGTGCAACTTCGGGAGTAGAGGAGGGACATTTAAAAATGACTGATATTAGTGTCGAATTCATAGTTTTCGGAGTCACTGAGATGAACAGTTACACTTCTGATGCCATTTAAATCCAAATTCACCCTCGCAACTTGGGAGATCAAGATTACCGATATTAGTGACGAATCCATAGTTATCGAGGTCGTTGCGATAAACACTGGCACTTCCGATGTCTCTTAAAGGAGAGGGAGGGGATATATATACAGGGTGTAACATAAAGTTACGGCAACATTTCAGGGGTGTATTCCTTATGGGTAGACAAGCAAAAAAGGTTTAAATGACCAAATGTCAGGAAATGCATCGTTACAGAGTTTATGGCCATTAAGCCCTCTGATGCTGTGAAATAGTCACATTCTGGTTGCCCCTTAATGCTACTCAATTTAAACCTCAATAACTCAGCCCCTAATTAAGGTAGAAAGATAACTTTGGTATCAATATGTTTCTGAAGGATCACGCTTTCGACTGATGTGTATCTCATGTATGTGGAGGGAATCATGATGGACGGCGAAGGGTAACTACGTGATGCAAAACTACAAGAAAACACATAGATTCCCTGCCCCATCCCCCGTGGTACCCCCCACATACATAAAATACGCATAGTCTGAGAGCTTGATCCTTCAGAAACATATTGATGCCAAAAGTATCTTTGTAGCTTAAGTAGGGGCTGAGATGTTGAGGTTTAAATTGAGTTACATCAAGAGGCAACCAGAATGTGACTATTTAACCGCATCAAACGTCTCAATGGCCATAACTCTATAATGATGCATTTGCTGACATATGGTCATATGAACTTTTTTGCTTGTCTACCAATAAACAATCCACCACTGAAATTTTGCCGTACCTTTTTGTTACACCCTGTATATATATAGGGTGTCCCAAGAGGAAGGGACAATATTTTGGGATATGGTAGTATCGATGATTTTAAGCAAAAAAAGTTCATATGAACATAGGCCCTAATCTCAACGGTTTGAGAGCTACAGATTGTGATGCATTTCTTACTTTATTGCGTATTGTTCACCATCTAACTATTTTATAGAGGTAAGAGATAGCAGATTTGAAAGCTGATAAAATCACCTTTCCAACAGTATGCAGCATGTGGCAGTGTTGTTTTCGGAAGGGAAGCTATTGAGGAAAATTTGAGAACGTTAAGGTTATTTAAAGAAAGTGGATGGCAACGCTGTTTCCAAAATATCCCTCAATAACTTCTCCTCCAAAGACACCACTGCCACATATTGCATATCATTGGAAGGGTCATTTTTCGTCACCTTTCAAATCCGCTATGTATCACCTCTGTAGAATAACTACAGGGTGAGCAATATGCAACGTAAATTAAAAATTGGCTCTCAACCTGTAGTTCTCAAACAGTTGAGATTAGGACCTATGTTCATATGAACTTATTTTGCTTAGAATCACCCATACTACCATTTCCCAAAATATTGCCCCTTCCTCCTGGGACACACTGTGTATATATAGGGTGTTCCATTTTAATCTTTCCACGGAAATATCTCGAAAACGGTTGTACATAATTAACTGAACAAAAACTCAAAAAGCAAATCCTAGGGGGAAAATCGAACGATGATTTTGCGGTGCCTCTCAGGGCCGCTCTTCAAGGGGGCCGGGACCCAACCTTAAAATTTTAAATAGAAACATGAGGCGAATGACACCTTGTTTGATAGATCTTTAAGAACTAAAAAGCGACGTGATAAAATATATTTTTCATATCGGTTACCGTATTCAACATGGCCGCCAAGATGTGTTACCTGTATCAGATAAACGTCCAGTAGCACTAATATGAAAACGGTTGAACATAAATGAACCAAACAAAACGTCAAATAGGAAAGCCATGGGACATATCGAATGATGTTGCCGAAGTGCCCCCCAGGGCAGCCTTTTATGGGGGCCCAGGCCCAACTAACAAATTTTAAACGAAGTTATGAGTCAAGTAATACCTCGTTCCATAGATCTTCATGCACTAAACAGCTTTGTGGCAAAAGGTTGTTCATAGGGGTCACCGTTTTCAAAATGGCCGCCAAGACATGGAGCCTGTATCAGATGAAATGTCAAGTAGATGTCTGTAATGGAAAAAAGTAGGTCAAATTCTTATTAAATGGTACCTTCCATTTTGATTGCAAGCAACGATTTGTGCAAAAATAAATCAACTGAAAAACAATTAATCGAACAATGCAATTTTAGAACAATGTGTACAAACGTTTGTTTTGCTCAAAAGTTGTCTGCACAATATTGGTTCATTACAGTACCAATCACTTGTACAGTGGTGGACACTTCTAAATGGTACAGCCATATGGAGATTTACGGCTAAGGTGTACCATTTAGAAGTGTCCACCGCTGTACACCCAAGTGTTTCAGATAAACCATACCTGTTGCAAGTAAAAGTGGGGTTCTCATTTGAGATTTTACCGTTCATTCCCGCTTCGCCCACTTACGGAGGGAGATCGGAAAGATAATTTTCTAAGAATTAGATTTCCTCTTTAGCATTATGTCACTTGTACTTTAATATTTTTTCCGTTGGATTATTCTCGAGGCGTGGAATGATAAATACCCTCTGAGATTTCCTGTACGAGTTTTATCCTGTTAATTTATCTTCAAACGTTTTCATATTAGTGATACTGGACGTTTTATCTGATACAGGCACCATGTCTTGGCGTCCATTTTGAATAGAGTGGTCGATATGAAAAATCTTTTGCCACGTCGCTTTTTAGGTTTTAAGGATATATCGAACGAGGTGTCACTCGCCTCATGTTTCTATTTAAAATTTCAAGTTTGGGCCCCGGGTCCCCTTGAAGAGCCCCCGTGAAGGACACCGCGACATCACCATTCGATTTTGCCCATGGCTTTCCTACTTGAGTTTCTTTTTTTTTTTTGTTTTTGTTTTTGGTTCATTTATGTTCTTCCGTTTTCATATTAGTGGTACTGGACGTTTTATCTGATACAGGCACCATGTCTTGGCCGTCATTTTGAATACGGTGACCGATATAAAAATATTTTGCCGCATTTCTTTCTAGTTTTTAAATATCTATCGAACGAGGTGTCATTCATCCCATGTTTCCATTTTAAATTTTAAAGTTGGGCCCCGAGCCCCCTTACAGAGCGGCCCCGAGCCCCCTTACAGAGCGGCCCCGCGACATCACCAATCGATTTGCCGTATGGTATTTTCTATTCGAGTTTTGTTCAATTCATTTATGTTCAAACGTCTTCGAGATATTTCCGTGGAAATATTAAAATATGCCACCCTGTATATACAGGGTGTTTCAAAACAATACCGACAACTTTTGGGAGGTGATTCTTGTCACCAAGATAAGACAAAAAGTATAGACCAACCTGGGTGTACATTGCTTCCTTTCGGAGTTATAGGCTGCCGGAAATATGAGAAAAATGAAATTTAGAACTGTATAGCTCCAAAACTTTGGGGCTTACCGTAGTCGGGTCAAGACTTCACTTAGGGACTAGTATGTATCCTATCCTTATATGCAAGTTTCATAATCCTGCCGTAGTTCTTCAACAGTTTTTATAGAGATAGTTGGCGAGTACTTCAAATTATATGCCCGTAGTCAAACTTTCTCTACAAATATTGTTGCGTGAGTACGGCAGGACTCTGAAACATGTATATTTGGATAGAGCACATACTAGTCCCTAAGTGAAATCTTGAGCCGACTACAATATTTCTCATAGTTTTGGAACTATGGACCTTTAAAGTTCATTTTCCCAAGTTTTCGGCAGTCTATAACTCCAAAAGAAAGCATTTGTGCACCCAGGTTTGTCTATATATTTTTTGTCTTATCGTGATGTCAGGAATCACCTCCCAAACGTTCCCGGTGTTCTTTTGAAATGCCCTATATATATATATATATATATATATATATATATATATATATATATATATAATGGAGTTGTGTATTTAAAGTTTTTATTTCAACCGAGCAAAGCGGTAATCAACGCTGGTACTTGATATCAAATAGAGATATGTTTCTCTTCTTTTAGAGGGACGGTGGCTCACTGGTAGAGTGCGTACCTCTGGTGCATGAGGTCTCTGGTTCGATCCCGACCAAGTAAGTTTGTAATGGACAATGTCGTGTCCTTGAGTTTTCTCTGTGTACTCCCATTTCCTCCCACTTCCTCATCCCACCAATTTTTCTATCATCATTCACTTGCTTCAATCGTCGTCTCCGTTAGTCTAAAGGACATAATCATGGGACGCAAAACTGAAAGATTTCATTTCCTTTTATCTCTTCTTTTTTTAAGTCTTAGTTAGTGAGCAATAATATCAACATTTAATTAGATTGTTTTAGAATAAAAATTAAACATATATTTTTAAAAGATACAAAAAATGAAAATAATGTTTATTTCGATTAATAGACAATTAAATAAATTTTTAATTCATTATGGTTTAGAGTGATCTTTATTCAGCACACATCATGAGATAAAGTGATATTTTTAGAAAAAAAAAAACGTAAATTCAATC
Organism: Thermobia domestica; assembly: GCF_964235325.1. Taxonomy (NCBI): domain Eukaryota; kingdom Metazoa; phylum Arthropoda; class Insecta; order Zygentoma; family Lepismatidae; genus Thermobia; species Thermobia domestica. Next base: position 132,455,971 of record NC_137470.1, on the reverse strand, counting down.
TATATTTAGTTTAACGTTCCACAATTATCCACTTTATTCTAGAAGAGGCAGATAATTGATGAAAGTGACATATTAAGAAAAAAATGGTGTAATTACAATGTCGAGGAAACGTAAGGACTTCCAAAAAAAAAAAAAAACGCAACGATAATCTTGTCTATCACCATCTTGGGTGGTCGGGAATCGAATCAAAAACTCCTTACTCTAGAGATAATCGTCCAACACTTGAGTCACAGGAAGCCAAATGTAGAAAGGACTCATAAGCTTGACACTATACCTAAAATAACTTCGAATTTGACAATTAATTAATCATGCGTCACGCCTAAAAGTGGACCACTTGCATCCTCTCAAAATTCGAAGGTTCACTTGGCCAGTTTGGCAACACATTGAATACTTTCCACCAAATGCCTAACTTAAACTTCTCTCAAAACGGAACAATTGTCTCTCTCGTCGATTTAATTTGATTTGATTTTTTTCAGTTTAGCGTACCATTCAGCAGCGAGGTTATATGTGACATGGACCTACAGTTTAACGTGGAATTGGAACCACATCGGCTTCCGCCGGGACTCAAGATAGGATCGCGAAAGTCTAGTACGCTAACAGCTCAACCACAAGGGAGATCTTCTCCCTCTTTGAATAGTTGCATCTTTGGTTCAATGGCGCATAATTTACACTCGGAAATAGGATATGCTTTTTCCTTTATAATTTATATGATTAAATTGTAATTTGCCATCCAAGTTCCATTTGACAGACATAGATTATTGTAGAGCTTATAACACTTCCGCTTTTTAATACTTTTGCTAGTATTTATTTCTTATGCTGTTAGTTCAAAGTTTAGTTGTCCCAATCAAGTTTTGGTTAGCTCTCCTCAATTTTGAGGACAGGGGTGTACACATGCCTCCTCCCAAATCTTGACTATTTGCTTTATGATATAGTTTATATATTCATATTTTAGTTTTCCAATCAAATTTCAGTTGATCTGCCAACACTTTGACAGGCATATAATAAGATTTCACCCATTTTAAAATATTTTATTCGGTCTATATTTTCTTTTTGATGCATTTAAAAATCAGTTCTACATTCTAATTTCAGTTGAGCTACTTACATTTTGACAGGAGTACATATGATTCCTATCCCCATAATTTGGGCTCTTACTCAGATTCCTGGGATAAGCTGACATAAGCTACTGAATCCCATGGTATCACTACAGCCCGGCAGAGTCCAACCCAATCCAGGAGGGGCTTACATATATCGGACAAAAAGAAGGATAAAATATAGCGAAAAGTGGTTTCTCGGAATCGGTTAAGAATTATCTCAAAATGCTCCATCTCCGCCATTAACTTTTTATCCAAACCGGAAGTGCTAAACTTAACCATTTCCTGTTTCAGCATTAATCACAATATAATAAACGCAGTAATAGATAGCGATAACTGACTTTTTCGGAATCAATTCAGCGGCCTAAAGATATATCTTCTTTCAAATTTATTTCTCTATTTAAAATGAAAGTGGTGGAAGCGCTTGGTCGAAAAAGTGTAAAAAGCTTTTTCAGGCCAGCCATTCTGAATGAGATTTTCCTGGGATTTCCTCATTCACACCAGGCAAATGTCGGGGTGGTACGTAACTTATAAGTCCCAGGCCGCTGCCTGACTTCCCCAATCCCTTTTTCCTTCCCTTCCCCTGGATAGTGTGATCGCCGAAGAACGTCATGCTTTATATGCGACGGGCTAAATGGTTATATATGCCGACAGCCCAGAAATCTAAATTCTAAGTCCTTAAAACAGAAGTGGTCGAAATCTGCGATTTAAGGTTTCGAGACTGATGAACGGTAATAAATAGCGAATACAGATTTTTGAGGTAGACTCAGTTTCACAAAGATATTTTCCTTTTCCAACATTATTATTTCTTTGCAACTGGCAGCTGTATAATCAACTTCCCTTTCCGGTTTTAATATTGTTTACTATAGAGTATAATCGGCGAGAGATAGCAAAACTTGCTTTTGACGTTATTTATCGTCCAAGAATATGCGTCATATCGACTGTATCCCTATTCAAATCGGATGCAGAGAAAATTCACGTTTTCCAGCTTCAGAACTGATCGTCATAATTACAAAAACAAAGGTTATCTTTACTAACTAAGGTATACTCTATGATCTATGGAACCCGAGGTTCAATGCCACGTTAACGAAATCTCTTCACGGACTTCTATCCTTAACCAACTAGTTCCAGTTTTCATATACTTTGTATTGCTATTTCAGCGAGATCCATCTTAATATTGCCATCCCATCTGCGCCTAGGTCTTCCTAATGGTTATTTTCCGATTGAACTTCCAGTTAAGACTTTGAAAGCGTTCCTACTTTCTTCTATTCTGGCTACATGACCTATCCACTTGAGCCTTCTACACTTAATGATCCTAACAATGTTCAGTAATCGGTATAAATTATGCAGTTACTCGTTATGAAGTTTCCGCCATTCTCCAGTGCCGTTCCCCTTGGGTCCCAATATTCGTCTCAGGATCTTGTTTTCAAACACTGTCAGTCTACTTCCCTTCATTACATTAAGCGACCCTGTTTCGCATCCATACAGGACAACAGGCACGATTATCCTTTTATATATTTTAAGCTTTAAATTCCTAGACAGAATTCGCGACGACAAAAGATTTTGAACTGAATAATAACACGAATTACCTGCTTTTAGTCTACATTTAATTTCTTTGTGAATATGGTTTAGGGCTGTTAATATTGATCCTGGACATTTGAAAATATCCACTTTGTGGAAAGTATTATTTGATAATTTGAAGCATCCATAATTTGCCGTATTACGATCCCGGCGAATTTCCATGTACTTAGTTTTCTCTGCATTTACTTCCAAACCTTTGTTCCTGCAAGCGTTTAGTAAGGCCTCTCCTTTTTTTTCTATTGTTCTCCAGTCATCCCCTATTAAACTCACATCATCAGCATACGCCATAACCTGGTGAATACCTTCCAGATCTAGATTCTGGTTGCTATCTTCGTTTTTTTCTTATTTTCAGATTATCTTTACTAATGTACAAAATAAATGTATGTGTGTGTTTCTTCGTATGTCTGTTATCATATTTTCACATAAAAAGACATCGCTTAGAGCCACCGACTTGTATACACAGATGGATTTTCCACCAGATCAAATCGCATACGAAGCCACGTTTTTCTATTTTCCACTGGAAGTAGGATTGCTGTTTCGTACATTCTGTAGTTTCAATATATATATATATATATATATATATATATATATATATATATATATATATATATATATATATATATATATAGACAGAGCAGTGTTTAAAAATTGGTGGTACGCGAACCACCGGGAGAAAATGAAATCTTTAAGTTTTACATCGCACGATCATGCCGGATAGGCTAAAGGAGACTGTGAAGTTGAGAAATGAATGAAATTGTGGAATGAAGAAAGTGGTAGGAAACGGGAGAATCCCGAGGAAGCCCATGCACACGATATTTGTCCACTACAAAGTTCACTTTGTGCGAGCTGGGATCGAACCAAAGATCCCATGTACCAGAGGTGAACGCTCTACCACTGAGCCACCGCGGCCAGTAAACCACTGGGGTATTTGAAACAAATTGTAGAGGACCCGTGGCATTATTTACATCACAATTTACAACGTACTCAATTTTGCTAAACCAATATGTATATACCGTTTACCAAACATTGTTAGGGTCATCAAATCTAGGATGCTTTGGGGGGCAGGTTATATAGCCAGAAGTGAAGTAAGTAGGAACGCTTTCAAGTCTTAATTGGAAGACCAATCGGAAAACGGAAATTAGGAACATCTAGACGGAGATGGGAAGACAATATTAAGATGGATCTCGCAGAAATAGGAATACAAAATAGAAATTGTATACAGTTGGTTAAAGATAAAAGTCAGTTGAGAGATTTTGTAAACGTGGCATTGAACCTCCGGGCTCCATAAGAGTTAGTTAGTTAGTTAACATTGTATAAACTCTTCCATAATTCAGACCAGAATCGTCGTGATGTTAACTATGCGTCCATAGAAATAGAATGTAAGATAAACTGTTAGTCTATATTAGACCTATCGATAAACTATTATTATTTGCTGGTTATTCTCGGTCCTGAAGTGTCTTGAGTGTAAATGCTCGGCTCTCACCAACAGATGGTAGCACCTATTTCCTCTTTTTCTAATGAACTTTGTAAGCAGTAACAATATTCGTAATGATTAGATCAAATTCAAGAGTCTAATCTTGAAAATGTATCCAAAAACAAGTTAAATAGATAATTACAGTATAAGTAATTCGTGTAATTCTTGATTGTTTTTTTTTTAAATCCATTGTTCAGAGTACTTAAAATTACTCTTCGGAGGCAATTTTCTAACAACGAAACTTTCTAAACAATAGATGAAACCAAAACAAACAATAGAAATAAACCTGCATGCAATTATTGGGGGCAAAATTTGAATTCATATCTTTCATAAAGTTTGTTCCCTGAATTCCAGAAACCTTTTAAAATTATGTGGAGATGTTGGAAACCGATTTACTCAATTAGTCTTACGCAGTACAAATACTTTGATTATTCAAAGGAACATTTCTGCAGATTTTTTTGAGTTAAGCAATGAAGTACAACTATTTCTAACGGATATATACTAACTGTCCATGTGATCAGTTGAATAATTTTCTTGGTTGTGCATAACGGCCTACAAAGCGGATATTTTTCCCAAATCTGAACACACTGAACACCAGCCTTTAAGACAGTGGATTAAAGGATTTTTTTTTCTTTTTTGGCTTTAGAGACAAAATTGAAATAGCAATTATAAAAAAAATGCAGCTATGGAAAACCGAGCTTAAGGTAGCACTATCTCAACTTTCCGAAAATGGACATTATTTCTGGGGTCCACTGATGAAGAGCTGTTAGGAAAAGTTCAATGTGCATGTAATCGTTGACTCATTGAGTACCTGAATAGCATTACCCTCCTCTAGATCAGACTCTAAAAACTCACACATACAAAAAAAAAACAAAAAAAAAACTATGCACTAGACTGTGGTACATTTATAAACTTATCTAAGAGAAGCAAGACGAATTTACAGATCTTATTTGTAGTTTTAGAGAGGGTAATTACTGAACATAAGAAAGCAGATGAAAAAGTATTGAAACAACTGCTTCCATATCGTAGCAGATTTATTTTGCTATGCTTTGTTTCGTGAAAAATAAACATAGAAATCACCTCGATGTTGAACCTGATTTATGTCTAAATGCAGCAAAATTGAACCAGATGTGAAATGAATTGTCTGAAAGAAATAGGGGTATGCACTACCATGCCATGACATACAGATTCTGGTGTCTATACTGTATACCATTTTTTATAACATAAATAAAACGGTTGCCATTTTTCTTTCAATTTAACGTCACAGGATTATGCCCTATAGGCTAAGGGAGTTAGATGCTTAAGGCAATCAAATGATGATGAAAGGATTGGTGGAATGAGAATGTTGGGGAGAAAGGAAATACCCCGAGAAAACCCACGGACACGATATTGTCCACCTCAAACTTACTTAGCTCGGGATATAACCACGGATCCCATGCATCAGAGGTAAACGCTCTACCACTAAGCCCCCTCTCCTCTCTAAAGAGTTGTCGATTTCATAATTGTTAATATTGCTGCCTAGCCCTAAACTACTACGAATAGATATGAGGGAAAAGTTTGTTTACCAATACACGGTTTCCTCTCATACCTAATATGTCTATCAATACAAAACTTGGCACACACATTTCTTATCCCCTATAGTATATTTTGAGATACATTTGGATTGTGCGCTTTTACCCGGGGCAATTTCAGAGGGGTCCAAAGTTGATGGGAGGGACTTCTGGAGGGATTTTTTCCGACATTATCCCAATTTTCCCTGTTCAGCTATGTTACGGGCCCCAATACATAGCATTTTTGCAAAGCTTGCTTCATACTGAAGAGAAAGAAGCATAAACCATGACTTTCCAATGAGCAGTGTTGATGCAATAGCTATTTCACTGCGAATATACGATTTTCTTTGTACTAACAGGGTTAATGGGGCCCAGGGACTTACTTTGTTGTCCATGGTACCTAGGTTTTTGTGCATGAACATATATTTGTTATGTTTATCGAATGGACTAGGTTTGATTCGGATATCCGGATGACAGGTTCATGTCCATTCCTTGTCAGTTTGACCTATATGCTGTATGTGTATGTTTGTATGTACGTATGATTGTATGTGATTATCTCGAAAACCATTGGTCATATTTCAATGCGTTTTCACTTATCGAATAAACTGTTCCCAACAAAGGTTTATGCGGTAATTTTTTTAAAAGTAATAAATTAGTAATTATTTTTTTAATAAATAAAATCTTGCAACGCGTGAGAAAAATATATCTTGAATATCTTGTAACCAGAAATTCAGCATAGTAAGATGGGTTGCATGCAACCCAGGAGGTAAAAACCCTTTTCAGCCATCTTTCTCGGAATGATTTAACACTGGTGATAAAAGTTTAGATCATTGACGACAGGGGCGGACCGGGTATATTAGGGCCTAAGCCGCGGTTACCAAGGAGAGCCCTCAGACTATAACATCAATTTCTAAAATAGCATACAATGAACATCTGCGATGAGCCATTGTGTTATGAATTTATACATTCGTTGTTACTTGGTAGTTTTTCCAAGTTATGATTTATCATTGGTCATTCGAAATTTGATGTCACAGCAAGTTTTAATCAAACAGCAAAGCACAAGGTTTCCAGAAACATAATCTCTTGAAAGAATATTTTGTTATTTGTAGTGTATTGCTATATAATAACTAAAACTTTAAAGAAATAACTTTTTTGCTGTAGAATGAACACGATAGTTTTACTGGAAATGGAAAACACTATTGGAACACTAAACAACTAATAATTTTAAAAAGTTAAGATTCTTTTCAGTTCAGATGATGAATTGCAGAGTTCCTGAATAACCTCGTCCACGAGCACTAAATTTAACATGCTTCTTTCCATACTCGTTAGTAAAAATGTGTCCAAAATGTCTTCAGACAAACTAGCTCTGAGATTTATTTTTACCAACTTTGAAAAGCACATTTCACATGTCACTTGTGTGCATGGTAAAAACAACTCATATTTGTATATAATGTATAAATTATTAAAACAACTAGACTGACATAGAAATTGATTCAAAATTTTAACTGCACATGACAAACTATTTTTACACAAGGTGTTTCCAACATCATTATTACCCTTGCCGTGAATCCAGTCCAAAGGCGTTCCATCTCGCATGGCAGGCTGAGGTGCATAATCATTATCATCATCATCATCTATGGATTTAGGGGCATCATTCTATTCAGGTCGTTTTGTGACAGAGTGCCATACACGACAGACAACTGCTGGAGCTCTTTGCATATTTCCCCCTGTTTTATATTTAGTTTTTCGCAAGACCACTGAAAGCTCCTGCAGGCGCACCATTCTTCTTGATTTCCGAGAAGTGCTTGGGAATCAACATTTGAAGTCCAGACAGTAAGTCTTTTGTCTGCTGATATCTATCACTGACACATGTAGCAGCTGTATTCAGAATTTCGTTGAAGATTTTTTTTTTAATTCTGAATAAATCATATTCACTTACATTTACGTTCTTTCTCAGTTCATCTGCGGCAAGCTCTCCTGGCATTTTCTTCTTTGAGATTCTTCTGATCGGAAAGTCTTCCATTTCTATTTCTACACCAGATTGCGCAAGTTGTTGATTTATTTTCTCACAAAATATTTTTGCATTTTCGTAAAGCATTAAACATACACCTTGTTTCGCCTCTATTTTCTTCTGAAGCTGCTGCAAATTGTCTCCAGGCCGTAAGACAGTCCAGTCCGTGAGACTGCAGGTATTTCGAAACACGTTCCGTTTCTATAAACAAGTCCTGATACACAGAGCACATCATTACAATGTAAAATTATGTCCATTTATTCAGAAAAGTCTCAGCTTGAAATTTTGATTTCGCATCAAAGCGCCTGTCCGGTACAACATCATTGAGGAACAACAAAAATGAAAGAAATTTTGATGATGATGGACAGTCGTCCTCGTCTTGTCTTTCTGTTTCGTAGCAAACACGTTAGTGTCGATTATCACATTCAGTGTATTGTTTCTGCTCCACTATCGTGTTACACCAACTTTCTGAAGTTTTCCTAGTTTGTCATATCCCTCTGGCTTACATCAATAATTTTCTTCCATGCTTCCATTCTTTTGTAGGATTCAGACAGGAACACAACACTGGTTTGAACCACACCCAGTAAGTTTGCAGCTTCAGGGATCTGCTTAGCCGAATTTGTTATAACCAAATTAAGAGCATGAGCAATGCAGTGGGTGTAAAAAAATTCAGGATTATCCTTCTCCAGTAATGCTGCAACTCCTTTATTGCACCTACTCAAGTTAGCAGCACCATCAAAAGAGCAGTCTACAATATCAGACATCAAAATATTGTTGACAGAAAGTACTCTTTTGATTTCATTATAAGTTCCTTGTCCTGTAGTGTCACTGTTTACGACGACTGCTAACAGACGATCAAATTCTACACTGAGAGAAAAATGTTATTTGTTTACATTGTTTCAGGTAGCCTGTATATGTTCTACAAATGCTGCTGATGTGCCTTGGATGTTTTTACCGGCGCCACGTGATCAAAACACACTTGTGACGTATTGTGAATCAACCTTATTCAGTAGACGCAAAAATAATAACTTGGCTCTAAGGAAGAGGTATTGCTCACTGCATCTGTTCTGAACAGGCCCTACTCTAAAACGTCGTGCGTTGTCTTCTGATTAGTAAGCACGTTATTTTGGGTCTACTGTAGTACTTACCTACATCATTATATTCAATCTCGTATTTTATTGGCAATATCGCCTACTGGACATGATTGTGATAGAACACTTTTATCTCAGAGCTGGGTAGAATCATGGTATTTATGGTGGCGGAAAAAAATCCATGTCAATACTATAGCATAAGCTCCAGCGGATAATTCCAAAAACGAAGCATGTTTTCTGGTCTAAATGAACTTGATATTTGGACTACACTCAAAAAAATTTTTGTAGTTTAATTTACAAAATGTGTGGGTAATTTCGTTTTATCCTTCATTTTGTAAGTTTGTATACACTTATTTATGTTAATTTACAAAATTCAATATATTCTTACAAATTTGCTGTAAACTTACACGAAATTCTGATATTTTTATTGAAGAAATTGAAATTTTACATCATTTTATTATTGTGATTTAAAAAACATACCTTATATAATGTTTTCTTACACGTCCTTTTTCCTTTTCAACAAAAAATTGCACCATGGGAATTCATCGTTGCCAGTACAATCTTAAGATATTCATGACGTACTACTATTTTTCCGAACGTAGATGATACTGAGACATCACATATGGTAAAACAAAATCACGTGTCAACACTGACCACAAGAAATTTTAAAATATGGATGCCATTGAAAGGTAAGTAGATTAATTAAAATTAAAAATGTTATTTAAAATACATCTCTTATCTTTTATGCAATAGATTATACGTTATAGAGTAATTATATAGTATATGTATCAGGCTTATTATACCTATGTTAGTGGAGATATGGAATACATCCCTATGTAATATATGACTAGGTCGTATAAATAATACAGCAACCGGTAAGACGATGCAAATCGTGCAATACTTAAATACCCCCCGTTATGCGTTCATGCACTAAAAATTTGTATCTCTAGGGGCGAATTGGATAATTTTCATTGCCTTCATAAATACGATGTGCTGTCCTAGTTTCTGTAAAGATAGATCTGTGAAACAATAGAAATGTCTAATGCTATTTCAGAAGGGGAAAATAAAAATGTATAGGGATCTTACCTCTGACATACCTATTAACATTAATAGACAGGATATTTGCAGGTTAAGAATCCAGGACTAGACATTATATTGTGATATATACGGTATTTACGGTGCTGCTGTAGTTTTGACACGCCACATTTTGTAAGATTTACATGTGAAATTCAGGACTTTGCTGGAAAAGACATAGAGAACAAATTTCTGCAAGCGACAAAATTAAATATGAAGTAATATAGCTGTATTTTAGGTTTAAAAGTGTTGGTTATAAAATGGGGAGGTTCTAGAACACAGGTATAGGTTACTAGCTAGGTTGGTTGGTTTCTGTACCAAAAGTTAATATTTAATTCACATGCTACCGTATTACTGAGCGAGCGTTAGCGAGTGAAGGAGGTTTAGAGCCCCGCAGGGCACGTTTTTTACTGTCATTATTACGGCTTAGTGGGAGGGGGACCTGTGTTCCAGAACCTCACCTAGGGTGGGCTGATGTCCTGGTTTTGGCTGGATAGTCCAGCTTAGTAGCCGAGCTGGATGCCCATTTGGACAAGGTTCTAGAACACAGATCACTCTTCTCATTTAGCTGTAATAAAGACAGAAAGCAACGTGACCTGCGCGGCTCTAACCCGCCTTCACTCGCTAAGGCTCGCTCGGCAATACTGCGAATTAAATACTAAATTTTGGTATAGAACGGAACCAACCTAGCTACTAATCTATATAGAGGAACATGTGTTCTAGAACCTTCCCCCCATTTGTCCTCCTTTTCAGTTGCCTCATTATGTTTAACTTCCATTATTCTGATGGAAGCTCCTTCGTGGCTAAGCGGTTAGCGTACGCGGCTATGGCGTGGGAGACCCGAGTTCGATTCCCGACGGGAGATAATGTGGTTAGGATTCCATGTTAATCAGTAGGTCCACGTCTCGTATAGCCTCGCTGCTGAACGGGACGTTAAAATCAAAATCAACTCAATTCAACCTATTATTCGGATGGATCGGTGGCTTCAGTCTCATATATTTCAGAATTTCCAAATTATTATCGATACATTTTTGTAAGTTGTAAAATAAGGAAAGTTTCGAGTTCCAAAGTCGGTTCATATATTCTTTCCATACAAAGTAGTAATAATTACTGCGAACGGGTATTTTCATTAATGAGTGCTGGACAAAAGATCGCAACTGACTTAATATCTCTAGAGTTAAGTCCGAACTGAAAGTTAATATAAACTTTCAACGAAAAAGTGAGAATGGAACGTGCAATGACATTTAAAGAGTTCTTCAGAACAAGCGTCAATTCAAAGCTGCTGGAGGAGCAGGGAAATATCTATCAAGTAAGCATTTTAACATGTAAATGTAGCTTTTCCAGCTTGCTTGTGCCAAAATGCCTAACGCAATTAATGAATTGAATTGTCATATATAATTTACAGATTCATCAAGTCCGGCTTTTTAATCATTGTCTTCTGGCCATCTTAACCTCACCGTATAAAATCATTACAAGTGTTTTACGACTTATAAAATGAGTGCATAAGAAAGAAGATTTTATTAGATGCGGTATATTTCTTCACAATGTATAGAAGCTGTAGGCAAGATTTTACTTTGACTCGGACAGTGACTTCAGTCAGTTCTTACAGGTTCAGGCACTTCCTGGAACTGTTTGTGCCTTTGGTGCAGTCATGTGGTATATACGCCACTTTTCATACAAAACTTTATGGATAAAAAAAAGTGGACATTACTCGAGCAGATGGTTCTACCAAATTATGACATATTTGTTACATTTTCAGTTTACGTTAGAGCTTTATATCTTTTTTAGCAGAGTATGCACTAAACTAGGAGCTCTATTAGTACGTGCAGATTGACTTCAGGAGTGTGGACGTATGGCATAAAAACTACAGTGCAAATAACATGAACCAACTTGTACTAGGTACCCACTAAAAAGCACAAATGCTATGTAACCAAGTCAGGGAAGGAGCACAACAGAGGCCCTAAGAGACAGCGAGGAGGGGTGTCCGTAGGGAGCAGGCACGTCAGCGACGGGGGGGGGGGGAGGGTTTGCATCACACTTCCACATACAATACTTTCACTATCACTCAAAATTCGTTTCAATATGCTGTTGTAAAAAGACAGTAGTTACTTATATTCACACTCTCATTCCTTCAGGAAAAATGTTTTACGTCGTATTTTATATTTGGTAAAATCATCTGTTCGAGTGAACCCAAAAAGTGATTTACTTACGTTACGAAACATAGCTGAGCGTGCGAAGGGGGTAGGATCCCCGCAAGGCTCGTTTTATTCTACCTTTACACCCATGATAATACCACGAATGGATGGAGCAACTTCAATCTGATACCTAAAATGCTCCGGGAATGGGGTTACATGAATCGGTTGCAGCCACTGTCCGAGTCAAAGTAAAATCTTGCCAAGCTCTATTTTATATTTCTATTGTAGTGTTACTGGTATGAAACCATGACAAGTGTAATTTGAACTCATATCATTGCCAGAAACCTATTTCTTTATACTACCCTTGCATTCGCGTGTACCCACCACCGCTGACATACCTGCTCACTTCAGATGCACCCCTGCTCTACTCTGCGAGCTCACCAGCCTCAACCTGCTCTGAGTGTTAGGTAGCATTCGTGCTTTTAATGACCACCTAGCAGAGGTTGGTTTGTGTTTTTGCACTAGTTTTTATGCCATACATTTAGAAGCCGCATTTATGCATGAGTTGTAAAGGAACTCTACTTTTACAACAATTACTTCTGGTGGCCTCGAATTTTTTCTGTTATAAGCCGTGTTGGTTGTTTTAAACCAGCTGTTTTTTTTTTTTTTTTTTCTTCAGAAAAGCCTACTGGTTTAAACCAAAAGCGAAAAATGTTCGTAAAAGTGTAAGTGTTCGTAAAATCTTGATCAACACACGTTTGTGGGTTATCATGTTTCACTCCCTATATTATTCATTACTCAAAGTGATTATACTACAAAAGTATTTTTTTTATTGGTTTATGAATGTTTCTTTTGTGATTTTTTAATAGTTTGTTATTATTGTTATGTAATTGCAAAGAAAAATTCTAAATATTGTTTCGTTTTAATAATGTTTACTATTGATAAAATACATCGAAATGCCGTACTTTTTGGGGGGGAGGTGCTATACAAACCCCACGAGAGACATTTATTGAAATCTGAAGTATCTTTAGTATCTATGTATAAATGGTTCAGAGCCATGATATGCAAATTAAGTTGTATTTCCTTAACTTCGATTATTGAAAGTCGTAGTGAACTCACTTGGACGAAATGAGTTCTTCTGTACTTTGCAGTATTTTGAAATTGTCCATATGTAATGTAATCTTATATATAAAAGAGAACGTACAAATCCTTTGTTCCCTCATCACGCTAATACGGCTGAACCAATTTCTTTTATTTTTGGGGGGTTATTAGGATTTGGACCCTAGATGGTTTTTATCATATCACTTTAATTTTTAATTACCAGTGTCTTGAGATAATTGACCATTCAAGTGTCCATAACGTACAAATCCTTTGTTAGATCATCATAGGTAAAAATAAACGTATTTATATGCAACCCGCATGACCGTGTCACTCGGCGGGTTAACATAAATGACAGGCGCTATAATGTTAACATTTACTGCAATCACTTGAAAGCGAAAAAGTAAAAATTATCTAAGTAACAAAGTTTATTGCGTTCCGGGGTGACCGCAGCGAAGCGGGGCGGGTTAACATAAATGACAGGCGATATAATGTTAACATTTAATGCAATCTTCTATGGTTTTTATCATATCACTTGAAAGCGAAAAAGTAAAAATTATCTAAGTAACAAAGTTTATTGCGTTCCGGGGTGACCGCAGCGAAGCGGGGTGAACGCTGCTAGTTCTGTATAATGTTTTCACTTGTGCAACTGTTTATCTTTTTGTTCTGAAAAGACTTGACAATTATATTAACAAGTATGTTAAGATCAGTACAACGTATTTTTATCAGGAGTCCTTCGTGAGTGAGTCTGCAGACGTATCGCATTTGTGGCCAACTAGCCCTGGTTTCGCGTTCAAATGGAGGACAATTTCTCTCGGATGAGCAGAGAAGCGGTTTGGATTCTGCTTCAGGCTTATGTGACCCCTTCCAGCATAACCCAGTTATTGCATATTAACACCGAGAAGAAACAAATTTATTTCTGTCCATATGTGATGTAAATATATAGAGCAAATCACTTAAACAAAAAAAAAAAAAAAAAAAAAAGTTTAATTCAAAAAAACCGAGTGTAAACCCAAAGAAAACCATGGTTTTTGCCAACCCTGATTACAAGTGAGATATTTTCGTGTTGCCCAGCGCAAATCTTTTATGGTACAATAAGAAGGAAATTAGTGATTTTTTTTTTTTTTTTTTACAATTATTTCGATTGGTGTTCCAGAAGTAAACCTGCACGGTATTTAGATCTTTCTTGACGAAATGTACACGTAATATTTTTTAAAAATTATTTCTTATGTTGTATTTTTAGGTGTAGATTTACTTTACGAGGGCTTATCCGTTATAAATACAAATACATACGAGATATGCCAGAAAAACTACTATAAAATCCAAAACCGCTAACTGATGTGTGCTAGGTGGCCACTAATAGCAAAAAGTGTAAGTAATAGTCCAAGCAGAGAGGGAGGGCCCATGTTACATGAGGTTTGTCTGTAGAGGGGAAAAGCGCCAACGATGGAGGATATGCATACAAGCAAAAACAGTGGAAAATTTGATGTGTTATCCTATTATATCCATCACTTTATTACGAAATTTTATAAGTTGTTTCTTAGGATAGAAAAATGAAATAAGTTTCACGTGCCACGAATATGACGGCCAAGCTAAAGGCTACGCTGACAGTGAGAAATGAATGAATTGGTGGAATGAAGAAAGTGGTAGAAAAAGGGAAAACTCAGATAAAATTTACACACACGGCGTTTGTCTACCACTGGTCCATGCAGCCCCTCTTAGGATAGGCGTTGCATTCATTGGAACAGATTGACTTTACGAGGTCGCTCCTTACGGGTATAAGTACACGTTCGGACGTGTTACAAAGACTGTGCAAAAAACACACCAACTTCTGCTAGGTGGCAACTGAAGTAATAATGCTATTTAACCGAGTCAGAATAGGAACGGAGCAGGTGGGCCCGCGCGGGGATGCGTCTGCTGGGAGTGTTCGCTATAACGGTTCCGCACACGGTGTTCGCTACAAAGCCTCAAATAGGCTACTATAGGAAAGAAAAGTGAAATGAAATCTTTAAGTTTTACGTCCCACGGTTATGCCGGTTAGGCTAAAGTAAACGGTGATGATAAGAGATGAATGAAATGGTGGAATGAAGAAAGTGGGAGGAAACGGGAGAACCCCGAGAAACCCACGAGCACAGTGTTTGTCCACCAGAAAGTCCACATGGCGCGAGCTGGGATCGAACCAGGGACCCCAAGCACCGGAGGTGAACGCTCTACCACTGAGCCATCGCGCCTCCTATACTACAGGAAATAATATACCATTTGATAATCCTGTGTACTTACAGTAGTGTTTACGGCAATGTATTTCTGTCACGAGAGTTGTTTTGTATATGTCATATACGTTCAAACATTGTGTATTTTGTATATACAACCTCGCCGCGGAAAGGACTATGTTGCTCAGTGGTAGAGCATTCACCTCTGGGCCTAGGGGTTTCTGGTTCGATCCCCGTGCATGGAAATTCTTTGTGGACAATGTGTTCATTGGTTTACTCTGGGCTGTCCCTTTCCTTCTAACATAGTCATTTCAAATGCAACAGTCATTAATTATTACAGTGAAACCTCTCAATAGCGGACACCAATGGGACATGAAGTTTTGTCCGTTACTGAGAGGTGTCCGTTATAGAGAGGTTACAGAAATTTAAGTTCTCATAAGGGCACTTGTATGCAGGAATATACAGTAAATACATTATGTATGGGCGTAAATACGTAAAATTCAATATGAAAATAGTCTTATTTAGTACAATTTGAATTACTGGGAGGGATGAAGAAGAAATTCATTTCCATTAAATCATAGCCTATTATTGCTGGGCAATGTTTAACGAAAAAGGCATGCTTTTCCTCTACAACGGTAATAAAACTCATTAGCAAGTGTTCCTCTAAAAATCCTCAGTGCGATTGCAGAAGAAACATGTGTGTGTGTGTGTGTTTGTGTACTGGCGCGGCATCTTCTTTGCAGAATGGATGAAAAGGGAAGCTATTGGGGGTGCATATTTATTGACCCAGGCCCAATCACAAAGAATATCCTTTTAGAGAAAATGAAAAAGGAAGCCGGGAAAACTCCAACCCAGACTTTTCCAGTATCATGAGAAAAAAAAAAATCCAAAAAAGTAAGAGAAAGGTAGCATTGCTCGTTGAAAATGTTATTGTAAAACAAACAATGTTTGTTTTGTTATCTATGAAATTGTCGGTAAAGATGAAAGGTCCAGACGAAAAGGATTACATTTGTTAGGGAAGGGAAGATCTTTCGCATAGAATTCCTGGCCTTACGACTAACCCTGCATGAGTGTTATTGCTTATTGAAAATTTTCTAGGATTTCCGCCAGAAAGCAGTTTATTGCGGGAAAAAATTCAAGTTCAGCTGTTCTGTTTGATGATTCACCAGGTCTGAACTCATGAGAGATACACTTATGGGGAGAAGACTATCGCAGAACCGAAAACAATTCCTGTCCGTTATGAAGAGGTTATTCAAACATTTGGGGGGAAAAGAACTGTCCGCGTCCGTATCTGAGAGTGTCCGTAAAAGGGAGGGTTTTGTTCCATAAGAGAACGTATATTTTTGCCGGGACAAAAAAATCTGTCCGTATTATAGAGGTGTCCGTTATTGAGAGGTGTCCGTTAAGGGAGGTTTCACTGTATTAACATACATACATAATTTCAAAACAATCATTAATAATCCACCTTCTTTAGCGAAAAAGTCATCTGTGGGATGTAATACTAGTAATTCCTTTTAATTTTTCTTGATTTCAGCATTGGTTCGATTCGCGGTAAGAGCTCATGTGGCTCTGATCCTATGTCTCATATAGCGTCGATGCTGAAAGGGTACTAAACTGTGATCTAATCAATGAAATAATACATTGTAAAAATATTTCCGTAATATAAAAGTATTACACGTAATAAATAATTATCTGAAATAATCATTCGCAATATCATTTTAATTTTCTAATGTCAACATGCTAATTATGTACACGACGCTACGGCACGTTCTGTACAATTTTTTTCCCATGTATCTATGACAATATGTGCAGATAGCTCGATATTTCCAGTTCATTGTTCTTACAGTTAGTTCTGGATTGACAGACTACTATTGTACTTTAACAACCAAGGAGTGGGCATGAGGTTTTTTTTTTTTTTTTTTTTTTTTTTTTTTTTTTTTCATGGTAAACCTTCTTTGGACTTCCGCGCTAACACGAATGTGTAAATGTATGAACTCGCCCAAGCCGAAAGTCTACTCTTGTATCAAGAATGTTCAAATTCGGCTGAACAATTTTTGGATGATATTGTTGAATTTGAATCTTAATTCGCCTCAATCTTGTATCTGCCCGGGAGGATTTATGCCTGCTCAATTGTCTGAACTAATTTATCATTTCTAATTACTTAGAATAAGGATGAGATGCATACTTACTAATTAAAATATCTAAATATCTTACCTTGTTGCATTACAAAATGTGATCTTTTGCATTCATTTTCGATGTAATGCTTACATCATTAGTGCAAAGAGGAAACAGGACTGCTTTAACCCTTTTAAATTTTATGGAACTATAGTTCTCATGAAACAATGTCTTCTTTTTGGGCTTAAAAATGAACTAATAAAGCTTTTTACCTCGGGTTTTTTTGTATTTTCTCAAGCATAGAAGCATTGTAGAACATGTTTCGTGGGGGCTTTTGCATCTGGGGGTCACGACGTCATAACTGAATGAAGTCATAAAGGGAAAAATATATTTTTGTTACACCTAAGTTCATTATTTTTTGGCGGGCTCACTTTTGAAGTTAGAAGATTGAAATTTTGTACAAACATTCAGCGTATACCCTAGTATTTATTATATTTTTTCAGCTCTATACGTTAACATGAGTGGTGTCCAGAGGGGCGACAAGAGGGGGAAATGCGATTTTTTCAGGGAAATTTCCCTTTTCCCTAAAATTTCCCGCCTCTGGTACATGATGGGGAAATTTAAAAAATACGATGTGAAAGAGTGTTGCATTCTTCACAGAACGAGCTATGAACCATGGTCCTAGGTTAATTAGGGATGTCTCAGGAAATTTTTATCTGAGACTTTGTATAAGCAGAGATGTGCAATATTCTAGGAATATGCGTAGGACATCGATAAATATTTTTACCGCCCTTATTTCTCAAGATAGGACCCTGGAATTTTGTACACGTAGTCAGCATACCCGCTGCACTTTCCTGAATTTTTCTGATGTCTAGGTTAACGCAGGGGCGACTCCAAAATTTAAAAAAAGGGATTTCTTAAAGAAAAACTGAGGGATTTCTGCAATTCTGACATTTGAATAGTACCTTTGGAAAGGCAGGTCTATTCTGAAGAGAACGAGCTAAGTTACATTTGTGTTTTTAGGCCTATTTTGGGTCCATTTTTGATGCTTTCCCACAGAGGTAAAAAAAAAAAATCCATCCCTTACTATTTAACCTATGAGAACAAAATTTGGTACAGTTGTTTAGTAGACTAAGTAGTATTTAAAAAAAAAAAAAGTTGTGCGTAGACCCCTGTGGGGCCCAGAAGGCTTCAAACATATTTTTAAGAGCCTCAAAAATCCCGATTTTCCCTCAAATATTTCCCCTCCGTTACATCATAGGGACATGTAAGTGGTACTGTTTGAAAGTCTTGTTGCATTCTGAAAAAAAAAAAAAAAAAAAAAAAACTAGCTGTGAACCATGATCCTAGAGTACATAGGGATGATACTGTCGCTGCTTATCTGAGACTCAAGAAAAACGCCCAAAAAAGCCAGAATTTAAAAGGGTTAAACCTACATTTTGAAGAATTTTAATGGAGAATCTTGCCCTACAGTTTAACTGGAATACGGACCACATGAACTTCGATCAAACCCGAAGTTATATACAAGATGAAAAGAAAGTAAATATTCGTTGAAATGAAGTTTTTTTTTTTTTTTTTTTTAATTTTCATGTTTATACACCAAGGCTAAGGAAGATTGTGTTGATGAAATTAATAATTTTTGAAATGAAGAAATTTAGAGTAAACGGCAGCACCCCGAAAAAATTACGTACATCGTGTTTCTCCACCTCAAAATCCACTTGGTGCGAGATGGGATCTAACCAATGACCCCACGCATCAGAGGTGAGTGCTCTGCTACTGAACCACCGCGACTCTGATGTGTAGGTATAGCGATGGTTTTACGTGGATCCTACGATAATTTAAAAAAAGAACATTGGATAATTTAAACTGAGCAGTAAACATTTTTAGCTCGAAAGAGTGCCTACATACACTAAGAGTTTTATTATATTTTCATAGTGAACATATGATAGGAGTAGGCTCACTACTTTTTATAGGAGAATTAAGTGCTTGGCTCGTGTGTTTTAATTTTAGAAAGTATTATATTTATTTTGTTATTATACAGCATTTATTTCCAACTACACGATAAATATTGTTTCTTCACACTCATCTTCTAGTACTGTTAACTGTGAAGTTATTATTTTTTTTCAAAATTTTTACATCTTTTTTGTCCACTTTAGCTGAATTTATGGTCACATCAGTTGGGTTACCCTTTCGGGAGAAATAATGAGAAGAAAGTGTGGTACCTTTCCCTACGATGGAAGAAATTCGTAAAAATATGTGGTCAAGAAGATCATTGTTGTGATTGAAATGTAGCATATCAAATTTCTGCTTTACTATTTTGATACTTACGTAAGTAAAATTTTAACTTTTATTATTAATATGCATTCTATCAAATCTATTTTTACCTATTAGTTTATAGTTACAAAAGTGCTTCATGATCCAAGTTATATTAGACCTATTCATCTTTATATGCTCTTGTATCTTTTAATCTAATAGGTACATAAAGCTGGAACTTCGTACCATGCAAATATCGACAGGGGGACATTGTGTGACATATTATGTGATATTACCAGACTAACAATGTTGCGAACACAACATAAAGTTATATTTCTCAAATAGCACTACGTCAGGTTGTTACATATTTTGAATCTACATGTAAAACGGAAACTTACAATACCACACTTGTTACACAGTGTTGCAAACAGGAGGCGAGAATATCACAAAGATCGAAAAACAGCCGAATTTTGAAGGGTTCCACAACAGTGATAGCGAAGATGACACGAACGACGTAATCCAAAGGAATTTTGTATCGAATACAACTGTCATCATACGATGTATTTCGAGCAAGTAGGAACGAAGTTACAAGAAATTCAAAACTTGACATTTTTTTAAAGGACTTTATTTCGAAAAATGTTTCGATAAATATCACATCCAGTTACGTAGATAATTGTTAATTGGCTTAAAGAGCAGAATATATGCTTCAATTTGTTTTCTCAACCCATTCAAGAAATATGAGAAAATAGTAAAGTTTGATACATTGCATAATAAATTGGCGTATTTGTGAATACTGTAATTACAAGAATTACGTAATTTTAAGCAGTATTCCGAACTTTATAAGTGTTTACCATGTTTCCAGAACGGTTTGAGATATCAAATTCCTATAAACATTACGATGTTCGTATCTGTTGGAAAGTATCTATGCAATTGTATGAGGTATTTATATAAACATTTTTTCGAAATAAAGGCTCTTGAAAAAAATCAAATTTCAAGATTCCCACCGACGTGGAAATCCTGAAAAAGTCAGGGAATTTAGTTTGCTTGTAAAACTTTTGTAGGGATATTTTATAAAATAAATTATTTTGTTTTGCAATACTTCTCTAACTACACATACATATATACATATTAATGCTTAGTAGATGAGGAAGCCTTGGTGGGGATAACTAGCTTTTTGACTTTATATATAAAATGATGTCCCTCGTTGATGTTTGCGTGGTACAAAATTTCAGTTGTTTTGCTATTAGTTTAAAAATTAAAATAGCGTATCAAGATAAATAGTTCATCCTGTATATATAAAGTATTGTGTGGCGTAACTATTATGACACAGTTATGAATAATAATTTTTAACATTTTACGTAATGGACTAATTTTATTTGTAACACATACTTAGAATCAGCAGATTGATTAAACAGTTTGGAAATTGTAATGAGGGGTAATCAGCTTTGTTGAAATAAAATCAGTTTATAATTACTCAGAGTTAACAGAATATATATTATCCATAAACTTCGTACATCTTTTTTTATATTTCTGAGATAACTAATAGTCAATATTTTGATAACTCCTAGTTCCCATTATTAAGGACCATTTATGCTTATAATTTATTCAGCAGAGGTCTTAAGGCTTTGTCTTTAATGAATATCTTCAGTTCTTTTAAATAACGTTAGCTTGGTATCGCTTTTAAGTAGCCCATTTTATTATTGGTGGGAGTTTACTGAGGCCCTCTTTTTTATGGATTATGCTTAATGTAAATGCACTTAACACAAAAAAAGATTATTAGAAATTTTATCTTTTGCAGATAAATAGAAATATTTTATCCTGTTCTTCACACTTTCTTCCGTAGGATTTGACAACATCGTACTTTTACATTAACGAATGGAGGAATCAAACGATTTTTAACACACAATTCCTCTATAGGTGTAAATTCAATGATTCAACAGTGAAAAAGTGCATCACTGGACCGAGATTCGAACCCCGAATCTTCGATTTGTTTTCATTTGATTGATTTCTAGAAAGCTTCCCTTTCAGCAGCGAGGCTATATAAGACGTGGACCTACAACTTAAAGTGGAATCTGAACCACATAAGCTCCCACCGTGAATCGAACCGGGTCTCCCACACCAAAGAATTCCTGATTCGTACTGGTCCAGTGATGCACTCTTTCACGCTTTGTGTAACATTGTACTAGTTTGAATTTCATAGTGTATGAGGTAGGAGACTGAAGAAAGTGAGGAACTCGTCAATATACTTACATTTGCATGCAAGATTTAAAAATTGTAATAGGTGTATTCTTTTTAGATGTAAATGTACTTACACTAAGCTTAATTTAAAAAAGAAAACAAACCACGAGAATGTATATTTAAGGTAGGACCCTAGAAACAAGGTGAACTATCTAAAGAAGTTGCAAGATTAAAAATAAAATACATTTCCTTTAAAAGTATTGATGATCAAGTTTTAACAGTGAAGATTTTTTTGCCGAATACATTATAAGCCTTTATGGTCTTTAATAATGGAAACATGATAAGATGTCCGTAATATTGAATGTTATTTTCTTCAGCGATACAAAAAGGTTTGTATTAATTTTATTACGTTCAGTTGAATTGTTTCTTGATTATTTTTACGTGCCACGAATATGCTCTCTAGACTAAATGAGATAAATGTTGCACTAAAAATTCACATAGCCTGGAAACGAATTAGGTACTCGTAGTACCGGAGGTGGGCGTTCTACCGTTGAGCTAGTCTGAGTATTTACTTTTTTTCTTTCTTGCTACTTGTGTCGCGGAAACCGTGATACATGGAAGCTTCTCAGTTGCAACAAGTGACCTGCCAATAATGGCAGAATACCTATGGTGATGTACACCTATATCCAAAATGATTGCCGCATATCTATAACTGTCTTCTTATAAGAATATAATTTGATAATGATTTTGCAGGGTATTTTTAATATTGCTACTATGTGTATAATCGGAAAGTGTATATTTGTGGTAAATTTCACAGGAAAAGAATTATAAATACGAAAATTATGAGTAAAACAGAATGTTGCTAAATGGACAAGAACATTTTATTTTCGTTTTATTATTCTTATTTACTGCTCTTTCGACATGAAATTTGCCACATACATCTCTTTGCCGATAATACACATACTAACATTATAAGAAATACCGTGCGAATTCGTTATCAAATTATATTTATACAACAACATATTTATAGACATGCGACAATAATTTTGGACATGAGTGTATATTCAGATAAAACGTCTAATGGATATAAATCATAAGAACTGAAGATAAAAGGACGGCAGAAAAAATGAAATAAAATCTTTCAGTTTAACGTCCCATGATTATGCTCTTTTAGGCTAAGGGAGACAGATGATTGAGACAAGTGAATAATGGAAGAATTGGTGGAATGAGAATGTAGTAGGCAACGGGAGTACCCCAAGAAATTCCACAGACGATATTATCCACTACGAACTACCTTGGCATGGGATCAAACCATGAATCTCACGCACCAGAAGTAAGCGCTTTACCACTGAGCCACCATGCTCCCCGTATGACACAAAAAGTGAGCTACGAAAATGTTAGACGATTCTTTCCAGTGGAATTCTCTGCTTATCCCACACCTGTCACCTCAAGATTTTAATATAGTAAGTTGTGCAATTTTTTGCTTCATTGAAAAGAAGAAAAAATTAAAAACAGATACATTCAGGCCTGTTACGACATCTTTATGCGTCCAATCGCAAGATAAATTATGTTAAAGTACTATACAGAATGAATTCATTCATTGAGAGATAGGTTTTTTTTTTAAATTATTTATTCCTTTTTTCTGCGGGCCACGGTGGCTCAGTGGTAGAGCGTTCACCTCTGGTGCTAGGGGTCTCGGGTTCAAACCCTGCTCTCGCCAAGTGAACTTTGTGGTGGACAAACACCGTGTGCGTGGGTTTTCTCGGGGTTCTCCCGTTTCCTCCCACTTTCTTCATTCCACCATTTCATTCATTACTCATCATCACCGTCTCCTTTAGCCTAACCGTCATAAACGTGGGACGTAAAACTCAAAAATTTCATTTCATTTTTCCTTTTTTCTGCAAACAAAAAATTCCTAGTCTCAATCTTCATAAAAGCAACTTAAACAAGAGATGGGACAGCCGTTGTCAGCTGTCAGCAGATTCAACTATGCTGTCTATGTATTAAATGATCAACAAGGTTTATTTTCACGTAACTGCATTTCCGCACATATTTATATTTTCATTGCAATAACTTACCAAAACTAAACTTGCATGAATTAGAAAAAAAATTAACGTACAAATTAGAAAGGCATAGTTAAGTTAGTTTATTAATTATTTTAACTTTCACTTAGCATCAAAATACTTAGTTTTAATTTTTTTCTTTATTTATTTTACAGAATCGTAGGCAGCAATACGGAAGGAATTCCAGTTATGCCTTGTGTAAAATAATCACTGAATGTGTGCCAAAAAGATTGTGTCGTAATAATGTTCATAAAAGGAAGACTCTAATATGAAGCAAAGTTTCATAAAACTACTTTCTTTCTTTAGTGAAAAGAAACCCGACGGAAAAATGAAGAGTGCAGCATTTATTGCTGAAAATATCTAGTTATTTGTGCATTAGTGGGAGAATCATTTTTGTTTTGATACTTCGCTATTTATGTGATGTGTAAATGTGCTGTTGATGTTTTAAGAAAGAACCTCTGAGGAAAGTGGAAGTTCGCATTGAAAATGTCGGCAATTTATATATGATATTGTGTGTGTATATAATTTTTGAATTAATAAAGATGGTGTTCATTTAATTTTATAAGCGTATAAATCACAGACCAAATACCGACACATTTTGGCTTTGCGCTCCGTCGTGAACGGATGGAAGGAATTTTTGTTGTGTGTCAGTAAATGTGGTTTCACATTTTACGGAAATGTTCTCTCGTAAAATTTAATTATGGAAAGTATTAGTTATATTTCCATAATGCGTTGGATAATTTGGTCACAAGTGTACAGAATATTTGTTATCCGCTTCGATGGAGCATATAATAATAGTGACACATATTATGTATTTAGATATTAGATCAATTTATAAATTTACATACATGCGTGTATACTTACATGCACGCATTTTAGTAAAATTACGAACGAACGCGGTGGCAATCTGTTTGCCAAGCCTCTATGTAAATCAGTTTACACTTTTGAAGTTGTAAAACAAACTACATGTGTCAGAGTAAAACAAATTATATTGCACGGTGTATTTTTACATCATTCAGTGTAAAATACTTTACAACGAGATGTGTATTCTGTTTTACAACTTTAGGAATGTAAACTGATTTACATAGAGGCTTGGCAAACAGATTGCCACCGTTTTTTTGTAAATTTACCCATGAAATTTTTTAGAGTGTAGGCGAAATTAAATACATTTTTAAAAATGCATTTTTTTTTCGTTTTTGTTGTTATCAAATATAGACCTACGAGATGTGTTAACATCCATAAAGGACCAATCAGCCTTTGGTTAAATATGTGCCCAGCTATAAACCAGGCCCCAGTCTTCAACGACAAAAGGGCCCCAACTACGCAACATAATAAAAGACTGCCTAACATAATGAAAAAGGGCCCCAGGCCCCAACTGCCCAATATAGTAACCAGTTGCAACTGTCCAACTGCATAGTAACCAGTGATCTACCGAATTATTTATCTTTCTTCTGTTTTAGCTTTTCTCTGTTTCTCTTTCTTTCTTTATTATTTTCATTAATTCTTATCCGAGAGGTCCTAGGCCGCCATTGTGGCCTAGCGGCTCTGGCCAGTCCGTCCCTGATTGGTGATGTCATGAGTGTTTACATGCCAGTATTGCTCAGCTTCTGCCGGAATATCATGCATATTTTGTGTGATTGGTCCCCTACTGCGATTAGCATCTTGAAGATCGATTTCCCTGAACGAAATCGACTGTTTCTGTATCTATATTTCAAGTTTTGTGCGCCTAAATATCAACACCCTAACAAAAACAAACCTATAAAGAGCCACGGTGGTCGTTTGTAGAGACTTATATTTTCGTTTCAAGAGTCGGACGTTTGATTCCAAGCAATGTGAATTTGTAACGGACAACATTCTGCCAGAGAAGAGGGAGAAAGATTCAAATATGGGGACAGAGATGCTTAAAATTGGAAAAAACAAATGGTCAGACAGCAAAATGCACTAAAAGCAGAAAATAAAAAGAAAAAAAACTTTGGTTAAAATATGAATTGACTTTTGAAAACCACTAAAAGCAATAATAATAATAACAATAATAATAATAATAATAATAATAATAATAATAATAATAATAATAATAATAATAATGTGCTAAAAGCAGACGATAATAAGATTAATAAAGATCTTCAATGCAGGAAATTATTTATTACTATTATCTATATATTAAAAAAAAACATTTTTTGAAGTAGTGCCAAATCAAACACACCAGGGTGGATTGGAAGGTTCGTGGCCTGATCTACAAAATTAGAAAATACTTGGATAAGTTATATTTTGTTTTTGTGCATAATTCTCCTCAACCATGATACATTTACTACACCTCTCCGGTAACGCTTCTATATCACTTTTTAAAAAAAAGATTCTTCTAGCCTGCAAAATATCCCAATACAGCACTTTTCACCTCTGTACCCGAAGAAAATCACTGAGCCCTTAAAAAAATCTTTTAATTTTTCTAAAGAAATAAAAGTTCATGGGAGCTAGATCAGGCGAATAGGGTGAGTGCAGCAACAGTTCGAATCCACATGAATGGATTTCTGCCACGGATGCAAAGGACATGTGAACACGCGCATTTAATGACAACTCGATGTTCGATTTTCTCCATGTCACAAATTTCCATCAGTTCCGCCAACTTATAACTTTATAAACTCCTCACATGAAACAATAGAGAAATGAAATTTCATACAGTGACTACCAACAGATATGGCTATCCAGCTAGTGTATAAAAACGTAAAATAGTTGGTTTCTTTCTAGTCAAGCCACGAATTTTCCAATCCACCGTCGTAGTAACGACTCATTAAATTATCTTCAAAAATATTTTATATTAGGTAGTAATTATTCGGCTTGGCACAACTTAATAAAAAGTTAATAATAACAAATTATTTTCTGCTTTCAAGCTCTTTATTATTATTATTATTATTATTATTATTATTATTATTATTATTATTATTATTATTATTATTATTGTCATCGTTTGCATTTTAGTGACTTATTTTATTTTATTTTTTCCCCTTTTAGTGCCATTTTGAAAGTCGGTTCGTACTTTTTAAAATAAGATTTTTATTTTAAAAGTTTTTCTTGATCGCAGTTACGTAAACTTGCAGCTTCGGGTTAATTTTACCTGCGTTTAGTATTTTGTTCTAAAGAGATTTCAATCTTAACAAAACATGTTTATTTCCTAAACATCAAAGAAGATACATACCAAGTTTCATTTGTCTGAAGTAACGTTTTTGAACGTTATCGTAGATTTAAAAAAAAATCAAGTACTCGTAGTGCCTAATGGAAAAGATCTCTTGCTTACTATTACTTGAACTAATGCTGCTCTACATAGTAAAAGCGAGCGAAACACTGCTTGAACAATTTCAAATTCAATCAATGGAAGTAGTTCATACAGCTACGATTCTTGTCCAGCGAGAGTTGCGTTTAAACAGTTCTTAATGTTCGCAATGAATGCATTGTCTTATCCCTTGAGTGACGTGAATATCAAGCAATACGCTCATTGGGAAATCTCAAATGAAGTATATATCATGCTTCACTAATCATTAATAATTTCAAGAAAAAATATAATTGATCATGTTTATCAAAATGGAGTGAATTCACTCTTTTGCCCTGATTGAGTTTAGCCGTAAGATATAGGCCTGCTTAGGAAGTCTCAAGGTAAAGGCTTGCAGCATTCCATGATTCTTTTTAAGAATAGTTATCGTTAAACGTACTATTGGAAATAACGAAGAACTCACTCTTTTACTTTTGACAAATTGCAACCCGAAACAACAAGACAAACTTTGAAAAAAAAATACATACAGTGCCCCATAAGAAACAGATATCCTTTACCAAATTTAAGGTTAACATACACTTTTATCTTTTCCGTTTTTCTTTCTAATCGGAGAGAGTAAAATCACCCCATCATTATTGAATGATTTGAACACCAAACCAGAGAGGAGTTGAAAATCTTGAAACAATATGCACAGAGCATATTGCATCACAAAATATGACAAATTAAATTTTTCAGTGTAACGTCGCACGATTATGCCCTTTAGGCTAAGAGAGACGATGAATAAGACAAGTTAATGATGATTAAATAATTGATGGAATGAAGATGCAGGAGGAAACGGGAGCACAACGAAAAAAACATCGATATTATGTTGTCCAGCACAAAGTTACTTGGTCTGGGATTGAACCAGGAATCCCACACACCAAAGGTAAACACTCTACCACTGAGCCACCGTGCATCATGATTGAATAATTTCTTTACGAAATTTATCGTAGCAGGTAGTTTCACTTTACTTTCTACAAAATGAAATTTCAAAATTCTTGTGAACTCACTTCTTTTACACTTTCTTCTTAACCGTTTTGAACTGTAAATATTTGGTAAGATTGAAAAACTTCGAATGCTTTCCTATGCTGGTGCTGGTGGTGCTTTGCATAGTAAATGCAAGGCAAATAGTTTTACTTGTAACTTGAAAGTTTATTATAGTTGTACCTTTGGCTAACTTCAACAATCAAAAG
Source organism: Thermobia domestica (assembly GCF_964235325.1). Taxonomy (NCBI): domain Eukaryota; kingdom Metazoa; phylum Arthropoda; class Insecta; order Zygentoma; family Lepismatidae; genus Thermobia; species Thermobia domestica. The sequence goes on along the minus strand of NC_137470.1, from coordinate 132,427,550 downwards.
CAGTGCTAATTATTAACAGACAAAGCAAACGAACACCATTTGTTTTGATTTTAGGTTTAGCGTCTCGTTTAGCAGCGAGGCTGTATTAGATGTGGATCTACAGCTTAATGTGGAATCCAAACCACACGAACTCCCGCCCGGAAAGGAACACCATGCTTCATTGATATTAGGCAATTATTTTTGATAAAGTAAATCCGAAAAATAAATCTTAAGTTAAAAGTAAATGCGTCATGAACATCTGACACATAGTAGAAAATACAAAGATAAACATGTTTCTGAAAAGAAAGAAAAAAATGGGTGACTTCAACTTCTTGTCTCTGACTAACTTCAGTCTCAAACAATACGTAAAAGTATTGTGTTTTAAACTAAATGGACACTATTGCTCTTAAACATTGTAGGAAGTTTATGAGAAATATTTGGGCGGTGTTACGCAACAACCATTCAACCCACAACGAGTTAGTTTTGAAGAAATCGCAGTTACAGGTTTCTCGAGCCCTTAAGATATTACCCTATGTGGGTTGACTTTTCCCTTCATAAATGGCAAACCGATCGCAAACGCGTTACCAGGATTCTTTAGGATGTTCCTTACATATGATCGAACCCTTCAGCAGGGCTAACTCATTTTTTTTTTTTTTTTTATTGTGTGGGTTGACTGGTTGTTGCATAACACCGCCCATTTATGGAACACATTTTTAAATGGAAGTAAATGCACGCCATTTCAACTACAGGCAATGTAATAGTTCGCGATGTATTATATGAAAAGAATTAATAACAAGATATGAAAGTTTTATTATAATCTGATAATTTCTAGGGAATATTTACTTAAGGTGTTCTTTATATTCAATATGCGATAAATTCAAACTAATAATAATAATAATAATAATAATAATAATAATAATAATAATAATAATAATAATAATAATAATAATAATAATAGCGGAAATATCTTGTTTTAAACAAGCCACATGTTACATTTAATTGAAATTGGAAAATTTTAACCCTATTTATTTATTTATTTATATATATTTATTTATTTTTTATGTTATTCTTGTTTAACTTGGGATAAACGTCACTTCTCATTCATGGTCGATTCAATTTCACGGAGTGGTATTGATTTGAGGGATCAAAATAAAATATTCGCTATATTGCGTAACAATTTATTTTATTTATGAAAATTATTATTTTTGACAAAAATTATTTTTTTATATTACAAGTCTGAATACTTTCTATTTGATGACCATCAAGTTTGGACCCATGAGGAAACTGTTATTAAAACGTTTGAGCCATTTTCCATAATGTTAACTGTCGTAGAGCTATTTTAATGTTTAGTCTTAAACGAGAACCCTTTAGTAAATGTGTTATTTAACAACGTCGACATAGGGCTGTTATGTATTAAGATGGAAATTGGATTCTTAGCTATTATCACAAGCGTTTCTTTACACACAAAGTATACTAAATGTATTTACATAACTCTTGAAAATATGTATACTGTTGAGTGAAGACAAAAAGTGATATTATTCAATTGCATACTCAACAGAGAAATTTAAATGAATCTTAAATGTTATATACTAGAAAGCTGACATTTATAAGTAGTTTGTACCTACCAGTGCTTATAAAGTATCTTATGTCTTTACTAAATTCCCTTTGCTTGAACCACAAGTAATTCATAAATTCGCTTCTGACACGATCCCATAATTAGTTTTGATTTACGTAGTGAAGTTCTTCTTTCCTCTTTTTCCCTAACTTTTAAATTTGCAAGGATACATTGTCTTGTATTGTGTTTATCAGAATCTTGTTTTTCTTCTATACCTACAGATGGTTATATCTGGGGTTGGAATTTTCCGCAACACTCAGCAACTGCATGCTGGGTGTCTCATAAATCAGATCTTACTCGCTGGATGTTGAAATAGGTAATGCTATGTTCTCTATAACCTCTATAAATAAGTCATTTACCAAATCCCCCCCCCCAAAAAAAAACGCCTGGACCAAATTAAGAGAGTGAGGGAGAAGACAGGTCCGAAAAGCTAACATGGAATAAATACAAGAAACCAAAGACACGCCCTTGTGTGCTATGGTTCTCTTATATTTATGATTACGTATCACTATAATTTGACTTTCCTAATTTCGGTGGGGTCACGACCATTGCTGTAACCAAATATAATCCGGACTCCGGTGTAGCAATGTATTGGAGGATCGCAATAACTTAGTTGCCACCTGTGCAGGAGAGTATTTGGGGGCCTCAGTCAGTGAGATGGTTCCGGTGTAGGATGGTACTTGTTGAGCCTGCCAATCAGCAAGTTACTTTAAAGATATACCCTTTGAAGCTAGTAGCAATGGCAACGGCCCGCCCTTTAATTGCTGTAAATGGTTCTCCGGTTGGAACTGTTTGCTTTTTGTCCTCTGTACCCCTTGTTGCACAAACGACTGTCCCCTGCTTCTGATAGCGATAAGAAAGAAAAGGAGAGAGAACAAAGATTGAAGAGTTTCATAAAAAAAAGAAGAAGAAGATAATTCCGTGCCAAGTTCCAGTGTTCATTTCAGATGCAGTGGCCAAGGAATTTGCCTCATCTATCCTCATATCAACACTTTTTCTGAAGCTGACGAACATGGCTGCACATTTTGCACCTCGGGTGTTTTTATTTTTTTTTTTTTTTTAGTTCACCATATCAATATCATATATTGAGATTATCAATTGTGGCATATTGTTGGATTAAGATTTAGGATTTACATTTGTAGCTTTATTAAGAAGTACCTAATGACTACGGACAGTTTTTCGCCCATAAAAATTTCCCATAGTATATTTCTTAAATTTTGGTCTTTTTTTTTTTTTTTTACCATACTCAAATCATTATAAGGTACCTTTATGCAGAGGTTCATGTCTCTGTCTCGTTTGAAAGTACCTAATCAATGTGATGAGTGAGCAAATGAACCGGTTTCTGCTTGACTAAGGACAGGTTTTTGCCCAGTACTCTAATATGTTTTAAGCTAGAAATATGAGATTTGGCCCATGAACACATCTCTCGGATATCTTCTTAACTTCTAAACCTAATATTTCTACTTTTAACAAAAATCCTTTTTACAGAGCCTCAAAATTAGCGATTTTACCCAAAACTCTTGTTCGTGTATAACATGCTTACGGCAATGCAGACCAGTTTTCATTTCCGATTAATTTTCTTAGCGGAACTTGGCTGCCGTGCACTGCCGTGCATGTTGATAATATTAATTTAGTAACTAAACTTAATACTAGGCACTGTTTTAGTATTTCATCATATTCAAAAGAAACATAATTCGTACATATTGTCCGTCTCTTAAAGTACAAACGTGACTGCTTGCAAATTCAGACTTCAGACAATATCCCTGAGTATTCTCTGTGACACACTTACCTACACTATGCACATCATACCGTCTGAACGTTGAAGGAGAAACTGCTCTCAAGCTCGCGGTTAAGACACTAAAGACGAAGTAATTGGATTTAATAGGGTACATTCTTAGAGTTCGTAATATAGTTACTATAGTCTTCACACAATGTTCGAGGAATATTAATTTGCTAGAATTATCCTCGAAGATTAATTAATTTCTACACATTAAAATAATTCTCGACTATATATTTAACATATTACCCAATCAAGAGATTTTAGCATTCAATCCCATACCCGACCAGTCCATTTCGTTCCCGTAGTGTTCCCTCTATCTTAATGCTAGTCGTTAGGATATGGAATCAAACTGTACAGAGTGAAGTTCAAACAATAAATAAATATATAAATGCGCCAATAAATAAATAATACAGGTTCGGTAGTACAAGACGAGTTACTTCCTTAGCCTCAAAGCCTCACAGACAATCTTCCATATCTTCATACAAGTTCTACTGATAATATAGTTCACTTCTTCTACGAAACCAATCTATCCAAACGACCTTGTCCAATGCAATTTGTACTCGTATTTCTCAACTATTAAAGCTAGCATTAGCGAAGTTTCTACCATTTGGATTGATTGACATATGTGTGAATGTCCATCTATCTGTCTCTCCGTCCGTCTGCTGTACAATAAATCTCGTAAAAATTTAACCGATTCTAAGGGTACAGACATGCCGAAGATACCACGCGATATAGATCGAGGTTTAGCTCTCGGTCCCTGCCTCGATGGTGGCACAAACACATGGATATTTCTGATGTGAAGCAATATCATAGGTCATGAAAACTTTTAAAATCAACACACACAGACACAGACACACACACACACACACACAAATACCTCACATGCGTCACAGCAATGACACTCCTCAAACTGAGTACTTAGAGCAAGAACGCGACCTCTTCGCTATGTGTGTCCTTCATCCATTGAGACCTAGATATCGAGATAGCAACCGCAAGGCGTCTTTGGCATGTGTTTACCCTAACACAACTTAAATGTACTTTCCTTCAACATACTGAAATACCCCCTATTCTTTGGGATCTCAATCGATGAAGTATGAGGGGTAGGATAGTTTAAAGTTTACCCCATGTCGCAAGTTTACACTCGCACAGTCAGCGACAAAATTTCTTTGCGTTTAGTAATATTTACTTTAGGAATAACTGTGGTATGTCTGGAATTTACAACGGTGGTATAGCTGGAAGGTACAGAAAATTACATTTTTCTTTAATTTACTGAAAACTGTACTCAAATTGTCATTCCATTCTGAGTTATTTACGAAAATAATTTCACCAAACGGAAAGAACTTTTGTCACTGAAGGTATATGTAATCAATTTTCCAACACAAACCGCGGAAACGTCTTCAATTGGGACTAAAATTAGTGTATATTTTCTTCATGGCATCGTAAATATCCCTACAGCTTGGGGGTAAAATATATTTACAACGAAAGGGTGAATATACTTTTCTCTCTAAATTCAAGAAAGCATGTTATACGACAATTTTTGTTTTAAAAAGGGCGATCAATTTTGGCTTAATGTGTCCCACATTTTTCTGAGGCTTCCGAAGTATCCCAACTGGAAGAAACTGAAATCAGTAAGGAATAATGTAGTGCATTTACCCTTCTGGCCCACTTCACGATTACATTTAGAGTTCTACAATAACGTTTCTAAAATTCAGTCAGTTTTGATACAATATTATCTATATTATCTTCGAACTATTTTCCGTAATTCCCAGTGTTTGAGATTAAAATCAGTCAAGAATGAGCGGTAAATTCAGTTAGAAAATATGGTATGGATTACTCCGCCCCTCGCTCCCGACACACTTATAAAATGTTTCATGTTAATTTTTGCTAACATTGTTTGATTTTGATGGAATATGTAGTACTGTTTCTTTAAGGCTTCGTAATCGTTTTTTCTGGACGGAGCTGAAATCAGTAAAGAATAATGTAGCAGTATTATCTCCACCCTCGATTTTTTAAAGCTCTACGAAAATTTATATAAAACTCAATTGGTTTTGATACATTATTTTGTACGTTTGACTTTTTTTCTGTAATTCACAATGCTTTGAAACAGTTAATTTACTCCAACATATGGAATTGATTATTCCCCCTTTCCAATGAAAATATAAATATGTTCGTAGATACATTTCACAAAAATATTAGAGTTTCATGGAATAAGGCTTATATGTTTTGAGACTTAAAATCATTTCCACTACTAATTAACTAATTAATTTTATGACCCATGGAACCTGGAAGTTCAATGCCACGTTCACCAAAGCTCTCCATTGACTTCTATCTTCAGCCAACTGAATCCAGTTTCTACTTTGTATTCCAATCTCTGCGGGACCCATTTTAATATTGTCCCCCCGTCTGAGTCTAGGTCTTCCTAATGGTCGTTTTCCGATTGGTCTTCCAGTCAAGACTTTGGAAGCGTTTCTACTTTCTTCCATCCTAGCTACATGACTTGCCCACCTAAACCTCCTAGACTTGATGACCCTAACAATGTTTGGTAAACCGTATAAATTATGTAGTTCCTCGTTATGTAGTTTCCGCCATTCCCTATTCCCGTTCTTCTTGGGTCCGAATATTCGTCTCAGGGTTTTGTACTCAAACACTTTCAGTCTATGTTCTTCCCTCAGAGTAAACGACCATGTTCCGGATCAATACAGAACAACAGACACCATTATCGTTTTAAATATTTTAAGCTTCAAATTTCTCGACGGAAAAAAATGAACTGAATAACAACATTACCACTACTTGGATTAAAAATGAACAGAAAACGAGAGAGGTGAATTTTCCTCCCTCCTTGCTTTAAAAAATGTTCTTTAGTAACTTTCTGAAATATTATTCAATTTTATCACAATATGATGTATGTGTTTATTGAGTTTTTAACATAATCCCTACTCTTGTAGCAGGAGTCAACCAAGCAACCAATTATGGACATACGAGGAAAGGGCGCGATGTCACCCGGAGATAATTGCACCAAACTTGGTGTAGGAGTAGTTAATGGAAATAGAAAAGAACGTGTGGTAGCATTCATAATCAGGCTTTCGGAACCAGAGATAATGGGCCCTACAATACTGGAGAAGTATGGCCTGTCAATCAGATATTGATGGGACATAGACTTTGGGGATTGGACGGAAGCTAAATAAAGTAGAATGAAAACAGAAAAGATGAGCTGAACAGAAAATGTGCCAATGTCCACCTCAGTTCCAACAGACGAATACCGGGATACTAAATCATCAACTGTCCTTGTCAATACCCACCTTTTCTCTGTAAAGAGCAATTGAAATATTTTTTTTATTTTTAAAAAAAAAAAAACAGTCTTATCTGTTTCAGACTGAACATGTGTTCGTTTTTAGCATATTTTTTTTAAATACAGTTCCTAGTACTGTATGTGTCTGTTATACTTTTTAATGATTCTGTTAACAACTGTTTCGTTATGTCAAAAGAACAGTATATAACTCACTGTTCGGTATATTAAGGTTAACTACAAGTATTTTCTAAATTTGTTGAGACCAATTTGGAAACTAATTTTACGAACATGGCATCTGTGTAGACATTGAAGACATTCTGTTTCATGTGTGCTAGGCAACAGAAGTGAAACGCTCATGTCCATTTTGTGTTCGAACTATTAACGTGCTGTGTTTGTGAAACATGCGTGAGTGAGGCATATATTTGGAGTCTTGAACGCAGCTGTTAAGAGGCTGTTTCTGTTCATTATATTTTGCTGCTTTCTAGTGGTGAGTAGCCCTTTGCGTTAACATAGTGTGTTAATGAACAGTCTTGTATGTATTCAAACGGTTATTTTTGTTCTGGACGTCCACAGTCATCCCCATTTTAAATATTACTAATCCCGAAATATATATTTAAATTCGCCTCACAAACACACATTCCTTTAATTTTGGTGGGCGCCACGTTGTAGATATCAAACACCCGTACAAATGAAATCAGTTAATATTCGTGGGTTCAAACATTTAATACTTGTGTACTGACAGCATCTTATAGTGTGAAGAAATACATCAACTTCATTTCAACCCCTTCCCTGGAAAACTTCTGGCGACGCCCATGATTAATTTCTGAGTACATTTTCTTCATTTTTTAAATATAATTTCATTAAACTAACTAGTGATGCATACTCAATTAGTAACGCCATGGCAGGGCAGTTGATAGATTTAGTATCCCGGCATTCGTCTGTTGGGACTGAGGGCGGACATTGACACATTTTCTGTTCAGCTCATCTCTTCTGTTTTCATTCTACTTTATTTAACTTCCGTCCCATCCTCAAAGGGTCCGTCCCATCAATATCTGATTGACAGGCCACACTTCTCCTGAACTGTAGGGCCCATTATTTCCAGTTCCAAACGCCTACGAAATGAATGCTACCACTCGTTCTTTTCTATGCCCATTACCTACTCTTACACCAAGTTTGGTGCAATTATCTCTGAGTAGAGATGCAAAAAAGCCGGCTTTTTTGAATCGATGGTTTTTTTCACATAAAAAGCCGGCTTTTTTGGGAAAAAAACGAGAATTTTGGAAATTTTGGCTTTTTTCAACTTCATGATTTTTCTATCTAAATAGCTTTCTTATAGTATATTCTATAGTTAGATAATAATTCCATGACCTGAATGTGATATTTCGCTCTGAAATTCACCATCAAGATGGATGGAGCACATGTTTTACGAATTAAAGCTAACATGAAGAATGTAGTATTTGAGGGTAATTTTAGGGGCTATTTAACTTTATTTTAACTTTTGAGTTATCGACATCTTTTTTCTTCTCTAGTTTGTCATCCGTGTTTCATTTCTAAGAGCTTTTAGTACTCTAGCTTCTAGCGCAAAAGTTAAACTTGCCCGTTTTTCTATTTATCCGTCAAAGCGTATGTTTTTCAATATATCCGTCGAACCGTACTTCCACATTTCTGTTATACTGTAGCTGTCAAGTGATTTAGCAATAATTTTCCGGACACAACCTTGAATACCAATTTATACAAATAATCAGTAGCGGATTTAGAAAAGTACTTTAGGAGGGTTTTTTCTGATTGTTTCGTTTCCTAAAAAGTCCTAATTTTATTTGGGGGGTGCTTGAAGTTTATGAGTACAGGCATAACTAATATTTCGTTTCGTTTACATGTTTAGCAATAATCTTCCGGATACAACTTTAAAAATCATTTTATACTGAGAATCAGTGGCGGATTTAGAAAAGTATTTTGGGAAGGGTTTCTTACTAATGTTTAGTTTTTTTAAACATTCGTAATTTTTATTTGACGGGAGCTTAAAGTTTATGAGTAAAGGCATAAATAATAGATATTTCGTTTGTTGCAGACATTCCGTAACTCTGGGGAACGGGCTTCAGTCCGAAAGACCGCCCCCCTAACCTTCGCAAAACCGTCACTGCTGGTAATTAGTAATAATAACGATTTAAAAACAATAAAAAAGGAAGTCGCCCAACTCACAGTACACGCACTATTTCTACATTCACAGATGGAATGAAGAAAAGCTTTGTCAGAATGGTCGAATGCTGGTTGAATCCCGGACTTCCCGATAGAAGCGCAAAAGCTAATCACTCAGTCATGTTTGTTGTGCAGTTGTATTTATCTTAACTTAAATATATTCCGTAGTCTTTTTTTTTGGGGGGGGGGGAGTTCCGTAATGATATGTTGAATCCCTCTTGTTAAAAATTCAGAAAACTTGAGGATTGGGTAAACTGTGATGGTGGTTCTATAAAACTTAACTGTAGAATTTCAAGAATATACAGAACCAAAAGCTCTAGATGTGCAGTCTTTAAGTGTATCATATAAATCTAAGTATTTCTCTTATGTTTTATTTTAATTTTATTTTGTTTCAAAAAGAGGGTATGGAATATTTTGAAGTAAAAATACTACATACTATTTTGGTAGTTATTTGTGTATTCTTTAAAAAGAAGTGTTTACTTTTAGGGTTGGCTGATTTACACCAACTTTTTTTTTAAATAACTGGTTTAAACCACAAAAATAAAAAGAATGAACAATGCGAATCGTGTGAACTTCATGGTAACGTTTCCAGATATCAAACCACCTGCAATAGTTTTATTTCCCTTTCACCTTTTAATCAAGGTGTCCCATGTTCAATTCTTGGTCGAACCACAATCCTTCTTTCATGCGTAACCCAAGTAGCGGTTCGGATGTCAGTTTAAGCGAAAGTCTTCTTGATAACCTCGGGATTTCGTAAGGATGTTAAGCCTAAATATACGAAACAAACCAAATTGTATATTTCTACATGCCTAAATGCGTGTTGTTTTATAAAGAAGCCAATATTGCTTAAATATATTGATAGAAATTGGCAAAATTTATCGATTGCCTACGTAGCTTCCAACATTAGCTTGGATTGGACTTTCAATTATATCTACGTACCGGTACTAAATTTGTAATTTAATACCTCAGTTTTAGCGTACTGATTATGGTACGTTGACCTTTAAATTTTACATGCAAAGCAATAACAGGATTTTCCCGTTATTGTCTTACATTTCAAGTAATGACGGGATTTTCCCAATGGCTAGGGCGGGAGATTCTCAACTTAAGAAATTTACTGACCGCACTTCTTTAAGCTTATGGGAGTTCTTCCGGCATAACCCCGCTGTTGCATAATAACATCAAGGCGAAACAAACTTAGGCTATTTCTGTGAATATGTAATATAAATACATAAAGCAAAAAATCTAAGTCAAAAAAGCCTGGTTTAAACATTCCCCAGAAAACGGGTTTTTGGCATTTTCAAAAACAACCACGGTTCTTGCCAATTCTGCTTACTTTTGTATATAGGAGGTTAAAAAATTCTTATTATATACATTGGTTAATCCTGTGGAATTCATAATGTAAATATGTTGAAGAAAAATTGTTTGAAATATTTTTTCGAAATTCATAGTTTATTTTCGTTGTTTTATATTATTATCAGCATCAACCACTAATTAAATGATTTTTTGTGTTATAGAGAAGCGATACAAAGTCTGTTTTATCAATTTAAAGCAGTATTTTGAAAAAAGCCCAAAATTTCCCAAGCAAAAAAGCAAAGCAGAAAAAAACGAGTTTTTTTTCCAAAAAAGCCGGTTTTTTTCCGAGCCCTTGCATCTCTATCTCTGAGTGACATCATATCCTTTCCTCGTTTTCGAAGATTTAAATAAAAGAAATCTACGATAACTTTCGTAAAAAAAGAAAGGAAATCCAATTTCGTCGAATATGGTCTATTTTTTCTGAGAATTTCCAATAGATTCAATTGCTTGCAGTTTAAAAAGGCCAAAAATGAAAGAACAATTCCTCCTAATTTTATATGACATATTTTTCTGAATATGCATTTTAAAATATCGTACCTTCATACACCATTGTGTACGTGTTTCATCGAAAATTACCTCTACTGTGTTCTCTAAGCTAAGAAACCTTCACAGCTTACCAGGAACGCTAACACAATTCTTTATTTTCCTATATTAAGCGTAACTTGCTGTCTTTTTTTTTTTACTCAACTTCTTTATTCCAATCAGGTTATCATTCTTCCAGAATTTAAGACTCTCTGAATGCATCTTCGCTATCTTTTGTATCTATATTTTATTACTCTCATATCATTATTGGCTGTTATAATCTTATGATTATTCATCTTCGTTGTGTGTACAGTTTGTCTGCTTTTCCTGTGTTATTCTTGTAGTTTCTTTATTCCGTGTCGTCCTTCTACACTAACTACATCTCTTTACAGTTATTCTCTTCTTCGACCAAATGCTTAATTGTCATGCGCCAAAATAATCATCTCTTGGTTTTTCCTTTCTTGACCTTGTGAATTACAACCAAATTTCTGCTATAGATATCAATATCTTTATTCTTTTTTTTTTCATTTCCTTGTTTGACTGGATTGTGTATCATGTTCTGGGAAATATCATATTCCTGGCTGTACAACAGATTTAGTCTCATAAAACTTTTTTACCTTTCGGAATAGGGAGTCACTCTTCAAAATGTGTAAACTCATTTAACAATCACCTTGCATAGTCAATGTTCGTAAACTATAAACATAAAATACGAGTAATTAAAGTAATGCGAGTAATTTGCCAAACTAGAAAACAACCGTATACATTGGGAGAAAAAACACTATAAATTGTTTGTATAAGTATTACTTAACGTCTTGTGAACATATGCAAGGCACGGCCCAACAAATTCAAAAAAATAACAACAAAGAAAAAAGTTCATCTAATGGGAAGTGTTTATTTAATATTAGGTGAATGACCCTTTCTTCGTACTGGGATAATAGATTTATAAGAAATTCTTGAATCTTCTTCCTCTTAGAATATTTATTTCAATGAAATTTTAATGAAAACAAAAATACAGCAGATACTGTACTTTTGACATAAATATTGAGACACCGTATCCCCACAGAAAGAAACTGGTTGAAGTGGATACTAACTATTTTAAAAAAGTAATTCCAAACGAGTTAGACATTTTCCTGACCCTGAAAACTAGCAATTCGATACAAATATCAGTCATTTTTGACATTTTATTTTTCAGTCCCAACTTCACTCTTTGCAAATGGGAATGAACTTGGACTTGAACGGCATTGGGGGCATCACTGTTCACTTCAGCTACCCCAAAAACTATAGATTCAACACTAATATCAACTGTTTTCGATCATTCTTATATGTACCCCCTTCCTTCTCAGTTGGTGTGCAAAGAGATCTTACTGTCACCGAGGGCTGAACTTCAACTTAAAGGGCATCGAGACTGTCACCATCAGCTCATGAAGCCCCAAAGCTATTGATTTGAGACTAATATCGGTCATTTTATATTATTTTTATAGGTGTCCCCCTATGTGTTCTAGGGAATCTTACCCAACAATCCTCTTTTCAAGACTACAAATGATGCGTGTATCAAGGTTAGTTAAATTGGTACAGGTGTTCAGTTATTGTCATACATACTCTCTCTCTCTCTCGCACACAAACACACACACACACGCACACACGTTTTTAAACATATACCGTCTTATGTAGAGTCATTTTGACGTATGATTAGCGTCATACGAAAGGCCTGACTACTGCAGAAAACATATGTTAGTCGAACTCTTTAGTGTAACACTAATCACGCTTCAGAACGACTCTGCATAAGAGCCATAAAGATTTTTCTAAAGATACGATGATCTTGTGAAACTTGATTCAGACGCTCATAATAATACAAGAGAATAAATAAACAGAAATTTAAGGCGAAACGCATTTAATGAAAATTTATTAATGTGCTCCAAAAACATCATGGAAAATCCTGCAACTACAGAATTAGCCAAATCTTACAAAATATATCGATTTTCTCTAGTTTATTCTATTTTCTTTTACATTTCCGGCCTAATATAAGGTCGTACAAGTATCTACACGAATTTTAACATGTTTATAGTGTCCTCTATGAGACCCTTGACCCTAAAAGTCATTTGATATATTAATCGTTGCCTTATGAATAAACACTTGCGGTTAGTGCCTTCTAGTGAATTGTACTTCATTTTACCTGGAATATTACCCGAGCTTTCGAATACATGTTTTGCAGCATTTCCCCTTATCTTTTCACAACAAGTTATCCTATAGAATGTGCGCTCTGATTTAAGAATCTCTCTGCATTTGATATTGCATAAATGTATGAATTCATTGTATTCTGAAAAGATGTGTTATATGTGTGCTGTTTTTGAGTAGAAGTTCAAAATGTATTTATGAATTAATCAAGTTCATAATCTTAAACTCATACACTACCTTTTTTATTTTAGATTAGTCACGACTGAATATGAGGGCTCAGAAGAAAATCTGCAACCTTGACATATTCAACCCTAAGACAACTATTCGTGATGCTGTTATGGATTTTTACTGGATGGTCACCACAGTAATGTGCTTTGCTCTGGTTCCTATTATCTTCATCGCTTATAAGGGAATGATGGAAGTCTTTGATCTTGATGGAAATTACTTTCAGGCGAACGACTCCGATACTCGTTTCATTTTGTTCAGGTCCAATGTTATGTCATTCAATACCAAAACAGGAGAAATCAGTATTCGTGATGACATTGGAGAGATGCTGCTTGCTGATATATGTTGGTATTCTTTGATGTGGGCTTGGATTTTGATTCAAACATTTAATCTGCGTCTGCCAAATTTCATATGGGCCATACTTGACAATGGCAGATTGGATAAATTTATTCACAAGATCGATAAGGCTGTTTCTCTGAAAAGTCCGGTTACCGATGTTGCAAATATGATTGTTGGAAATTTACACAAATTCAGATTTTACGGGTTAATGCTTTTTGTTTGTCATATCTACAATCTAGTTGCTGCTGTGATGTACTGTTTCACATCGTATGCTCTTCTAATACATGAAGATCGCACATTCGGTATTGTAAAAATATTTAATACTGATAGTATCGAGTATAAGGCCATCTGCTCTTTCCTTTGGTGTTGTTCTGTTCTCCTAATCACAATTAGTTACATTTACCTAACACTTAATGTGTTACTGTACCATTCCACTTCGGCCCGGTCTCTATATATTGGTTGGCTCTTCTATAGTGAGGATCGTAAAGCGACGGATGCCCTTGCTAAAACACTGTCGTATGAAGATATCGCTTTCTTGCTCCTGCTGCGTAGAAACATAAATCCCAAGTGCTGTGAGGAATTAATTTTCAAACTGTCATCTATGCTAACTGATCCCCAGGAAGATCGTTCGGCTTACGAACAAAGTATGGTGATATGTAAACCAATGATTTCTAAGCCAATTGGGTTTTGCGTACAGTGTACTCTCGAGCGATACTAAAAAAATATTTCGTAAACTAACCAGCTACTTTTTCACATAAAAGAGTTAAAGATGGCAATGAAATTTAATGGACTTAAAGATGTACGGAATTGATTTTAAATGGTAACAATTTGAAATCCCTTGACATCAATGAACATCAAGAGTAATTAATGTAGCTTGGTTCACTAATTATATATATATATATATATAGTTCGTGTTTACAGAAATGCGAACTTTGGCTATCCCACGGCTAACGATGATCTGGTAGAAATAACCAAAGTCAAGGCTAAATAATTGTTTGATAATTCCTAAATGTTAATCATTGCCTTTAAAAATCAACTTAAAATTCAATTTTGCAAATTATTAGTTATCACTTTTTGTTTGTGTAATTGAAACAACTTCTTTAAAAAAAAGAAAAAGATATTCCAGTAGTGTTTGTTTCTGACACAACACTTCTAATTGTAATTTTGTTTCTAGAAAGAAGAATTATGATTCAATTGATGATTAAAAATGTGTCTTGTTCTTTACTTAATTCACTCTTGCATGACTGTTTTTGCTTGTGCCTTATGAAATGGCAATTTGTTAAATGTTAGATATAGTTCAGTTGATTTGATGCAACATATAAAGCACACAAACTTAAAACGCTTCAATTGGTGAATACTTCTTAAAATATCCTACTGAATTAAACAACTTAGTATTGGATCTTGCAAGACTATATTTTTTACTTGTTCCTCATAAAATGTCAATTTGTTTGAAGATTTAGTTGAAGTTCGAGTGATTTGTTAAGACAACTATTTTAATCGGGAGAAGTACAACTATTTTTAGGCATTCCAATTGCTAATATTATTAAAACAATCCGTTCTCTGCTGAATTAAATATTTGAGTATTAGCTCTTGCTCGACTATTTTCACATGTTCTTTATAAAATGCAATTCGCAAAAATGTAAATCTAATTAAAGTTCAGTTGGTTTGATGTAACGTACGAAAAAAAGCACAAAAAATAAACCTTAAATTTGCCTGTTTTTGAAATATGTGGTATTGGTTAGTTATGGATTAAAGTAAAGAAGATGCTTGGTCAATTTCTCTAGGCCTTTAGTTCAGTTTATAAATATCTGTACTGGATGCGTTTTCAATATAGGTTTCAATATCAACTCATGTACGTGGTTTATGCACTTGTGTGGTTTGTACACTTGTTTCATTTTACATACGAAAATATACATTGCACATAGGTCTATATGTAATACTTGTTTCCAAATATTAATTGTACTATTACGCACTTATTTCACTTATATACGTATGTAAAATACACATTACAAAATAAATTATTCAAGCATTATTATTTCAATTTATTACCCTGTGCATAGCAAAAAAATTATATATATATATATATATATATATATATATATATATATATATATATTCAAAAGGCTAGTTCCTTAGTAGCTTAAGTTAACTGATTGTCAATAGAGATATGTCCTAATTAGTCCGTACCAGTGTTTCTTTCAGAAAAATAGCTTCAGCGCGAGCTTTAAAACATTTGTAAGGTAGCAATACTAAGATGTTTGTTTATTTATTGTATTATGAAACTATCCTCCAACTACTGATTTTATTTTAGTCTGTGTTAATCTTGTCAACTCCGGCGGGCACTCTCAGAGCTCTGGGGGGCGCTGTCCCTCCTCGAAAAGGTATACCTGAAAGAAACACTGTCTGTACTCTGAAATAGAAGTTAAGAAAGGTACATTTTCTTTTTAGCATTTAAATTTTACATTGATATATATCTTAAATGGTAGCTATGTATATATGTTAGGCAACTTCCATACATTATTACCAAACACAATCGCTTCTGAATAAATATAATCTTCATGTCGTATGATCATAACGTTTAGGAGAAGATTAAGCATGGTTATTGACAGTAAATGTAGATGAAGAAATTGGTGGAATTAACCTAATGGGTATAAAGAGAAACAACAGAAAAAAATACCAATATTATAAGGTCTACCTGCAGCTAACATGCAATGCGATAAAATCACGAATCGTTTACTCAATAGATAAGATTTTCCGGTATTGCTTACGTGGTTCCAATCCCATGATAAAAATGTTATTGTTTGATGTAGCATCCCCATTGTAAAGTTACGTTAAGCAACAAAATAACAGTCTAACTGCTTTTGTATCTAAATTTTGTAAATTGGTTAAAAGTGATGCTTTGTTATACAGGGTGTTTCAAAATGAATGTCGATATTTTAAGCATTTGTGGTTATTACATTTAACGTAGAATTATAAATAATCCAGCAAATGAAAGAACAACTGAAACAGTATTTTTGCAACAAGTGTTCAATGTGAGGACCATTCATCACATGGCACTCATTGAGTCAATAGGCGAGTTCTCTCCAAACATTGATCAGTGTGTCTGGAGTAATTGCTGCAACAACTGTTTAAACCTCTTTCTTAAAATCCTCAATTTCTTTAAAATTCTCCACACAGACGTCACTGGAATCGCTAATTCATGACTAGCCTTCCGAATTCATTTCTTGGGGCTGCGCTTAAAAGACTATCTCACTTGTGCAACACGTTCTTCAGTCACTCTTGGTCCTCCCGTACTCTTTCCTTTGAACAGAAAGCCGGTGTTTTCAAACTGATGATACCATCTACGGATGTTATCATTTGATGGATTGAAATTGAACTTAATATGGAAAGCACGTTGCATTGTAACCACAAATTCAGTGTTTCCGTGGCGTAATACACAAAAAGGTTTTATGCTAATTAGTAGGTATCTTTGCTACTAGCAGTTTCTAACGGTAGACAGAGGAAATAGTGCATGCTCATGAGTGCGTACAAAACAGTTTGAGTTGCTCTTTCATTTAATATATTATAAATCATTTTAAGTTAATTGTAATAAATACTACGAAACCTTAAAGCCCCGATATTCATTTTGAAACACCCTGTATTTTTGCTGTGGAAAGTGTACTACACTTCCCATGGAATATTTAAAAATTTTGATTTATTTTATTTTAACAAAAATTCATGAAGTCACATACGAAACATGTACCTTTACGCTATCCTGTAGTAATTTTCATTTTTTTTTTTTTTTTAAATTTGCGTTGCATACAGAATCAATTTCAAAGTTAAAGACTTTTCATATTTGGTCTAGGAATTAATTCGTGCGGTTGGTACGCACACATTGAAGCTGTAGTACAAACACAAAATACATAAATACCTTAAGAAAAATATTGTCCATCGCTAGCCACCACTTTCGCCCATCTGTCAGGCAATGTACGGATTCCGTGGCGAAAGAAGTCCTCATCCTTGGAAGCGATCCAATCAGAGACCCATGTTTCGATATCTTCTGAAGAAGTAAACCGCTGTCCAATCAAATCGTTGTTCATGCAATCGAACAAGTAGTAGTCCGAAGGAGCAACGTCTGGTGAATACGGCGGGTGGGGTAAAACTTCCCATCCGACATTTTCTGAATAGGTTTTGACCGGTTTTGCGACATGTGGGCGAGCGTTATCATGTTGAACAATAAGTTTATCATGTCTGTTCTCCCATTCTGGTCGTGTTCTGGCCAGAGCTTGCTTCAAACGCATTAATTGTCGTCGATAACGTTCTCCATTCATAGTTTCACCCGGTTGCAGCAGCTCATAGTACACCACACCTTTCATATCCCACCATATGCACAGCATAACCTTTGCACAGTGAATATCTCGTTTTGGTTGTGATGGACCTGGTTCACCTGGTTTCACCCAGGCCTTTTTTCGTTTAGGGTTCTCGTAATGGATCCACTTCTCATCACCCGTAATAATTCGATGCAGAAACCCCTTCCTGCTCTGTCGTTGAAGCAGCAATTCGCAAATGGTTTTTCGTCTTTCAACGTCTCTGTCTTTGAATTCATGTGGAACCCAATGTGACATCTTTTGAATCATTCCCATGGCTTTCAAGCGTTTGGAGACGGTTGTTTGATCAACGCCTAATGCTGCTGCAAGTTGTTCCTGCGTTTGACACGAATCCTGCTCGAGCAATGCTGTCAATTCTTCGCCTTGAAATTTTTTAGGCTGTCCAGCTCGCTCTTGGTCTGCCAAGCCGAAATCACCACTTCTAAACCGTGCAAACCACTTCTGACACGTTCGCTCAGCTAGAGCATGGTCACCATACACTTCCACCAAAATACGATGACTTTCAGTCGCACTTTTCTGCATGTTAAAGTAATGCAGCAGGACACCCCGCAAAAACACTTTATCAGGCACAAATTGCGCCATGTTCACTTAACTACAAACTGGTGTTGTTGACGCTTTAATCCACTGCCCTATACTACGAACGATACGCGATGACAGGGGTTTGCAACACATGTGTGGATACACGGAACAGTGGGACGCTCCGTTCGTTGCGCCATCTCTTGTCCACCCGCACGAATTAATTCCTAGACCAAATAAAACTGAATATTTATTCACCATGTCAAGCTATCTTCATCTTAACTCTATTTAATAAATGCAAAATTATTGCTCATGCAGGTGCATTTCGCCAGCCCCCTCCACCTTGGAGTTTCGAAAAAAAACCTATGCCAATCGTTTGTGCTGGAATGTACAGCAAAAATTTTCGTTTGTACCACTTCCGGTACGAAGTTATAATAGTTTTAAAGTGGGGGCTGGGGAAACGGCAGCCCCCCACCTAGGAACTTCGAAACAAAACCTATGCCAATCGTTTGTGCTACGTTTGTGCCGGAATGTACCGCAAAAATTTTCGTTTGTACCACTTTCGGTACGAAGTTATAACGGTTTTAAAGTGGGGGGGGGCTGGAGAAACGGCAGCCTCCAATCTTGGAATTTCGACACAAAACCTATGGCAATCGTTTGTGCTACGTTTGTGCCGGAATGTACCTTAAAAATTTTCGTTTATACCACTTCCGGTACGAAGTTATAAGGGTTTTAAAGTGTGGGGGCTGGAGAAACGGCAGCCTCCAAACTTGGAATTTCGAAACAAAACCTATGGCAATCGTTTGTGCTACGTTTTTGCCGGAATGTACCGCAAAAATTTTTGTTTGTACCACTTCCAGTACGAAGTTATAAGGGTTTTAAAGTGGGGGGGGGGTGGAGAAACGGCAGCCTCCAAACTTGGAATTTCGAAGCAAAACCTATGGCAATCGTTTGTGCTACGTTTGTGCCGGAATGTACCGCAAAAATTTTCGTTTGTACCACTTCCGGTACGAAGTTATAAGGGTTTTAAAGTGGGGGGACTGGAGAAACGGAAGCCTCCAACCGTAAAATTTCGAAACAAAAACTATGCCAATCGTTTGTGCTGGAATGTACCGGAAAAATTTTCGTTTGTACTACTTCCGGTACGAAGTTTTAAGTGTTTTAAAGTGGGGAGCTGGGGACACGGCAGCCTCTCACCTAGCAATTTCAAAACAAAACTTATGTCAATCGTTTGTGCTAGGTTTGTGCCGGAATGTACCGCAAAAACTTTCGTTTGTACCACTTCCGGTACGAAGTTATAAGGGTTTTAAAGTGGGGGGCTGGAGAAACGGAAACCCCCACCGAAGAATTTTAATACAAAACCTATGCCAATCGTTTGTGCCGGAAAGTACCGCAAAAATTTTCGTTTGTACCACTTCCGGTACGAAGTTATAATAGTTTTAAAGTGGGGGGCTGGGGAAACGGCAGCCCCCCACCTAGGAAATTCGAAACGAAACCTATGCCAATCGTTTGTACTACGTTTGTGCCGGAATATACCGCAAAAATTTTTGTTTGTACCACTTCCTGTACGAAGTTATAAGGGTTTTAAAGAAGGGGGCTGGAGAAACGGCAGCCTCCAAACTTGGAATTTCAAAACAAAGCCTACGGCAATCGTTTGTGCTACGTTTGTGCCGGAATGTACCG
This sequence comes from Thermobia domestica, assembly GCF_964235325.1. Classification (NCBI taxonomy): domain Eukaryota; kingdom Metazoa; phylum Arthropoda; class Insecta; order Zygentoma; family Lepismatidae; genus Thermobia; species Thermobia domestica. The sequence goes on along the minus strand of NC_137470.1, from coordinate 132,407,511 downwards.
CAAAAAATTTCGTCGGTACCACTTCCGGTACGAAATTATAAGGGTTCTAAAGTGGGAGGGCTGGGAGAACGGCACCCCCCACCGAAGAATTTTAAAACAAAACCTATGCCAATCATTTGTGCTACGTTTGTGCCGGAATGTACCGCAAAAATTTTCGTTTGTACCACTTCCGGTACGAAGTTATAAGGGTTTTAAAGTGGGAGGGCTGGGGAAACAGCAGCCCCCCACCCAAGAATTTCAAAAGAAAACCTATGCCAATCGTTTGTGCTACGTTAGTGACGGAATGTACCGCAAAAATTTTCGTTTGTACCACTTCCGGTACAGAGTTATAAGGGTTTTCAAGTGGGGGGGGGGCTGGAGAAACGGCAGCCTCCAAACTTGTAATTTCGAAACAAAACCTATGGCAATCGTTTGTGATACGTTTGTGCTGGAATGTACAGCAAAAATTTTCGTTTGTACCACTTCCGGTACGAATTTATAAGAGTTTTAAAGTGGGGGTGTTGGGGAAACGACAGCCTTCAAACTTGTAATTTCAAAACAAAACCTATGCCAATCGTTTGTGCTACGTTTGTGCCGGAATGTACCGCAAAAATTTTTGTTTGTACCACTTCCGGTACGAAGTTATAAGGGTTTTAATGTGTGTGGGGGGAGGCTGGAGAAACGGCAGCCTCCCTACTTGGAATTTCGAAACAAAACCTATGCCAATCGTTTGTGCTATGTTTGTGCCGGAATGTACCGCAAAAATTTTCGTTTGTACCACTTCCGGTACGAAGTTATAATTGTTTTAATGTGGGGGCTGGAGAGACGGCAGCCTCCAACCTTGGAATTTCGAAACAAAACCTATGCCAATCGTTTGTGCTAAGTTTGTGCTGGAATGTACAGCAAAAATTTTCGTTTGTACCACTTCCGGTACGAATTTATAAGAGTTTTAAAGTGGGGGTGTTGGGGAAACGACAGCCTTCAAACTTGTAATTTCAAAACAAAACCTATGCCAATCGTTTGTGCTACGTTTGTGCCGGAATGTACCGCAAAAATTTTTGTTTGTACCACTTCCGGTACGAAGTTATAAGGGTTTTAATGTGTGTGGGGGGAGGCTGGAGAAACGGCAGCCTCCCTACTTGGAATTTCGAAACAAAACCTATGCCAATCGTTTGTGCTATGTTTGTGCCGGAATGTACCGCAAAAATTTTCGTTTGTACCACTTCCGGTACGAAGTTATAATAGTTTTAAAGTGAGGGCCAAACTTTAGAAACATCAAATTCTATACAAATAGAGATAGAAACATTGAGTTAGCGGCAATCGTTAGTGCACTTAAAAGCACTAAGCACTAACGTTAGTGCTATCATATTTTGGGATTTATTCAAGATTTTTGGTGGGGGGCCAACTTCAGAAATATCAAATTCTATACAAATAAAGGTAGAAACATAGTGTTAACGGCAATCATTAGTGCATAATTAGTGCACTTAAACGCGCTAAGCAGTAACGTTAGTGCTACTATATTTTGAGATTTATTCAAAAAATTTGGTGGGGTGGTCAACTTCAGAAATATTAAATTCTATACAAATAGGGATGAAACATGGGGTTAATGGCAAACGTTAGTGCATCGTTAGTGCATTTAAACGTACTAAGCACTATCGTTGGTGCTACCATATTTTGGAATTCATTCAAGATTATCGGTGGGATGGGCAACTTCAGTAATTTCAAATTCTATACAAATAGAGATAGGAACATAGAGTTAACGGCAATCGTTAGTGCATCGTTAGTGCACTTAAAATACTAAACACTGACGTTAGTGCTACAATATTTCGGGATTTATTCAAGATTTTAGATGGGGCCAACTTCAGAAATATCAAATTCTATACAAATAGAGGTAGAAACATGCAGTTAAACACAATCGTTATTGCATCGTTAGTGCACTTAAATGCACTAAGCATTAATGTTAGCATTACCATATTTTGGGATTTATTCGAGATTTTTGGTGGGGCGAACTTCAGAAATATCAAATTCCATACAAACACTTAGTGCTTCCTAGAAGCACTAACGATACCCTAATGAATGGCATTAATTTTTTGTTAGTGCTTGAAGTTGACGCAAGTTCACCGTGCCCTCCAAATATATTGTACCTGTAGCACCTACACTAATGAAGTACTAACATTAGGGGTTGGTGCACTAAGAACCACTAACAATTGCACTAGAAGATATCATTAGTGCTTTTGAATATGGCGGAAATTTGATGCAATTAAGAATTCCCAATAAATTTCTTATAGGAGTTTAGTGGCATGTAATTGTCCATAACTACACTAATATTGAAGGACAAACGAAACTGTTAGTGTTTTCTAGAAGCACTAACGATGCACTAACGATTGCACTACAATAGATCATTAGTACTCTTGAAGTTGACGGAAATTTGATGCAATGAAAAATTTCCCATAAATTTTTTATGTGTTTCGTTACATGTAATTGGCCATAACTAAACTAATATTGAAGTTCTAACTAAATTGTTAGTGTTTTCCAGAAGCACTACCAATGCACTAACGAATGGCACTAAGTTTTTAGCTAGTGCTTGAAGTGGGGGCGCTAAGTTCACTCTGGCCTCAAAAGGTATTTTAATTGTAGCACATTTACTAATGAAGCACTAAGCGGTAATTAGTGCTTTTGAATGCGGTGGGAATTTGATACAATGAATAATTCCCCATGTGTTTCTTATGGGAATTTTGAGACTTATAATTGGCCATTTCTACACTAATAGTGAAACACTAACGAAACTACTTGTATCTTCTAGAAGTACTAACAATGCACTAACGTATAAAACTATTTTTTTCGTTAGTGCTTGTAGTGGGGGCTAAGTTCACGATAATTTCGAAAGTTTTCTTTCCTTGTAACATTAGTGCTTTATAGTGCACCAACACCTAAGTTTCGTGCTTCATTAGTGTAGGTGCTACAAGTAAGAAACCTTTGCGGGCCAGCGTGAACTTGGTTCCCACTTCAAGCAGTAACGAAAATTAAGTCCACTCGTTAATGTATCGTTAGCGCTTCTGCAAAACACTCATAGTTCCGTTAATGCTTAACTATTGATGTAGATATGGCCCACTTCAACCAATAACGAAAACAATTAGAGCCGTTTTCGTTAGTGCTTCACTATTAGTGTAGTTATGGCCAGTTACATCTCAGGAAACTCACATAAGAAATTTAAGGGGAGTTTTTCACTGTGTCCAATTTCTGCCAAATTAAAAAGCACTAATGATCATTTCCAGTACAATCCTTAGTGCATCGTTAGTGCTTCTTCGTGCACCAACCCCTAACGTTAGTGCTTAATTAGTGTAGGTGCTAGAAGTAAAATATCTTTGGTGGTTAGCGTGAATTTGCGCCCTCTTCAAGCACTAACAATTTAATTAGTGCATTCGTTACTGATTCCTGAAAATACTGACACTTTGTATGGAATTTGATATTTCTGAAGTTGGCCCCCACCAAAAATTTTGAATTAATCTCAAAATGTGGTAACACTAACGTTAGCGATTAGTGCTTTTAAGTGCACTAACGATGCACTAACGATTACCGTCAACCCCATGTTTCTACCTCTATTTGTATAGAATTTGATATTTCTGAAGTTGGCCCCCACCGAAAATCTTGAATAATCCCAAAATATGGTAGCACTTACGGTAGTGCTTAGTGTGTTTAAGTGCACTAACGATGCACTAACGATGTGCTAAGTTTATTGAAAATCTGTCTGCATAAAGATGGGTGGGGGGCTAACTTCATATGAAGTTGGTCCCCCACCAAAATCTTCAATATCTCGTAAACGCTGATAGCACTAACGTTAGTTCTAAATGCAATAACGTGCACTAACGATGCATTAACGATGTACGTTTTGTGTAATTTGGGAGAGGAGGGGTGCCAACTTCAGGCACGTAAATTTTTTTGCGGCACATTCCGGTAAAAACGTACCACAAACGATTGACATAGTCTTATCTCGAAATTCCAAGGTGGGGGTTTTGGAAACGGCAGCCCCCTAGTTAAAACTGTCATACTTTTGTACTGCAAGTGATACAAACATAAATGTTTGCGATACATTCCGACACAAACGTAGCACAAACGATTGCAATAGGTTTTGGTTTGAAATTCCTAGGTGGCGGGCTGCCGTTTCCCCAGCTCCCCACTTTAAAACCCTTATAACTTCGTACCGGAAGTGGTACAAACGAAAATTTTTGCGGTACATTCCGGCACAAACGTAGCACAAACGATTGGCATAGGTTGTGTTTCGAAATTTCACTTTTGGGGGTTTTCGTTTCTCCAGCCCCCCCCCCACTTTAAAACCCTTATAACTTCGTACCGGAAGTGGTACAAAGAATTTTTTACGGTACATTCAGGCACAAATCTAGCACAAACGATTGATATAAATTTTGTTTTGAAATTCCTAGGTGAGAGGCTGCCGTGTCCCAGCCCCCCACTTCAAAACTCTTATAATTTCGTACCGGATGTGGTACACACGAAAATTTTTGCGGAACATTCCGGCACAAACGTAGTACAAACGATTGGCATAGGTATAGTTTTGAAATTCATAGGTGGCGGGCTGCCGTTTCCCCAGCTCCCCACTTTAAACCCTTATAACTTCGTACCGGAAGTAATACAAACGAAAATTTTTCCGGTACATTCCGGCGCAAACGTAGCACAAACGATTGGCATAGTTTTTGTTTCGAAATTCCAAGGTTGGAGGCTTCCGTTTCTCCAGCCCCCCCCACTTTAAAACTATTATAACTTCGTACCGGAAGTGGTACAAACGAAAATTTTTGCGGAACATTCCGGCACAAACGTAGCACAAATGATTGTTATAGGTTTTGTTTCGAAATTCCAAGTTTGGACCCTGCCGTTTCTCCAGCCCCCCACTTGAAAACCCTCATAACTTCGTACCGGAAGTGGTACAAACAAAAATTGTTGCGGTACATTCCGGCACAAACGTAGCACAAACGATTGGCATATGTTTCGTTTCGAAACTCCAAGGTGGGGAGGCTGCCGTTTCCCCAGCCCCCCACTTTAAAACCCTTATAACTTCGTAGCGGAAGTGGTACAAACGAAAATTTTTGCGGTACATTCCGGTACAAACGCAGCACAAACGATTGGCATAGGTTTCGTTTCGAAATTCCAAGTTGGGGGGTCTGCCGGTTACCCAGCCCCCCACTTTAAAACCCTTATAACTTCGTACCGGAAGTGGTACAAACGAAAATTTTTGCGGTACATTCCGGCACAAACGTAGAACAAACGATTGGCATAGATTTTTTTCGAAACTCTGAGGTGGGGGGGCTGGCGAAATGCACCTTGCACATGCTATTGAACATGCCGTTCTAGTATTTATTTGGTCTGGAAATATTTATATTATCAACACCACGACATCTCTGGAAGTCGGCCATTTTTTGGCCAATATCTCGGGAACGGTAAGAGTGACGCGAGAAATTTAATCACTTCCTCTGACAGTTTTTGATGCTCTATCGAATGCAGGGTTTTAAATTGAAAAAAAAAATCATATATAACAGACAGTTGGACAGACAGACAGACAGGCATAGATAATTCAGTAACGAACTTTTTAAGTTCGTTGAAAATGAAATGGAATATTGGAGTTTGACGTCCGATGATTATACCCTTTAGGCTAAGGAAAATGTAAGTGAATGATGATAGTGGAATGAGAATGTGGGGGAAACGGGAGTAGAACGAGAATACCCACGGACAAGATGGTGTTCACCACAAACTTACTTAGCAGGAGATCGAATTAGGGACCCTAAAAGCCAGAGGCAAACTCTCTACTACTGAGACATCGTGCCCACCCTCTAAATTCTTACATAACATACTCTTTTTTTTTTTTTTTTTTTGTATCTCTGTTTTGTGTTTGTTGAAGTTTCGGAGGTACATTACTTGTCACTTCGCTGGATTTTTGATGGAGGTATAAAATGACCAGACATGAATTACTTCTTTGTCAAAGTAGCCGTGTTTAAAGCCACATTGCCACGTTAAATGAATCTTGTATCTGTCATTAAAAAAAAAAAAAAAAAAAAAAAAAAAAAAAAAAAAAAAAAACTTTCAACCCGATCTTTCTATTTACACTTTACATGTTACAACTTCTTGAAGGCAAGAAAGGTTTTTTCCACACATGCAACATTGCGCTCTAGAGGACAAACAGTGAACCTCCTCATTAGAAACGTGTATTTTGGCGCACTTCCCCTCCTTGTTCAAAAGAATCCGTTGTTTTGGAAGCGGCAAAACTGTTTTATCATTTATGTCAGCGGGAGGGCGATAGCAGGTAACAAGCAAAACGTCCCAGAAAGTTGCGCATCGTTCAACTCCTTGCAAGATGGAAACAATGTTCTATGAACTTTTCAAGACTACGTGTACACGGTGAAATATGGTAGGGTTTCAAGATTTGTTTTTTTATGACAGCTACAAGTTCTTCTAACGTGATAATGTGGCTTAATTCGAATAAACTTCCTCCCTAGACACTTTTTTTCTCCTAACTAGTGGTGCTTCTTCCTGGTTACACCGGTTATCCCACAACAAGCGTGGGAACTAATGATGCCATGATAGAAATACTTGAATTGCACTTAATGCGTCTCATGCAGAGTTGTTCTGACGCGTGATTAGTGCCATATAAAACGAGTGCAACTAGCATATCTTTCCTGCAGTAGAAAGACCTTTAGTATGACGCTAATCATGCGAAAAAAATGTCTCTGCATAAGGCCCAATGTGTTTTTAGATTGCTTTTTGAACTTTTGTTATTTTAAAAGCAAATGACAACTTCGACAGATGACAGCACTTCTTTTACTTTTCTCATTTCTCTTTTGAAGTGTTTGTTTTTACAAGGGAAGAACTTGAAGTGGTACTCGAGGATCTGCATATGTTATATATCGTTGGAAAGGTCACACCAAGTACACCTCACATGTGAAATATTTCCCTTGAGTTTGGACTGTAAGGGGCATGGCGACCATTTGAAGATCACAAGAAGACACGCTCCGAAGCATCAGGAAAGGTGGATAAAATAGGAAGCTATGATGTAATTGTTTTGAGATGTGGTATATATAGATTTAAAAGGCAGCTGAATAAAATCTGACATCAAATGTTTACAAATCAAAATGCGGATCCAACATGGTGGACACAAATTACAAAAACATATTATGGATCTGAAATTTGTCATATAGGGATATTCGACATTGTTTTGTATGAATCGAATACCAAAAATGTAAAATTCGAAATGGCTGATCCAAGATAGCAGACAAAATGAAAAATATCGCTATGAAACTTAAAGCGGGTAGGTAGAGATTTTCTTTGTCGTGGAGTACGAATCCAATGTTAAAGCTGCAAAATGCAATATGTCAGATCCAAATATGGCGGACAAAAGGTGCTAAAATACAGAATGGACACATGCGTATCGAGACAAGCCTGGGCTCCATCTCAGTCTTGTCTCGATTTGGAGAGCACATCTCGGTCTCCAATTAGAGATGAAACCAGAGTTGGCGTGGGTCAATGAAAGCTTGACCCAGGACCCACTGACCCACCACCCACCATGACCCACTCTGACCCACGACCCACTCTGTCCCACGACCCACCGTGACACACTCTGACCCACCACCCACCATGAACCACTCTCATCCACTTTGACCTACTCTTACCAAAATCCATCACCATCAACTCAGAACACGATCCACGGCCTCTTCTGAACTGACTAAAGAGTTTACACTTGTAATAAAACAAGACTGTGAAATTGTCACTAATCGGAGTTTGAATATTTAGCAATCGCTCAAGCACCACTCTGTTACAATAACGGTGGATCTGACCTTTACGATACAAAAATGGTAAAGTGTTTGTCAGTGAGGAAATTGAAACAGTTCGAGGTGGAGGGAAAATTAGTATGTGCCTAAAATATACTTGTACTAAGAGAGTATTCTTGCAAGTGTTAATTTCTGAACGCATTCCACAAGAAACTTCTATTCGCAGGAAAAAATACCCTATACAATATGGAAAATGTTATGGTTTCTCAGTTCACAGTATTTTTCTCACAAAAGACTTGAAAAATCAGTTGTTCATAGTGTATAAAGGTGCTCGGGTACCCTACGTGAGAGCATCTCCATAAAGTATGCTCATAATTGTAATTTGTGTAATCACTAAAACACCACGTTAAATTTAAGTTACAAATATGCATAATTGCAATTATTATGAATATTTCTTCAAAGTATTTTACCTAAAGCATAGAAGAGACTTACTAAAAATAGGTACAAAGTTCCATAACACAAATAAGCCATTAGTAATACAAGTATACATTTTCTATAACTCGTAATTTTCCACCTTAAAACAAATCTGAGATCGGGTTTATTTCCTGTTGGTAACTTTTTCGTGATAAATCATCCGCAGCGGAATGATGTCCATCCTTCAGCCAAGAAATAACTAGCTCGTGTACTTTGAGCTTGTCTAGCGGTGGGCCATTAACATTGTTGAACAACAAGTTAGACAATGCGTGAGCCCTTAGTCTATTTCTAATATCAGTCATCTGTAAATTCATAAGGGGAAATCCCCGTTCGCACTCTGTCGTGGAAATTGATAATACTTCTACCCGATTTCTGCAACTCCTTATCGACAATCTGCTTGTTAGATTTAAGTCTGATAACGATTTTTCTCGGTCAGTTTTGAAATACTCAGCAAGAAGTATCATCTCTCTATCACCATACAACATGTTTTCCATATCGACCACGTCAGTTGGCAATGTCGACCCATGTAGAACAGAAACTTCATCTACCACGCCTTTGATAGGGAATCTTTTCAATAAATTATCAATTAAATCCTGATAAACTGATGATTTCTTATTTGTTTATAAATTTAATTTTTGTAATTATACATGAATTTTTATACCATTACCAAGTTCCCTCTCCCGCCTAGAAAGCGAAAGGGAACGAGGTTTCTGGAAAGTATTCAGAAGTGAATGGGAATTTCCCTCCTTCTTCAACTTCAGTTACCACACTGCTGTTTGCCATGTGCCAAATTACGATGAATTTTAATTAAATTATCATAGTATAATTATTTCCTTGTTGAATTATCAATACTTTTCAGTGGAGAAAAGGATGAAATTTCAAAGTTCCAAATCAAAGTAAGTAGACCAACGTAAAGGGAAGAAAGTGTAAAAGTTTTCATACAATTATGCATACAATCTGAACTTCAAATTTCCGTGTAATTAAGCTTACAGTACAAATTTTATGCCTATTTTAATCACAACTTTATGGGTTGATTGCCCTGTGTTGTGAGCCCTCCATATAATAAACATAAGCTTCAGCAATTATTATAGCAGAAAGCAATGGATATATGAAACCAAGCACTGTATTTTTTGTTTCTGATTTTTTTCTGAAATAATATCGATCGTTTTCGATCATTTTTACAAACCAACTCTCTACCAATTTTCCATATATAGAAAGTGACCCCCCACACACTCACATAAAGAAGATTTTTTTAAAAAAATGCTAGGACACATTCTGTTTATTTTCAATAAAGAGTTAATATACTGAATTTCAGCTCCGTAGGTTTAACGGCTTGCCAGATACTCATTTTTTTTTCGCAAAAAATCGGATCCTCACTACCTCCTTAGGATATTATGCATTATAATAAAAGCAATATAACATCCCAATTTGGATTAAGGCCTAACTATATACCAAACGTAATTTCATTTGACTTTGTAATTTGACCGTGATGATCAGGCACACATAGTTACATTCAATTTTTTGTAAATTTATTTATATTTTACAGTGATTCAAAAATGTATTTTTTTCCAGTAGTTAGCTCTAAAAGCCCACAGGTCTCGAAAGCCAAGTTGTAGTGTAAGTCCTATTGCTATTATTACTATTAAAAATATCAATATCCAAAAGTGTCTGAAGTTCTTTTTTCACTTAGTTAGATATACTCACCTCAGGTAAGTAGACAGAAACAAGTGGAAAAGAAAGGGAAATGAAGGTCTTGAAAGTAAAATGGAGACAAATTTACCGGTCTTCAGAAGATACTCTCTACAATGCAGTGAGCAGAGAGGGTCGGTAGACCATACTGAGTCGGTGGGTCGCAGTGGGTCATGGTGGGTGGTGGGTCGCAGTGGGTCACGGTGGGTGGTGGGTCACAGTGGGTCATGGTGGGTGGTGGGTCGCAGTGGGTCACGGTGGGTGGTGGGTCACAGTGGGTGATGGTGGGTGGTGGGTCGCAGTGGGTCACGGTGGGTGGTGGGTCACAGTGGGTCACATGCTGTTGACCCACGACCCACTGACCCACTCAGAAAACTTCACCCACTTGACCCACTGACCCACTCCATCTCTGGATGAAACCCAGACGAGATCGATACTAGTCTTGGTGTCGGTACCATCCCTACTCAACAGAGTGGACATTTGTCATACATATGCTTCACAAGTATACACTGCATAATGTGAAACCGGAAAGAAGCATAACGATGTTTCAAACTCCAACGTGCACTTTTCTCTATCATTGTTTGAGTAGGGTATGTATGTATGTTCTAGGACACTTTTCCCCCTCCGACCCCTAACTGCCAAAAATTACAAATCCACCACTAGCCATAGTACTTTAACAAAGAAGAATAGCACAAAGTAGATTGGGTAATTGCACTGCATATAGGTATTTATGACATTTAAATTGTGTGAGGTTGTTCATTTGGAAGGCTATCCGTGCGGCGTATGTCTGTTTCCAGGTCTTCAAATCTACTCTGAAACTTTGGTCTCACGTTATCTTTAAGGACTTGACTTGTATTTACATAGCCTAGTATACCAGTGACGTCGTTCTAGGACACTTTTTCCCCTCCAACCCCTAACTACCAAAAATTACAAATCCACCACTAGTCATAGTACTTTAACAAAGAAGAATAGCCCAAAGTGAGATTGAATATGCCTTTATGACATTTAAAATCATAAAAACTTACATCTAAAATTACACTACACTACACTACACTACACTACATTATACATAATTACACTTTTACTCTATCCCATAATGACCCCAAGCTAATGTATTTACACCATCTCGCATAATATATCTTTTATCGTCCGAGGAATCTAGTGCCAGCTTATGAACGGTTATGCTATATATATCGTGCTTATAACTCCTAATGAGGTTTATGTCTTTATATGTTTTTACATTTTTAAATAAACTTTCTTTATAATCATTAAACTGCAAATTCTTTTGATATTACAGCTTTAGTTACTCCTTTAGCTTTTTTCTCTTCTTTATTTTCTACTCTATAAGCATACATCTTTGATCTCAATCCAATAAACTCTGTCATTATCTTACCTTTATTCTCATCTTTCATCTTACCTATTACTTTTTTGTTTATTAGTGGTAGTCCATATATATTATTTTCCTTGTATTCGCTCGTATCAAACTGGTCAACTATTTCTGCTATATCTTTATAAAAGTCATCAGTTTCAATCTCATATATAAAGCTATCGGTATCCATGTAACATAAATCTATATTGTTTCCATATTTTGGCTTCATAGTGTTATAATGAAAATCATACATTAATAGTTTTGATAGTTCTAATACAGTCATACCAACATATATTGGCTTATTAAATGTCAATCGCTCTTTTTTCATATGTATAGCACATAAATTCTCTGTAAATATTGTTCTGTAATCAAAATTAGGTTTTGCAATTAATTTTTCTACTCTTTCAGGATCACATTCTAATTGTATGGGCTGCCTCTTTCTAATATTTTCCATAGTCTTTCCAAATACCGAGTTATTCATGAGCTTATAAAAATCTTCTTCAAACGTGTTTTTAGCTTGCTTTATCATATTTGTATTTAAATCAATGTATTTCTTTAACCAGTCTGATTGTTTGAATTCTAAATTTCAAGTCACTTTCTTTAATCTCATTCCAAGTGACATATATAGTTTTAAGTTCCTATAGTGAATTACATATCTTTCCTTATTATAAAGTGTCGTTAGTAGTTTTGATTGTTTAGATTCTGGTGGACACATGTTTTCTGGAGCAAATGGTAAATCAGAATGTTTGTTGTGTAAATACTTCGGATATTCTAAATCTACTTCTAATATGTAGCCAGTTTCTGAATCATCTGGAATGTTCATTATATCTATGTAAGGTTTAATCCACTTAATGTCTTTATAAGGCATGTATTGACTCATTGCCCATCCATATAAGTTGTTTGCGTCTAAATATGCTAGGTATGTTGAACACTCAACCTTATTATAATCTTGCATATATTTGTTGTTAGCTTTTACATATCTTTTACTACATTGTGAGATTCCTCCTCGTATACCCTTTTCTAACATTAGTATTTTATCATAATCAGTCAACATTTCTAAGTTAATTTTAGTCATCTTTAACATTGCATCCCACGATAGACCCGGTGCTGTATAATACCAAGCAGGATCTAATCCATATGCCTTTAAACACACATCTCTAAAGTTTTCAAATATATCTGTTAATTGGAGGACATCTGTTTTGTCATAATGTTCAGTTAAGTCCCTCACTAACTTCAGATCGAATTCTTTACAAACTCGTACATGAAGCTTATGACGTTCAGGACTCATTTTTTCTCCTGTTAATCTGTTTGTAAATTTGTCTATAGATAGTGGAACAGATTCTTCTAATTTTTCAAATGAATCAACATAATCAAATGGATAATCACCTTTAGTATTAACTAGATCAAGTTTATCGATCGGGAAAAACTTTAATGTTTCTCGAAATTGTTCTGGTTTTAAATTACTAGTTAACTCTGCTAAACTCTTTGGCATAAATCTAAATGAATCAATCTTAAATTTATTCCATCTTTTTTTGGTCCTGCTTTTATATATTTTTCATATGTTATATACCTTTCTTCATTGTTTGCAATCAGTTTAATTTTCTGTGTATCATAAGCTAATTCCTTAATAAACAAATGCGTATCATAACCAGTTAAATTGTGAAGAAATACAGGAACAAAGTTGGGATTTTTATAGTTTAAATTGCAATAACTGTGAGCTGCACCTCTAAACTTTCCAGTTAAATGATCATGATCTCTTACTTTAGCTTTATTTTTATTTATCTTATACAAACACTTTTTTAAGTCATGCTTCCATTCTTTTATTTTTTCACTCATATCATCTTTATCCTTGTAGAACTGTAATTTCTTCTTTAATATATTTATTTTTTTCTCAACATCTGGTGGTAAGTCATTCAAGTTTTTCTCACATATATGACAAGAATTCGAACTGTTATAAGCTTCTATTTCCTCCTCACTAAGCGGGGTCATATCAACTACCCTGTTATATATTTCCATAATTTCTATTGCTTCTTTTTGTAACATTTCAATAAATACTTTCGCAGCATCTGGACCTATATAACTAACAGGGGCTTTATAGTCCCCATTTGAATATTTGACATAGTAACAAAAACTCATTGGTTCATGTTTTTGATATTTTACTGTTTTACTACAATTATGCTCTATTTTTAACTTACATAAGATGCATTCAAGATCGGCAATTATCACAAATGGAACTCTTAATGATCGATTATAGTTTTGAAACTTTATTTGATTGTCGTATGGTTTTGGAAGTTCTATTCTAACAGCCTCATGCTCTTTACAATATAGCTCATGGTTTTGCAACTGCTTCTCATTTCGAAAGTGTCTTGTTAAACATCTATCACAAAAGTATAACTTCTCAGTATGTTTTGTCACTTGACTTCTTATTAATCGTGATAAGTCTTTTATCCAACAAAAATGATTGTTTTCTTCATCTTTTACATATAATAAATTGATATGAGTTTCCTGCTTATTTTTTGTGATTTGAAGTGGATATACATTATAGTTTTTGTCATAGCTGTAAACATTGATAGAAATATTATTTCTTCTTTCAAATTTTGGAATATCTTTGAATTGTACTGGGAATTCAATGTTGTCACAATTCTTTTGCAACTCATTAACAAGCTGTTTATAGTGTGAAGGTCTTTCAGGATGTATTTCAACAGGCTTTAAGTAACTTGCAATAGAATACAAGAAACATTTATTGTCTTTATTTTTAACATTAATCACTGCTTTCTTAACTTGAATTGGTTTAGGAAGTTCAATATAGGAAGAAGCTCTTAATGGTACATATTTGTTTAATCTGATTTGTAAATATTTAATTTGGTGTAATGTCCATCCTGATACTCTGCCTTCAAATTCTTCCATTTCTCTACGAAGTTTTTGATTTGCATAAGATATATATTCATTTAAGTCAGTTGATTCTAATATTCTCTCGTTTGATGTTTTAAAATTGCGCTCTTGTATTTCTTTATCTTTGATATAGTCACAAATGAAAACGAGATTTACTTTAACAGGGTGAAATTTTAATTTCTCTTTGATTTTGTTAATAGCAACTCTTCCACTTGTATCTAAAAATTTTATTGGGTCTTTATATCCTCCTGTGTTTTCAACTTTAATCGTTTGTAAACGCTTCTTTAATGCTGTTTCTTCTAATTCTACTTTTATAGGTATACGTGTTGGTTTCGGTTCTTCAATTACTTCTTGTTTAAATGGGAATATATCTCTAATCTGTCTTCTGCTTTGTTCATCATCATATTGTTTAAGAAGGTTTATTAGTTCTGCTTTTCTTAATCGGGAATATCTTCTGATTTCCCTCTCTTTACATTGTCGCCTTAACTCCACTACAGTAAATCTATTATAATTACTCATCTTATTTATTATATAGAAAATCTTACTATACTCAATTTTTATCTTCGCCGGATTATTTCAGTTCATTTTTGTACTATTTTTACTTCCATATATCCTAATACAACGCTTAACATTGTACACTCCTGCCATTGTCTACATATTACGCGTTGTATTAGAACACGACTTTGAAGAGAATAACCCATCAAAGTCACATATACACATATTAAAATTAAATCATTTTTATAAACTTACTCATCATCATCATCATAATCATCACTACCATATTTATATTCATCATCACTACTCAAATCAGATGTTTTTTGTTGCATTATTAGTAATTCTTTTTCCTTTAACAGTATTTGCTTCTCTAGTAGTGCTGCTAAGAGTTTAAGATCATGATGAATTAGTTTAAGTCTATAATGTAATAAATCAAATTCTTTCTCCATATTTATTATATAGAAAGCCAACAAAAATGAGATAAATTTTAAAAATCTAAGAATAAAAACGAACATGACTAGTGCTAAGGAAATATTATCTTACAAACCTATATTTGATTGTGTATGTAAACATTTAGATATTGGTGGTTATAATGATGAAGACAAAATAAATTTTAGCGTGTCCATAGGTATGTTAGATCATTTGTTCAAGAAAGCTACTAAAGAAAAGAACTCATTTCTCATGAACAATGGTTATCTATAGGCTATGATGATTATGAGGGGGAATATAACTATGATCACATTACATAAGATTTCATACGCAAATATCAGGAGAAAGTTAATTTGAGCGAAATATGTTTATGGAAAAAGTTATCAGAAGAGTTTATAAGAGAATTAGCTGATAAAGTTGATTGGGAGATTATTTCAGGAAGCCAAGACTTATCAGAAGACTTTATAAGAGAATTTGCAGATAGAGTTGATTGGGAAGAAGTATCGTATAATCAAAACCTATCTGAAAAATTTATTAATGAGTTTATAGATAAAGTTGATTTTGATGCTATATCTTATGGAAACAAACTCTCTGAAGCCTTTATACGAGAACATGCAGATAAAGTTTCTTGGGGGTGCTTATCTGGAACTCAACAATTATCTGAAAACCTTATAAGAGATTACGCTGACAAAGTAGATTGGGAAGCAATTTCAATATTTCAAAATTTAACAGAAGGATTTATTACAGAGTTCAAAGACAGAGTTCATTGGCATAACATCTCAATTTATCAACACCTCTCTTTAGAGTATATATATTTATTTAGACATTACGTAGATTGGAGAGTTATAATAAGAAAATAGCATAATAATCCCGATTTAGGTAGTATATTGAATTTAGCATTCGATGTTATAACAGATGGTTTGTTTAATGTTTAACTAATTAACTTTTATGATTATTATATCATAAAAGTTGTAACCTTAATTATTAGATATTAACCAAATCTTCTTCTGATAGGGATGTTCAAAACTCATTATCCTTACCTTAACGAATATCTAAATACGAAACTTAATGTTAATTATCTCTTATACTTAAAAACAAATAAACAACAAACTCATCACCTTCTTCTCCATCCGCATTTTTTAGGTCTACATGACAACCATGCAAAATAACACAATCATACTTTTCTTTTACTTTATTTAGAAGGTTAATCGAGTTTGGGTCTTTGGTTTTAGACAATATAGTCATGTCTGGATATTTTTCTTGTAAGCATTGTAATCTTGTCTTTATATTACACTCTTGAATTCTTCCAACCCAATACCTGTAACTCTCATAGCTCTTTACTTGTTCTCTTTTGTCTGTTTCGTACTTTTTTAATATTTTTTGTAGTTGAATAGGGGAGAGATTCTTTTTAATAATAACTAGTTTTTGTACTTTCCCCGCATCTTCTGTATGTTCAGCTGCTATATCTCTAAGTCTTGTGTTTTCTATTCTTAAATCGTACATTTGTTGTTCTATCTCTTGTAGCTTTGATTCTAGTTGTTCTTTGTCGTTAAGGTATTGTTTAGCATCTTGTGTGAAGTAGTCTTCGATAATATCATAGCATTTGTCATACAAGTCTTGTGATACCCATAAAGCAATAGCGAGAAATATCTTTTATACATATATGTTCCTGAGATTAGATTGTTTATTTCGTTACCAGCTAGTTTTACTGTGTAAGACGAGTTTCTGAAGTTCCTAGAATCCGAGGAACTTCGAAGTTTGTTGTAGTAATCTAATAACACTTTTGATTCTTTATTTTTCAGCCAATTATCAAATCTTTTCCCACCATCTTGACACAACTTAGTAGCGTTAAAGTATCCTGTACTCTTATCTATAATCAACTTGAAATCACCAAAAATACCATACCAATAATTACCTTTAATCTGTTCATAGCAAATATCATTTAAACTAAGAGAATTATCCATATTACTCATATTTATTATATAGAAAATGTTTATTTAATCATTTTTGAAATCGTTAAACCATTACATAATCATCTAACACAGAGAGTAACGGTTCGCTAGCCTTTTATGGAATAATAGCCATAAAAGACAAACATTTATATTTGCATTACAACATTACTTTTATCTATCCAACTATTATGTGAATCATCAAAACCTAGCCATTTAACATATACTTTATCACCTTTCTTTCTCAACACCTTTTCTACCAAGTATTCATCCTTATGTTTCGTCTTTATTAGTTCTGGTTCGTAAAATCTATCTTGTACATCCTCTTCTTCTAAATCTTTAATTCTATATGTAGGTGGATTAGATGGAATAACTTCACTAATAACAAATACTTCTGTTGACCAATTAGGTGTATATCCTTTCTCAAATAACCCTTTCGACTTACTTATACGAACATAATCACCTAACTTGTATTTGGGTTTAACACGTTTATATTCTTTCTTATACACTTTCTCCAATATTGGTGGCTCATTCTTCTTATTAACTTCTATAGGCTTTAAACCAATTGTTCTATGTACTCTATTATTATACTCACTAACCAATGTTGGTAATATCTCTATCCATTTATAATTTCCTTGTGTTGTGAACCTTTTCCACATGTTCTGTTTAAGTGTTCTATTAAATCTCTCAACAACAGAAGCTTTCTTACCACTATAGGTTGAGTAATGATTAATCTTATTTTCCTCCATTAACTTCTTAAATTCTTTATTGTAAAACTCTTTACCTTGATCAGTTTGTAAGTTACTAGGTTTTCTTGTTCTTAATATGGATTCGAATGCTTCTGTAACATTCTTACCGCTTTTATCTTTAACAAGAACAGCAAACGCATATTTCGAGAACACATCTATAATCGTTAGCAGATACTTATAAGCTTTATTTAATTTGGAAACACTTTTAATACTCCACTATCCATTTCAACAAGATCAGCTTGCCAAAGATCATCGATACCTTTAATCACAACACTTAGTCTAGGGTAGTTTTTCCTTGCTGGTTTATGAATTTCTTCTATAATGTCTTCTCTAATACCTTTACCTTCTTCTAGTCAATCGGGCTTTTTAACAAATTGAGACTTAGTAACACCACATACAGAACAAATACCTTTCTTAATATATCTTCCATTTTTTGTTTGTTAAATTCTAATGGTATCTTTCTCCGTATCTGTCAATTTCTTACACTTAACACAATACATCATCATTATTTATTGTATAGAAAATCAACAAAAAAATTAAAATTTATCACTACCTAATACAATACTTTTAACCTCTCTTTCTATGTACATTAAACAAACAAAAATTGACCCTCTTATATAGCTGAATTTTTATTTGGTTTAATTGTAATTATATCGTTCTTGTTAAAGTTAAAAGGTACATTTTCGATCAAAGTATCACCTAAATATATGTCTAAAAAGTATTTATCCAAACTTAATTCCATGTGCATTATTTTTCCATTATAGAGAAATGTGTAACCATTAGAAAGATTGAATATTTTAAAGATTGGCTCCTTAACATTCTTAATTCTCAATCGGCATAATAAAGGTATTGTTTATTTCTGCATAATCAATTTAGTAGTATCCATCCTAATCTTTTCAATATCTTCTTTCTTTATGTATGTGTCTTGTAACGTTTCTAATGCATCTTCAAATCGTTTTATATCGTTCTCTAATTGGGCTTCTATTGACCTAAGTTGACTTACGCTAACAACATCATTTAAATTCTCCAGCAATTTTAATTTTTCTTCACTAATATCAACATTATCTTTTCTATCTTAACATTACCAAATATATCCATACTCATTTATTATACAGAAAATGTCCATCCTAATTTTTCAAAACATTCCTTTAACATCTCTATTTGTTTAAGTGAGTGCTTAAAATCAATATCAACATAAACATCATGCTTTTTCAACAGATAGTACAGTACACATTTTAAGTTAATAAACAATACTCTTTTCGGATACAGTTCTATAAAGATCTCATGTAACTTTTCAAACTCGTTTATAAGTGTTTCTTCCATATGTTGTGATTTTAATGGTTTTTGATCGGTAATGTGATAGTATTAAATAGACATCATCATAATATTTTGTGTATTTGTTTTTCTTTAGTACTTCTAGAACATCTTTTGTTGATATTAAATCCTTTGATATATCTCTAAATTCATCATTTAACACCTTGGACACATTTTCGGAAATAATTCTATCCTGTAAAGCTTGTAAACGAGATAACTGTAACTTTAATCTTTTTGTAGTATCATACCATGGTTTTCTTACACAACCATCTTTCATTTCTTCCTTAGTACTGTAAACCCAACCATTCTCTACAGAACAATCATCACAAATGTACCTACTCATACCTTTTGTTAATGACTTACTAGCACAATTACTGCATTCTAATGGTCTAGAACTATAATTTGACAACAACTCCTCTAAGGTAATTATTGGTCGTAACTTTTTCAACTCTTCTTCCGTATACAAAAATTTAGGTATTAACATTGTCCATAAACCAGTAACATTATATACGTTGTTTTTATCTTTTAAGTCTATCTCACTAAGTTGTTCAAAATACTGATAAAAATTATAACTAACTAGTGGATCTAGTTCATCCTCATACTTCTCAAAATAATCTAAAAATCCTTTGTGTATAGCTTAAATATTTACCTTAAAACAAAACTTTTATGGATATAAACCATAAAAGTACTTAATCATTTTTAATCATATACATAACATCACTAAAAGAATGCTCTTGATTTAAAAGATTTAAAACCTTAACACAAAGATGACCACATATAACTGAATTAAAGTCTTGTATTCGTTCGTCATTGTAAAATAACTTTTCGGTGCTAAGATATTGTACTAGTTGTTTAGGAGGAACACCACCATAAGAATCGAACACGTACTTTATGTTGTTACCTTTCCAATAGCATATCCAATGAGTACCAATGTTTTCTGATTTATCGAGGTTAACTATACCACACTCGTGTACATAGGGTTTTTGTGGAAGTTGATCACTCATAAATACACCTCTAAATCGTTTTATCTTTAATTCTTTAACCAACCTCTCTACATCGAAGTTGGTCAATGGTTTTAGTTTTTTGACTTCTTTGGTTTACCTGCTCCCTGCTTTTCTTCCATAGCCATATTGTGTCTCTTTTGTTCTTCAAGTTCTTGTTTATTCTTCTTAGCATCCAGTACAGTTTTAGTAATCGCTGCTGCACCACCTGCTAATGAACCAACTGCTCCTAAAGCTGCTAAAATGGCTGGAATTGTAAAAATAAAACCACCCATATGCTCTTTCTTAATCTTTTTCATTTGTGCAGTAGTTAAAGTTAAATCCATTCCTTTACCTTCTTTAATTTTCTTAGATTTATCACTAAGTTGTTTCTTTGTTAATACATGATCAATATTTAAATCCTTTTGTTCGTTATAAGGAACACTAAACATACAACCTTTAATAGAACACATCTTCCTATTTATTTAAGAGAAAATCTTAGTCTGTAAAAGTACAGTTGTTGTTGCTCCACCAAAATCAATTAAGGAATCATTCTTATCTGTTATCCTTATCTCAAAATTATCAACCTTGTCTTTAGATATAGGAAAAAATAATGGATAAGTAGGCTCATAAATAATACTATGTTTAAACTCGGCATCTGTTTTAAATGATGCTATAATTCCTGTTTCTCTATGTGTGTATTCTGTATCTTTAACAAACATACCATCTGCTATGTTACAGTGAACATTAATTGTATCGAATGGGTGAAACTTTGGTGCCTTATCTCCAACATGTTCTATGTTTTTGGTCAAGTTTTTCTCACTAAAACCTAATACGTTATTAATGGTGTCTAAGATTATATCACAATGTCCGCTAAATATTTTAACTCTATTTTTCTCTCTGTCCTCAGTAAATTTAATATTTTTAAAAAGTATCGGTGGCGTATGGAAGATTTGATTTAATATATTCTTCTAATTCTTTTAAATTATATTGACCAGGTTGGACTATAAGTTGTTTTGTAAGATTGGGAAAGTCAGGAATGTTACTACAAAATGTTAATTTATTATTTCTTTCTGTAATGTTTGGAGTTAAGTATGTTGTGTAAAACCCAACTAGTCCTATACTTAAATAGTTGCTACTGTTGTCTAATTCGTAATGGAGTTTCTTCTTTAAAACAGAAGTATCACTCGTTAACTTAAATACCTTAGCCATTTATTATATAATAAATGAATGAGTTTGATTTACCTAGAGATATTCCAAGAGAGAAAGTAATCAAGTAAATAGAAAATATCATTCAAAAGTTAGAATACAGTTTAAAGAAGAAAAAGAGAAAACTACGAATTGTTAGATATGCATACTACACTTTGATCACGTTATCGGTTATACTTTCTGCAACAACTAGGTTTATTAATATTTTTATACCTGTAACAATTTACTCAATATTAACAACATCTCTTGCAACTGGAAGTGCTATGATAACAGGTTTGTCTTCTAAGTTAAACATAATCAAAAGAAAAGATGAATATAAAACCATTGTCACTTGTATTAACTCATTTAAAGAACAGTTAGAGATGATAATAACATTAAATGGTGAAATGGATAACGAATATATAAAAGATACGTTGCTTAAGATCAGAGAACAACTTAAAGATACAAGATCATAAAAGAGACGATTTTCTCTATAATAAATGAGTAAGAAAACTATTAATTGGGATGTAAAAGAGGTGATAAAAGAAACAACAGCTAAAAAAAGAAATGAAGAACTTATACCTGATGATATTCGATGTCTTATAGTGGGTCCATCTGGT
Organism: Thermobia domestica; assembly: GCF_964235325.1. Taxonomy (NCBI): domain Eukaryota; kingdom Metazoa; phylum Arthropoda; class Insecta; order Zygentoma; family Lepismatidae; genus Thermobia; species Thermobia domestica. The sequence continues at coordinate 132,385,612 of NC_137470.1, read as the reverse complement.
TGTGGTAAGACGTTTTTGCTATTTAATTTTTTATTACAGCCAGGTTGGTTAAACAATAATTACTTCTATATCTATATATATAAAAGAGAACGTACAAAATCCTTTGTCCGCTCATCACGCTAATACGGCTGAACCAATTTCTTTCATTTTTGGGGGGTTATTAGGATTTGGACCCAAGATGGTTTTTATCATATCACTTTAATTTTTAATTACCAGTGTCTTGAGATAATTGACCATTCAAGTGTCCATAACGTACAAATCCTTTGTTATTAGTTCATCATAGGTAAAAATAAACGTATTTATATGCAACCCGCATGACCGTGTCACTCGGCGGGTTAACATAAATGACAGGCGATATACAGCGGAAAATAGCTTGAATCTTCTGTTTAAAATTTTTTAATTGATTTGCTTATTTTTACAGACACTTTTACAATATGCCAGCACCGGGATGACCGCAGCGAAGCGGGGCGGGTTAACATAAATGATAGGCGATATAATGTTAAGATTTACTGCAATCTTCTATGGTTTTTATCATATCACTTGAAAGCGAAAAAGTAAAAATTATCTAAGTAACAAAGTTTATTGCGTTCCGGGGTGACCGCAGCGAAGCGGGGTGAACGCTGCTAGTATATTCTAAAAGCATAAATCAGCCAAAGTATGAGCAGTTAAAAGATCGATTTGAAAAAGCAGAACTAAAGTTTAAGAAGCAAATAGCAACGTTCTTAAGCGGTAATGATTCTATTGTACCTATTGATGAATGTGAAAAATACTCTGTCGTTGTGTTTGACGATTACATTTTAGAGAATCAACATACTGTTAGAAATTACTTTACAAGAGGTAGGCATAGACATTTAGACTGTTTCTATCTTGCACAAACCTATTCAAAAGTACCTAAACATCTTATAAGAGATAACGTTAACTTCCTATGCATATTCAGACAAGATGATACTAATCTTAAACATGTGTATAATGAGTTTGTTGGAGGAGATATGTCTGTTCGTTCGTTCGTTTTGTTTATTCGTTCGTTACGTTTGTTCGTTTTAACGTTTGACGTTTATTGGCGTTTATTGACGTTTTTCACGTTTATTGACGTTTATTGACGTTTTTTCACGTTTATTGACGTTTATTAACGTTTATTGACGTTTGTTCGTTTTCTATATAATAAATGGATGAGAAAGGAAGTAATAAGAATATCAAGTTAAAGGAGTTCTTGATAAAGGGCTTCAAATCTTGGAAGAAAGAAAGAACAGGTATATATGATAAATTTAAGACACAAGAACAACCTGTAATTGATGCTATTCAAAACTTGGGAAGTGAGATCAAAGAAGTAGCAGAACAAAATAAAAATCTAATAACTGAACTTGTTCCAGTTGTACATAAGTCGGCTTCAATAGATCCTAGTCTACTAGAAACACCTAAAAAGATAACTTATGATAGTTCTCCAAGTAGTAGTGGTGGACAAACACCGTGCTCGTGGGTTTTCTCGGGGTTCTCCCGTTTCCTCCCACTTTCTTCATTCCACCATTTCACTCATCTCTCATCATCCCCGTCTCCTTTAGCCTAACCGGCATAACCGTGGGACGTAAAACTCAAAGATTTCATTTCATTTCATTTCCAAGTAGTAGTGATACTCCTATAACGGAAGAAATAAAACAAATGAGAAAACAAATTAAAGACAAAGTGGAAGGAGTAGAGCCTTTAACAACAGCACAATCATTTGGTAAGATTGCAACGAAATATTATAGTAAAAGAAATGATAGTGTATTTGGAATAAGAACTGTAGAAGAAGATGGAAAAATAATAAATAAGGTAGGAAATTCTGAAGTTAAAGTGAATGGTGATGATTTTATAATTAATGGTAAAACTTATAAAGGAACAGAAGATCTATGGGAATTGTTAACGATGAATAGTAAAAAAACCATTGAAGATTATGATGATGACGATTTTGAACAGTACAAGGAAATAATAATAGAATCAGATGCTGCCTTCCAAAAATATAATCGAGATAAAAAAAGTAGCATCTAGTAGAGGTTCTAAGTACATTAATATTATCAAGCCTATTTGGGATAATTATATTAAACCATCTTTACCTCCAACTCCTAAAAAGAACACAACACCTTAAAGGACTGGTGAAGGAATTAAACAATATACAGAGATACCTAAAGAATATATATGGATGGATGATGTGAGAAAGTTAATTGATCGGTTAATAGTTATAGATGGAGAAGAAAAGGCTGGTAATAATAACTTTTATGATGAAAAAGTAGGTATAGTAAGTATGATTAATAATAACTTTTCACAATTTATTCCTAACTATCCAAAAGGTATAGGTTATTTGATTAAGATCTTAAATACATTACCACCACGATTCTGGAATGATGAGAAGCTTGGAAAAGGACTAATGAATAAGATTTTAAACATGAAGGGGATACCAGAGTTACATATACCAGGCTTTAAATTTTGCGGACCTTTTACGAAGATTCAAGAAAGGTTAGAGAGAGGTGATGAAGGTATTAACCCATTAGATGAGGCTTGTAAAGAACACGATATATACTACAGAGACAATAAAGATACAGAGTCAAGACATATTGCAGACAAGGAACTAGAAACTAAAGCATGGAAAAGAGCATTTAGTAGTGATGCGTCAATTGATGAACGATTAGCTGCTTTTGGAGTTGGTACTGCTATGAATGCTAAGGTTAAGTTAGGATGGGGATTATAAGTTTTTAATTGTTATTATGTATGATTCTTTTATGGGTATTTCCCATAAAAGCGTTGTTTCAAGATTTTCTTTCTAATAAATGGATAGTGTTGAGAGTTATGAGTTACAGAGTTTTAAAGCTAACACAAGAACATTTAATAATTTGAATGAAGCTAACAAAGATATTGAGTTTGATTTCGATGTGGGCGAAGGGTTCATACATCCACACAAAGCAGATTGTCATATGACTTTTGAAGTTGTTGGTGCATCAGTTGGAGGAACATTTGGTGCAAATGATACTATAAAACTTGTAGATAACTTCTTACCATTCTTCTTTTCTCAAATTGAGATTAGAAAGCATGGAGTCGTTATAGATAAGATTGAACTACCAGGAATAACATCTACAGCTATTGGAACATTAAAGATTTCCAAACCAGAAGTTAAATATCTAAAACAAGCAGGATTTGAAACGGATGATAAACTTGGTCTAAGAAAGGACTTTAGTGTTTTGTGCCCATTAAGATTAATTCCAGGCTTTTTAAATGATTATAAAGAGGTTATGTGGAAAGGCGGATTGAGAATAACATTTACAAAAGCTAACAACAATAACAATGTCTTGTACAAATGGGTTGGAACAGGAGCAGGTGCAGCAGCTCCTCATGATGGAAAAATAATAATAAAAAGTATGGAGATAAGAATGCCTATTGTTGAATACGAATCTAATTATGAAAACAAGTTAAAGTTGAATATTCTTAAAGAACCTAAAATCATGTTTTCATTCCATACTTATCAATGTGTTCAGAAGGCTGTTGTAATTTCTTTCTTGGAGTTTGATGTTACTACTCAATTTAATTCTAGACAATTTGATATGCCTGATTTCGTAGTTGTAATGTTCCAAACTGATAGAAGTGGCAAACAAACGGCAGATGCCAGTAAGTTCGATCATTGTAAGGTAAAGAATATCTATCTTAAGAATGGAAGGAATGAGGTATTTCCAAAAGAATCAAGAAACTTAGATATTGCTAACAGCGATTATTTTAAGATGTATGAAGATTAAACTGCATTTAAGAGAATAACATGTGGCAATACCGAAATGTACTATGACCCTAAAGAGTTTATAGATAACAGACCAATGTATGTGATTAATTGTAGTAAGAGGAAGAATGTATCGGTAAATGAGAGATCAAACATAAAGATTGTGGTAGACTTTGCAGAAGCTGTGGTTGCTAATACTATATGCTATGCGATTTTAATTGGACAAAAGAACTTTACATATGATCCTAAGAATGAGAAAGTAGTAGAAGAGTTTTAGATAGTTAAATGCATGTTTGTATTGTTTTATGGAAGTTTTTCCATAAAACGAAATTGATAAAAAATGATGAAGATTGTTGTTGCGGATTAACGCGGGGCATTGATTCAATGCCCCTAACTTCTGAAAAATTTTTCTTGTCTTCTTCATCTACGTGTCTTTCAATGGCGTTTGAGGTCTTCAAATGATTAAATATTTTTTGTGAAGATAAAAATTGAAGAGTGTTCATTGATTTTATATATAATAAATACGATGTCGAGTCATATTGAGCTTTTAAATAAACTTGGAAGTCTTGAACAAAAACAAGTTATTGGATTAAGAGAATTAGAATTAAATACAGAATATAAGATTATGAAAATGGAAAAGATTAAAATTAAGTTTGGAAAGAGCATTTTAGTTGAATGTGAAGAATTTAAGGTATTTGTTCCACCTAGATTTACAAAACACTTAACAGATAAAATGATTGATGAGATCGTTAAAGATGGAATAAAAATCAAATACACTGTTTTAAAAGATAATTATCCAACTGTTGAGTTCTGTATGTGAATTTCAAATGATGATCGGTTTTGTGAATCCAAAGAATAATAAAAATGATCAAAAATATGTCGTCAGAAGTAAAAAATGGAGTGGATAGAATGGATCCTCAAAATAAATTTATACTTACTAATAATTTCAATGTAATTGTGAAAAATGTGCAGACCGAATTTCAAGTTGTTTTTGATATTAACGGCTGTCTATTCAGCTTGAATTATGATCAGTGGACAGAGTTTAAGAAGTCATTGTTTCCTATTGGGAACGAGGTTAGCAGAAGATTCCATTATCAATATCCGAACTAGTAATTTTAAGTATGTTTTAAGTGTATAAGTGTTTTTATAGTATCAAGACTATAAAAACTAAGACCTTTGGATGTACAGAACATAATATCATTTAAATTTTAAAGATACATGTATAAATAAGAGATTTATTTGAGTTTTTTAATTATATCCTTAGAGTTATGCAACCTACAAAACATTCGATAGATATTAAATTTATTTGCCTATTGATTGTCGTTTGAATTTTGAAAATCGGTTAATATTTGATGATGTTATAGCAAATTCAAAATTTCTTGAATTTTTTACAGGTTTACTTTTGAGTTTTCGGGAAAATGTTATTCTTTAAAAAAGTCTTAGAATGTTATTGTGATTATGGTAGTATTTTTTATTTCTTCGATTTGATGAAAATTAGTAGAGATATTGAAAAAGGGAAACGTATCCTGAGGGTTATGCAACCATTTATGCATTTTATAAAATTGGTTGTGTTATTAGTATTCATTTGCCGGTTGAAGTTTTGAAATTGTTTAATTAGGAGCCGAGCTATTGAATTTTAACGTTATTTGGGGGTAAGGCTGCCAGTGTTGCCAACTCTCTTTTAACAATTATCATATTTATTAGTAATGGGGTGAATTCATCCCTATATGTTTTAAAGCGATATCTTGAAAAATTAAAATCCTGGAACGTTCCGAAAAATATTGAGTTGGCAACACTGACTTTTTTCTTTTATCTTGCAACTTAGGATTTAGTTCTGATATTCTGGTATCGCTGAGTGTTGATGGGAAGGAAAGAGAGAAAGAGACTCGAGAGATATTTCGTCACGGATTCAATGACGTCATGTATGATGTATTCTCCTTCGAGGAGACTACGCCACATAGAGCGCCCTCTTACAGTTGCTAGCTAAAAGTTCTGTTGAAGGAAAAGAGGCTAATGTGTATATATGTATGTTAATGTGAGGAGAAGGAAAGAGAATCGGATTGGAAGGTCCTGTACTGGTACTGGAATCGTTCAAATGAATCAGTGACAGATCACCTATTCCAGTAAATGTTATTTTATTATATATTTCTTCTCATCGGCTTTTTAAAGTTAATTTTTAACGAATTTTAATGATTCAAGTGTCAAATGAAAGCTTATAAACTGGCAATTAAGATGCAGTAAATATATTTTGTGTAGGATTCCATTGTAATATTTTAGATGTAAGTTTTTATGATTTTAAATGTCATAAAACAGTAGTTTATTTATCTTTACTTCCAATTTGAATAAGGCATCATCCTTACCCTCCATTTCAAAAATGCATTTATATAATCAATCCACTTCATATTATTAATATGATTGATAAAGATACGATGGTTCTTAAAACTGAAATAGTAGTCTAAATTCTTATAGGGTAATGCATTATTCCACAGCTCATGTATTTTATTAAGATGATATTTTGGTCTTTCATCAAGTTGAGCTTTTCCATTCTTATAGTCGATGTAAAATTCTAAAAACATTAGTTTGATATCATTCAATTCGTTTTGTAAGTCTCTAAATTCTTTTTCAGATAATTGTTCAGGATTTACAACATAATAAGCAAACGCGTCCATTTTTTCTGTTTCATCATTTTGTTTGCTCATTTTATTCCGGCATGCTTTACACTCATCTCGTCTTGTATTTCCATTTCGAACAAATTCTTGATATTGTTTTAATTCTCCACAAATTACACACTTTTTCATGATTTATTAAATATAAAATATTCAAAATACTTAGTTCATTTTGTTTGATTTTTAAATGTCATAAATACCTATATGCAGTGCAATTACCCAATCTACTTTGTGCTATTCTTCTTTGTTAAAGTACTATGGCTAGTGGTGGATTTGTAATTTTTGGCAGTTAGGGGGTGGAGGGGGAAAAGTGTCCTAGAACATACATACATACCCTACTTGTTTGGTTCGTCAGATGGTACCTGCAAATAATCGCCATGTGCCCTACAGTCACCATTCAATCGAGATCTTACAGATATAGAGTGTACTCGGTGCGAGCTTTTCAAGGATATATAACACATGCCGATCCCCTAGGGGAAGGGAGAGGGAGTTGGCAGTAAAACATTGGGAAAATTTGGGAAAGGGAGTTGGGGGAAATTGGGAGGTATGCTTTTATCAAACTCTTTTCCTCACAGGTTATAGGTGTTTTTCTAGATTTAAGAACTGATTGTATGTTGCAGGTTCTTCTGCACCCACTGTAATAGTGGTAAGCTTTCGACATCTTTACTTTTAATGCTGCAAGATTCATATTATTGTTGGTCTGATTTAATTTGTGCAAAATGATTAAAGCCAGTGACGGTGCACATAAACCCGTGGGGATAATTGGGTGCAAATGAAGAAAACTCAAGCTTTCATTTGGTGTATATAACTTGCGTTCTACTTAAAAACTAATAGTTTTGTGTGGCCAGAAAAAAAAAACATATACAGTATATCTTTGTTTACGCAAAATAAATAGTAACTTATTTATAACTCTCAAAGAAATTTGAATGCCTTTTCAACCCTTCCAGCTATTGTTTATAGCATAGTATATTGTCCTGTGAACTTAATGCAAAATATACCACATACGAAAATAAAATTATAGTGGGTCAAAACTTTGGTTGAAAACGTAATAATAATAATAATAATAATAATAATAATAATAATAATAATAATAATAATAATAATAATAATAATAATAATAATAATAATAATAATAAAACAAGAGAACAGGCCCTGATATACAAACAAACATAGGAGAAGGTAATAAGACTAAAGCTAAATAACTATAAACTATTACAACAGAACACGTGTTGGAAGTCTGGGTTGATAAACAGATCCTATTTACAGCATCAGCACTATTGGTATACGCAACAGCCACTGGAGGCCAAAGTTAAACAAAATAGCTTAATAAGCACAATACACTATCAAATAAAAGTGTAAACCACAAAAGACAAAGATAGCACAGTATTTAACTGAATTCTAAGCAAAAAATATTCACTTAAGGCATTCCACCCATTAACCCCCTCATCATGCGCCGAATTACCCCGTAGGAGTAATTGGTGGATACAAATTCTAACTGCCTCACAGTGAGGATTCATGATTGCTGCTCTTCACGGCATCATCCTTATGATATTTTCAGGCAGCAGAAAAAAAACTAACACGTGTGCAATTTATTGCAACTAATACCAAAACACACACAAACCTGAAACTTGCTTTCAAATAGGTCATTTCTCAACCAAATCAGTTTTTTATTTTTGTCATTATTACACCATCTAAGCTTTTTTCCTGATCAGTATCTACCCACCCTAAATTTGGGTGTGATTAAATTTATAAAAATATACTTAAATGCAAAAAAATAAAAAAAAGTTTTCCGCCTAATCACCTCCTGCACCCAATTCCCTCCTTCTACTCCACTGTCTATGATTGCAATCTCTTCATATCATAAAACTTTCATGTTCACTACAAAATCTGCCCTACATTTCGTGTTTCAATTTTGGCATGATTGTATAGCAAAGCACTCTCCTTGTTTATTGTAAAACATCACCTGCCCCTACTTGCCCTATATTTTATGTACTATATTTATTATTCTATCATGTGTGTAAGAATCACATATGTCCTTTCTGTACACATTTCTTGCACTTTTTCAGCCACAACGAATGTGTCGTACTGCATTTTGCACTTTTAGCATTGAATTCATACTCACCAACTACGGAAACCTCTACCTACCCGATTTAAATTCCATAGCAATGTTTTGCATTTTGTCCGCCATCTTGGATCCGCCATCTTGAATTTTACACTGTTGGTATTCGATTCATACGTGGCGACGTCGAATATCTTTATATACCAAATTTTAGATCCATAGCTTGTTTTATTAAATTTGTGTCCGCCATGTTGGATCCGCCATTTTGATTTGTAACAATTTGATGTCAGATTCGTATTCCGCTATCTTTTAAACCTATATATACAAGTCTCAAAACAATTACGTCATAACTTCCTATTCTGTCAGTGTTATCTGGTGTTCCCGGCCGTGCCTTGTTCTGATTTTCAAATGGTCGCCACGCTCCTTACAGTCCCTATTCAAGCGATATGTTTCACATGTTAGGTGTACTCGGTGTGAAGTTTCCAATGATATGTAACACATGCAGATCTCCGCGTACCACTTTGAGTATTTCCTTGTTAGTATTATTATTAAACTATTTCATATAGTGTATAATATACCGGTATATATATGAAGGTGGAACTAGTTGCAACACTTTTCAGATCTGATTTTTTACTCGAAGCATATTATAGATACAAGAACTATATTGAGTGGACTAAAAGGTACATGAATTAGCTACATACCAAGAAAAAAAATAGGAGTGCAAAACATCGAACAGTAGATTTGATAGCATCAATTTTTGAATTAAGTCCGACTGTTGACACTTGCCCCACCCATGGTGTAAATTGCAACATCATCTGGGGTGACTTGCAACAATCGGACTTGGTTCAGGAAATTAATGCTATCAAATCTACAGTTCTCACATTGTGTAACTCATTATCACTGTGGCAGTCAAAACTATCAAATTTACAGTTTCAAAATCGCTTCACTCACTTTCACAAACCAAACAGATACAATCTTCTGTGGAAGGACTTGAAAATAAATTCTTCTTAGCTAATGGTTTCACCTTTCCGACTTTTCTTATACGTTTCTTTTCCATTTCGAAAACACTTTTCTCTGGTGTCTCTGTGAGAATAGTACATATTTTCCTTTTTCGAGCTGTCAGTTTTCGAGGTACAGCTTTTGGATAGGACCGTACATGTTCAGGAGAGAAGCAAAGTATGTCTGGAAGACCACTTGTCCTGGTATTTGATCATCTGAAGGATTCTTCACTATCTTGTTAGATTCGTTTGCAGGTGATCCATGAAGCTCACTTTGACCTGCAGTCTGAAGTTCTAACTGAGGAGACGAAAGGAAACAACTACTACTTGGCACTGCAACCAATAAGCCATTGCTATTGTCCTATAATAATAATAATAATAATAATAATAATAATAATAATAATAATAATAATAATAATAATAATAATAATAATAATAATAATAATAATAATAACTACAGTAATAACAACATCAACTGTGCATATAACAATGCTTAACAAAAAAAAATCAATGCCATGGTGCATGTTGCAACAGATGTTGCAAATTACCCCATCACACAGTGGTCCAGACACCCTTCAAACCTGGCCAAAACCATAAAATTCGATATTATCACAAATAAGAAAGACCATACACATTTAATAAGGAAAGATGTAAGGTTTGTAGAAATAGCTAGGTTTTCGTACAGCTACTAAGGGTTGGGATTACAGTTAGTACCAATGTGAAATATCACAGTTGATGGAAGAAGGCCAGGTGTCTATTCCGGTAGCAGATGCAAAGTTCATGATGTGAAAACAAAATAATGTTTCGTTGTTAGGCGTCAACAATGATTGTCAAGAACATTGTTATACATTCTTCGTTCAAGACACATACATAGAACTCTAATATACTTTCATGTATCAGTCAATATATGGATAAATAAAATTAGATTGAAAACCAAAATTGGTATACTTGATATTGAATTTCATGTAGAGTTTTGTTTTGAGTCCAGCCGAGTCCATTTCTACTCTGTGCTGGATGTGATAGTAGAGGATGTTATCTGTTAGAGGAAAAGACCGATTATTGCCCATTTTTGCCCGATCTGGGTTGAAAGTCTTCTGTATGTTTGTAGGGTAATATTTTTGCGAGTAGTAGTTAGACTAACGACTGTTTTTCCTTGTCATTCTCGAAATGCCATACAAAATAAGACGAAGGAGGCTTCTACAAGTTCTGCGAAATGCAGAAGGAAACAGAAACATCAAAAGGCAACATCGCATTGGTTTCCATGATAAAGAAATGTCTACCGAATTGACTAGTACAATGTATTTTACTAGACAATTCGTATTAGTATGAAAGTACAATGAGAAAATCCATGAACACGAGATTGTCCACCACAATATTACTTAGCCGGGTATCGAACCGGGGATTCCACGCACCAGAGGTAACCGCTAGACCACTGAGAAACCATGTTTTATGAAGGTTAATTAATGAACTAAATGAAAATTTAAAATTATTCGATTTTAACATTGATTTAAATGGTCCAATACATCTCTAATTGTAATATATATATATATATATATATATATATATATATATATATATATATATATATATATAGTTATAGTTATTTCGCAATATAGCAGGATACTGCACAGTACTTGCAACAAAAGGACAATAGTTACAACTAATTTATTTGCATAAAAGAATCTTACATAGCATCTCTGAAGCAACTTGTAACTCGTGTATTTGAACCTTAAGCGCTTGTCAACCCATCCTAATTTTTCTTTTTCAAAATAGTTAGAAATAAACAGACTATGTCTACAAGGTTCTTCCTATTCTGCCTAATTACTGTTATGCCTAATGATCCTCTAGCACTTTGTAACACAATTTTTATCTAATCTTGTCTTTAGGCAGAACAGGAATTCTTGTTCTGCCTAATTCTTTCAAAAAGGATGTTTAGACTTAAGGGAAATGTATTATAGTACCTACTTTCAATTGAGATGCATTAAAGAACTCTTTATTAAATTTTCTGAAATGGGACTCTATATAGTGTAATTCGTTACAAAAAACAAGTCGTACAGTCATGTTAAAAAAGAACGACTTCCCATAAGCCCTATCATTAGCCGGTGGCGCTACCAACTATGAGCTCGGGGGACCGAGATTCCCTTCGAAATTAATCTGGCCTATCTTATACAGCAGCGCTGCAGACAAATTTTGGTGAAATTCTCAACCATTATTTCTTCTCATTTGTCCAGTATCTATAAAAGTATGCAAACTCTCTTTCACACACGCACCGTGAGTGAAGAGTGCTCTTAATCTGGTTTGAGGCATGTGACATCATGTGCGAAAGTTTGTCTTAATAATTTTGAACTAGAATTTTTTAATGCCTTTTAGCGTGTTAATGATAGGAAAATGAAGTGAAATCTATTGAACGTTCCACGATTATGCCCTTTAGGCTGAGAGAACAATTAAAGCAAGTGAATGATGATGGAAGAATTGGTGGAATGAGAAAGTGGGAGAAAACGGGAGTACCACCTCGAAGAAACCCACGGAATTGGATCCATTACAAAAATACTTGGCCTCGGATCGATCCAGGGATCCCACACACCAGAGGTAAGCGCACTACCACTTTGTCACGGTACCCCTGTTAATGATAGGAATAACTAAACTTCTTCTAATGGGTAAAATTCAAACTTTCAATTTTGTCCATACCAGATGGTGCACCACGTCGTTTTCAGACTACTGTACTAGGTAGTCTTGGCTCCTCCCGAAATTAAATCCTAGTTGCACTACTATCTTTAGCATATACCTCCCGTGGAAAATCACCTTCAAAACTGTTCATTGTAACAAGTTTTGCAGTAAAATCAATCCTATTGAATCTTACACTACGGTGCAGTACCTATAGTGTACAATGAGTGTAAAATGAAAAATTTAGACTTTGTTTTCTGTCAAATGCCTCTATATTGTTGTATATCAACTCATATTCGGTAAGATTTTTTAGGCTTATTTCTCTCATTTTGTTCATTTTATAATCAGTAAATAGAAAACTATAGTAGAATAAATCTTGTTTCTTATATATGGTATCTACCAACTAACAGGTAAATTCTACTTGAAATTGAAACTAAATTTTCACGTACTTTATTATTGGAAAGACAATTAAAATGTAATACTTAACATATTTATAAAACAGCTTCAATTAAATAATATAGCATAAATAATCCAATTTACATAGCTTTTGGCAGCTAGTAAGGATAACTGAATCTGAGTTCTGTAATGTCCCCTTATTTGAAATAAGCAACTTTAGTCTTAATATGGAAAAATGATTGGCGATTTATAATCAAGAATTAGTTGACATCTAGTTTCTGCCAATCAGAAGCAATTATTTGTTGATGTTTAGAGCTACTTCGGTGAGAAAACTGCATGCCAACGAATTCTTGCTTGTAATAGACCAGATATTGCTCCACATTTTAAATTAGAACTGTTCTATAAATTACGTAGAATTCACTAATGGATTTCCACTAAGACATGCACATCATATTTACTACGAATTTCAAATAAAAATTACTATCTTTGGTAACACAAGAGAAATATTTATAACCCATTATAGGTATTTCATCATAGTGTATCACTCCTTAGAATTGCCTTTACTTGAAAGCTAATGTCACAATAAAAAAATTCAGTGAGTGTTTTTTACGAAACTTAAGCCACTTTACATATTATGCGGGTCGAGACAAACACATTTCTTTAAGTTCGATACTTTAATACTCCTTGGAAAATTACCTTCCACTAAAGTACCATCCTTATTAAAAAAAAAGTACACTCAACTTGAGTAATTCAGATTTAGTCGAATAGAATCGAATCAAACCTAACAGTTCCACATGGCCTCAAATAACACGTCTATCTAAAGAACTTACGGACACTAGCAGCATCTGATGCACTTGAACAGAGATTTTCTCCATGGTCGCAAATTACGCAGAAACATACACTAAGAAAGGCACGTCTGTAGTATACAGAAAAGAGTGGCAAAGAAAATGTAGCAAAAGGAAAAAGAGACTGATTATCAAAATAGACAATGAACATAGACTTCTAATACTGAAATAGACTCTGAAGGAAGTATCTCATCCATGACGTAGTCATGCTAATCACACAATAATTTGGACCGGGATACGGCTGTTTCGGTATAGGACGTTTCGATGTAGGGCATTTCGATATAGACAGTTCCGACAAGGACGTTTAGGTGTGAGTCTTGTTCAGTGTGAAGTTTTATCATAGGATCGTGGTTCATACCTTGTTTGTTTCAGAATATATCATACTTTCCAACAGTATCACTCTCTTGTCCGTATTATACACCAGAAACAAGAAAATTGAAAAAAAAAAAGATAAATTTTTCGATTTTTTAAAAATGGTTATGCCCCTCTGTCCCAGGTCTGGGATCACTTAGGGATCTAATTTTTTTAAAAAATACATTGTTACATACATATATGTGTGAAAAGTTTTGTTCTTGTATCTTGAAAACTGAGGGGAGAAATTTTTGAAAGTCTGAAGGTGACCAATTTCCTCACATATGTATATACATATATGCAAAAAAAAAAAAAAAAAAAAAAAAAAAAACTTCAAACATTTACTGCGTCATTCTACCTACCTAGAGTCATGGCTCAAACGCCATTTTGCTTATTATAACCTTTCCAACGGTGTCATCTGCATGTCCGTATCATACACCTGAACCGGTAAAATAGGGAAAATCCCGGAAGTATTTTTGATAATCTAACCAAAATATGTTGCCTCTCTGGGCTAGCCTTGGGTTGCTGTGGGGATCTGATTTTTTTCTGGAAATACATTGTTATGTACATAATACGTGTGCAAACTTTCATTCGTGTATCTTGAAAAAAAAAGGGCGGAAAAATTGTTGAAATCTGAATTTAGGCTTTCTCTCTCTATATATAAACAAATATATACATATACATACTATACATATTTACTCCGTCATTACTATTTGGCCTAGGATCTCCGTTTAAATGTTATTTTCTTTAGCATAACAAGTCCTTTTCAACAACATCACTCGCATGTACGTATCATATATCAAAACCGGAGAAATCGGAGAAAATCGGAATTTTTTTTCTAAAAAAAATCACTCCCTCAGAACACTTAAGCCCTTCGTGCCCAGACCCGGTTTTACGTACGGATCTAAAAAAATGAGAAATGCCCGAAGGTATATACAATCTGTATCAATCTGTATGCAAAGTTCCAATCTGATATCGTGAAAATTAAAGGCCCGAAAAAGTTTAGAAATTTGTCGTAAAAAAAAGTAATAATCTCACACCCCTCGCTCCCACTTAGCGCCACCAAATTCACCATCTGGTTCCAACACGCATCTGAGGTATTCTTTAGTACATCCTTGGCTTGACTAATTAAAAAACCCGACTTAAATACCTGTTATAGAACCAAAATAAGCGGTCAAAACAATACTATGCCATGGTAACAAAAGTTACCAAAAATCTTAAAAGTGATAGTTATGACACAATTCGGACTTTTAATATAGGCTCTTTATGATAGAAAAACACTAATTTATTTTTCTTTCTTTTTTCTTTAGTTTTATTTATTTATTTATTCTTGTTCAGTTTGCATTAGTAGTCTGGAATGGAAGGTCTGACCTACGCTATCTACTTGGTTTATTATAATGTGTTTCGGATGAGTACGTTCAATGAACACTACTGAATTTGCAACCAACTGCAATTTTTGATGCGGAGTGTACAAATAGAAGCTGGAAAGTTTTACTAGAAACTTAATACAAGCATCCTTATGTATAACATCTATTAGTGGAAGTGTCAAATCAGAAGTAAGAAGCAACACTTTGTTGACATTTGGGAGAAAAACAAAACAAAACCCAGGGTACGCGCATCGGGAATTCAAGTCTAATGTAGATGCTTCGCACCTCTCATTATAGAAGTCATTAAATGCTCTTCTAAGGCAGAAATTTCACGTGCAACTCAAATGGAACGAATTACCGGCGAATATGAGGACAGAATAAAAAAAAAGTTAAAAAGAGGCTAAGCAACATTTGTACAAATACACATTTAATTATATAATTATTTTGTTAAAGGAAATTGCATACAATTTTGAATTCTAATTTTTTTGATTCTAAGGAAACTGAAGTTGTTCAAATTTTCTTGAGCAGAATTCCTATGAGGTAGGCACATGCGCAGGAATTTATTTTGGGAGGATCCAAGTTCAATATGTGGATAAATTACATTAAAATTTGTAAATTCTCCCCTAAAATTGACCTAAATTTACACAAAAGTCAGGATTTCCAAGGGGACTCTCAAGACCCTCCCCTTCCTGTGATTCAGTCTGTAAGTTGATTTCTCAGGAACGTTCTGCAATAGGCTTATTTGTTGACGCTGAATCTTTGAAATACATTTGAACTAAATTCGAGTATTATTGTACATATTATTATTATTATTATTATTATTATTATTATTATTATTATTATTATTATTATTATTATTATTATTATTATTATTATTATTATTATTATTATTCTGTTGTAAATTGAATATATTATCATGAACACGTTTCATTCTATCATGAACGCACTCCAATTCATTCTGTAACTGCCTCAATAATATTTTAACCAGCTTACGCTATGGCACGGTAACTACTCTACGGCACTTCGAGTATAAGATCACAAAACTCAAAGTACTTTAAAAAATAAAGTTTTATTTTATATTTCTATGTGAATTAATTCTCCTTTCTTCTTCATTAGAAGTATATCACTAATGCTCTCAAATATTGCTTTTTACACCGAAACATCCCTTGCAGCCACCAAACATCATTACACCGAACGTCCTACACCAAAACGTCCAAGACCCATTTGGAGTATGTTGTAATAGAATTGATGTGTGAAAGAAAAAAATCAACATCAACATATATCGCTAGAATAGTAATGTGATATACAATACATATCGTATGCAGAAACCAAAGCATATTCATTCATGAAGCCAGGAAGTTGTTCTATGGTGGGGGCACGACTCAATGTGTTATTAACGAAGAAAGAAGAATGCCATATTTCAACTCTTAGTAAGTTGACAAATAGTTATTGGAAAACTTAAGAAATCAAACTTGCATCGAATAAAAGTGTTTCTACAAGTTCCATTTCGATATCGTAAACAGGCATTCCACCAATCAGAGATAAGGATTTTTTATATTTTCCAATTTTGGCCAATCACAAACAAGCATTTGTTTACATCTTTCAGGTGGATAATTGTTTTACAATTGAGAAGTACTTTTTCTCGATACTAAAATACTACATATTATAACACTTTAATTCCACGCAGTTGAAGACTTTTTTTTATATATACGGCACCTTACTGTGCCTATTGTAATAATTGTTATTTATGCTACGGACAGATCAGTAAATTAATCCTACAGTAAAAGGATAGTTGTCCGTAAGTGCTTATACAGTATGCAACTTAATCAGTTAGGTCCTAGTGTTCCAATTCATATATTTATGTTACAATTATTCCTAACATTTCAACTTGTATACGAGGAAATATTGACTGAATTACATTAATTTCATATCACTTTTTAAAATACACAAATTTTCCTATTATTATTTTAAAGAATTTTTCATGTCATGAGGGAGAACCATTCCACGTTTTCGCGAGGGCAGTTATATGTCTTTAACTGTGTTACTGTTCAATTAGTTGCACGCTCGCAACCAGAAGGATAAAATCTCTTAGCTGAAGTCGTAGATAGCCAACATATATCGTGTACATATTGTAATGATTTCGGTAGAGTTAATGATGGATTGAGGTTTATTTTTTTTACTAATTTATTATAAAATTTGATAAATATAAATGTTTTTGTTTATAAAGAATATAATATTGTTTTTTGTTAGTACACAATCCCGGTGCCTATCACCATGTAATGATTTTGGTAGAGTTAATGATGAACCGAGATTTATTTATTTTTTACTAATTTATTATAAAATTTTATAAATATAAAGGTTTTTGATTATAAAGAGTACAATATTGTTTTTTTTTTGTTAATGTTTAAGTGGATTAGATTAGGTGATTTGCACGGTGTCCCTTTTCTTCAGGTAGTTTCCAAGGCACCTGCTGGTTTGGTGACTTTGGAAGGATAACCTTCTTAGCTTAAGGCAGCTTTGCAAGGCTTGGTTGTAAAAAAAAAAAAAAAAAAAAAAAAAATCCCTAATTTAATACAACCTCAAAAAAAGTAAGTGTACGCCTAATTTAGTGCAACCTCAGGGTGGTATAAATAATTTAGTTAATTAAACAACTAATGCTGGGTCCCTCGGTGTTCTTCTTTTTATTTATCCTCCTCGGGTCCTTCCATAAGGTCCGTCTGCTTTCTACGTTCCTCGGTATCCCCCGTGTCGGATTGCTGCTTACTAAGTTATTTATAAACAATATCACGCGTTAAACTGACACGTGCGTTTGTCATAATATGAGAATCCTTACAATATATTCATATTAAAATAATGATCGTCTATGACTGCTGCTTTAATTTCACAGAAGCTGAAATGATATAAGAAAATCAAGAGGTCCTTAAAGGAACTATAATTGTCGAGAAAATAATTAGTAGGTCTATTACATTTCTCTTAAATTTAAATACTGTACCTCTTTTGACGAAGATGAGGCAGAAAGGGAATTAGACAGAACAGGAATGAATGTTTTGCCTAAAGATAAGATTAGAAAAAAAATGATTTTCAAAGTGCTGAAGGTTCATTAGTCAGAACAGGAATTAGGCAAAACAGGAAGACACCGTCTACAAGCTCCTGCTATCGTTATAGTGACCCGTAGCTTGTAAATGATATGAGATAAAGGCATGCGCTTTTTTTTTGCAACGTACTACACCTCCCAAAGTTTTATGTACGTATCATGCTAAACATTTGCAACGTGTTCTACACATGTTTGAAAATCCTGAGCGTCCAAGTGTTAAAATAATTAAAGATGTGTTTCAGCATGATTTTATATCTCTCCAATAAAGAAAGAAGAACATGCGGGAAGATAAGAAAGTGGAGTTGCAATTTTTGTAACGAAATGACCATATCTCGAAATCCCTAAAGTTAAGGGACATGAAATTTGGTATTTATGCTTTTGATTTAAATTATTTAAATAAGTTGTTTAAGCACTATTCATGTTTCCCTTACAAGGAAAGCTATCCAACTCCTCGACGAGTCTCGCATTGGAACTTGCAGAAGTGGAAGGTCATATTGAAAGATGGAAATTTGCTTACTCCTACGATTCGCAACGTCGTCGAACCGGAAGTGGAATGATCGTTCCCCATAGCCCCTGAAAGTAATGTACTCTGGTCATACACGCCAAAATGTGATGAGCTGGAATCTGTTTTTTTCTCACGAAGACAATTATTGCAAAATCAAGATGTTAATAGTGGTTGGTGATTGGGATCTCTAGTACGTCATTAATGCAAATCGATGTCAAATGAAACACGATACACGATCGTTAGTTCCAAACGAACAGGTTTACCCAGTAGAGAAAAGGGACACGCTGAAACCACAACGCAAAAAAGTCTTTCTATGATTATTATCATTGTTATTAGTACGACTATCATTATTAGCAGTAGTAATAGTAGTAGTAGTATTATGATCAGTATTATTAATATGAGCAGTATGATGAGTAATAATAATAATAATAATAATAATAATAATAATAATAATAATAATAATAATAATAATAATAATGATGAGAAGAAGGAAACAATGTATTGATGGCTCCGTTAAGTAACGAAGGATTTTGGCCCGTCTTGACTGTCCTCTAGCACTGATATAAAGGGTTTAGAATGCACACACAATCTTACCCCAACCGAGATTCGAATTCGGAGCCCTTGAGTCGATGGTTTGACACCTGAGCCCACACGAACACGAGGCCTGCAAGAAGAAGAAATAGTATAGGATAGGTTTTCTCAACCTGGAGGTCGCTAAGATAAGCGAAAGAGAGAAATGTAATTAGAATCTAATTCCGAAACGTAATTTAAATAATTATTATTTTGAATTTTGTTCTGATAGACAATTTTTACATATTTATATACATACTGTCAAGAACAAAAATAATGGTCTACTAAACATTTTCAACAGATGCAGAGTTGGTTAAAAATCAATTTAAATGAAAGAGGTACGATATGAAACTAATGAGAACTGCATATTGAAATGCCAGAAGAATGCAAATGCACTTTATTCTTTTTTTATCATATGACCCAAAATTAAGGGAGTTCGAAAGTCATAAAATTTTGAAACGGCCTCCATTTTGAAACAGTATGACGTATCGGATTCGATATTTGTAATATGAATGAACGGACCAAATTTGGTTTTAATCCACTCGGAAGTTACAGCATCCACTATACACAAGAAATGGATTCTACTGTTATAGAAATAAACGTATACAGTGAGAGCTCCGTAATAAATATATTAAAAATCCGACACAAGCTTATTACAAGCCAGAAATTATAAGGGGGGTCTCTGGCAAGAGAATGTGATAATATGGGGGTCGTTATCGGAATTACGTTGAGAACAACTGATATAAGATTATTATTATTATTATTATTATTATTATTATTATTATTATTATTATTATTTCTTTGTCGTCTTCTTTGTCTTATTGCAGACCTCATGTTCGTGTTGCTTGATTCGTCAAGCCAGCGACTCAAGGGTCTCGACTTCGAATCCCTGCTGGGGTATGGTTGTTTGTGGATTTTAAAACCTTTATAGTAGTGCTGGAGGACACTCAAAACGGGCCGAAGTCCTTCGTTACTTAACGGGCCCAACAATATAGCCTATTTCTTGTCATCTTTCCCTTATTATTATTTTTACTCATCATACTGCTCATATTAATAATGCTAATTATACTACTACTAATACTACTACTACTCATAGTAATAATAATAATAATAATATTGTTATTAATAATAATAATAGTCATACTAATAACAACAGTAATAATCATAGAAAGACATTTTTGCGTTGCGGTTTTAGTGTGTTCCTTTTCTCCACCGGGTAAGCGTGTTCGTTTGAAACTTACGATCGTGCATCGTGTTCCACTTGATATCAATTCGCATCAATGACATACTAGAGATCCCAATCACCAACTACTGTTATTATCTTGATTTTGCAATATTTGTCTTCGTGAGAAAACAGGTTCCAGTGTATCACATTCTAGCATGTATGACCAGAGTACATAACTTTCAGGGGCTATGGGAGAACAATCATTCTACTTCCGGTTGGACGACCTTGCGAATCGTAAGAGTAAGTATATTTCCATCTTTCAACATGTCCCTCCACTTGTGTGAGTTTCAATGAGATAGTCGTTGAGGAGTTGGATAGCTTACCTTGTTGAAAAAAAAAAGTTCCAGTCTTTGCAGTTGTTATAATAAGATACCTATGTTAGGGATATGCAACTTGGTATATACACTCCTTCTTCAAAACGAGCGGGATTATGTCACAGCGTTTCTGAAAATTCCAATTTTAACAAAATAAGGGAGTAATTTATTTTCTTTTTCTCTTGATACAAAAAAAAAAAAAAAAAAAAACTTCGAAACTATCAGTCTCATCACAGAAAAACAGGTGAACCATTTGCAATGAAGTTCGAAACTGCTAGCGTTTGAGGCAACATGTGTTTTTATTATTTCAAATTTATTAAATGTGAATTCTAAAGAAGAAAGAGGTTTAAAAATATTTCGCAAATAATAATGGCATAAACATATTGTACTGTACGAAGAACAAAACCAATGGCTAAAATACGATACACACTTATGTCCTAAATGATTATCTCATATCTATAACTCTCTTCTTGTAAGAATATAATTTGTCAATGATTTTGCAGGGTACTTTTAATGCTGATACTACGGGCATAATCGAGAAATGTATATTTGTGGTAAATTTCATAGGGAAAGAATTATAAATACGAATATTATAATGAGTGAGACAAAATGTTGCTAAATGGACAACAAAGTTTTATTTTCGTTTTATTGTTCTTATTTATTGCTCTTTTGACATGAAATTTGTTACATACATGTCTTTGCCGATTATACACATATTAACATTATAAGAAATACAGGGCGAATTCGTTATCAAATTATATTCCTACAACAATATATTTATAGACATGTGACAATAATGTTGGGCATGGGTGTGCGAGGTCGTAGGCCGAGCAAACACGGGGATCTGGACCAAGTACCCAGTTCTCCTCAGGCTTCGATAAAATATGTGTGAAATTCGTGTAGGTATATCCACTCTTGATAAACAAGTTCATAAACGTTGATCTCAGACCCACTATAAATGTCAAAAGTAATTAATTATATTTAAGGTAAAAGTCGAACATCCTCTGAAATAGTAGTTCCCAACCTGGGGGCGTAAAGAACGAGGAAACGGAGTTAAAATTACTGACATAAAGAAACTGAAATTATAAATGAAGCACCGCATAGAATCACCAGTTACAGTTTTGCTTCAGCAAAATTTGCAGATGCTCCATTTATGACATTTTATATTTCATATTCCTATTCAAGACTTTTACGTTATAAAAAAAAACTGCCCTACGCTAATTAAGATTATTTACGAAATCATCGAAACTGAGTACGAAATGCTATTTTTGTATGCAGGTGGACTTCAAAAAATTATCGAGAGTTAAACCGACGATTATTATTATTATTATTATTATTATTATTATTATTATTATTATTATTACCGAATAAGCACATCATACTGAGTTATGTGGTAGTTATTGTTTGGCTACACTATATGTAGTTCTCCAGATATAAAAAGGTCTACAATAATTTTTTGGCCTGAAATATATTGGATCTTTTAATCCAAAAAGAAAAGACGGAACTTGGATTACGCTTTTGCTTTACGTCATTATTCAATAACAAGGTTACAAACAGCAAGAGTTACTATTAGAGTTGCAACTGTTCGGCGTACTGTTTCTCTTTAGGATTTTCTGTTTCCAATTAAATTTGAATTGGCAACTACACGCTCCAAAACTCAGGGCTCCAGCCATGATGCTTGGGGAAACCCCAAATTCTCATTTGGAGTTGTGTAACAACAAAAGGATGTTTCAGGATAAATACATAATATTTTTATTATTCCGACCATTGGTAAAAAAAAAACTATTATTTTAGTTTTACAGTACCTAATATCACAGAACATTCCAGAATTGCTGAGGGTTTCTTAGGTTAAATTATAATGTTTATTTATTATTATCTTTGGATTTTATACCGACTAGACTAGCTGGGGACTACCGATTCAGACTAGCCTTTGACTAGCTGGGGACTCTGACCCCAGACTCCCGCGTTTGCTCGGATTAGGGCATCGCATATCTTATACATCGCCTTTGCATCAAGAGTAAATTTTGTGCAGTTGCTCTTTAATTACATTTCCTGAATTTAGCCCAGCTGGCGATTAGGCACACTGACCACCACCTCGCACTTCTTAAACCCACAATTCTATCAAATTTAAAGTTTATTTTCGTATTTCAACTATCTAAACATATAAGATTATGTATTCCAAGGAAACGCCCACTTAAATAGCATGGGAATTTCCTTATTCCTCCTTTAGACCTCTTAAAAATTAAATGTATTCACTTTTAGCAATTCTCCTCTGGGCTAGTCCCGGAAGGATACAATCATACGAAATTTAATCATTCTAATCCTGACGGAAGTGCCTAAACAATTTGGGGTGTAGAAGATGTTCCATATAAATATCATCACAAATATTTTTCAGTTTCTCATAAAATCATCTACACTTGGAAATTTCCATTTTTAGCTCTTCACTTAGTTGACGATAGCGAAAACGTATAAGAATGCCAAATTTCAAGTTTGTATTCCAATTTGAGATTATACCTACCCCATATTATAACTAAAATTTGAGATTATAGGTAAAAAAACGTCCATTTAAATAACATGTGGAATTTCTTCATCGCCCCTCTAGACCCTCTGAAACTTAAAAATATTCACTTTTTGCAATTTTTCTGTTGGTTAGTCCCGGAAAGCTACAATCATGTCAATTTTAATCATTGTAGCCTTACAGGAAGTGCCCAACAATTTTGGGGTTTGAAAAGTGTAGCATATAAATAACATGGAGAGGATTTTTCAGTTCCCCATAAAATCATTCTAAATTTGGAAACTTTTATTTTTAGTGACTTACTTTGGTAACGCCAATAAAAACGTACAATCATACTGAATTCCAATTCCAAGTATCTAAAACATGTGATTATAAGTCTAGAAAAAATGCCCCTTTAAATAACATGGAAAATTTCTTCATGCCCCCTTTAGACCAATTAAAAAAATAAAAATATTCACTTTTTGAACTTTCCTGCGAGTTTGTCCTGAAAAGCTACAATCATGCCAAATTTCAACTTTCCACGTCAACCGGAAGTACCCCTTTATTTTATGTTAGTTCATGGAGTTTTATATATAGTTAGGATTATAACGTCGTATCTTCGGGAGTGGTACATAATTACCTTGATATACATGAAGGATAGGTAATCGTCAGGTTTCTAGACATAGAATGATGTCAAATTTAGGGAAGAATATGTACACTCATGTCCAAAATGATTGTCGCATATGTATAACTGTCTTTTTGCAAGAATATAATTTGATAATGATTTTGCAGGGTACTTTTAATACTGATACTAAGTGTATAATCGGGAAATGTATATTTGCGGTCAATTTTATAGGAAATGAATTATAAATATGAAAAGTAGAATGAGTAAAACAAAATATTGCTAAATGGGAAAGAAAGTTTTATTTTCGTTTTATTGTTCTTATTTACTGCTCTTTTGACATCTAATTTGCCACATACATGTCTTTGCCGATTATACAGATACTAACATTATAAGAAATACCGGGCGAATTCGTTATCAAATTATATTCCTACAACAACATATTTATAGACATGCGGCAACAATTTGGGACACGAGTGTACATTAAATGAAAGTTTGTTATTAGAGAAATAACTTTCTTTCTAAAAGAACTTCTCTTATTTAAGTTAAATGTGCCACGATTATGGAACAATGCTATAGGAGACGGTAAACATAGAGTGGATGATAATGTTGGAATAATTGAAGTAGGAGGAAATAGAAGAACCCCTAGAGAACTCAAGTGTACGGTGTTTGTTCACCAGCGTTTACTTGGCGCGGGCTATTGTCAAACCAGGATTCCTACGCACCGGAGAAGAACGCCCTTTCTCTGAGCGATCGCGATCAATAAAATTGGATATATTTACAGTTCTAAAGCGCTTGCCACGGTTTTTTTGTAAATGGAAGAAAAAGATAATTACAATTGTTATTGTTCTCTACGTACGAAATAAAAAGGAAGAGGTGTCGTGTGATTTACCGTATTTTATTCTTGTATAATTTATTATATACAAAATTCTCATTACTTTCATTGAAAATTTTAGTTTTTGAAATCTTAGTATTTTACGAGTTTTATTTTATTATAAAATCAAAACCTTTCCTTAAACGTACACTAACTCTAAAACACATTAAAATTCTTTCTTATAATAATGTCAGACTATTTTTTTTTCATAAGTAGTATTTTCTATTTTAAAGTTTAATATTTTTATTTTCTAAACGAGTTTTTTTTATGTACATTGAACATTTTCTAGCCAAAGATCTTGAAAGGAAGGCCAATTCAATTTGTTTCTCCAGTAATACTTTCAAAATTACATATCGGAAGGTATTGATTATTTGTACTCAGTAGTAACGAGAAAATATGTAGTGATGTAATTAAGTACGCATTGTGTTGAAATTTCTTTCTGCAACCAGATAGATAAAGGAGAACAATAAAATAAGGATTTCCTTTCACAAGTATATTTGGAATGTATAAAACAATCAACTTCCCTTCAATAATATCACAAGGAAAATAACCTTACGTATGAGCTCACCGTATGGGAATGATATTGAAAGAATATCACGTGATGACAGATAAAGAAACAAGACGCAATAACATCCTGTTTAGGTTATGTAGAAACTTCCAGAAAGTATCCTGGATAGTAATAGTATTTCTTTTCTCATATCTAAACAATGATACTTATTCAAATTTGATTCAAGATAAACAATGTGGCGCTGTGATTGCTCATATACATGTTATGTGTCGTGCAGTCACTGTCATATCTGCATGCACACACACACACACACACACACACACCCACACACACACACACACACACACATATATATATATATATATATATATATATATATATATATATAGTTGCGTATTTAAGGGGACTTCTAGGCTTAAGCTCAGCCGAAATTTTATTTACTAATTTAAAGTTAATGAAATATTTTACAGATTTTCCACATTTGCAGGAATAAAGTTAAGAAAGCCCTCCCCGAAACAAAATTGTGAATACGAAACTACATATATAAAGAAGAAGTTTGTTCATAAACATCTAGCTACTTTTCAAGACTTTTGGTACATAAGCGTGCCCTGGCCTAACTTAAATACTATTGCATTTTCAGTAATATAAAGGGGAGAGATGGGTGACATGTGAAGAAAATCAACTACGACCGATATTTGATTCCAATCCATAGTTTTTGGTGTTGCTGACGTTATTTAGTACTACTCTGGATACCGTTGAAATCCAAGTTCAGTCTTATCTGTATTAGCTGGGGTGGGAGAAATAATAGAAAACATTTGGTATCACTATTCCATCCATAGTATTAATAGTGACTCTGGCCATGCTATTTAAACTGAAATTACTCGCTCCTGCGCATCATAAGGGGAGGAAGAGGTTCAAATACTTTACGAGTGATGAATCACGCTCACTTACGAAATCAAATGAAATGATTTTTTTTTTTATTTTAACGTTCCACAATTTTGCCTGTTTTAATAAGGAAGTAGGATGATTAAGGAAAGTGAATGTTGATTTAAGAAATGGTGGAATGAAAATTTGTGAGGAAATGGGAATACTCCTAGAAAATCTACGGACATAATGTTGCCCACCACAAACTGACTTGGGAAAGGATCTAACAAGGGACACCAGGCACTAGAGATAATAAGCGCTCTATCACTGAGCCACCTTGCTCCTACGCGCTCACTTAGAGATCAGGCTCATTGTTACAGTCTTGTCAGAGGGCATAGCCCCTTAAAATTTCATTTGTTTCTATAGAAAAATTTAATCCACAATTTAAAACTAAAATGTCAGAAATGTAATGTGGATTCAAGTTACCCAGTTAAAAGATGTACATTATATGTATCTCTTCCTTTCTCTGCCCTATACTTTGCCTAAAATCCTAGCTCATTAGTTTAAAAAATGTTAGTAAATTATCTCTACAATGTTTCATTTCAAATATACGAAAGCTAACCATCACTGAAAAAAAAAATACTAATTGGAACTTTGAGTAACTCCAGAGCCGATAATAATAGAATCGTCTGATTTTGTTTTTTCGGAAAGAAGAAGGAATATAATTTTATATCCAGTACTAACTAACTAACTCTATGGCCTATGGAACCCGGAGGTTCAATGCCGCGTTCACAAAAGCTCTCCACTGACTTCTATCCTTAGCTAACTGCATCCAGTTTCTACTTGGTATTCCAATCTCTGCGAGATTCATCTTAATACTGTCATCCCATCTGCGCCTAGGTCTTCCTAATGGTCGTTTTCCGGTTGGTCTTCAAGTCAAGACTTTGAAAGCGTTTCTACTTTCTTCCATTCTAGCTACATGACCTGCCCACCTAAACCTCCTAGACTTGACGACCCTAAGAATGTTGGGTAAACCGTATAAATTATGTAGTTCCTCCTTATGAAGTTTCCTCCATTCGCCATTCCCGTTTCTCTTGGGTCCGAATATTCGTCTCAGGATTTTGTTCTCAAATACTTTCAGTCTATGTTCTTCCCTCAGGTAAGCGACGATGTTTCGCATCCATATAGAACAACAGTCATGATTATCGATTTATATATTTTAATCTTCAAATTTCTCGACAGAATTGGCGACGACAACAGATTTTGAACCGAATAGTAACACGAATTCCCTGCTTTTAGTCGATATTTAATTTCTTCGTGGATATGATTTTCCTCTGTAAATATTGGTCCTAGATATTTGAAAATTTCCACTTTATCAAAAGTATTATTTAATATTTTAACGCATCCATAATTTGCTGTATTACGGTCCCGACATACTTCCACGTATTTAGTTTTCTCTGCATTTACTTCTAAACTCATGTACCAGCAAGCGTATAATAAGATCTCTGCATTTCTTTCTATTGTTCTCTTATCATCCCCTATTAAATTTACATCATCAGCATATGCCATAACCTGGTGAATACCGTTCAGCTCTAGGCCCTGGTTGCTATTATTGATTTTCCTTATAGCGTATTCCAGAACAAAGTTAAATAATAATGGCGACGACGTATCCCTACCCGGACTTTACTTTGGGATTCATTTAAACATATCTTAATTAATCTAATTAGCTTTCTCGGTATACAAACAAATCACTTAACTGACCTTAGTACACCTATGAGTGTGCTCCATTTGTTGGTTGTCATACATCAAGGCCACACTCAACCTCCCTTCAGGAGTTGCATAATATTTGAGGTGTCATGAATCAACAAGCATTGATAATTATTTGTCTTAGATTATTCAAAACTTGAACGTGGGTCTGTCATACAAAAATCTTCACGTACCCTCACAGAAAAAAAATCCAAGGTGTCAATTCGGGCGATCTCGGGGCCATTGAAAGGGAACTTCCCTTCCATGCAATTGTTTTGGAAATGGTTATCCATAACTTTTCTCACGCAACAGCCATAATGGGGAGGAGGGCCGTCTTTTTGGATCAAAAGATCCAATATATTTCACGAAATTTTTTTTGTGGTCCTTATATCTAGAGAATTACATATAGTGTAGCCAAACCAAACCAATCACTTAACTCAGTATTACGTGCTTATTTTTTTTAAAAAAATACGAAAAGTCAATTTATTGGCCGTTCAAAAATTGTGTAGGTCCTAATAAAAAAATCAATATATTTCATTAAATCAAACATTTTCCTTTTATGCCCCATATATGGAGATCTACGTACAGTATAGCCAAACCCAAACTAACAACTAACTCAGTATGATGTGCTTATTCCGTAAAAAATACGAAAACTCGATTTGGGGACCGTTCAAAAATTTTGTGGCCCTGACCCAAAAACTGATTATTGGCCAAGATCGCAGTCTTTTGATTCATTTGTTGGATCATTGCAAAATTCTTGTTGAAACATATATCACTGTTGTGTGCGAGGAGCAGCATAATTTTCCAACGTTGCCACTTATATTGTCCCTGTAATTATAGCCTCTTCAAAGCACAATAGGCCTATGGCAGAATTTCCAGTCTACTTACATCACACGTTTAATTTTGACCTCTTGTGTTCATGTTCCACAAATTCATGTGGATTTTTTTCGCCACGCCATATCCTGCAGTTATGCCTATGCGCCTTACCTGACATATGCAAGGTGGCTTCGTCAGAAAAAGTTACCCTTTTTTAGGAAATCATTGTCCTCATCAATATACTATGGCGTTTCAACAACAAATTAATATATCCAATGCTCGTAATTAAACTTAAGTTTTAGGGACGTAATTTTTTATACACGTTATCGTGTACAATAGAACGCGGGATTCGCATCCCACGCTTTATCGATTTGCGTGGACTTTGCTGAAAGGTCTCCCGAATCGTCTCCATTTCTCTATTCCTATTTTCTTTCGTTACATTCCTTTCATTACATTCTCTTTTCATTACCTAGTCAGTTTCCATCAATTGTTTGCGCCATCTAACAATGCAATGATGGTTTCGTGTTTGATGTTCGTGTTGCTTTCTAAATCTTCTCTGTACGGTTACAGATCATTTGAATTTTGCGAACCAAAAACGGAACTTTACATTCTGATGAACAGTAAAGGACAGGGTTTTGTTCACAAGTAGTGCACATGCGCAAAGTCTTGTTGCGTTCAATTGTCTGCTGGGCATATAATTGTAGTTTTTAGTCTTTCAAAGAAAAAAAATCTGACGATTCTATCGCTATTAGTTCTCGAGTTATTCAACATTTGTTTTTGGATCAAAAGATCCAGTATATTTCAGGCAAAAATTCTCTTGAAGGCCTTATATCTATAGAACTACATATAGTGTAGCCAAACCAATACTATCACTTAACTTAGTATGATGAGTTATTACGTAAAAAATAATTAAAAAAAAACGAAAACTTGATTTAGGGTACGTTCAAAAATTCTGTAGTCCCCAATCTAAAAAATTCAATTTATTTCATTCAATCAAACATTTTATTGTACACTCATATATGGAGAACTGCATACAGTTTAGCCAAACACAAACTTTCAACTAAGTCAGTATGACGTGCTTGTGCCGAAAAAAAAAAAAACTCGATCTAGCGGATATTAAAAAAAAATTGTGGCCCCCTAATCTTAAAGATCATATATATTTCATTCAATCAAAGGTTTTCTTGTACGCCTCATATATGGAGAACTACAGATAGTGTAGCCAAACCCAAACTATCAAGTAACTCAGAATCATGTGCTTATTCCGTAAGAAATACGAAAACTCGATTTAGGGGCGCTTCAAAAATTGTGTGGCCCCTGATCCAAAAACTGATTATTGATCAAGATCGCAATATTTTGATCCATTTTTTGGATCATTGCTAAAATGCTTGTTGGTATATTTTCATCCGGACACACTGTATTGCCTTTTAGATTTTCCGAGTTTTATTCACACTTTATAGCACAAGCTTCCTATAATTTTACTGCCTAATAGCTATATTATTTATATGGTCCTGCATGTGTTGAATCCCCGAATGGGTTAGCGGGCAGGAGCGTAAATAAGGACACCTCAGACCTCGCATTGCGGATCCTCAAGCCATCAGGCCCCCCCCCCCAAATCGTGAAGTGGGAAGTAGGGAAGGGACCCCACTCCACGGTGTTTGCAGGCGGACCCCCAAGCCTTAAGTTGTCTCGCTGGGTTAGCCTCAAAATCTGATATTTCTTGTAGTTCAGATTCCGTTTTAAATGTATCCCGGTTATTTTGCTGGTTCATAAGATGTAATATGTTATATATGTATACATCTTGACTTTCTGCTTACTTCTGATTATACGTATATACAATGTTAAGAAGTATTCTTGAAGCACTGAATGCATATGAGTGGACTAATTCTTGCTATTTATTACCGTTTTCTCACTATGACTATCATTGTTCGAACTATAAAACGTGGATTACTACAAATTTCGGTATGAATAGGAAGATAAATATTGTAATATTCGGCACATGGCTCTGTTTACAAACAATCAACACATGTTTGTATTTATAAACAACACCAGGGCGTCCTATTACAAACTACTACAGTCACAGACAACAGGAACAGCAGCACCACCGCCACATTGCAGCAGCTATAAAACGAGGAGGGCCTTCATATCTGGCATCAGTCTATGGCTGGTCAACTCCACTCTTCCAGCTTGCCTGGAGCTTTGAGAGGTACAATCATGTCTAAAATTATTGTCGCATGTCTATAAATATGTTGTAGGAATATAATTTGATAACGATTTCACCAGGTATTTCTTATGATGTTCGCATGCGTATAATGGGCAAATACATGTATGTGGTAAATTTCGTGTCAAAAGAGTAGTAAATAAGAACAATAAGAAAAATAAAACAAAAAAAATATAATTCCTTGTCCACTTAGAAATATTTTGTTTTATTCATTCTAATATTCGTATTTATAATTCTTTTCCTATAAAATTTACCACAAATATACATTTTCCGATTTAGTAATAGTATTAAAAGTACCTTGCAAAACCATTATCAAATTATATTTCCACAACAAGACAGTTATAGATATGCGACTATAATTTTGGACATGAGTGTACCTAACACAAGCCTTTTAGCTTACTTGGAGCTCTAAGAAATACTATTCATTCCACTCTACGTGCAGGAGCATTGTGGGACTCCAAATCTCAGCTACCCAACTTTAGTGAAGCTTTATTGCTTTCTAACCTCTCACTGCTTAAGTGGAGTATTGAGAATCTTAAATCCACTCCACTCAGTTTTCGTGGAACTCTGTAGGGATCTTTCTCTAAGCTGTCTGGACCTTGAGACACCTACTTTTCCTAGTTATTAGATACGTCTATATTTTTATAATGATATTGTATCATACTGTTTATAACAGGAAATTTTGTAATAAAATTGGTAGTGGAAGAAAACGATTCCCGTGTTTGATTGTTCTACCTGCTTAGCGGATCTTTATGATATAAATGTATTCTTGGAGTTTTGAATCTATATAAAAATAGTAATTGCCATTTATGCTCTATAAATACGTCAACATTAAAACAGTAAGTGGTCACATTCGGTTACAATAAGGAAACAGTCGAAGAATTATCCAATCCATAAGGTACTGAATCCTTCCCTACCTTGCAGGAAATAAAAGGCTTCTAGAAACTATTTGAACTCTTCTCCCCTCTTAAAATACACATAAGGGTCCGCGGTGACTCAGGGTAGACAGTTTACCTCTGGTGCATGGGGTCCCTGGTTAGTGATGGGTAAATTCTAAAGAAGATTTTTTTGGGAATTTTCCCGAGAAGATTCCCAAAAATTCGAATTTTCCGACATTTTATGTACAATCAGAAAGAAAATAGAATTCTATTACTATATTATGATTTCAAAGTTAAATTCGTTTTCTTTATCACAATATATTATTACTGTTGTTATAGAGGATTCTCTAGAATGTATATTCTGAATGGTATTATGTTATTTTATTAATATTTTATTATATTTAGAGAATACGAATAAATGTATATTTACTTACGAAATGTTCTATGCACGTAAACATGTGACAAAAAATGGTATAGTAAGTCCACATACTTCTACACCGCTAAACAGTTTAAGTTGATATGAAAGTGAATTTTCTAAACTTGACTATACTACCGATATTATAAACATATTAAGTGTTTAAATGTTATAAACAAATTAGGTTGGGTAACTGCCAGAAGACACCTGAGGCACCATTTTATCAATATTTGTGCATACATACGTATGTTCATAATATTTGCACGATACTGATTTATCTTTATAATTCTGCACGTAACATTGCCACACAGACCTTTCTTCCCACTTATTTCTCGAAATTTCATGCGTTAATTCACATGTAAGAGAAGTCCGTGCACCTCTTTAGAAATTCAAGTGAGGGACAGGACCAACGTTTCTTACTAACCGCGATTCTGGATGTACTAAAAGTACTTCATCTCCATTTCTACATAATTTCTCCATTACTTTACAAACTGGTTCCTTTTTGATGGTTTGTAAATTAATACTTTACTACTTTTTAGTGCAAATGAAAATGGAACTAAAAAAAATCATATTATTAGTTATACAAAGTACAAACAACAAATTTTATTTTTTTAAAATATCCAAATTATTTAAAACCTAGAAGTAAATCATAATAAATGAAAATAAAATAATTAGTCACACGGTTCTTATAATTTGAAAATTTAGATAAAGAAATGGAAATAAATTCCTTCCCGGGAATTTATATGCCAGGGAAAAAAACGGGAATACTCTAATTTTTATATTCCTTCCCACCGGGAATATTCCCACTGGCCATCACTATCCCTGGTTCGATCCCCGCTCGCGCAAAGTGAAGTTTGTGGTGGACAAACACAGTATGCATGGGCTTCCTCGGGGTTCTTCCGTTTCCTTCCACTTTCTTCGTTCCACCATTTCATTCATTTCTCATCATCACCATCTCCTTTAGCCTAGCCGGCATAATCGTGGGACATAAAACTCAAAGATTTCATTTCATTTTATTTTAAATATCTTTTGCAAAATTATTACGCAAAAAGGATAATTCTAAAGAAAACCACTAGTGTATATATACATTGGGGCGGAGCGAAAAATCACTTTTTTATATATCGAAGACGCAATAGTGCGGAAAATTTGTCAAGTGATATTGATAAAATAGTGTAAAAATTTCGTTTCTGAAATCAAATATCTTCCGGTGGCGAATCGCATTTTTTTTGTCTTTATAGGGTATGGAAACCCGCTGTACACATAACTTTTTTGTGTTTCTACGATAAATGAAGAAATTATTACCTATATTTCTTAACGTAAGCAGTCTATAAAATTGAAGAAATAATTTCTAGATGATTTAGGCAGATTTAGAACCATAAAATAGCCCATTTTAGCAAAAGAAAGTATTGCATATCATATACTGTACTTGTGGTTTCTTATAAGGTTCTAGCATTAAATTAATATGCCGATAAATGTGTTCATTGTTCATTATAATTTTTCCTTCAACACTCTTTTTCCTTTTAAAAATTTTTGTACTGCTTTATAGAATTTAACTTCCTCCCCTGAATATGAATTCAATTTCGACTAGTCCAATTGATAGTAGCAGTATTACAAAGAAACAACGTTAGTATTCGATAACTTTGTTCGAGAGTGGAAGACAATCTTTTCAAGGTAATTTTACGGTGTTAACATTGCATTTCAGTGTTTACTTCGTTGTGCGTGTAAAAAGTTTGTTTTTGTACTGTGGATTAAACTTTATGTAATGTGTGTGAGATCTGTATATTGTATCAATATTGAAACTCTAACCATGCCGAAGATAAGAACAAGATC
Organism: Thermobia domestica; assembly: GCF_964235325.1. Classification (NCBI taxonomy): domain Eukaryota; kingdom Metazoa; phylum Arthropoda; class Insecta; order Zygentoma; family Lepismatidae; genus Thermobia; species Thermobia domestica. The sequence goes on along the minus strand of NC_137470.1, from coordinate 132,351,557 downwards.
AAGAACAAGTCACCCCGTGCTTGGACATTCAACTGAACTTTCAGGTGTGTAGTTGCCCACAAAATTAGATGTAACGAACCATTATTTTCAATTGGTAGAGCTGGAAAAGTGTGAGAAAGGGTATGATCGATCTGTAAAGAAGTTGGCGAGAGACGTTGCTCAATGTCTGAAACCCGTTTAGGGCAAAGCTTCCATCCCTACTTTGTCGTTAGAACGTGTAGTTCAGTTTCTACTTGCCTTGCACGGAAAGTATATAAGAAGTTTGTTAAATCTGAGGAGAAAGCGAAAGCTTCTGCTAGTTTTCAGAAAAAATGGGTATATTTAAACAAGATTACACGAAGTCTTTTGATATATGCTCCTGGACTTTCCATGTGCTCATGTGAATTAAGAAAGAAAATACCTAGGAAGGAGTGGACATTTCTGCAAGATCAGAGAACAACACGAGTAGCCAGAATAGAAAGAGTTGACTACGAGGAGACTTTAAAACTAATCATACTCACTAAAACTAAATCACGAAAGACCACCTGTCAACAGTCTTCTTACACATCACAAACGAGTACTTCTAATGAACTCCAGACATCATTTTCTGATGGAGATGAGTCAGGTGTTGATGATTACTTTGCAAAACAACAGAATATTAGAAAGAAAAGAAGCAAGCAGCAACGACATGTCCTTAGACTTCCGGTATGCTGGCAGACCGATTTCGGACATCTGATCGTGCAACTGCTTTGATAGCAACAGCTACATTGCAATCTTTTGGAATAATTGATCCACAAAATGCTGGTTAGATGACAGACTGACCAAAAGTCCGTCGAGAAAGGAAAATATAGAACAAAAGGAAGTGCTAATGACCAAAGGAAAGTATCTTAGAGTCTTTTACTTTGGTGGTCTTAAAGATCAAACTCTATGCAGGAAAGAGACCGGAGGTCCCTGATTTTCAGTAAAGAGATACGCTACTTGTAAAGATGGAGCTAAACACGTGTGGTTAATGAGAACTTCTTCAAGGTACGTACTAAAAAAGGTGCGGCAATTGGTTCAAGAAGTGCGTAATCCAAAATAAGTGCTATTTCGCACACCCGGAGAATATATTGCCTTCTATGGTTGACGATGAAAGACTTCATGTCAGAAAAAAAAACATAGAGAAAGATAGTCAACGTAATGGGAAAAGCTAGCAATGAGAAGAGTAGATATTATGACAGTAGTATCAGTAGGAAGACGAAACAAGGAAGATCAGCTAAAGACGACAATGAGTCACATGTAAAAAGTGTATGCTACCAAAGCTCAATTTGAATGCAAACGATTACACAGACCTTATTAATTGGGGATCAGTTGAAGTGAGGCATCCTCAAGCGTTGTCTTGTTTTCCAACAAAGAACTTGAAATCTACAATAATAACACTGAACATCCAGTCATAAAAAGAGCTTTAAAATATTCCTGTCACATTACGAGTACAGAACGCTGCGTGAAACTTGTAACAGAAGCATCTGCAGCAGTTTGTGGAAGAGATGGTTTTATCAGACTTAAACTAAAAATATCGATTTGTAAACACAAAAGTAGAAACACATACAAACTATGCTCTGCAAATAACCAAAGATCTAAATTTGAACATACGTGTATGAATGGTAGGGCGGGCATGGGAGGGACCTGACCGGCACCCACGTCCTCGTCGTGGGTTCTGAGTCATTTCGCTGAAACAAACAAAGAGGTGCAGAAAAAATATGTTTTTTGTATTAAGTAGATTGTTATTTTGATCAAATTGACTAGTGTGTGATCCAAAATGCGCCTAAATCATGCAGAAAACATTTATTACATTTTATATATTACTTAACGTAAGAAATGTAGGTTATACTTTTGTTTATTTACCGTCGAAACGCAAAAGAGTGTTGTGTACGACGGATTTGCATACCCTATAAAGACACAAAATCTTTTTTGGCAATTCGCCACCCGAAGATATTCGATTTCAACGACAAAATCTTTACAGTATTTTATCAACATCAATTGACAACCTTTCCGCACTATTGCGACTTCGATATATAAAAAAAAGTGATTTTTTGCTCCGCTCTAATATACATATATATTGCAAGGTCCCCACATCACAACAGACGCACGTGTCAACTCAACACGTGCTATTATTTATAAACAACATAGCAGACAGCAAGCCAACGCGGAAGGACACCGAGGAACGCCGAAAGCAGACGGACCTCACGAAAGAACCCGAGGAGGACAAATAAAAGGAGGAACACCGAGGGACCCAGCATCAGTCGTCCAACTGATCAAATCACCTACACCGCCCTGAGGTCGCACTGGACTAGGGGTATACCCATCCTTCCCGAGGTCGCACTGGACTAGCGATCCTCTCAACAACAAAGCCTTGCGAAGCTGCCTTGAGCTGAGGGGGCTATCCTTCCAAACTCAACGAACCCGCAGGTGCCTTGGAGACTGCCTTGAGAGAAGGGGCACTGTCAAAACACCCATACTCCTCTACTTGACATTAACGAGGAAACAGCATTATTCTCTTTGTAATCAAAGACGTTTTGTATTTATCAAATTTTATAATAAAATTGGTGAAGGGATAAATCTCGGACCATTATTGACTCTACCAAAATCATTACAATATATATAAACTACATGAACTGACATAAATTAAAGATTTACTTCCGGTTGACGAGGAAAGTTGAAATTTGGAATGATTGTAGCTTTCCGGGACTAACCGACAGGAAAATTACCGAAAGTTAATATTTTTAATTTTTAGGGGGACTAAGGGGGACGAAAAATTTCCCCATGTTATTTAAATGTCTTTTTTTTTGTCCTATAATCTCATGTTGGAATTAAAATAGAAACTTCAAATTCGGCATGCTTCTACGTTTCCGTTAGCATTACTTAAGTAAATCAGTAAAAATAAAATTTCCAACTGTAGAGTGGTTTTATAGGGAACTGAAAAATCTTCCCCAAGTTATTTATATGGGACGTCTTCTACAGCCCAAAATTATTGGGCACTTTCTGTGAAGCTACAATGATGAAATTTGACATGATTGTAGCTTTTTGGGACTAACCTACAGAAAAAGTGACTTTTTTTTTAATTTTTAAGGGGTCTACAAGAAGCGTGAAAAGATTCCCCATGTTATTTAAATGGACCTTTTTTTTTTACCTATAATCTCATGTTTTAGGTACTTGGAATTGAAAACTTGAAATTCAGTATGCTTATACGTTTTTGTTATCCTTAACTAAGTAAATCACCAAAAATTGAAATTTCAAACTCTAGAGGTTTTATGAGGAACTGAAAAATCTGTGCAATGTTATTTATATAGGGCATCTTGCACACCCCAAAATGTTTAGGCACTTCTAGCAGGATTAAAATAATGAAATTTCGCATGATTGTAGCCTTTCGGGAGTAACCCACAGCAAAATTGCTAATAGTGAATACTTTTAGTTTTTAAGGGATCTAAGTGGGGACGAAGAAATTCCCATGTTATTTAAATAGGTGTTTTCTTGGGATACAAAATCTTATATTTTAGATGGTTGAAATAGGGAAGGAAACTTGAAATATTTTAGGATTGTGGGTTTGAGAGGTGCGAGACAGAAGGGACAGGGGCAAGGGCTCCGATCCTGGGGGGCGGTCCCCCAAATCTCATGTGGGCCCCCCTATTGTATTTATGAATATACAATATTTGGCATAATTTGAATGCAATTTGTCTTAAAATCCTCATATAGATACCTTCTGCATCTGAATGTACCCAACTTCCCAAATTTACAGAGAAATCGGCGCCCTTGGAAAGGGGCAAAATTAAAGAAATGAAATTAAAGAGAAAATGAACAAAATTTACTCTTGATGCAAAGGCTGATACATAAGAGATGTGAGGCCGTAGGGCTAAAAAACTAGGGTCTGGGGGTGATCCCCTAGCTAGCCAAGGGCTAAGATATATATATATATATATATATATATATATATATATATATATATATATATATATACAGAGAGAGAGAGAGCGATGCAATAACACACAGACAAACTGAAGTAAATACTAATAGTAATAAAATTAGCAAAGAATGTCTAGTGAACATGGTATGGAAACGGTATCATTTTACAGTGAGATACGTGCAGAAATCGGCGTTGGGGCTTGTATAATGCCGAATATCTCATGCAAGTAGAAATATATCACTGTCGGGTTAGAAAGATTACACAGTTGCATCTGACAAATGCAATGTGGTATTGATGTTAACAGAAAGATCGCTAGGCAACGAGCATCCAGCATATATTGGCAATACGTGTGTGAATTATCCGTTTAGCTGTACGGATCACCGTATGACAGTGACTGCTCTCCGTTACCACCGGAACGTCATTGCGTTTGTCAGTTGCAATTTTCTGTGTAAGATCAACTAAAGAATACACTATGTTACACTCTATCTTCCTATGGTTATCTCTAAACATTTAATATTGTCTTTCGAGACTTACAAGTTACCTTTGTCTCATGCTGTATAGTGTAAATGCATTCAAAACTTGCAGTTGCTTGGGGAAACGTTTAGTATTATTCAATTGAGCAATTTTTCTCATGGATTGCTTTGGTTTGATATGAAACTGTTCTAAGAGGTGAAACTTAAAGCAATCCAAAAGTCAAAAATCTTTCACTTTAACGTCCCTCTTTAGGTTAAGGGAAAGGAATGATTAGAGTATGTGATTGATGATGGAGGAATTGATTGAATGAAAATGGGAATACCCCGAGAAAACCTAAGGACACGATGTTGTCCAACACAGCCTTACTTGGCTGGGTATCAAACCAAGGACCCCATGCACCAAATTTAAGCGCTCCACTATTGAGCTACCGTCCCCCAGCTCGGAACTAAAAAAAAGACCACTAAACTCCACGCACAACATACGTATTTTAGCTTCAAAAAAAATCATAATAAACTTGAATTAAATTTCGATATTAAAATGCAATTTGTTAATGCTTTTATGTATTTACATTGTTCCTTTTTTTTAAAAAAAAAGATGAAAATGACTAAAATAGGTAAAAGCCGTATCTTAAAATTCGACCGTCACTTCTATTTCGAAACGTTGTTTCATAAGAGCGAACGTCTGTAACCTAGTTGATCGTTAGAAGGTATATGCAAATGCATTTTCTAACCTATTGTTCAATTGACAGATAATTGAAGGCAAATCTCTAGTTGAAAGACTGTCGCTTTATTTCTCAAGTGCTTTGCAGTTTGCACAACAGTTTTTATAACTCTGTTGCATGTCTTTACGAGGAAACGAAAACAACTAGAATTTAAATTACTATTTGACCTTGACTATCTGCAGATAATAATGATTAAATAATACACGTTTATATGTGTTGGAGTGGACAGGGACGGATCGAGGATTCTTTGAGGGGGGTGCACCAGTACATTTTAATTAAATTTGAATGTTTTAAATGCCTTTAGGCATCTGTGATGTGAATGAGGAATTCCTTTTGAAATGCTAAGTGTCTACCCTCGATTAATTCTTTTCCTTCAACCTTCAGAAAATTGACTTAAACTATTGATTTTGCAAAACTTACTGCTAGCTTTTCACTTTAGGTAGTGTATATTTACAACGAAGGGGGGTGCACGTGCACCTTTGCACCCCCCTAAATCCGGGCGCTGGGAGTGGATAAGAACTTTGATCACCCATTGTCCTGAGATCTGCGCTTTACCATCACTCCTCTAAATATTTAAAGATATTTAATTCAAAATGTCTACTAATAACGCATTTCTTTACTTTATAATACAATATAAAACCTTACAACATAGAGATTACTTATTCTAATTGCGGATTTCTCGTTCTACTTTCTTGGCGTGGGAGACCCGAGTTAGATACCCGGCAGGAGGTCATGTGGTTCAGATCAGACGTTAAACTGTAGGTCCACGTCTTATATAGCCTCGCTGCTGAAATGGACTCTAAAATCAATCAAATCAAATCGTTCTTTTGCCTTAACACCTTGATACAATCCGTATATTCAGAGATGCGGGAGAAAGTAAGGAAGTTACGGTCAAATTCATATAAAATGGCTTACTAGTTTCGATACACGACGCATATCGCGCTGCGTTCTGCTTTGCGGAACGTATTTAAATTACACTCGCTAGATGGTGCTCTGATTGTGGTTTTACTCACAACTTGTGGCTAAAGTAATATGTACTGTCTGTATAATGATTTCATTGCTTCAGCAATCATGACGTCATTGATTGAGTTTTGTAACCATAGTTTCGATTTGGATGTTTAAGGTTCTTTTTTTTTTTTTAATTTAAGAAATTAACCGAATATAAATTATCAATCGCAGTGGTTTGTGTCTGTTCTGTACTGTTTAGTTTTATTTTCAATTCAAGCCATTATACGAAGTTTGCGTAAAACTTTGTTTTATGATGCTGGGTGTTTCAAAACAACACCGAAAACGTTTGGGAGGTGATTTCTGACCCTAAGATAAGACAAATCATATAGACTAATATAAGTGTAGAAATGCTTCATTTCGATGCTATGACCAGCCAAAAATTTGTCATCAAAATGCAAGAACAGCCAAAATTTGAGAATAAAGTGTCGGATCGAAGTCAAATAATAGGGAATGTCTTTTTTTTAGTTGTAGCTTCAATTAATGCATAGCTGGTTGTGGTGCATGGGGGTGCAAGGTTGTCCCCCAATGAAACTTGAAAACTGTTAGAGTATTCTCTCAAAAATTGAATGAAAAAAAACTAAGCAACAATCAAGTGCAATTTCTCAAGGAACAAAAACCGTGGTATATTATTTACGTTAGAAAAACACCATTATAACTCAAGAGAATGAAAATATGGCTGTACGGTGACTCAATGATAGACCTCTTAGCTATGATGCGTGCGGTCTCTGGTTCGATCTCCGGCCAAGTGTGTTTGTGGTTTACAACATTATGTTCGGAGGTTTTCCCGGGGTACTCCTATTTCCTCCCACATCTTCTTCCACCACTTCTTCCATTATAATTCACTTACTTTACCCATCGTTTTCCTTAGCCTAATGGGCATATTCGTGGGACGTAAAATTGAGTTTTAAAAAAATCAAAGATACACGTATTTGGTTGATCTACTCTACAGATGGTGATCAGAAAAATGGAAACACCTGTAGTTGGCAACACGTCAGATGTATTTGTTGGCAGTGGTGTCGTGGCGCCCGCAGCGCCGGACCGCTGGGGGTGGTGTGTTAGGTCGGTCTCCGTACTACGTCAGGCGCAGTGGAACAGCAGTGTCCAGTGGCTGCAGCAGACGGAGGTAGTATAAAATGGGAGACCTCTCAGATTTTCAAAGAGGGCAAATTGTTGGTACGCGGTTATGTGGAGTGAGTGTGACGGCAGTGGCTACTGTGTTAGGTGTGTCGCGTGGGACAGTGTCTAAGGTGATGACGGCCTACACAACACACGGGAAAACCACATCGGGGAAGGGGAACAGTGTGCGAAAGAAAATCATGAGTGAAGAGTTCACGCCGGGTATTAAAGCGCATTGTCACGCAGAACCGTCGTACCACTGCGGAGCAAGTGACGGAGGAACTCAATCAGCACCTCCCCCACCCTGTTTCGACAATCACAGTCCGTCGCGAATTACATGACATGAACTTACGGGGTCGTGTTGCACGGGCCAAACCGCTCATCAGAGACCATAACGCTTTCGCACGCCGCAAATGGTGCTGCGACCATGCAACTTGGGCCGTTGAGGACTGGAAACATGTGATATGGTCGGATGAGTCATCCTTCACCCTATTCCCAACCACGGGCCGTGTTTATGTGTGGAGAACGCCCAAAGAAGCTTATGATCTGCAGTGTCTCCACCCAACTGTGAAACATGGCGGCGGCTCGGTGATGCTGTGGGCCGCCATATCATGGTTTTCATTGGGTCCTGTGGTCACACTTAGCGGACGAATCACTGCCAATGATTATGTTGCAATTTTAGGAGACCACTTGCATCCTATGGTCCGGATGTTGTTCCCGGACAAGACGACATCTTCCAGGATGATAATGCACCAATTCACACAGCTGGCGTTGTTGCAGCGTGGTTTGAGGAGCATCGGGATGAAGTTCAACACCTCCCCTGACCCGCCCAATCCCCAGATCTCAACATAATTGAACATATGTGGTCCGTCTTGAAAACACGACTCCGGCGACGATTTCCACCTCCATCCTCTCTCACAGAACTGATCGATGCCCTGCACGAGGAATGGTGTAAAATTCCACTTGCTACCATTCACGACCTCTATGCTTCCATCCCACGTCGCATCAAGGCTGTTCTGAGGGCGAAATGTGGCCCGACACCATATTAATCTGGTAAGTTGCAATTTGCTTCAGGTGTTTCCATTTTTCTGATCACCATCTGTATCTCTGTACAGAATAAACTCTCTTTGAAAGATCTGAAATGAAACGAATTTTTAAGTTCTCATGGTTGTGTCTTTTAGTCTAATAAAGACGGACAATAAATGAAAGCAATTTCTTGGGAAATAATTCGTGGACAGAGAGTGTTTTAGAAAACGGGTTCTCCACCAGAAAACTCACTAACACGATATTGTCTACCACAAAGTTTCATGGTCTGAATTCGAACTAGGAATAAATAAGATCAGAAATGGGCACTCTATCACTAAGCCACCGTGTTCCCACTTTAGATGTAGAAGTAGGATTCTCATAGATAGATCTGTCAAGTAAATATTATGTGTGATAAACCAACGTACAAAAAAAAAAAAGCACTGACGCTGAAGGAAGTGAAATTCGTAGAGTTTTATTCGTCCTGAAATATGTCTCTTTTTTAGGTCAGTTATTCTCAACAGGGGGCACGTGGACAAGGTGTCGGTGAGCTCAGTGATAGGCAATAAGGTGATAGGTGATAGGTGATTATACGGCGTTATTCTTTATCACGCAGCCGCTCTGCAAGGATTAATATACGGAAGCCACAATAGTACTATATGTATTTTCCCGCAGTTACAATGTAAACAAATACAATAGTTGACAGGTTGTTGCGACATCATGCAGCAGAGGCCATATATGAGACCGTATTAATGAGAGACTGAACTACTAAGGGCTGGATTAGCGATAGTCTAGCGCAGTGGTTCTCTACCTATTTCCTGTCACGACCCCCATTTTATAACATCCTTTTGTCATTGACCTACTTACAGTTTTTAATTTATAATAAACTTGTGTGTGATTTTTAATATACCTATTGCTGAGATCTCACGATTTCCATCTATTTCTATAATAGTAGAAGCCATTTCTTGTATATAGGGGATACAGTAACTTTCCTAAAAGAGAATGGATTAAAACTAATTTGGTCAGTTCATTCATATTACAACAGAGATGCAAATAACCACTCGCAGACTAATATCACTAATAAAAATATCGAAGGCAAATAAATCATTTCTATTTTCGGATGTGGGCTAGTAAAATTTTGTTGCTCATTTGCAGCCCTGAATCGTATCCGGTCCGTTATGCTGTTTCAAAATGGACTCCTTTGAAAATTTTAAAACTTCATAACTCCCTTAATTTTGGGTCATATGATAAGAAAATAATGCGATTTCTAATTTTTGGTTTTAAAAACTTGGACAGTTTTTTTTTAAAAAAAGTTACTGAGTACTTTAAATAACTTGATTATGTGCGTCACGAAGATTGAACCGGACATTGCCACACTAGTGAAATCACATCATGCTCAATTATATCATTGACTTTCAGTTTTAATTGAATTTCAATATGCAGGTTTTGTTGCACTTGAATTTTTCTGATGTTTTAATATGCAGTTCTCATTAGTTTCATAGTATATCTCATTCATTTAAATTGATTTTTAAATGCCTGTTTAAAATGTTTAGTAGACCTATCTTTTTGTGTTCTTAACAGTATGTATCAATACAAAAGTATGCCTCTCAGAACAAAATTCAAAATAATATTTAAACATATTTTCCTGTATTAAATTCTAACTATATTTATCTCTTCCGCTTATTTTCGCGATCCCTATGAAACCCTTTCTCTACCCCTCTAGGGGTCGCGACCCCCAGGTTGAGAAACCCTGGTCAAACATACTACAAATAACTTCAATTAATATTGATAGTGATGAACAAATGCAAGACCAAGGCTAAGACCCGGGTGGTCTTGGTCTTGGTCTTGCTGCGAGAGTCTTGCAAGTCTTGCTTTTAAGAAATCTTATGCTTTTCATAGGTAAATTTTACTCTGGATAAATTCTACAATGCGCCAATTGTAACGGAAATACACTGTATGTTTCTAAATGTAATGTAGGTTTACCTTCACTACTTATAAATTACAACGTTTCGTAATCTTTTTATATTTTTTTAACAGATTCAATATTCCACCAAATTGGGGAGACTATGAACGAAAGTCAAGACGGCACAGATTACTGAAATATCATGAATTGCTATATTATTTTCACACTTCAAAGGCATCAAGTATTTTTTTTTTCAACCAAGATTAGCTAATCTTTGTATTGAACAAACTTCCAATTAAATATTGAGATTTTATTTTACTGATTCTAATATGTACTCTATGGAACAGAAACAGTGGCGGCGATTGGACTTTAAACGTGAGGGAGGGGGCAAGACATGATCTGAATATTTGTATATCAGTGTTAGTTTTTCTGGTTGTTTCTAACACTGTTTGACTTTCTTTTTCTGTTAAAATACCGTACATCGTATTTTATGTTTTATTAAGTAAATTGACAAAAGCAACACAATTAGGTACTCTTAAACAACGAAAGTGTAAGAAGAGATTTGATTCCTTGTATGAACGTCTTAAAATTCTGTCTGGAAAATTGTGTGATCAGATTACCGGTAGCTATTTAATAACAAATTTGTAAAACAAATAAATAGAAAGGATAATATTAATCACAGTAATAAATAATGAGAATTGTTTTGAAAAAGTTACATTGAAACGGGATTAATGAACAACTTTTATTTTTAATTCCACACATGCTTCTAAATGTATGTTATTACTCTTAGAAAGATAGAAATACTACAAGCACATGTACAGAATTTAAAGAAGTACTTTTGCAGCTTCCCGAAACATGATAAAATGAAATTAAAATCTTTCAGTTTTACGTTCCACTGTTATTCCGGCTAGGTTAATGAAGATAGTGATGATGATAAAAAAAATGAAATGGTAGAGTGAAGAAAGTGGGAGGAAACGGGAAAACCCCGGGAAAATCCACGCACACGGTGATTGTCCACCACAAAGTTCACTTGGCTTGAGAGGGATCGAACCAAAGACCTCACGCACCAGAGATGAACGCTCTACCACTAAGCCACGAAGGCCCTTCCGAAAAATGTTCGTTGCCAATAGGTGGAGTTTTCACTTTCTTGGAATACATCAAAACTCAACAATACTTAGAATCACTCCACAGTCCAGTTATACAAAATAATCCTAAAACCTAGAATTATGTTGAATTCACTAAATTTAATTGTATATACACTCATACTACCCTAAACGCATCACTTCAATCGTATATTACACTGCAAAACAGTGGAAAAGGTACAAGTTGTTTCTTATTACTCTATTTTTAATCAATATTCCTTAATATTAGAAGGAAAGAAGGACATTTTAGAAACTGTCAATTTTTGTGCAATTAAAGAATAACTTTATGAAAGACTTTTTTCTCTTTTGTAAAATGTTCTTTCAATTACTTTCCAAGTGGTTGACTAATATATCGAGCCGACTAACATTGTAAGAAGAAATGAAAGTACTCTGGAATTGCGCTCTAATAGATTTTTTTGGGCCATTTTCCGTGACAATCACAACACAATTCTTGTAGCTTTCTTAACTCCACGGGAAGACAACCAATACTTACTAACGCAACAGCAAATATTGCATATTTTTTTTTCTATGAACCAGTAATGCATACAATAATTTTACATTTCCAAATGAAAGTAGATATAGAGTATATACATTAATGGGTGACTTCAAAAAAGTGGTGGTCAACTTCACCCCTTTGCCCCCCCTAATCGCTGTCCATGAACAGAAACATGGACATTACGCAAAAGCGATAAAAAAAATTTTGGTGGCTTTCAAAAAAATGAGAGAATTAGCTGGGTTGAACGGAAAACGAATGAGAAGGTGTTAGAAATTGTAGCAGTAGGGGAGAAAAGAAGAATTTTAGATGTAATTAAGAGGAAGAAAAGGAACTGGTTGGGACATTGGTTGAAGAGGAACTTTATTATGAGGGACATGCTAGAGGATATGGTGGAAGGAAAGAGAGGGAGGGGACGAAGGTGACTATAGTTGGAGGAAGGTATCAAAACAGAAAAATGCTACTCCAAGATGAAGAGACTAGCTGAGGACCACTGTATATCGAAGCTTCTGAGTTGCAACAAGTGACCTGCCAATAATGGCAGAATAGCTATGATGATGATGATGATATCAATATTGATCAAAAAAGGGAGAAAATTAAAATAATAACGATTATAATCGAACCTCATAATATTTTAGTATAATTTGAGTAAAAACTGAAAACGACTCAACTGTCCGTGTCTTTCGTGTAAACTCAATTTATACAAATACCTTTGACCTATATCAGAAATACAAAAACACAGCATCAAACCCCAAGTTATTTGAAATAACTGTACAAAATCACTCTCACTTGTAAATACGGATTATTTATTGTTGTATAATGTTATATAGCTCAATCCTCGTGGGCCATATACCTGAGGAGGCTAAAAGTTATATTGATAAACAATTATTTAACGTGTAAGCCCCCGCTCATGAAATTAAACTTGCGGTCACATACACTAAGTTTTTGTCAATGTCATGAAAACGTTATTTCGATATTGATTTTTTGAGCACACATTAAAAATTTCTAACGGATACTTGATCCTTGGAGCCAAGGCCATACCCATGTAGTCGGCACCTATGGTGTACGGAATCACCGATGTTCAATACTACATTTGTGTTTAGTTTTAGAAGAAGAACACCACTAATATGTTTTGAAATGATATAATATCTAGTTTTACGTGTCACGATTATGCACCGAGGCTAAGGGAGATGGCGATGGTGAGAAATGAATAAAATGGTGGAATGAAGAATGTAGGAGGAAACGGGAAAACCCCGAGAAAACCTACGCTAACGATCTCCATCCACCAAAAAAGCTCACATGGTGCAAGCTGAGATCGAACCAGGCACCCCAACACCAGAGGTGAACACTCAACCACTGAGCTGGTACTTGTGCAAGACTCTTGCGCAAGAGTTTGGTCTTAGTCTTGGTCTTGCACCCCTTGGCCTTGGTCTTTGTCTTGCATCGGGATTCCTGGTCTTGGTCTTGGTCTTGCATGCAAGACTCTTGCAAAAACTGCAAGACCAAGACTCCTGCGCTCATCACTAAATATCGATAAGGTATAATATATGTGAGTGCATTTACTTTATGATCCTTGTATTAGCGTATTTCACATTATGATGTACAACATTTATCAGATCAATTCTACAAAACCTACTGAGTCAACAATAGTAAACTAAGTTGTATAGACTGCTTCATTGCGTCACAATAACTATTTCTTAACCTGTAAATCATCAGTGAAAAATATTTTAAAGTAAGAAGAAATTGATTCAGGAAGTCACTAAAAAATTCTAAACATGAACAGAGCCAGCTTTAATTTCTTGATGGGGGAAGCGGGAAAGCAGAACAATTTTGGGAAAACAATTTTCATATAGTAAAACAGGTACACAAACATTATTTTATATACCATATTTTTGGAATAATTAACACTTCGGACCAAAGTATATACACTTATTTACTCCAGCTAAAACACAGTGTATCGGTCTCGACAAGTTAACGTTATCTTCATCAGCTCTAACTCTGTATTTTAGTCGTAAAAAATAAGTGTTACAATGCATTTTAATTGTAATAAATAAGTGTATATACTTTGGTCAGAAGTGTTAGACCTTTAGTGGGTTCCTTTAGTGGGTTTCATGGTCGTGATGGATAGAGTACCATATTTTTATATAATTTTTAATTGTTTTTATTTTTATATAATTTTTATATACCAAATTTTATATTACTTCACCTACATTACAGTACAACATATCTGGGTAGAAGTGGTGGTCACTGGTTGCGGACACCGGCCCACCTGTTCCCCTCTGGTAGTCACTCATTCTTATTTTTTTCATTATTCGGAGCATTGCAAACGTATCAGGAGAAAATACAGCCACTCAGACTATAACTTAAGTCAGTATGATGTGCTTATTTGGAAGAAAATACGAAAACTCAATTTAAGGGCCGTTCAAAAATGTTGTGCCCCTGACGGAAGATCCAATATAGTAAAACAGGTACACAAACATTATTTTATATACCATATTTTTGGAATAATTAACACTTCGGACCAAAGTATATACACTTATTTACTCCAGCTAAAACATATTTCATTCAATAAAAAAATTTTCTTGTACGCCTTATATCTGGAGAACTACAAATAGTGTAGCCAAACCAAAACTACCACTTAACTCAGTATGATGTGTTTATTCCTTAGAAAATACGTGAACCCGATTTAGGGGCCGATGTTTCGATGCATTTGTTTGGATCATTCCTAAAAGGCTTGACCAAGATCTCAATATTTTGATCCATTGTTTTAGATCATTCCAAAAAATGTTGTTATATCAGTGTTTTTCTATACATTTGATCAAACAATTTGTATTTATCTGTCAGCAGTTTTCAGAGCTCTGCGCCTGCATTACTGACTTCCGAAAGCACAAAATATACTTCCGTGATTCACAATTTCTATAGATTTCGCAAGGAGCATGTTCCTAGCTTGATGTGATATATAGTATTTGAAGAAGGGAAAGAATGCAAATAAACCTATGAGAACATTTTGTGAAACTTTCGATCGAGATATGAGTTTCTGATTGCAAAAGCACATGGCGCAAGATTTTGTTAGTAATTAGACTTAAACTTTTTGTAACACTTTCTCTGCCGTGAACTGTACTATACTACTAAAGAAAACTTTGGTGAAGCCTCACCAGAATTGGCAAATCCGGGCTTTAAATTCAAATTCTTAGATTAAAAAAAAACTAAGAAATTATAAAGAAATAGACGAAGTAGAAGGACTAGAAAATACTCGTTTTTCCCTTTTCAAACTGGTCTTGTTCAAGAAACTTTTTAAACACAAATAATCAGTAAATTAAAAAGGCAAATGCACATCTTATTATCAAAGATGATTTAATATTATTTGCAATAAATAAATAAATAGTTACATTGTTTGTCATAAATTGCTAACTAATCAATAGCTCGAAATGTTTAAATAATAAAAAAACTGTTTATCTCCACTATTATTATCCTTCTAATCGCTTACTTATTTACAAATAGAATAGACAGTGACTTTAGATCAGGACTATTGTCTGTTATCCAGTTAATTTCCGGACAAACAGTTTAAATAAATTACAAAAAGAAAAATAAATAAAATGTAAGGACCACCGCACTACATTTTCTTGCTCCAACTGCTTAAACTATATCATGTCATGCTGAAGTTACTAGTGAAACGTTTTCTTGTGAAATACAAACAAAATTTTAAGATTTTTCTGAAAACTTCACCATAAGAAAACTCATCCTTAAAATTCTTGTATTAAAAATGACTTATGTCGTATATTAAAGTTATTAATGAAAAATGTGTTTACAAAATAATAAAAAAATTGTATGAGTGGTGTTTTACAAAATTGGTAAAAAAAAAAAAAAAAAAAAAAAACTCCCCAAGAATAAACTACTCGTTGTGGTCATTTTCAGATAAGTGATGTATGCAACATCATAGGAATAATAATGAAATATTTATTTACGATATATGATCAAAATAGCCTGAGTAGTTTTCGAAAAAGTAATCTAAAAAGAAACAAATCCCTAAGAGTAAACTACCAATTGTGAATTTCTTAAAAAGGAATAATTTACACAACACTCTACTTTATTAATGAACAGAGTCTGACGAAGCTAATATGCTCAGTTAGTTGGCGAAACATGTACACATTTATTATTTTTAAGTAAACGTTCCTTTGCAGAGCGATTTGTACTTCTAGTTTACGTTATTAATGAAATATTTGTTTATGAAAAATGAACAAATTCACCTGAGTCTTTTTTTGTTTTCTTTTATAAAATCGCCCGAAAAGAAACTAACCACAAAGAATAAACTACCCTCTTAGAGTTTTCTGAGGATAAATTATCTGTATCACATAGTCAGCTTATTAATGAAATATGAATATCACGTGAGTCATTTCTGAGAAAATCTTCCGAAAAAAAAACTCAGCTCTAAGATTAAACTAACTTCGTAGATTTCCTTTTTCGGGACAAATTAAGTCATATTGTCAGGTTAGTAATGCAATATTTATTTATGTCATATTAACGAAATCACTTGAGTCATAATTGAGAAAACCGTTCGACAAATGACACCCCCAAGAATAAATTACTCCTAGTATATATATATTTTTTTAGGGCAAGTAAACTATGCTATATTACGTTGTGCAACAAATTTAAACTTTTTTTCTGTTCTTCAAATGAAATAATGAGATTTTAACTAAATGACAGGTGTTGAATTCATTAGTGGAATCCAACATGTTCCATCATGTCACGCTTTTGTTGGGCAGACCACAAAACATTATACGAAATGTACATATTTACTACCTAATGTAGGCTGGGAAGGCGTACTATACTAACATTTAATTTTGTTGACTTACCATTTAAAATACTTCCTTTGGTTGCTTACACATGTAGACATTTTCTGGAAACTCTCTGACAATAGACCAGCAAATACTCAGCAAAATACTTTCAGTCCATTTTCCTCTGTAGAGCTTTTCAAATGTGACAATGTCCTGATGAAACGGTTCTCCGTGTTCAACACTTACTACGCCGAAGTTTTGCGGGAAAAAGTCAAGATGTGAGTGCAAAAAGTGTAATTTTAATGATATGTTGCATCCCATGAGTTAAAAACTCCGCATCATGTCACTAATAATACATTCATAATTTTCAGCTTTCACATTTCCAAGAAATCCTCAACATATGGTTTAAATAACAGCGAAGCTAATTTCTCAATTTCAGATAGTTAAGTTTCAAAGTCTTCACCCTGCATGACTTTTTAAATCACAACCAACAAATAATCCTTCTTTAATTTTTGCCTCACTTAAGTTTGGGAATTTCTCTTTAAGTTGCTTGAAAGCAATACCTTCTCTATCTAGGGCTTTAACAAAAATCATCATCATCTCAAATTTGATATGTAATGGTGGCAAAATTACATCTTAAGGGTTCACAATTGGTTTATTAGATATGTATCTGGTGAAAGGAATGGATTCTGGTCTTTGATGGCAGTATTTAAGGACGTAGTAGTTTACTTTGTCACGATGTCCGACTCACATAAAAAACAACAATATTCACGTATCCTTGTTGCATTCCTGTGAGAATACCAATAACTTTCAAGTCCCCCCACATATGCCATTTGAATTTTTTATACTCAGTGAAGTGCAATATTGCACTCATAACTTCATACGTCCTTTCTATGAGCCGCGTATGCTACACAAACAGATAGATTAACATTTCCAATATGGGAAAGCACTGCCTTCAGACTTAGTTTCGAGCTCTCAAAAGTGCCAGTCGGTGGGATTATGTTCATGTCCCAAAGACTAAAATAAGCCATCTACATCTTTGCAATAAACAATGCCACCCTTTTCAACAAACTAGTCCTCAAAATGACTTTGTCGTTTTATAAACAAAGTGATTTTAATATCTTGAGCTAAGAGGTTCCAACCTTGAAGCCTGGAGCACAATTCTTCCGCTTTTCTTTTAGGAAGGTTTAAGTCTCGTATAAAATTGTTAAACTCTTCTTGTGTGACCAAGTAAGGTGACGTTGATTGGGATGCAGATGGGTGAAAGTCTGCACTTTCTCCGTTGCATGTAACGTCTGACTAATCATTTTCTGAATCAATAGTGTAATGTTCTGGAGCTTTAGGTACTGGAAGATCTTCACTATGATAACTGGCCGAATAGCTGATTTTAAATTAAAGTACTAAATCTGATGTTTAGAGAAAAAGTCCTTTACATCTGTCAAGCAAAAGTAACAGTCAGTTACATTATCTATTTGTTCGAGCCAAATCATAGGAATAGCAAATTTCATGAAACTATGTTTTTCTTGCAGCCAATTTCTCAAATTCCTGGAACACGTAGTGCAACATATGTGCGGGGCCCAAGACTTACCCTAGTCTCCAACCCTACAGCTAAAGTACAGTTCATAAGCCTTTATAACTAAAGTTGTACATTTATTCAACATTTTCTTGAAACCCAATGCTTAACACACACTACCACAAAAATATACAACGCTGCAAATCCGACCACTCCTGACGAAACACCACTCAGCAAATAACAATACAATCGAATCAAAAATTACTCAAATGCTAGAACATATAGTAGCAGATTTAGGCGACACAAATCTGAACTCGTTTATTATTAGATATTAATGGTCTACTACCTGAAATAAAGATAAAGAGTGAGTAGAAATATGAGAAACTAGTGCTTCCTATTATAACACAGAAAAAGACTCGTATGTGGTAGGAGAAAATTGGGATGAGGAGAACCCCTTTTTAAACAGCGTATTCCTTCTGTAAAGAAGAAAAATTGTCGTTTGGATGATTTTTCAATAAGAGTATATTTTAATGTATACTATATATGCAACAATTTTTATCTTAAGCACATTTTTGCTCTCCCAGCTGGTCTAGTGGGTAGCACGCGAGCTTTCGGTGCATGAGATCTCGGGTTCGATTCCCGGTAAGAGAAGATTGAACGACACGATTGCTCGGATTCCATCCTAAACTGTAGGACCACGTCTTATATAGCCTCGCTGCTGAAAAAGTACGCTAAATTTCAATTACCAAACCAATCATTTATCATATTTCATCACCACCCGTAAAAATACGCTATTTCCCAGTACAAAATTTCAAACTTTTCATTTTTTAAAAAAATTGATATGTGACACAAAAAGTAATTACAGATTCGATTTTCTCATCCAAAAATACATAAAAAACATATTTTCATGTAAAGGACAGATTTCGTGTTGCACAGTGTTATTAGAATGTTAAAGAAACATTTATTTGTGAAATCCGAAAAAAAATGTTGAATAGTTTGTGAGAAAATCGCCTGAAAAAACTCACTTCCGAGAACAAAATTGCGCCTTCTCGATTTTCCCCAGAGAAATGACTTATACCATTTGATATTTTTTAAAATTGATTTATGAAATATAAACATAATCGTTCGAGCCAGATTTCAGAAAATCAATTTTGAACATCTGTCCATTTGTTCATACAATTGCCAGTCCGTCTGTTCATCTATTTGTCCTTATGTACACACGCGTAGAGGCACGCTGTTCCAAGTATGTCAACCAAATTTTAAACTTGATGTTTCTATGTGATTTTCCAGGGAAATGTTTCGAATATTTTTACTTAACGAAAATATCAAAATTTGCGATTTTCTCAGAAACATCTCTAACGATTTTTTTTTTAAATATAAGGAGCATACTGAAATTTGTGAGCAACATTTTTTTCTCAACCGTAATCTTTATTTGTAAGTGAAACCAAATATATCATCTCAATCTACAGACCTTTCTTTCACTTTTCCACATAGTCCCCATTTGTTTGCACACATTTTCCCGTCGTTCTGCAGGTTTGAGAATACTCTTTCCATCGAATTCCGTTCCAGCTGCCAGTAGATAGTGCACACTGCTTACCGAATATCCTCCAGTGTTTCGTAGTGATGGCCTTGCATCTGTTCCTTCATAAAACCGAAAAGATGTTAGTCGGAGGGTGCCCTGTCGGGGCTGTAGTGAGGATGTAGAAGTGTTTCCCACCCAAATCTCCTGATCTGCTCCATAGTGACACATCCAGCATGCGAACGAGCATTATCCTGTTGAAGTATGATCTTCTTTCCAGAACGTTGATCACGCAAGTCATGACGGAGCTTCAAAAATGTCTGGATGTAGCGAGCAGAATTTATGGTTTGCTCAGGCTCAAGGAAGTCAACCAGAATGCTGACGCTTCCCATAACTTTCCCTACTGATCCCCCTTTCTTCTTCGCTGGCAAATTGAAGTAGAGCCATTCTATACTCTGTCGTCTTGTTTCAGGTTCATAATGAAATGGAACCATCTTTCATCTCCAGTCACAATACTCGTCAAAAACTCATCACCTTCATGTCTAAGTCTCTGAAGAAGGGTTTCGTTAATGATTAGTCTCTGATGGTTGTGGTCTTCGGTTAATAAACGTGGTACCCAACGGGGGCACAAACCTTTTGATAACCTACGCTGTGAATCATTTCTTGCACCGCACTATGTTCAACAGCAAGTTTTGTAGCGATTTAATTTACAATGAAGCGCTTATTTCCTCTAATCAGCTCATCAACCGTTACTTTGTCGCGTTCAGTGGAGGCAGTTTCAGGGCGCCCACTGCGAGGCTCATCTTCGATACTCGTGTTTTTATCCGTAAAATATTTCACCCACCTCCCAACACTGCTGGCAGCCATGCACACATCTCCATAGGCATGCTGGAGCCTGCGGGGAATTTTAGAAGCGGATTGATCCTCTTTAATAATGAATTCAATCGCAGCACGCTGTCGAAACGAAACATCGCTGTCAGTCATTTTGGAAATTCTGCCTGTGGTCATGTGCTACAACAAACAGCGTCAACATCTAGAAAGAAAGAAAGGTCTGAAGATTGAGATGAAATACTTGGTTTCACTTACAACTAAAGATTGCGGTTGTGAAAACATGTTGCTCACGACTTTGTATGCTCCTCGTGTTTAGTTAATCTTTTTTTCTTTTTTTGTTTTTAAGAAAAGGAACAACTCATCATGTTTTTCCCTGGGAAAAATCTCGAAAGGGTAGTTTATTTATGGGAGTTAGCTTTCTCGGACGATTTTCTCCAGATGAACTCAAACAATTTTGTTCATATTTCACAAATTAATATTTCAACAATTACTCTGTAGTGTTGTGTAATATATTGCTTATGAAAAAAATAGCACGGGGTATTTTTTTGGGGGGGGGGGGGGGATAAGTTTCTTTTTAGACTGCATTCTCAAAAACAGCTTAGGGGATTTTGGTCATATTTCATAAATAAATATTTGATAATTATTCATATAATGTTGTGTATATCACTTCCATGAGATTACCAACACGGGATAGTACTCTTTTGTGGTGAGTTATTTTTCTTTTTGTTGACTGTATTGAAAATTACCACTCATGTAATTTTATTATTATTTTACAAACACGTCTTTCTTTCTTTCTTTCTTTCTTTCTTCTTTCAGTTTAACGCCCCACGATTATGCCCTTTAAGCTAAGAGAGAATTATGATTAAGGCAATTAAATGATGATACAATAGTCGGTAGAATGACAATGTAGGCGGAAAACAGGATTACCGAATAAACCCATGGACACGATGTTGTCTATCACAAATTTACTTTGCCAGGGATGATACACACCAGAGGTAAGAACTGTACAACTGAACAACCGTGCTCTCTAAAGGCATAGTATTTTTTAAAGCAAAAATCTACAAAAGTTAATTTCCTTTTGAAGACGATTTTTCTTTGAATGACGTTTTCCTAAACCTTCTTATGATTTTGTTAGTATTTCACAAGAAAATATTTCATTAGTAACTACAGCACAACATGATACAGTTGAATAAATTTGAGCGAGAAAGTTTAGTACGGTGACCTGTATCTTTCTATTTTAGTTTCTTAATGTTTTTTGGTATGGACATCATTG
Source organism: Thermobia domestica (assembly GCF_964235325.1). Taxonomy (NCBI): domain Eukaryota; kingdom Metazoa; phylum Arthropoda; class Insecta; order Zygentoma; family Lepismatidae; genus Thermobia; species Thermobia domestica. The sequence continues at coordinate 132,329,847 of NC_137470.1, read as the reverse complement.
AAATATTTCTAAGATATCTCTATTCGATATTTGTTACGCCGGCCATGAGATGACATATTTCCTCATCCTTAGATTGCGAGAATACGGCCTAGGATGTAAATATGTCCTTTCATGGTGGATTTTGAAATTTGTGGTGAATGGTGTAAAAATGTGGAGTCTGAATCATCTTTAGGAAAGTGAGATAGCCTCGGCAACTGCTAGTCGTGATTTTCAAAATGCAATAAGATTGGTTGTTTGTTTCGTTTGAAGTTTAACCTCTCTTAGCATCGATGCTATATGAGACATGAACCTAAAGCCTAATGTGGTATCCGGAGAATATGAGCTCTTGCTGTCAAAAGAACTAGGGAGTATCCCACTGACGGAAGTAAGCTATCCATATAACGGTGACACATGTGGACCATGTTTTGCATTAAGACATACTGATCGTTCTTTATTTTTTTATTGATTATAAACTTTATACTCATCGAAGCCGTACACATAAGAAAAACTCAGGTTATATTGTTATCAAAGAGTATAGAATTTTATAGTTTTTAGATTTTAGTCATTATGGAAATTAGAAAAGATATACTTAGAAAGCTTCAAAATGTAATGTCGGAAGAGGTGAGGAAGATAAAACGGATGGAGAGAATAACAAACGAGAAAATTTAAAATGTGTAGAAGAGATAATACTTTTAACCATCATCCTTCATACGAAGGTCAATTGATTGGACACATGTTCCAAAAAAAAAATGCCTCATTCGTAACGCCACAGAGAGAAATACGTAAAGATATCATAGAGATGGAAGATTTATAACTCATCGATGGTTAAAAAAATATAATAAAATATTGATAGTTAAAGGAGGAAGCAGAAGATCGAGTAACGTAGAAGCAACTCTAACATAAAGAATAAAAACAGAAATAAAAGATATAAACTTTTAATAAATAATAAATTTTACGTGTTGAGAACAACTGAAATGCAGCAAAAATACAGCACTTTGTCATATTCTGCAACATTATTTTAACACTGTGATATAATAAAAGAGATAAATAATTATTAATTTTTTAACATGAATTAATAATAAGATAAACTCTCACAGTGCAGTTTATATCAATTCCTAAAACACTGAGACATAAAAATTAAAAAAAGATGAAAACATCTACTAAGTTATATTAAAAAATTCTAAAAACAGTAAAAGTTTAAGATATGCATCTATTATAGTTTGAGAAAAGTGTAGAGGTTAAAATATGTTTCCTATCATATGGTTGCAATAAAAGTTTTACCCTTGTATCGTATATTGGGACCTTAAAATCCACATTTTAAAAATATATATACTCTGCAAGGATTTTAAAAATAGATGGTTATGTTTAAACCATAACTTTCTGTAACTCTTTTCAGTATTTCAGGTGCCTAATTTAAAGGGAACATCGTTTATTGATTCCTTTTTCTATAATGTATTACTCTAATGCATACAGCTAACTAACTAACTAATTAATTAATTAACTCTATGGCCTATGGAACCCGGAGGTTCAATGCCGCGTTCACAAAAAGCTCTCCACTGGCTTCTATCCTTAGCCAACTGAATCCAGTTTCTACTTTGTATTCCTATTTCAGCGAGATCCTCCCATCCTTCGAGATCTTAATATTGTCCTCCCATCTACCCCTAGGTTTTCCTAATGGTCGAATTTCGATTGGTCTTTCAGTCAAGGCTTTGAAAGCATTTCTACTTTCTTCCATCCTAGCTACATGGCCTGCCCACCTAAGCCTCCTAGACTTGATGACCCTAACAATGTTTGGTAAACGGTTTAAATTATGTAGTTCCTATTTATGAAGTTTCCACTATACCCCATTCCCGTTCCTCTTGGGTCCGAATATTCGTCTCAGTATCTTGTTCTAAAATACTTTCAGTCTATGTTCTTCCCTCAGAGTAAGCGACTATGTTTCGCAACCATACAGAACAACAGGCGTGATTACCGTTTTATATATTTTAAGCTTCAAATTCCTTGACAGAATTCGCGACGACAAGAGATTTTGAACTGAATAATAACACGTATTCCCTGCTTTTAGTCGACATTTAATTTCTTCGTGAATATGGTTTTCGTCTGTTAATAATGATCCTAGATATTTGAAAGTATCCACTTTATCAAAAGTATTATTTAACATACAGTTTCTAATGCAAGCAATGCATACAGCTTCTAAATTATATTTGCTGTTCTAATTTTCTTTAATAACATTTGAAAAAATGATTTATCTATCAATTTTCTTTAATCAAACAGACTTTGGAGTCTCCAATAGTTCAGCTTGTATTCGTAATTATGAGAGTAATACTTTATTTTGTAATAAAATAGTTAGACAAATCAATTGTGAACAGTTTCTACTTCGTTTATTAGCACACTACAAATATGGTTCATATCACTGAACCAAACCATAATTCTAATTACTGTCTTGTATAAATACCTACTATGAACTACCATATTTAAAATCAGGTCAATGATTGACTACACAAATCATTGGCCTTTAACTTTTAAATCCTATAACTTTTCTTGCGTTTTGTACCGTATTATTTAAATTACTGCCAAATTTCAGTTACCTGAAATATACAATATCTAAATATTTCATTTGTTCTTCATTGTTTATTGTTACTCCATTTATTGTATATTTACTGACAACATATTGAATATTGTTCGTAAATGTCATCCACTTAGTATCTTTTCGTAGCTGATTTCTTTTAAATTACTTTTTCGGCAGTTATCTACTTTATCTAAATAATTTTGTAATAAGTAACTATCATATTCATTGTTAACTGTTCTAAAACGTTTTACGTCATCTGTGTACCGTATTATTTATGAATATTTGATTTTTCGGAATCCTTTATAAAGGAGAAAAAAAGTGTCATAAGTAAGACCATTGCGATATAATCTTCCCTAATTGACTCCCCCTAGATGATATTACCAATATTTTCCTAGAAACTTCTATTTGACAGGTAGATTTCGAGTCATCTAATGTATGCTAATGATAATCCGGTATTTGATAAGGTATTAAGGTGCAACTTACGATCAATGGAGTCAAAAGCCTTTGGAGTACTATACAGCATCTACCTGTAAATTCCTTTAATCCAACGTATGAGAAATCAGTAAAATTAATACGATTCGTTACAGTTGATCTGTCCTTGAAGAATCAATGCTGTTCTTCAGTTATTCTTTTTCTTACGTTAAAATAAAAAAAATCTATGTATAATTAATTCATAAAATTTAGAAAACACATCCACTAACTTTATAGACCTTAGCTTTAAATGTGTTTATGATCATCTTATTTGTAAATTGGCACAACGTATACTTATTTCCATTTCGAAGAGAAAACTCTGATTTTTAATTAAATATTAAGAATGTTCGATAAATTTGTTGTTATTGCTATAGGCTTTAATTATGTAGTACGAGATAGTAGTAGTAGTAGTAGGAATATTAATAATAATAATGATAAGAAGAAGTTGAATATTAAATGAAATGAACTGAAATCTTTAAGTTTTACGTCCCACTGTTATGCCGGCTAGGCTAAAAGAGACGATGGACGAGGTATAAAATGGTTCAATGAAGAAAGTGGGAGGAAATGGGAGAACCCCGAGAAAACCCACGGTGTTTGTCCAACACAAATCTCACTTGACGCGAGCTGGTATCGAACCAAGGACCTCATGCACCAGAGGTGAACACTCTAGCTGTGCACCGAAGTTGAATATTAGTAAAATGAAATATTATTGAAAGTAGACTTCAGAATTTTATTGAGACTTCCCACATCCCTTAGTAGTTAGGGAGACAGGACTATTTATAAAACTAAATCCAAAAATGTCATATTTTTCAGTTCTTTTGCACAGAACCTTCGCTGCTAATTGAAGGAAAATACTTTTGTTGGGTGCGAAAAAGCAGTCATCACTACACAGTTTTTTTTATCTTCTTTGATATGGACATCTGCATAAGTTCAGAGTTCAAACATGGCTTCCACGTTGATGTGTTTTTGTTTTCTGTTTTCCAGATAAAGACTGTCGTCTTGGTTGCAGTAAATAATGGACTGAATAGATTCTTGTCCTTATTTTCTGTTGATTTCACCTTTACAGGAAACTCTAATAGCAATTTGTGAGAAAAACATTGACACACCTCCTGCTAAGATCAAATGATCATTATTCTCATTGCGTTACAACATATGTGTGTGAGGAACAGCAGTGGATAAACACCAAACATCACGTCTGATCGTCGAATAATTTAGTGAACAAATAAGGTTAAAAGGCCAGACTTAAAGCAGAAAACAGCCGGAAATACTAATATGACTCAGTATTATTTTCGGTAGGTGAATTACCTACTGTAATTTCTTGACCATGACTACAAGCAACGAAATAATTGAAAGACACTGAGCTTCCATATGACTATATAGTTAGCGTTCGTCGCATTGATGCAGGAGACTTGGATTCGAGTCCCGGTAAGAGCTCAAGTGGTTCCATTGATTGATTACAGTATAATGGGAACTCAGCAGCGAGGTTATTCATCCCCTTATGACTCGTGTGGTTGGGATTCAACTTCAAACTGTAGATTCTTGTCCCACATGTCCTCAGAGCGGATCAAACCAACTAACAAAAAGTAATTTTTATGACATTCGCAATCGGCCACATATTCCGATATTTAATATCATATTTGTAACATATTTGCATATCGAGCATGGGGTCCCGGTTTCATACCCTGGTCCCGCCAAGTAGACTTTGTGGTGGTTGAACACCGTGTGCGTGTGTTTCCTCGGGGTTGTCCCGTTTCCTCTCACTTTCTTCATTCCACGACTTCATTTATTTCTCATCATCACCGTCTCCTTAGCCCAGCCAGCATAAGCGTAGGATGTAAAACTCAAAGATTTCATTTCATATTTTATATTTGCATATCGACAACATATTTGCAATCGACAAATCATACGTCTCGAAAAATTCTTTAAAAAATATAAGGAAAAAAAACTTCGCATAATTTTATGTTGATATCATGAGACCCTTCAAACAGTATTTCCTTTTTAATAATCGAAAAGGTGGAACAATTTCGAGAACAAGCAGAAAGAACATAACTAAATGCTACAAATCAGATAAAAGTGATGATTTATAATACCTATTTCTATTCACGATGGGGGTCACGGTGGTTCCGTGGTAGAGCTCGTAGCCCTGGTTCGATCTCCGTCCATGTAAGGTTGTTGTGAACAACATCGTGTCCTAGAGTTTTTTCTCAAGGTACTCTCGTTTCCTCCCACATTTTATTCCATAAATTCTTGCATCATCATTCACTTGAATTAACGATCGTTAACCTTCGCCTTAAGGGCATAAGTGTGGGACGTTAAACTGAAAGATTTCATTTCATTTCTATTTACGGTTCAGACGTCAGAATTCGAATCGTCTCTGGAATTCAATTTTCAGGGTTTCTTGTTTATACCTTACAGTGAACCTTTATTCAGTGGGTGCAATATGGTAGTAAAAATAGTTAGGGATGGTATCGAGACGAGACTTTGTAAGTCTCGGTCTCGTCTCGGTTGATAAGTAGCGGTCTCGGTCTCGATCTCGTCTCGAGTCAAAAATTGCCGTCTCGGTCTCGGTCTCGTCTCGGTCAACATATGCTTGTCTCGATCTCGGTCTCGAAGGCCAAGTCTCGGTCTCGTCTCGGGTCTCGTCTCGAAAGTCTCGAAATAAATAGTGTGAAATTAAAATTGTGAAAGTATTATTATCGTACAGTCTGTAGTTTCCGCTTTTTTTTTGCCTTCATTCTTGACTTAGAATTATGGTATGATGTACAACTTGTCTCAAAAAGGTTGAGCGCATTCTTTATTGGTGTTTTGAGGCAAAAATTTTCTAAGTCCAGCTTCGGGTATCTTCGGGAAAAAGTAAGCCAGGTTCGAACCTCCAAGCCAGCCTTTGCAATCGGGAAAAAGTTTGCAGATGTGTTTTTCTTCTTTTAAATATAATAAGACTTGTTACCAAGTGTTTAAAAAAGCAACATTGATTGAAATACTTAATGATACAATATTTCGAAACCTTTTATTAATCTGAGCACATGCTTGTTTGTCATTTAGCTCTCTATACGTAATGGAGCATTTAAATACGTTAAAGAATCTTTCCATATGTAAAAGAATGCTCAAAGTTAAGAAATAGAACATAATTATCGCCTGAGTACTAAAATATAAGTCAAAGTAGAACAGAAACAGCGTTTGTAATGGATATGAATGTCATAATTATCTTGAGATCCGTTATACATCGCTAGAAGCTTAGTCGTAGAAGTCCTTGTGTTAGCTCATTGGTAAGCTGTCGGATTTCAAATCATAAGGTTGTGAGTTCGAATCCCATCTGGGTCAATAGTTTTTTTTTAAATTATATTTTCCGCATTGCATGAAAAATTATATAAAATAATTACATTAAAATACATAAGTTGTTTATATATAACATAATAATTGCAGAACATAGTAATTATTATGTTTAAAATATAACATCTGAGATAATTTTCACAGTAGGTCGTTATTATATATGAGAATGTTAAATACAAGTTAGGAAAATCGTTTAATAGCAATAAATATGTTATGTAGTGTATTTATTTGCAGCTATTTGTCATACAGGTTTAACTTCTCAATATTCTCATTACAGTATGTTATTTATATTCGTGAAATACAGTATATTCCTACGGGTATAGAAAGTGTATAAACAGAGTATCCAAAGTCGTATCCTGCTTCAAGACACATAACTTTTCCCGACCCCTTAACGTCACGGGAAGAAACACAAATTCTCTTTAGAACGGAATGTCTTTACTTAGAGTCTCATTCGAATACTTGAATATGCTATTGTGTATTCATCTCTCTCTCTCTCTCTCTCTCTCTCTCTCTTTCGCTTTGTTTATGTGTGTGTGTGTGTTGCGGAATATCCCAAGTTGAATACAACATTTGCAAAGTATATGAGCATCATTGTCATCGAATACCAGAAATTGAAAGTCGTGTTTATTTAGGTTAGGTTTGCGTGTTCATGTTAGCTCACTGGTAGAGTACGGACTTGCCACTGAAGAGGTCTTGAGTTCAAAGCCTACAGCTAATTATCATTCTTTTGTTAGTAGGATTGCACAGAAATCGGATACAAGGAGTGGTTTACTTCTAGAAATATTTTCAGAAGCGTTTAGGTAGCCCTGGAAAGGGCTGTTTTCGGGAGTTAAGGCGGGGACATTAATATTGTGTTCAAGACCCTTCTGAATTTATTACACGCTCCATTCTTCTGGGCATGGAATCTATTACATGGGTGACAAATCTATCTCCTTCCCCTACCTCCAGCCATGCTTCGGAAACAAGATGCCACAGGTCATCCTGAGTTCTTGGTGGATCTGCCTCAGGCCAACTTTCCCTTAGAGTACGCTTCACTTCTGCCCACATATTTTCCATGAGATTGAGGTCTGCTCCACGAGGCGGCCAGTCGATTAAATCAATCTCAGGGTGCCCTGCGAACCATTCCTGAACCACACGGGAATTATGTATTGGCGACTGGTATTGCTGGAACTGAATTACACCATCAGGCTGAAATACTCGTACAGATGGCACCATGATATTACTGACAATGTCTAAGTACTGAGCATTGTCCAGATGTCCTTCAATTCTATGAAGCTGTCCTGCTCCGCGACTGGAAATCCAACCCCAACATAAAATAGATACATGGCCACTGCGATTGCAAGCAGCCACATATCCATGGTCATATCGGGTGCCTCTCGGACGATACACAAAACGGCGTCCCTCCTTTGATGTTGTGAATATGGATTCATCTGAGAAAACTACGTTTTCCCAATTGAGACCCACATTCGCCTGTGCAAACGCGAGACGGTAAATTTTGTGGTCGTCTGAGAGTTTTTCCTTCACGGCAGCAACACGGCCACGTAACCCAGCATGACGAAGCCTTCGCAGAGCTGTATGCTTATTACCAGGAAAGAGAGAAGCTTCCCTTATCTGTCTAGACGTCCTTAGTGGGTCTAACCGGGCTTCGTTTACTAATCTCGCATCTTGGGCTTCGGTTGACACATGCGGACGACCAGGAGATCGTAAATTACCAGTCTGACCTGTAGCACCATATTACCGAATCCATTGCCTTCCTGTAGAGGCCGGGACACCTACTCGCCTGCTAGCTGCAGTTGCAGAATAACCTTCCAACTCCCATAAAGTAATTACTGCTGTACGTCTATCCATAGTTACCAATGTTCTGAGCTGTGAGAAGAAAGCAATAGGTAAAAGCTAGTACCTGACGTGTGATTGGTTACTTGCACGACACGCCTATTGTGGGGAACAGCGTTGCCAGATCTAGCATAATGATGTTAGATCTAGCATAATTTGCATGTCTCTAGCACCTAGCATCTTGCTTTTAGCATCCTGCCCAAATCTAGCACAATTTCAGCAAGTTATCAAAAAGCCGCGAAACCTTGAGATGAGAAAGAAGTTGGAAGAAAAAGAACGGCAGAAATGTATCCTCTTCCATTGATTCATACACTCGGTAAACCATACAGGCAGTCTTATTTTCCGAAGTAAGTTCGGAACGGCTTTGGGCTTTTTTTTTGTGGCTCCACCCAGGGTTTTCTAATCCTTTAACTCCGAGGCATGGGCGGAGCTATGGGGGCCATTCTCCCCCCAACTTTTTGACAACTTCACCATCTTTACTTCTGACTTCATGATCATATTTATTCCTGAAATGACAGCTCCGAGACCGACCAAAAATCTGCCCCCTCCCCCAGCAGACGATTCCCAACTCCGCTTATGCTGCGAAGTAATTTTCTTTCAAAATATGTAAACAAAAACTTTGCATTCATTTATACGATATATACGCCATTGAGTTTGGCAACGACTGCAGTAATTTAGTTGAGTTAAAATTTTGGTGCGTGAAGTATTGAGTTCTATCCATGCATTCTTGCTCTCTGTGTATTTTAAGTTACGTTATCGTATCTCAACTTTTTTTAAACTCCTGAATTAGTAATTATGAGGATCTAGCATAATTTGACCGAATCTAGCATAAGTTCGATCAGGTTTTGGAATAATTCCAAGCTGTGAGTCTGGCAACGCTGGTGGCGAACGACTTGGTCAACGACTCGCGAAAGAAATCTGAAAATGGTGCGCCGTAATAATAATAATAAAAACAGTTTTTATAAAGGAATATTAATACATACGAAAAGCTGTTTAAAGAATGAATTGTTATACTGACTTTACACGTATAAAAACATATACCATATACCAAACAGATTGAGAGATATGATTATAGCTGTTTTGAGACGAACACTTTCGAAGTCCAACTTCGGGTGTCTTCGGAAAACAGTAAACTAAAGCTGCTGGTTCGAACCTCCAAAGCCAACCTTAGTAATCGGGAAAAGATGTACAGATATGTTTTTCATTCTGTTAAATATAATAAGACATGTTGAAATGGTATTAAGTGTAGAAAAAAGTAACATTGATTGAAATACTTAATGATACAATATTTCGAGACTATGTATTCACACTCTCGTTTCGTCATTGTATTTCCATACGGAAAAGAGCATTTACGTATGAGCTCAGTTATATTTCAGAAGCAGCTTCCGAAAAGCGGTCATGTTAGCTCAGTGGTACACCACCGAGCGTTTAAATCGTGAGTTCGATACCCGTTCAGGTGAGATTCCTTTATGATATTCTACTTTCCTCAATGCATGAAAATTATGTAAAATAGTTAGATTACAATTCATCAGTTGTATATATATTTTCATATCATCAGTTGTATATATGAGTTGAATATATATATTCATATCATCAGTTGTATATATCAGTTGAATATATATATTCATATCATTTCACGACATAAGTAATTCTTATCTTTAAAATGTAACATCTGAGGTATTCACAGAACGTCGGTGTGTTATGTGTGAATATTGAATACAAATTTAAAAAATCGTGTAATAGCAATAAATAAGTTATGTAATATATTTATTTGCAGCTACTTTCATCGCAGATAACTTCTCAATATTCGCATTACAGAATTTAGGTAGAGCATATCGAAAATCGGATCGTGGTTCAAGACAAAGAAAACTAGCTAGCCCCAAACTATCACGTAAGAAATTCACGAATCGCAAAAGTAAAGTGAAGAGATCGAGAGCGGCTCAACTCTCTCTTATCTGCATTTATACATATAAATGTGTATGTATGTATATTCCATCATAACTCATGTATGCCTAGAGCAGGGTTTCTCAACCTGGGAGTCGCGGCCCCTAGGGAATCGCGAAGATAGGCGGAAGAGATAAATATAGTTAGAATCTAATACCAGAAATTATTTTTAAATATTATTTTTAATTCTGTTCTGATAGGCATACTTTTATTTTTTATACACACTGTAAAGAACAATAAAAAATAAGTCTACTGAACATTTTCAAAGGGTGTAGAATTCGTGTTACTATTCGGTTCAAAGTCTCTTGTCGTCGCGAATTCTGTCGAGAAATTTGAAGCTTAAAATATACAAAACGATAATCATGCCTGTTGTTCTGTATGGTTGCGAAACATTGTCGCTTACTCTGAGGGAAGAACATAGACTGAAAGTATTTGAGAACAAGATCCTTAGACGAATATTCGGACCCAAGAGGAACGGGAATGGGGAATGGCGGAAACTTCATAACGAGGAACTACATAATTTATACGGTTACCCAACATTGTCAAGTCTAGGAGGCTTAGGTGGGCAGGTGAGGTAGCTAGAATGGAAGAAAGTAGAAACGCTTTGAAAGTCTTGACTGGAAGACCAAACGGAAAACGACCATTAGGAAGACCTAGGCGCAGATGGGAGGACAATATTAAGATGGATCTCGCTGAGATAAGAATACGAAGTAGAAACTGGATCCAATTGGCTAAGGATAGAAGTCAGTGTAGAGCTTTTGTGAACGCGGCATTGAACCTCCGGGTTCCATAGACCATAGAGTTAGTTAGTTAGTAGAGTTGTTTAAAAATGAATTTAAATCAAAGAGGTATGATATAAAACTAATGAGAACTGTATATAGAAATACTAGAGAAATACACATGAAACAAAACCTGCACATTGAAATACAATTAAAATTAAAACCTAATGAGATACCTAAGCATGGTGTAATTTCACTAGTGCAGCAATGCCCGGTTCAATCTTCATGACGAATATTATCAAGCCATTTTCAACTGATAAGCGATTTCTTATCTTTGTTTTAATGTTTACCATTAAAAAAAAAACACTTTCGCACAAGTACGATACAGCAAATTGAATTATTACTTTTAAAATAGCAGATACCAGACCAGAATATTCTTCTCTCCTCATCAGGCAGAACTTGTCCAAGTCTTCGTTACAGAAAACCAGTTGCAAAGACTTGTCGCATGATCATTCTATTATTTGGTCAAGAAGTTGTGGGCTTAGATCGGATACGTTAATGGCCTCTTCAATGAAGGAGTTTAACATCCATCTTGAACCAGCACCTTCGTCGTTGGGAATATAGATATTACAGTTACTGTATCCACTGTCAGTGCCGGGCGCCAAAAAGAGGGGCCACACATTTCGGAGGAAGTGTGTTACTCAAGTTAGGAAAGTGCATTTGCACATGTGTAAAATAGAAGGAAAAACGTAATAAAATGTGCTCAAAATTAAGGAAAGGTAGGGTTTATTTTGAAAATGTTATTGAGCTTCGTGCCAACCATGGTGGCGCTTCGTAGCTAGTCTGTCGACGTCACTCATATATACGGTGACATCGTACTATACTCTCGCCCCGGGCAATGATTTTCCATGGCACTGTTCACTATAAACAAAAAAAAATGGATTCTACTATTATAGAAATAGGTATGTTAAAAATCCCACACAAGCTTATTATAAAACAAATTATAAAAGGGTCGCTGGCAAGAGCGTGTGATAAAAGGGGATCGTGATAGGAATTAGATTGAGAACCACTGGCCTAGAGTAATTTTAACCACATTTCTTATAGTTTCAAAAAGAGTGCTGTCGGGTTACCTATGGTGAATGGGAGGGGGATACATATAAAAGATTGCTAGAAAATGATCGATATTAGATTCATAGTTTTCGGGGTCGCTTAGATAAATAGTGAGACTTTCAATTTCGCTTAACTCCGATTAAGCTCTCATTAGTAGGGATGGGCACGAACGACTTTTCTTTGAAACTCGACTCGACTCGAAACAGACATCTTTGAGGTCTACTCTTGGACTCGGCGCGAAAAATATCTTCCAACTCGACTCGGATTAGAGTCAAGTCGAACCAAAACGAGCCAAATCCTGTGTGTAGTCCTACCTAGACAATACATAGACAATAATTATTCTATCATCAATTATACTACTGTTACTACAAATAATAATAATAATAATAATAATAATAATAATAATAATAATAATAATAATAATAATAATAATAATAATAATTATTATTATTATTATTATTATTATTATTATTATTATTATTATTATTATTATTATTATTATTATGACAACACCGTGTACAAACATGAACGATAGATGGTTAGTAAAGGAGTACTAAAAGCTAGTTGACTGCCGACGTCGGTAGTCATGAAGTCTACAAGGCAAGGACATCGTTCATTACCCTAAGCTGTAAGCGTCGGTGGACTACAGATGGTCAACTATTAACCTCTCGCCAGAAATTGGTGGCCCCGCAGCGACGATCCGTGATGGCCCAAGTTCCATTTTGAAAACTTTACTACCAGCGGCAGAGACGCGATGAAACGCCAACGAACCACAAAATTACTCTCCCAAAATATGTTAAAATGCCTATATGTGTGATTTGTTTATATTTAGGTGAAACAAAACAAATACCCCGGGGTGGATGCGAACTATCAATATTACGATTACTAGGCACGTGTTCTTCTGACTTCCCCACGGAAACGATCATAAAATGCTTGGTTGTTGAAGGATAAATCATTGACGTCTTAATTTAGCCAATCAGACAAACCCCTACATCTCGAGTTCTAGGAGGTCATACCGTGAACCGTTTCAGATTTATTGCTTTCTGGTGGAGTACTATCCATGCGCAAAATTTGAGCATAATAGCCGACATGCATCTTCGGTGCCTCTTATCTTTAGTACAATTTTAACAAGAGATGGTGTGGGTCAATGAAAATTTGATCCACGATCCACCATGACCCACTATGACCCACCACCCAAATGACCCATTTGCCCACTCTAACCCATCAACCATCGTGATCCACTCTGACCCACCACCAACTATGAACCACTCTGAACCATTGCGACCAACTCCGACCCACCAAAACCCATCGACATCAACTCTGACCGATGACCCACGTCCTCCTCTCCATTGACTAAAGAGATTACACTTGTAATAAAACAAGACTGTGAAATTATCACTTATCGGAGTTTGAATTTCTACCGTCATTGGCTCAAGCACCTCTTTATTACAATACTGGTGGGTCTGACCTTTACGATATATAATGGCAAAGTGTTTCTCATCTTCCGAATTAAAATGAATTTAAATTTATCATATGTAATTATTTCTTTGTTGCCTTACAGACACATTTCAGTAGAAAATAGGGTGAAATTTAAAAGTTTCGAATCAAGGAAAAGTAGACCAACGTAAAAAAAAAAAAAAAAAAAAAGAGAGAGAGAGAGAGAGAGAGAGAGAAACTATTTTTTTTATATAATTAAGCATGCCGTACTAATTGAAAATGCCCATGTAATTAAGTTTAGAATACAAATTTTATGGCCATTTTTCTCTAACTTTATGGCTTGATTGCCTTATGCTCGGAACGCTCCATATATTAAACACCAGCTTCAGCAATTATAAATAGAAAGCAGTGGGTATAAAATTCAAAAAGAACTTTAGTTTGCATTACTCTATTTTTTTTTCTCAACTAATATCAATCGTTTTCGATTATTTTTACAAATCAACCCACTAACAATTTCCAATATATAGAAAATGCACCCCCCGCTCATAAAAGACAATTTTAAAAAATGCCAGGGCATATTCTCTTTATTTTTAATAAAGAGTTATATGCTGAATTTCAGCTCTCAGTTGAACGGCTTGTGAGATACTAAATTTTTCGCAAAAATTTGGACTTCTACTCCCCCTAAGGATATGCATTATAATGAAAGTGACACGCGTATGATAACTTCCCAGTTGGGATTGGAGCCTGATTATATACCAAACGTGAATTCATTTGACCGTGATGATTACGCAGACATAGTTACTTTCAATTTTTTATGATACATATCCTCATTTCATATGTTACAGATGATTCAAAAATATTTTTTCAAGCAGTTAGCTCCTCTAGAATCTCACAGGCTGCAACCCAAAATCCAACTCCTACTATTCTATGACAATCCAAAAGTGACTGAACTTTTTTTATTAGGAACAAATGACAAAAGAAAAATGGAGATCTTGAAAGTAAAATGTAGAAAAGCTCGGTGCCCCCAATAACTCCATATTTCTCCGCCCCTTCATTCCGAACTTAAAAATAAAACTTAATTCGAATATGGTTAATTAGTGAATTTATTACAGTTAAATTCCACTCACTACATGCTACAGCTACAACTATGAAAGAAAAAATAACAACTGTGAAATATGTTCTGAATTACTATTACATTTCTTACGCTATTATTAAACATATTAGAATAGTAAAAGAGGATTGTTCGTGAAATAGTATATTTGCTCATGATTTTTAACTTTTTCATACGGAAAAAATTAAAATATTATTCAAGATTTAAAATTTGCACTCTGCAAATATGTTGCTCTCTAGGCAATGGGACTAATGTGGACTAATTGGAAATGCTGCACTGTTAGCGGCGCTGAAAACTTACGATTCGATTCTAATATCGGGGGCGCGGTGGCTCAGTGGTAGAGCATTCACCTTCGGTGCTTGGGGTCCCTGGTTCGATCCCAGCTCGCGCCGTGTGGACTTTGTGGTGGACAAACACCGTGCTCGTGGGTTTTCTCGGGGTTCTCCCGTTTCCTCCCACTTTCTTCATTCCCCCATTTCACTCATCTCTCATTATCACCGTCTCCTTTAGCCTAACCGGCATAACCGTGGGACGTAAAACTTAAAGACTTCAAAAGACTTCGATTCTAATATCGGTTGATTTCGATATCTTTATGTCGCTACGTAACCACCCTGGGTGTTAATGGGAGCTTAATTGGACTTGAATTGAAACTAGAGCTATTCACCTAAGCGACCACGAAACTATGGATTCAATAATAATATCGACCCGTTTCTAGCATTTTTGATATGTATCCCGGCAGTACTCTTTTTCCAAACTGTAAGAAATATAGTTAAAATTGCTATAGATATATCAGAATTATGTTGAAACACACACATAAATCCACTTTTATATTCTGTATAAATAGAGAGAGAGTGAGCGAGCGAGCGAGCGAGAGAGGGCGACTCAAGGCATCACCACTTCCACATTGCAAAAGCATATATCAGGAATTGAATTGAAAATCTATGTAAAGACTTTCTGCTGTGGCATGTTTCATAAGGACAATTCCAGTCTGCTCACGTGACCTTTGGGGTTCATGAATTTTTATGCGAGCGTTCCGACTTTGGATTCTCTGTTTATTCCCTCTGTTTATGCATCGAATAACTTTTCAAGAACATAAATGACATTCTATATTATGAATGTTGAGAATTACTCTCTATATGACAAATAGCTGCAAATAAATACACTACATGATTTATTTATTACTATTGAACGAGTTTCTTAATTTGTATTTACATCCTCATATAAAATACCGACCTACTGTTAAAATTATCTCAGATGTTATATTTTAAACATAATAATTACTATGTTCTGCAATTATTATGTTATATATAAACAACTTGTGTATTTTAATGTAATTATTTTATATAATTTTTCATGCAATGCGGAAAATATAATTTAAAAAAAAACTATTGACCCAGATGGGATCCGAACTCACAACCTTATGATTTGAAATCCGACAGCTTACCAATGAGCTAACACAAGGACTTCTACGACTAAGCTTCTAGCGATGTATAACGGATCTCAAGATAATTATGACATTCATATCCATTACAAACGCTGTTTCTGTTCTACTTTGACTTTTATTTTAGTACTCAGGCGATAATTATGTTCTATGTCTTAACCTTGAGCATTCTTTTACATATGGAAAGATTCTTTAACGTATTTAAATGTTCCATTCCGTATAGAAAGCTAAATGACAAACAAGCATGTGCTCAGATTAATAAAAGGTTTCGAAATATTGTATCATTAAATATTTCAATCAATGTTGCTTTTTTAAACACTTGGTAACAAGTCTTATTATGTTTAAAAGAAGAAAAACACATCTGCAAACTTTTTCCCGATTGCAAAGGCTGGCTTGGAGGTTCGAACCTGGCTTACTTTTTCCCGAAGATACCCGAAGCTGGACTTAGAAAATTTTTGCCTCAAAACACCAATAAAGAATGCGCTCAACCTTTTTGAGACAAGGTGTATGATCTGTCAGGAAAGTAAATGTACACCTATTTTTCGAGTCTGGCATTCCTGCGCTCCATCCGTGGAGAGTATGAGAATTAAATCAATCAAATGTTTACTGAGGGGCAAAAAGAAAAGCTTAATCTGAATAAGACATTGCAGAGGGGCACAAGCTGTGAATACGAATAGTGCATTGTGTAAATAAAGGACGACACCGAAAGAGAAAGCCAGAAACAGCTGTTAAACTTACAAAAAATGAGTTAAAATTGTCGAAGTGGGAACATAAAACACAAATACAACAAATACGCCGACAACTAAACGATCACCATGCCATGATCTTGGTGTAGTGGTTAAGGTGCTGGCTTACAAATGCAAAGGACGCAAGTTCGAATCCTCGGCAAGGATTCGAAAGAGAAGAATATCCGAACAAATGCCACCAAAATTCCTCATATTTTGAATGTAAACGCCATTTGCAATTAGTAAAGAATAAAAATTGAACGTTCCGAAGTAGCTGCAAAAAGTAAAAGGAAAAACATGGAAGTGGACCATACTCATGGTTACTAAAAATACAATTTCTACATGCCTTACACCTCCCGACCACGTTTCTACGTTAGCAAGTAAGAGGCTTGTGTTTAGGTTAGGCTCGTCAATACGTTTTGCAAAGGGGCCCGGTTTAGCTCTGACGCACCACAGGTGCGAGAAGGGAGAAAAACACTTTCTCTCTCCCTCTGTGTGTCTATTTATCTATCTATTTGTATATATATAACGCTATTTGTGAATGCCATAACCACCCTAATTTTCAGCGGATTGAGACGAAACTTGGCACAAACATTAATTGTTGAAATATCTTGATGAGTTCGTTAACCAGAATAATCAGATGAAAATGTTCAAAATGGTGGCCCTTCAAACTCTTAAAAATTTCCAAGGGAACCAAATTTCGCCCATAAATAGGTATTCAGAAAGTTTGAATAAATTTTCCTCTTTTACTGAAATATTTGTGTGCAGAAACTTATTGAAATATTGGACCCGATTAATCGCCTAAAGAAGGTTCACGCCCTTTCGCTACGGTCAGTTTTTTTTTTTTTTTTTTTTTTTTTGCAGGAGGGGGTTATCTTCCTATTGGAACAAGATGATTGTTACTGATGATATGAAATTACACATTGAAAGTGAAGTAACTTGTGTAACGTGTTATTTGAAAGAATAATATAATAAATGTGCATTCCTCTAACACAGAGAACTCATGTATTTCGAGTTCGGGAGCCTGAATGGCGAGGAGTGTTATTTGATTTGCATTTTAGTAACACATTGCATTGCAAATAAAGTTAGGCACCATTAGTGGTAAGTAAAATAATAATAATAATAATAATAATAATAATAATAATAATAATAATAATAATAGCAATAATAATAATAATAATAATAATAATAATAATAATAATAATAATAATAATAATAATAACAATAATAGGTGTTGTTTGTGGCAAGGCAATATCTTCCTCAGTTCTTCTTCAAACGTAATGATTGTAACGCCATATCTCCCTTACAAACAAAATATTAGCAATTTATATCGAGAGAACGGGAAACTGTAGAGCGATGGGACCAACGTTGGACAGTATGCACTCATAGTACTCAGAAAAGTAAGCGATTTCAATGCAAAATGAACGAAGAGTCATTGTCATGGGTACTCATGGGGCCACGGCAGAGCCCTTTTTAGGCAAAATGTCGATAGCTTATATCGAGAAAACAGGAGGTGATACTGGGATGGGACCAACGTTGGACACCGTGGACCCATAAGGCGCATCGAAAAAAATTAGGGAGGCGGGCGCCAGCCAGCCTTACTTATTTCCACATAATTATATAAATTTATATTGTCGAAATACACACACGAGTTAGCTACTAATATTTCATATTATTATTATTATTATTATTATTATTATTATTATTATTATTATTATTATTATTATTATTATTATTATCTACAGTGCCTTTTCATTACGTGAGCATGTTTGACATGAAACCAAAGAGAAAATCCATCCTGTAGCGTAAAGAAACAATACTTTCTCTCAAATGGATAAAATATCAAGCCGAGATTGATTCGAACTCGCATGGACGGCGCGAAAAGCCAGTGCTTTGTCCACTATTTTTTTAACTGACTCACCGAACGCGTTTCAGTAACTTACTTATTGCTAATTTTACTTGCTTCACTCGTTTAACTTGCTTTTTCTAATAACTTATAACGACAGGGACACGAACACAGAAACATCGAGAACAGTTAAAAATGATAGATGCTCTCTCGCCGAGAATCGAACCCGAGACTCCATACACCCAAGGCTCACGTGCTAGCCTCTAGACCAGCGGCGATGGCAACGCTCAGTTCCTGTGTCGTTAGGGATTACGACCACTGTATTGCCAGCTATCACTTCTGTGGGTTGTATACTATGATCAGGGATTTATTTGTAGCCGGGGAAGCCTGGGAATTTCCCCCCTTCTAAGTTTGACTTCCCTGTCTCTAGATTTAATTCAGTCTTCCCAGCCTGGGAAGATATTTTCCCCCTTTCTAAGGCGAGCTGTGTTGGTCTTGTTTATAGAATTGCTTCCCGAGGAAAAATTCTTTCAACTGGCATCACTACTTATCATTCTTAATCTGAGTAGCACAGTAATAATAATAATAATAATAATAATAATAATAATAATAATAATAATAATAATAATAATAATAATAATAATAATAATAATAATAAAACGTTTTCAGTAATCAGTGAGCAGTCATAGCTGTTGTGAATTGGTATCTTTTTCGTTGGCAAGCACGTTAAAAAGAACAAAAGGAAATTGATATTAGACTATATTTTAACAAAAGAAAAGCTCCTGATGATGAGGCAAGTAATTCCAGCACACAAAGTAAGAGGCTTTGAAGATAGTGCAACCTCCGAAATCACATTAGAGATATCTCATCAGAAAAAATGAAAATGATTCGGGACCTAGTGTTAATAATGGTAAGGTTATTTCTAGCCCCAGTGGCTTGTTCTCTTCAATATGTGATCAAAAACAATTTGCAAGCTGGAAAATTAAACGACGTGGCTAGGTGTTGAACAAAATACTAATGACATTCGCGTTGTGTGTATTATATGTGCTTCCGTTCGTAAACTCGGTATTGATACAGTGCGTGAGTTTTCTCGAGGTTCTTCTGTTTCCTTCCACTTTCTTCATTCCACCATTTCGTTCATTTTTCATCATCACCGTCTCCTTTAGCCGAACCGGCATAAACGTGGGACGTAAAACTTGAAGATTTAATTTTGTTTCGGTATTCATACAGAAAGAAGAATAAATGTACAAAGTGTATGGTGCAACGATATTATTGCAAAAGCATCAAAGAAACGTTTTTATAAAATTTTTGACTACGAAAAGTCTATTGCACACAAAAAATGTTCATATGTCAATATGTGAACAAAGGGATAGGGAAAAAATATAGGTTTCAATGGCAAATGCAGAAGACAGGTGGAAAATTGTGAATGAAATTCCTGTTAAAAACACAGCTACGATATTTAGGACTGCCTACGTTATTGTCTAAAATCGTCTATTGTTTACGATGCTCCCACATCTTATTAAACTACAAGAAATAAATTTAATGGACCTCGGACAAGTTCTTTACTGCTATGTTACATGTGCAAATATTATTGATTTTTAGCTACAGAAATGAAGGCAAACTGGCCGAATACCTTGAGCGTTCCGTTGAACCCTTCGAGCTAATGGTGGATGAATCCTCCACTGTGTCTCATAAACCAGTTCTCATTGTGTATATCCGTACTGTAGTTAATCACGTATGTATCTATATAATTTTAGGATTATTTGAGTTATAGGCAATATAGGCAGAGAAGTTTGTGATTCCGTGATTATGTGAACCCGTATGAATCTTTCCAAAACGATATTACGGGAAAGACTTATGGCAGTTTGTCTGAGAGCGCCAGTAACATGCAAGGCGGAATAAATGATGCTGTC
Source organism: Thermobia domestica (assembly GCF_964235325.1). NCBI lineage: Eukaryota > Metazoa > Arthropoda > Insecta > Zygentoma > Lepismatidae > Thermobia > Thermobia domestica. The sequence continues at coordinate 132,309,419 of NC_137470.1, read as the reverse complement.
TCTTTACTGCAGCGAGAATTAGACACCAATTTACTCGTGTTTTACTCAGGAGCGTCATTTCAGATTTCCCTTGATATAAGTAAAATTTTGCGTTTTTCACTGATTTTCTACTATTCTATTGATAAAATCTATATAAACCTCAAACTCAGGGGGGGGGGGCAAGTTGCCCCTAAATGACGCCCCTGGTTTTACTACATGAGTCAGAAGATGGGACTGGTTGTTCACAACGCTGTTAATACGGTTTCAGATATGGTTCATTTTCAAAACTTTGTAGAACGATTACACGGTGTTTACTCAATATCCCCGTAGAACACGAGAAATCGAACTAATATCAGGAGAACTAAGTATTCGCTTCTATAATACGTATTACTAAAGTTTTTGATGTACGTGGTGAGGCTGTTCATTTCGTTCAGTAGAAGCATTGTGGAAGTCCTACCCTGAGCTAGTGGAACACTTTCGAGAAGCTTCTACAAATTTGCAGAGAAGTTTTGAGCAGCGTGCAATATTTTTGGGCCTACAAAATTTCACTAACTGGAATTTTGTTTATGAAATGTCCATGATCCGAGATGTGCTGGAACCTCTAGATGTCCTTAGCCTGCTTCTACAAGAAAGGTCAGCATCTCTTGTACTGTACAGGCAATAAGCAAAATTGAAACAACTGTACGTGTACTGGAAGCGTTGCAAGAAAAGGATGGCATGTTCATGGAAGAATTACAACGTCAGTTTGAAGAAACTGGTCAGTTTTGTGGAGTCCCACTTGCAAAACCCTTAGACAGGTCTCTTAAGAAGTACCAGCAAAACAGATTGCAATTCTGTCAGGGTCTAGCAGATAACATAGGTCTTGCTTTCCTAACGAAACGTTCAGTGGGGTCGAGGTTTTGCTACAATCCAAGTGGTCAGAAGAATTGTCTGCAAGAATGTTATATGGCGACAAAGAAGTAATGGAAATTAAAGTAAAATAAAATAAAATAAAATTTTCATGCAGCTACCGACAAATAAACTGGAAAAAAGACGGTGTCCGATTTAAACCAATCTCCTATTGCTTCACTATTCTAAAGTGAGGTACGGTGTGACTACTATTAATTCTACTGGTACTAAAACTTATTTATGGTATGAAGAATGAAATTTAGCACGTCTTTCCCCTTCTATTTAATAAAATTAGATTCAAGTGTATGTGCACTTATCACTGTTATGCAAAAAGTAAACTCTTAACTTTTGTAGTATTTATTGTTCGGGCAATGAATTTCGTCTTCAAATACCTAATAAGAATGGACTAATGAATTACTTGTCATAACAAAACAGTTTTACGTAGGAGTGTGACACTTGTTATGACAAGTTATGCAGGTTGCAATGTAAGTATAGGGCTTTTGCTGGATGCTGCACACTTGTCCTCAGCAGTAGGATGAAAAGTAGCAAGGCAAGTAACGAATTTGATCTCATCTACCTAACCAAATTTTATCTAACGTCCCTACCAATATTTATCATAAAATTGTTTTTTTAATGAAAAAAATTATGAACTTGGAAACTGGCTATGAAACTAGTACCATAATTTCAAAATATATAGGTTTAATAACGTTGTCCCAACCTGACTTTATAGTTGTTCTGTTATACGGAACACAATCTTTCATAAATATTCCCCCCTTCTACAAAATCCACAAATAAATCACTGACTATGATCACATGTTTCTTCTTTGCTGGAAGAGTAAAACCTACATTATATGTAATACATGAGGTATTTAGACCTACATGCTCTTCATATAATGTAATAAAAAGGTCATGGTGTCAGATTTTAATACATGACGTATTGCAGTATACAACATGCTTTGCATTACTTGTTTGTTTGTAGACAGCTACTAGCTTAGTGTTCTGAAAGGTTGTGTATAAACTAGGGATAGCCCGTTCCGGAATTATTAGTTTTCGGACTCCCGAAAGTAAAGCCGGACAAATTCCGGAATTCGGAAAATTCCAATTTTGTAATAATTTCGGAATTCGGAAAAATCCGGAATTTAGAAATTTCTGATTTCGTTAACATTCCGGAATTCGGAAAATCCGGATTTTTTCGAAAGTCGGAGTTTTTCTCAATTCCGGAATTTTCTAAATTCCGGATTCTTTCCGAATTCCGAAATTCTTCTGAATTCCGGAGTATAACTGAATTCCATAATTTTGCGAAATCCGGAAAGTGAAAGTTCCGCTTCCGAAAAATGAATTTATTTTGGTTAATATGAATCGTGGCGGAAATAAGTCTTTGACCAGGTAATGGCGACTGCTTTGAAAGAAATGGGGAGTATGAGAATTCAATCTGTCATATTTGTAGTTTCGTGTGGAGAAAGAACGAATTTGGGAACCAGTGGTTTAAGAAAAACTCAAGTTATTAATATAAACTTTGCCGACTTCATAAAAGAAATACGAAAGACATTTTGAATCGAAAAATATAACATACAAGTTTGCAAGCGGAGACAGAAACCTAACGTAACCAGACTAAAGACGGATCGTTTACCGCGTAGCGATCGCGGTTCAGTGGTCAAGGTGCTTCTGCGAATGCACGTTGCATTTTTTTTTCTTACTTTAGAATTTTTGATGGCGATTGATCAGCGATAACATATGTTTTATTATATTCAGATATTTGAATACTCGGATGTTTCAATACTTGAACTATCAAATCTTCAGGAATAATAATAGTAATAATAATAATTATTATTATCTCGTAGAAGATTAAAAGCTAGAAGCTAAATTATCGCTCAGGTCATACCATTACAAGGAGAAACGTGACATTTGGAAAGAATATTTCGGTTTGGTTTAATGTTGCTCACGAGAAGAGGAGTTTCTCATCTCGTTTCTAAAACAAATAAAATAACATGAGAATTAACATTTTACATTCGAGACGGGTCAGGGCTAAATCAAAATTTTCGTCTCTCTTTGGAGATGAGAATCGAGACGAGACGAAAGTATCGTAAACATTTCCCGTCTTGTCTCGATTCTCGAAATAGTGTATGTCCATTCTTTAAGTAACAATTGCTCTGTAGACTGAATCTCATAGGCTATTTCGTTACATTGTATTTCAGAGCTCATTGAATTATGCTCTGTGTAGGTATTTTTGTAGCAAAGCTTTTATATTTACCTCTGCATATTCTAAAAATTAGTTTATTATATGCCTTACTGTCGCGTGATATTCAGTTATATTTATTACAGTTATTTTCCTCAAAACATACTTTCTACATGAAACTTCAATAAAAGGTTCTAGTTTAAAATGTTGGTAGTTGCAGAGGTGTGTCTTGAAGGTACGGAACCCTTTCCCCGAAATCTCTACTTTTAAGTAAGTTTTGCCAAATTTCAGGGTAAGTTTAAAACTATTATTATTATTATTATTATTATTATTATTATTATTATTATTATTATTATTATTATTATTATTATTATTATTATTATTATTATTATTATTATTATTATTATTATTATTATTATTATTATTATTATTATTATTATTATTATTATTATTATTATTATATCAAATCCATGTATAATCTTTAAAAGATATACGGTTTGTATCTGAATAGTAAAAGCTAATTGACTGTCGATCTCGGTCGTCTGGAAGTCTTCAGGAGGCAAGGACATCGGTTACGTTCTGGGTTTGAGTTCCGAAGGGGCAAGTATTCGGGCTCGAGCAAAAAATTGTTAAAAGTTATAGGCTTCATCCAAACATATTCAAAACAGCTGGGACCGGGTTTGGGCTTCTCAACGGCTCGAGCGGCTCGGCTTACAGCTCATTCAATATCGAACCGAATCGAGAAGTGAGCCGAGCCAACAGCTCACCACGCCGCGACCGAGCCGATTTGAGCCATCGGCTTAGTTGAGCTGAGTCGAAACGTGCTGATGAACTAGTTTCAACTCAGCTGGCTCGAACCGGTTCACATGAGCCGAGTAGGTGACCCATCCCAACCGAGAAAGCTCGAGCCATCGGCTCAATTGAGCTGAGTCGATGGCTTGTTCCAACTAACCCGGCTCGGGTCATCGGCTCATCCCAACCGAGCCGACTCGAGCTGTTTGCTCAGTTGATACGAGCCGAGCCGGTTGATATCACTACCCGAGTTGGTCTTCTGCTTGGGCTCAAGAATTCGACCGTGCAGATCTCAGCCTTGATTTTAAGAACTACAGTATATACTTATATTGGTGATTACGACATTTGAGGCTGTCTCGTAATAATAATAATAAACTCTTGTCTTCTCGTTATCTAGACGAGACGAGATACACTAAAATTGCCCCACGAGATGCACTAAAATTACGAGATGAGACGCACCCCTGTCGTGAGCAACACTAAAAGTATTCCACATTACTGCTTACATTTCTCATGGCTTTTGCTTTCCAGTCTGATCAGGCCAATATTTCAAAACGAGTTAAAACGAGCTGAACGAGCGAGAGAGCCATTATCAAACTCAACTCAACTCGAAACTAGACCTCGAAAACAGCGACTTGGCTCGGAACTCAATTCAAGAAAATTACCTTTGACTCGACTCAAATTGTACTCGAGTTGAATTGAATTTTGGCTCGACTTGTGCTCATCCCTATTCGTGTTTGTATTTTATGTTTCCACTTCAACAATGTCCACTCTTTTTTCTCCTTTTACCTGCTGTTTCTTGATTTCTCTTTCGGTGTCGTCCTTTATTTACACCGTGCCCTATTCTTATTCCCAGCTTGTGACCCGCTTCAATGTCTTATTCAGTTTAGGCTTTTCTTCTTACATTGACTTCACATGTCATTGATTTAATTCTCACTTTCCGCGCACGACCGATGAAAATGTTATTATTATTATTATTATTATTATTATTATTATTATTATTATTATTATTATTATTATTATTATTATTATTATTATTATTATTATTATTATTATACTATTGAACTTGCACGGCGAAATTACTGTATAATACGATATCATTTCTGTAATTTTACTCCATTGTATGTTATTTAGTTTATTAATGGGCACTAAATTGTCTCCAAATCAACGAATAAATTAACTACGGCATGCACTTTGGTGGAAATATTATTGCAATAAGATTATTGGTTCGTTCCAAACATGTTCATGTAATGATATTTCCACCAAAGTGCATGCCGTAGTTAATTTATTCGTTGATCTGGAGACAATTTAGTGCCCATTAATAAATTAAATAACATACAATGGAATAAAATTACTGAAATGATATCGTATTATACAGTAATTTCGCCGTGCAAGTTCAATAGTATAATAATAATAATAATAATAATAATAATAATAATAATAATAATAATAATAATAATAATAATAATAATAATAATAATAAAACATTTTCATCGGTCGTGCGCGGAAAGTGAGAATTAAATCAATCACATGTCAAGTCAATGTAAGGAGAAAAGCCTAAACTAAATAAGACATTGAAGCGGGTCACAAGCTGGGAATAAGAATAGTGCATGGTGTTAATAAAGGACGACACCGACAGAGAAATCCAGAAACAATAGGTAAACGAATTAAAAAAAGAGTAGAAATTGTTGAAGTGGAAACAAAATACAAATACGAATAGGGATGAGCAGGAGTCGAGCCAAAATTCGACTCGACTCGAGTTCAATCCGAGTCGAGTCAAAGGTATTTTTCTTGTAGTACTTAAAACTATACTGTAGTTCTTAAAATTAAGGCTGAGACCTGCACGGTCGAATTCTTGAGCCCAAGCAGAAGACCAACTCGGGTAGTGATATCAACCGGCTCGGCTCGTATCAACTGAGCGAAGTTGTTGTATTACGATACATCTTTTTCCGCCCCTGTCAAATCTGATCGATCTCGTTGACGCGACATATTTGCTTTTTTATACATCTTTCTTCGTTTACTGAACAAAACAGTAACTATTCTGAAATATACTACTGCGCATGGCTCGTAGATAAATATTTCTGATGCCAATAGTTTCCGTTTTGTCCAAGGAATGTTCTTTTTCTTATTCCCAGCATGACCCTTTTATTATATTATATGAAGAGCATGTAGGTCTAAATACCTCATGTATTACATATAATGTAGGTTTTACTCTTGCAGCAGAGAAGAAACATGTGATCATAGTATACAACCCACAGAAGTGATAGCTGGCAAGATAGTGGTCGTAATCCCTAACGACACAGGGAGAGAGCGGTGCCCTTCCCGCTGGTCTAGTCGCTAGCACGTGCGCCTTTGGTGTATGGAGTTCCGGGTTCGATTCCCGGCGGGAGAGAATCTATGAGTTTTAACTTTTCTCGATGTTTCTGTGTTCGTGTCTTTGTCGTTATAAGTTATTAGAAAAAGCAAGTTAAACGAGTGAAGCAAGTAAAATTAGCAATAAGTAAGTTACTGAAACACGTTCAGTGAGTCAGTTAAAAAAAAAAAGTGGACAAAGCACTGGCTGTTCGCGCCGTCCATGCGAGTTCGAATTAATATCGGCTTGATTTTTTATCCATTTGAGAGAAAATATTGCTTCTTTACGCCTTCAGGTAGTCCACTCTTTTCGTATTTTTCGCTGTCGTTCACAGTTAAAGTAACTGACTATTATTCTTTCTACGAGTGATGGATCTTCTCTTTGGCTTCATGTCAAACACGCACACGTAATGAAAAGACGCTGTCGATAATAATAATAATAATAATATGAAATATTAGTAGCTAACTCGTGTGTGTATTTCGACAACATAATTTTATATTATTATGTGGAAATAAGTAAGGCTGGCTGGCGCCCCCCCCTACTTTTTTCGATGCGCTTTATGGGTCCACGGTGTCCAAAGTTGGTCCCATCCCAGTATCACCTCTCGATATAAGTTATTGACACTTTGCCTAAAGAGGGCTCTGCCGTGGCCCCATGAGTACCCATGACAATGACTCTTAGTTCATTTTGCATTGAAATCGCTAACTTTTCTGAGTACTATGAGTGCATACTGTCCAACGTTGCTCCCATCGCTCTACAGTTTCCCGTTCTCTCGATATAAATTGCTAATATTTTGTTTGTAAGGGAGATATGGCGTTACAATCATTACGTTTGAAGAAGAATTGATTAAGATATTACCTTGCCACAAACAACCTACCTTTATTTGCAATGCAATGTGTTACTAAAAAGCAAATCAAATAACACTCCTCGCCATTCAGGCTTCCGAACTCGAAATACATGAGTTCTCTGTGTTAGAGGAATGCACATTTATTATATTATTCTTTCAAATAACACGTTACACAAGTTACTTCACTTTCAATGTGTAATTTCATATCATCAGTAACAATCATCTTGTTCCAATACGAAGATAACCCCCTCCTGCAAAAAAAAAAAAAAAAAAAAAAAAAAAACTGACCGTAGCGAAAGGGCGTGAATCTTCTTTAGGCGATTAATCGGGTCCAAACTTTCTGAATACCTATTTATGGGCGAAATTTGGTTCCCTTGGAACTTTTTAAGAGTTTGAAGGGCCACCATTTTGAACATTTTCATCTGATTATTCTGGTTAACGAACTCATCAAGATATTTCAACAATTAATATTTGTGCCAAGTTTCGTCTCAATCCGCTGAAAATTAGGGTGGTTATGGCATTCACAAATAGCGTTATATATATATACAAATAGATAGATAAGTAGACACACAGAGGGAGAGAGAAAAAGTGTTTTTCTCCCTTCTCGCACCTGTGGTGCGTCAGAGCTAAACCGGGCCCCTTTGCAAAACGTATTGACCAACCTAACCTAAACACAAACCTCTTACTTGCTAACGTAGAAACGTGGTCGGGAGGTGTAAGGCATGTAGAAATTGTATTTTTAGTAACCATGAGTATGGTCCACTTCCATGTTTTTCCTTTTACTTTTTGCAGCTACATCGGAACGTTCAATTTTTATTCTTCACTAATTGCAAATGGCGCTTACATTCAAAATATGAGGAATTTTGGTGGCATTTGTTCGGATATTCTTCTCTTTGGAAATGAAGACAAGAATAAAAGCAATACGCAAAGACAAAAAGTATTATCAGTACTAAACATTACCAATAATAATTGCTACGAAAAACTAAATACGACCTCTTTTACCATCTCTCATGAGTTGTATGTATTATTAACAAAAATTTTTAAAATGTCCTCGCTTAAGATTCGAACTTGCGTCCTTTGCATTTGTAAGCCAGCACCTTAGCCACTACACCAAGATCATGGCATGGTGATCGTTTAATTGTCGGCGTATTTGTTGTATTTGTGTTTTATGTTCCCACTTCGACAATTTTTACTCTTTTTTTGTAAGTTTAACAGCTGTTTCTGGCTTTCTCTTTCGGTGTCGTCCTTTATTTACACAATGCACTATTCGTATTCACAGCTTGTGCCCCTCTGCAATGTCTTATTCAGATTAAGCTTTTCTTTTTGCCCCTCAGTAAACATTTGATTGATTTAATTCTCATACTCTCCACGGATGGAGCGCAGGAATGCCAGACTCGAAAAATAGGTGTACATTTACTTTCCTGACAGATCATACCTCTTCGTAGCTAATTTGCTAGCGCTAATGCTTTCCTTGCATTTGTTGAAATGAAAGGAAATGAAATTTCTGAGTTTTACGTCCCACGGTTATGCCGGTTAGGCTAAAGGAGACGGTGATGATGAGAGATGAATGAAAAGATGGAATGAAGAAAGTGGGAGGAAACGGGAGAACCCCGAGAAAACCCACGCACACGGTGTTTGTCCACCACAAAGTTCACTTGGCGGGAGCAGGGTTTGAACCCAGGACCCCAAGCACCAGAGGTGAACGCTCTACCACTGAGCCCCTTGCATGTGTTCCAGGGTCAATCATCAGTGGGTATAACATACCTGGGATAAAACCCTAATAGTAATCCATATTTCTGTTTCAGCAATAGACTTTGTTTCAAATAGCCTTAGTACTGCCTATACAATTAAACTCTATTAAAATAACTCTAGTACTATACAGTAGTTTATTTCCTTCTTTTGAATCAGAATTGTTGAGTACCTCCTAACGGATAACACAACACATAGAAACACGAATGTATTTAATCACGCCGAAATTGAAATGTTACAATTTCTCAGTTATTATCCAATACATTCTGCTTTGACTGTCATTTTAAAAACAGAATATAATGTTCATTATCTTAACAAACAGGGTAAATTATTACTACAATATATTTTGTTTCAAATTGACCAAATGCTTTATTACAGCTTCACATATCAGTGTTTAATTGACACTTTAAAACAGGAAATTCTTTAAATTGTGGTGGAGCTACGGCACTCATCTTTGCTATCTGTGGTCTCGGGTTGGATCACCAAACAAGTTAAATTCAAAGTCCGATGTTTCGTATAGTTCGCGTCTCACTTTAAGTTCTGTTTCTTATACAAGTTCATAAGGCCGTAATGTAATACATAAGCATTATATCCAGTGCTGTAACATAGATTAAGCTTACTCCTGTGTTCTCAGCGGTGCATGTGATCTTTATTCGAGAAAACTAATCGTGCGTTCATTACGGTGAATTTTTTTATTGATTGAAAATTACTCGAGAAAAATGGACATATATATTATATAAGTATTATATATAGGAAATTCAATTGTCCCGGCAAAACAAGTGATTCTTCACTTTCTAGTTTTCTTTTGTATTAATTTTCGTAGTTTTGCTGCAATATGATGGATCAAAAATTTTTGTTCGCTGTACGAATTTCGTTAAAGTTTGGATCCGTCTTTACCCTACCTTACCTAGTAATAGTTATATATATTATGACTTCGTTTAGTTTACATCTAAGTTCCAGATATAATAAAATCATAACCATAATCATAATCAACCATTACCGATCCACTGCTGGATGACGGTCTTTTCAAGTCTTCTCCACAACTTTCTATCTTGAGCAATTCTTTTTCAGGTTACTACCCATTTGTTCTTGATTTCGTCAAACCTTCTTGTATAAGGACGTTTACTAGGCTGTTTTTATCTCGTGGTATCCTGTCTAAAATTGTTTTTGTTCATCGATCATAATTTCTTACAATATGTCAAGCACATTTTCCAGCCCACGTTTTCCAGCCCATGTTATTTAATTAGTACCAGTCATTAGTTACCAAATAATTCATTTCTACTGTATATATTTGGCCTACAAATAGTTCAAATCCGCTACTTTTTGAGCAGAGACAGGCTAGTTTTTGATCTTCGAATCTGACAAAACTGACTCAATTATTTAAATCAACACAATGTGAGGACCTCCATTTGGTCTAGCGGCTAGCACGTTTGACTTCGGTTCGCGGAGTCCCGAATTCGATTTTCGGTGGGGGTACAGTTGAACGACCGAAGTGGTTCGGATTCCATTATAATCATTAGCTCCACGTCTCCTTTAGACGCCGTAGCATAATTATGGGACGTTAAACTAAAACAAACTGAACCAAAAATCAACACATTGTGCATTACTAACTGTAAGTCCTTGAACAATTGCATATAGCTATATGGTATGGATTAGGGATGAGCACGAGACAAGTCGAGACAGGATTTTCCTGACAAAATTCGAGTCGAGACACGGCTCTTCCAATAGAGAAATATACATTTTTCGAGTCGAGACATCATTTTTACATCATATTTTACAGACGAGACAGCCACAAACCTTGTCTCGTGCGCATCCGTAGTATGGATCGAGTTTCAGTTGGTCGGTAGTCAAACTAAAACAAGTGAAATTGTAGGGTGTAATTAGAACTTTTAAATAAGTATGGATTTGTGTACATAAGGCCTAAGGCTTAAGGGAACAACTAGTGTTACTGAAAAGTTATGTTACATTTAATTTTAGTTACAATTTGCATTTACATGTATTGCTGAAATCAAAACTTTGACATCAATATTAACATTATAAAGACTATGAAAAACATCGTCTTTTGAAAACATTCTTGCACCATAAAATAAATTACGAGTAATTTTAAAATATTTTGCAGTTTAGCTACATAATAGTTAGCAATTTATTTAAGTTTTCAACACTGCTTAAAATAATGGAACTGCGACTTGTAATTAAAACCACCAAAAACTATTGTTGTAATGTTATAGAAGCAAACGAAAGCAACAATCATTACAAAAAATTAACAAAATACGTTATTTTAAGCAGTATAACAATCACTATCCATGTGTTTTTATATCTGAAACGGTTTGAAATAACAATTGTAGTAAATGACACTATGATCCAGGGGCGGCGGTTGGACGTTAAAAGTGGGGGGGAACATGATCTGAATATTTGCATTTAAATGTTACTTTTCCTGGTTGTTTCTGACATTTTGTTTGACGAAAAGTTGTATAACTAATAGGATACTACCTTTTTCAGTTAAAATACCGTATATCGTATTTCATATTTTATTGAGTAAATTGACAAGAGCAACGCAAGTAGGACTCCTAAACAACGAAAGTATAAGAAGAGATTTGATTCCTTGCTCATGAATATCCTAAAATTCTGTCTGGAAAGCTGAGTGATCAGATTATTGAATAACAAATTAGCAAAACAATTAAATAGAAAGAATAATATTAATCATAGTAATGAACAATGATGCTTGTTTTGCAAAAGCCATATTGAAACAGGGATTAATGAACAACTTAATTTTTAATTCCACACATGCTATTAAATGTACGGTATTACTCTTAGAAAATGAAAGACAGTAAATACTACAAGCATATGCTACTACATTTAAAGAAATATTTGATTTTACAACTTCCCGAAACTTGTTCTTTGCAATTATGTGCAGTTTTCACTTTCTTGGAGCACATCAAACACAACAATACTTAGAATCACTCCATACTCCAGTTATATAAAATAATCCTAAAACCTAGAATTACGTTGAATTCATTAAATTTAATTGCATATACACTCGTACACCCCTAACATACCACTTCACTCGTATATTACACTACAAAACAATGGAAAAGGTAGAAGTTGTTTCTTATTACACTGTTTTTCCTTATATTTTAGGAACTGTCAACTTTGTGCAAGTAAAGAATAACTTGTGAAAGACTTTTTTTTTTTTTTAAATGTTCTCTCAATTAGTTTGAAAGCGGCTGACTAACATATCGAGCCCTTGTAAGAAGTGAAAGTATGCTGAAATTGTTGTAGTCCAATAGGTTAATTTTTTGGGTTATTTTCTGTGGCAATCAAAACGCAATTCCTGTAGTTTTCTTTACTCCACGGGAACGTAACCAATACGCCCTCGCCGAACGGCAAATATATGGCACCATTTTTTCTATGAACCAATAATACAGTAGGACGTCGATAATCCCAACTAATTGGGACCACAGGTAGTTCGGATTTTCAAATTCTTCGGATTTTCGAAAAAAGACCAAGAAAATGCCACTTAGGCTTAACTATGCTGTATGGTATGCTCTTTTATCGATACAGTGGTTATACAGTACATACAGTAACTACATTACCGTACGTAGAGCTACATATACTTAATGTTTCTGAAGACACTACACCAAATTACACTGTTCTTGTAACTCACACTTAACACTAAACTTGTATAAGCCTCAGAGAAAATAAAAATAAAAATATGTATGACAAACAATTACATATGAATGAGCTTTTGTACAAACACTGACTTCACACAAGTTTGTGTATGGCTAGCGTTAAGACAAAATGTAAAAAGCTCCTAGGGATTATTGACGTCCTACTGTACATACAAAAACTTTCCATTTTTAAATGAAACTATATATATTAATGGGTTACTTCAAAAAAGTGCGGGGGCAACTGCCCCCTTTGCCCCCCTAATCGCCGCCCATGCTATGATCACTTAAGTCTTTTGGAAGCATCTACAGATGATGAGACGTGATATGTCAGCACGTTTTCGAAATAAAGTCTTTAGAAAAAGTTAAATTATCCATTTCTGGTAACTTTGTTCCTTTATTCATTCGAAATACATTATACCACGATTATAGTATTTGACGCTAAGACGCAAATGATGTACATTGCACCGTCTATGCCATTTTAGTTATTAGAGATCTCCAAAATGTTGATTTTAGTGATACTGTATTGTCCTTTGTTACACTTACACTGACTAAGGTCTCGTCTCGATCTCGTCTCGATTTATAGAGGTCTGTCTCGGTCTCGGTCTTGTCTTGGTATGTAAAAGTTTGTCTCGGTCTCGGTCTCGTCTCAGTATACAAAAGACATTCTCGGTCTCGTCTCAATAATTCGAGACGAGACGGAGACGATACCGAGACTAGTCTCGGTCTCGGTACCATCCCTAAAAATAGTTGCATTACACTCAGGTTTAAGATCCAATCCGGTGATTGGTCATTGTGATACAAGTTTACATGGTGTCGGACCTTCAACAATTCGATGGCTTTGGAGCAGATAAATTAGTTCGAGAACGTTCAACTGTACTTTTTTTTTCTTTTTCGAAGTTTTCCTTTCGAAGCAAGTGAGGTGGTAGCGTGGTTTTACAATCCAGCTTTCTTGTTGCTGATATAGTGTGGTGGAAAACAACATATATCAGATACTATAACGTTTGATTTTTTCATGGTGGTGTGTGCACCTTCCAGCTACACGGGATTCCAGCTCCCGTCGTACGATAATTTTATTCTAAATGTAGATGTCTTAATAATAATAATAATAATAATAATAATAATAATAATAATAATAATAATAATAATAATAATAATAATAATAATAATAGTGATATAAAGAACAGATTTACTAAATAGTATAACGTGTATTTGACAATCTTCCAAGATATCATATGACAATTCCATTGGGGATTTCAATACGAAGATAGGATGCACGGTAGTCTAGTGGTAAAGCGCTTACCTGCGGTACGTGGGGTCACTGGGTGGATTCCAAGCTAAGTAAGTCTGTGGTGGACATCATCATGTCTGTTTTTTTCGGGTTACTCCCATTTCCTCCCACATTCCATTCCACCGATTCTTCCGTCATCATTCCGTTGCCTTAGTCTGAAGGGCATAATCGTGGGATGTTAAACTGAAATATATCATTTCATTTCAAAACGAAGGTAGAACAAGAGAAGGGCCGGATTTAGGGGGAGTGCAAAAATTCACATCCACCCACCGCCCTTCGTTGTTAATATGCACTACCTAAAATGAGAAGCTTGCAGTGAGCTTTGCAAAATCAATAGTTTAAGTCAATTTTCTGAAGGTTGAAGGAAGAGAATTCATCGAGAGCAGAAACTTAGCATTTCCAAAGGAATCCCTCATTCACATCACATATCCCTAAAGGCATTTATAAAACTCAAATTTAATTCAAATGTACTGGTAGTTATTAGTGCACCCCCTCAGAGAGTCCTGGATCCGACCCTGAACAAAAGGAAATGTTCAAACCGATCATAGGAAACGAAAAGTCTGTATAGTGAAAATAATGACAACGGTATTAGATTCGTGAACTTTGCAAAACTTACTTTATCGTGAAAAGTATGCAATTCCAACATCGCAACATTAATAAATATACTTGGATTTCAGCAGATGGAAAAACATAATCTAGTTGAACACGTTTTAAATAAAATGAAATTAAATATTTCAGTTTAACATCCCACAATTATGACATTTTATGCTAAGGGAGACGATGATTAAGGAAAGTAAATAAAGAATTGATAGAATGAGAAAGTGGGAGGAAAGAGGAGTACCCCAAGAAAACCTCCTTACATGCCCACCACAAATTTACTTCGTGGAGGTTCGAACCAGGGACTTCACGCACCAGAATATACACTCTACCACTCAGCCACCGACCCTATTGATCACGTTTAAGTAGACAGAACAAGACAACCTAGTATAGATGATGAACGGCTATTTTGAGAAGCTGACTGTGACTCTCATCACTACCTGGTAACAACGATCATAAAAGAGATTACCGTTGAAATAAGAAAATCTTCACCATCTAAACCATATAAATTTATTTTTAAAAAAATTAAAAAAAAAAGAGTCTGGCAAGAATGAAATACCAGACTGAAATGTCGAATATATTCTCGATTTTAAAAGTTTGTAGTACAATATTGTTGAAAATATTTGAGTTAAACTTAGGGATAGTATAAACAATATGAACAAAAACACCAGAGGTGCAAAAAGTGCAGCCAAGTTCGTCAGCTTCAAAAAGTGTTGAGATGAGGATGGATGAGCCAAGTTCCTTGGCCACTGCATCTGAAAGGAACACTGGAAATTGGTGCGAGGTGTCTAAACATATTCGAATACATTAAGATGTATGTTCCTAGTTTCACGGCCGAGACATTTCAGTCCTAAGGCTAGTGGTGACACCCAAATCCACCACGCTCACAAACACCACCCCTAAGGCTCGTTAACATCATTTACTTTGACACTTCGTGGAGGAATATAATTTTTTCCTTGTCTGGATTTCGAACCACCAATCTTACTGCAGTATTCTGTATATGTGCCTTATCTCATTAGCAAAGTTGATATTCCTAAGGTTGATGGTGGTCCCAAACCCACCACGCCCACCACCACTATCCCTAAGATTCCTTAACATCATTTTCCTTGACACCTCGCGCCAAGTTCCAGTGTCCCTTTCAGATGCAGTGGCCAAGGAACTTGGCTCATCCATCCTCATCTCAACACTTTTTGAAGCTGACGAACTTGGCTGCACTTTTTGCACCTCTGGTGTTTTTGTTCATATTTCACTTCTTTTTGTAGTTCATCATGTCAATATCGTATATTGAAATTCTCAATTGTGGCATATTGTTGGATTTAAATTTAAAATTGTACATTTTTAAAGGAGTCATAATGTGTCACATACAACATTAGTTCCCAAGCGCTCTCCCACCGGTAATCGAACCCAAGACCTGTACAAGAAAGGCGCACATGCTAGCCACTAGAACAGCGGGGAGGATTTATTCTATCAAATATCTGTCAGAGCGTTATGTCCAAACGAGATTCCAATTCATTTACCCGAACTACAAAATCACGATCGCTAACAACTCATTTTTCATTGCCTAAATACGAAGAGTATCAACAGGGCCCAAAACCCTTGATGCTGAATCCTCGCTGCTACATCACTAGACATAGCTGGTGTTTGAATATACCTAGTTGTTCTCTACCTTTTCACATTGCGAAATTACGGAGTTCATTACATGACGCGCATGTTGCGCAGTTTCATACTGCCTCGAGTTTTCCTTCCAATGATATACACCTTTCAAATAGCTTGTAAACTTAATAATATTTGCCACCAACATATCCTAACTGTATATAAAGCTACATGAACTGGCATAAATTAAAGAGGTGCTTCGGTTGACGTGGAAAGTTGAAATGATGAAGGGGGATGAAGAATTTTCCTATGTTATTTAAATGGGTCTTTTTTTTTTTTTTTTTTTGTTTTGACATATAATCTCATGTTTTAGGAACTTGGAATTGGAATTTAAAAAATTGAAATTCGGTATGCTTGTACGTTTTCATTAGTATTACCTAAGTAAATCAGTAAAAATAAACAATTCCAACTTTAGAGTGGTTTTCTGGGGAACTGAAAAATCTTTCCCATGGTACGTATTTATATGGGACACCTTTTACACCCCAAAATTGTACGGCACTTCCTGTAGGGCTACAATAATTAAATTTGACGTGATTGTATTTTTTCGGAACTAACCGACAGAAAAATTGCCAAAAGTGAATATTTTTAATTTTTAGGGAGTCTAAAGGGGAGATGAAGAAATTCCCCATGCTATTTAAATAGGCCTTTTTTTGGACAAATAATCTCATGTTTTAGGTACTTGAAATTGGAATACAAACGTGAAATTCGGTATGCTTCAATGTTTTCGTTAGTATTACCTAAGTAAGTCAGTAAAAATGAACATATCCAAATTTAGAGTGGTTTTATGGGGAACAGAAAAACCTTTTCCATGTTATTTATATTGGACGTTTTCTAAACCCCAAAATGTTTAGGCACTTCCGGCAGGGTTAGAATGATGAAATTTGGCACGATTGTATCCTCCCGGGACTAACCAACAGGAAATTGCTAAAATTGAGTATTTTTAATTTTTAAGGAGTCTAAAGGAAGATGAAGAAATCACCATGTTATTTAAATAGGCGTTTTCCTGGAATACAAAATCTGATCTTTTAGATACTTGAAATAGAAAAAGAAACTTGAAATTCTGGAATTGTAAGCTTAAGAGGTGTGAGGAAGTAGGACGAGCAAAGGCGAGGGTGTGGGGGCGAACCCCCGAAGGGCAAATTCAGGTAATATGAAGAGCAAAAGGCACGAAATTCACTGTTGATGAAAAGGCTAATACGTAAGAGATTCTCACACTGTTCACAGATAGAGACACGAAGTATCAAGAACATTTTACATAACGACTGTGGTAACTATAATATAACTCTGGTATCAATATATTTACGAAATCGGTTACATTTTGTTGCTAGTCTCACATAAATTCGAACAATTGGATTTTTCATTTTTTCGAAAACTTCATTAATTTTAAATATTCTCACCTCTACATTATCTTACTTATCAAATTAATTTCCATATCTATTTAATACCAATGTCTGCAATAAAGGAAAAATATTCACCGAAAAAAGGCAAAATATTGGCTTTCCTTGTTTGGGTTTCCAACCACGAAATTTACGGCAGTATGTACGTGACTTAGCCCACGGTTTTAAAACTTAACTGATTCACAGAACGTGCCTCATTAACTTGCTTAACTACTTATTACTAGCTTTCACTTATTTTACTCGCACACTGAGAAAAACTGTGTGTGGCGTACGTAAAAACGTTTGTTACATGTCTAAATCCTGTAGTTGTTGGACTTAACGTACACTAAACGTATAATTGAAAAAAGTATATTTGAACGTACTTTCCGTTTTAATGTTCCGAATAAACGTACTTTCCACACGAACGAAAAGACTGTAGGCGGTCAGGATCTCACATACAGATGGCCGTTCAGTATGTAACTTATAGCTGACGTACGTAATGTTAGATGTTAGATGGTAGAAGACTGTTAGATGTCAGACATCCTGCAACGACATTGTGTAAGATCTAAGCGGGAAAGAGGGCAGTGCGTATGTAACATATGGATAACGTATGTTAAGTATAGCCAATACATCAGCGAGGAGGGCACCAACTTGACCACTCAGACGATTGACAACATTATCACTATGCACATGATGTGTTCAATAACGGAATCGTTCCCGATTTCTGATTGTAAGGAGATTTTCTTTTTTTTTTTTTTTTTTTTTTGCTAATGAAAAAATTTCCATAGCAAATTCCTCAAATTTCATTTTCAAGCCGTTATAGTGTACCTTTATGGAGAGTTTTGCATCTTTATCTCATTAAGAAGTACCTAATGGCTATGGACAGTTTTTCGCCCATAAAAATTCCCATAGCACATTCCTTAAATTTGAAACCTTTATTTACACAGGTCATTACATAAGATAGGTACCATTATGCAGAGTTTCAATTCTCTATCTCATTTGGAAGCACCTAGTCAATGATGAGTGAGTAAATGAACCGATCTCTGTTTGAGTAAGAGCAATTTTTCGCAAGTAGAAAATTCCATAGCACATTCCTTAAATTTCGGATATTTTTCATATTCAAGCCATTATAAGCTACCTTCGTGTAGACATTCACATCTTCATCTCATTGGGAAGTACTTAATGGCTACGGACAATTTTTCGTCTATAAAAAATTTCCCAAAGTACATTCGTCACATTTCGGACTTTTTCCATACTCAGGTCATTATAAGATACCTTTATGCAGAGTTTCACGACTTATCTCATTGGAAATACAAAATCAATGTGATGAGCGAGTGAGTGAGTTGGAAATACAAAATCAATGTGAGTTAGTTTCCTCACATTTAAGACTTTTTTCACACTAAAGTCATTATAAGGTACCTTTATGTACAGCTTCACGTCATTATCATTGGAAACTAACAAATCAATGTGATGAGTGACTGAATGAACCGTGCTTTGCTAAGGACAGTTTTTCGCCCATGAAAAATTTCCAATAGCACATTCCTCAAATTTCGGAATTTTTTTACACTTAATCCATTATAAAGTACAGTACCTTTATGCAGAGTTTCACGTCTCTATCTCATTGGAAAGTACCTAATCAGTTTCATGAGTGAGAAGACGAACATATTTATGTTTGGCTAAGGACAGTTTCTCGCCCATTAAAAAATCCCATAGCACATTAATCACTTTTCGGACTTTTTCTGTACTCTAGTCATTATAGGGTGCTTCTATGCAAAGTTTCACGTCTATACTTCATTGAGAATTACCTAATCAATTTGATGATTGAGAGAATAAAACGAATTCTACTTGGCTAAGAACAGTTTTTCGCCAATAAAAAAATTCTTATAACACATGCCACACATTTCGGAATTTTTCTATGCTCTATGTAAAGTTTCACGTTTCTATCTCATTGGGAAGTATCTAATCAATTTGATGAGGGAGAGAATGAACCGATTTGTGTTTGACTAAGGACAATTTTTCGCCCTTAAATAATTCCCATAGCACATTCCTCACATTTTGGACTTTTTCCATACTCATGTAGTTATAGGATACCTTTATGCAGAGTTTCACGTATCTATCCCATTGGGAAGTACCTAATTAACTTGATCAGTGAGTGAGTGAAACGATTTCTTGCTTGGCTAAGGAAAATTTTTTGCCTATAAAAACTTTCCCATTATAAATTCCTTAAATTTCGGACTTTTTCCATACTCAAGTTATTATAATGTACAATTGTACAGTTTCACGTCTCTGTCTCATTAAAAAGTACCTAATCAATTTGATGAGTGAGTGAGTGAAACGATTTTTTTTTTCATAGCTAAGGACAGTTTTATACCCATAAAAGATTTCCCATAGCACATTCCTCAGATTTCGGACTTTTTCCATACTCACGTCGTTATAGGGTACCTTTATGCAAAGTTTCAAGTTTCTATCTCATTGGGAAGTACCTAATCAATTTGATGAGTGAGTGAGTGAAACGATTTTTTTCCTGACTAAGGACAGTTTTTTGCCTATAAAAAATTTCCCATAGCACATTCGTCAGATTTCAGACTTTTTCCATACTCACGTTAATATAGGGTACCTTTATGCAAACTTTCAAGTTTCTATCTCATTGGGAAGTACCTAATCAATTTGATGAGTGAGTGAGTGAAACGATTTTTTTCCTGGCTAAGGACAGTTTTTTGCCTATAAAAAATTTCCCATAGCACATTCTTCAGATTTCAGACTTTTTCCATACTCACGTTAATATAGGGTACCTTTATGCAAAGTTTCAAGTTTCTATCTCATTGGGAAGTACCTAATCAATTTGATAAGTGAGTGAGTGAAACGATTTTTTTCCTGGCTAAGGACAGTTTTTTGCCCATAAAAAATTTCCCATAGCACATTCCTCAGACTTTGGACTTTTTCCATACTCAAATTGTTATAGGGTACCTTTATGCAAAGTTTCAAGTTTCTATCTCATTGGGAAGTACCTAATCAATTTGATGAGTGAGTGAGTGAAACGATTTTTTTCCTGGCTAAGGACAGTTTTTTGCCTATAAAAAATTTCCCATAGGACATTCCTCAGATTTTGGACTTTTTCCATATTCACGTCGTTATAGGGTACCTTTATGCAAAGTTTCAAGTTTCTATCTCATTGGGAAGTACCTAATCAATTTGATGAGTGATTGAATGAAACGATTTTTTTCCTGGCTAAGGACAGTTTTTTGCCTATAAAAATTTCCCATAGCACATTCGTCAGATTTCGGACTTTTTCCATACTCAAGTCGTTATAGGGCACCTTTATGCAAAGTTTCAAGTTTCTATCTCATTGGAAAGTACCTAATCAATTTGATGAGTGAGTGAGTGAAACGATTTTTTTCCTGGCTAAGGACAGTTTTTTGCCTATAAAAATTTTTCCATAGCACATTCCTCAGATTTCGGACTTTTGCCATACTCAAGTTATTGTAGGGTACCTTTATGCAAAGTTTCAAGTTTCTATCTCATTGGGAAGTACCTAATCAATTTGATGAGTGATTGAGTGAAACGATTTTTTTCCTGGCTAAGGACAGTTTTTTGCCCATAAAAAATTCCCATAGGACATTCCTCAAATTTTGGACTTTTTCCATACTCAAATTGTTATAGGGTACCTTTATGCAAAGTTTCACATTTCTATCTAATTGGGAAGTACCTAATCAATTTGATGAGTGAGTCAGTGAGTCAGTGAGCCTGAAAACAGCATATTTTGGGGGCCCAGTACTCGAATATGGTTGAAGGTAGGAATGTGAGATTTGTCATATGAGTACATCTATAGGATATCTCTTTACATTCTAAATTTCATGTTTCTACCCTTAATAGAATCGGTTTTACAAAGCCTCAAAATCGGCGATTTTACCCAAAACTCTTGTTCGTGTATAATATGCTTACGGCAGTGCAGGCCAGTTTTCATTTGCTTCGCGGAACTTGGCTGCCATGCACTGCCGTGCATGTTGATTTTAGAAAATTAAGACTTATGGCAGAAATACGCAAGGAGCAAATCATGGTTCGTACAGGGAAGCAGTAAACTAGCAGAAAAGAGAAAACAGACAAACCTTATTGGGCTGTTTTTTTCGAACCATTCCAACACCCCACAACAATAGTTGTTGTTTACTGAAAGTTAAAAGTTGAAATTTGTGATAGTAGTAATCGCATGACTTGAGGCCATTTTTGCCGCCCCCTGGAGCATGGCGCATGCCGCCGCCGCCAAATTTTGCGCCCCGGGCGCCCGGCGCCCCATTTTTGAGGTTACGTGACCCGGGGTCAATGACCTAGGGGGCGACCGCAGCCAAGGCCAAATTTTGCGCCCCGAGCGCCCGGCGCCCCATTTTTGGGGTTACGTGGCCCGGGGTCAATGACCTAGGGGGCGCCCGCCGCCGCCAAAATTTTGCGCCCCATGGCGCCCGGCGCCCATATTTTGGGTTACGTGCCCCGGGGTCAATGACCTAGGGGTACTTAGGACCACCCCTTTTAGATTTTGGCAGGGGTACCATGACTCACCCCCCTAAATTTTGGCAGGGGTACCTAGGACCATCTCCCTTCAATTTTGGAAATTGCCAAATCTAAAAATTTTGGTGTGGTAGCCTAGGACCATAGTATGTACCTATATCAATATTGGGGGTCTATTTCGTTCCCTTTTATGGGTAAAAAATTGCCAAAAAGTCAAATTTCGGGGGTTTTTGACCTAATTTATCCCCTTTGATGACGTGTTATTATCCTATATGGTTATATGGTCGTATATAAGGGTCCATTACCTTTCATAAGATAAGGGTACATTTGTGCACCCCTTTAAAAATTTGGGAGGGGTACCTTGGCCCACCTCTTAACTTTTGGAAATTGCCCAATTTACACATTTGGTATTATAGTACTGGACCCTAATATGTACTATGATAAATTTGGGTGGTCCACCTCGTTCCCTTTTAGGGTACAAAATTGCCAAAATATAAACGTAAGCAATACGTTGTACCACGTGTTTGGTCTTTTGGCCCAATTTATCCTCTTGTATGAGGACCTACTACCTTATATGGTTATATGGTTATGTATGGGTGTCTATTCCCTATCATAAGAAATAGGTACATTTGTGCACCCCATTAAAAATTTGGGTGGGGTACCTTGGCCCACCCCTTAAATTTTAGAAATTGCCCAATTTAAACATTTGGTATAATTGTATAAGACCCTAATATGTATTATGATAAATTTGGGTGGTCCACCTCGTTCCCTTTTAGGGTACAAAATTGCCAAAATATAAACGTAAGCAATACGTTGTACCACGTGTTTGGTCTTTTGGCCCAATTTATCCTCTTGGATGAGGTCCTATTACCTTATATGGTTATGTATAGGGGTCTATTACCTATCATAAGAAATAGGTACATTTGTGCACCCCTTTAAAAATTTGGGAGGGGTACCTTGGCCCACCCCTTAAATTTTGGAAATTGCCCAATTTAAACATTGGGTATTATAGTACCGGCCCTAACATGTATTATGAAAAATTTGGGTGGTCCACCTCGTTCCGTTCTAGGGGTACAAAATTGCCAAAATATAAACGTAAGCAATACGTTGTACCCTGTGTTTGGTCTTTTGGCCCAATTTATCCTCTTGGATGAGGTCCTACTACCTTATATGGTTATATGGTTATGTATAGGGGTCTATTCCCTATCATAAGAAATAGGTAATTTGTGCACCACTTTAAAAATTTGGGTGGGGTACCTTGGCCCACCCCTTAAATTTTAGAAATTGCCCAATTTAAACATTGGGTATTATAGTACTGGATCCTAACATGTATTATGATAAATTTGGGTGGTCCACCTCGTTCCGTTCTAGGGGTACAAAATTGCCAAAATATAAACGTAAGCAATACGTTGTACCACGTGTTTGGTCTTTTGGCCCAATTTATCCTCTTGGATGAGGTCCTACTACCTTATATGGTTATATGGTTATATATAGGGGTCTATTCCCTATCATAAGAAATAGGTACATTTGTGCACCACTTTAAAAATTTGGGTGGGGTACCTTGGCCCACCCCTTAAATTTTAGAAATTGCCCAATTTAAACATTTGGTATAATTGTATAAGACCCTAATATGTATTACTATAAATTTTTGCTGTCCATCTCGTTCCCTTTTATGGGTACGAAATTGCCAAATTTTAGTACAACCACGTGTTTCGTTTTGACCTAATTTATTCCCTTGGATGAGGTCCTATTACCTTATATGATTATATGGTCATGTATAGGGGCCCATTTCCTATCATAAGACATAGGTAGATTGATACACCCCGGGAGGGGTACCATAGCCAATCCCTTAAATTTTGGAATTTTTTCAATTTAAGCATTCACTATCATAGTACATGACTTCAATATGTATCATGATAAATTTGGGTGGTCCACATTGTTCCCTTTCATGAGTAAAAAAAAAAAAAATGCCAAAATATAAACATAAGAAATATGTTGTACCACGTGTT
This sequence comes from Thermobia domestica, assembly GCF_964235325.1. Classification (NCBI taxonomy): domain Eukaryota; kingdom Metazoa; phylum Arthropoda; class Insecta; order Zygentoma; family Lepismatidae; genus Thermobia; species Thermobia domestica. Next base: position 132,285,547 of record NC_137470.1, on the reverse strand, counting down.
TGGTTTTTGGCCCAATTTATCCCGTTTGATGCGGTCTTATTACCGTATATGGTTATATGTTCATGTATATAGGTTCATTTCCTATCATAAGACATTGGTACATTGATGCACCCTTTAAAATTTGAGAGAGGTATCTTGGCTCATTCACTCAGTCTCAGAAAATTGTTTAATATAAGCATTTGGTATCTTCGTACAGGTCTTCAATATGTACCACTATAAATTTGGATGGTCCACATCGTTCCCTTTCATGGGTAAAGAAGTACCAAAAATCAAATTTCGGAGGTTATTGACCCCTATTTAATACGTTATATGGTTTATTACCTTTATATGTTTATGTGCCCTTTTAAATTTGGGAATTATCAAATAACAAAATTCGGTAAACGTTTTTCTAGGACCCATTGGTGTTCCTCTTATGGCCAAATATTCAAAATTTAAAGGTTATTGACCTATCTTTTGATACGGCTTTATTATTGAATAACTACAGGATTTATTAGTTTTTCATAAGACACAGGTGTATTTGTGTACCAATCTTAAATTTTGGGAGGGGTACATTTCTTATTGTCATATTAATAATTGGTAATTGTTCTTAAAATTGGATAGTATCTCATTCATTGGGTAAATCATTGTCAAATATGAGTTTGATCACGTGATCAGTTATTGACCTATGATGGGATTAGGAGTCCAGGACATTGGTACATTTAAACTTTCTAGGATAATTTGAGAATGCGTCATTGGTTTTGATTATTACAGCCTATGGACCAAATATAAACGTAAGCAATACGATGTACCATGTGATTGACCTTGATGAGGTAGTGTACAGTGATACATAGCTAAGCTTATTGAATCTTATGACTCATAGTCTTAAGGAAATACATGCTACAACACTGGCAAAGTTATTGTTGATGCAATTTGATTGGTTGATCACTATCTTTCGTGCAATCTGATTGGCTGATCACTATCTTTTGTGCAATCTGATTGGTTGCTGATTTCCAAATCTTTGCTGCATTCAGTTTTGTTTTGTTTAACATATAAAAATTTTGGTTTCGTTCAACATTTTGCACTCACTGATAAATATGATCAAAACCGTTTGTTTGTTAATCGAATAGTTAAAAACCGGATAAAGTTTGACGGTTAACCGTGAAACGTAAAATTTTTTTAGCTTGAAAATTTTTTGTTTGAAAGTTTTTGTTTGAAAACTCGTTTCAAATTTGTGTTTGAATTTTCTTGTTTCAGAAATTTGTTTGAAATTTGTTTCAATTTTTTTTGAAAATTTTTTGTTGCAAAATTTTGTTAGAATTTTTTTTTGTTTAAATTTTTTTGTTCGAAATTTTTGTTTTGAAATTTTTCGTTTCCAAATTTTTTTGTTTAACATTTTTTGTTTCGAATTTTTTTTTCAAAATTTTGTTTGAAATTTTTTTCGTTTCAAAGTTTTGTTTGAATTTTTCGTTTCAAAGTTTGGTTTGACATTTTTATAAGTTTGTGCACTCATTAGTAAAGAACCGGAACTGTTTAGAACTAAAACCTCTGGCAGCATTGTGGTGCAATAGTACACGTCAGAAGATGATAATGCAACGTCGTCAATTTTGCATCATATATAAGTATCGTTCGAGTTAGTATTCATAATAACAACATCATGGCTACTTGTCTGCAGTTTCTAAACACACGTGATGTGATGAAATCATTTACCAAGATTACTGATTTACAACAGAATGTACCTTATAGAATCTTAGCTAGCCAAAAAATCCCTACAAAATTTGGATTAAGAATCGTAGTGAAGCTTGAAAATGATAAGAATATAATTTTACCAGCAAGATATTTACCCATGGAAGCATCAAAACAAGAAGAACTGCTGCGTTTCTTAAATTCTGGATCTGTATCTTTATGTTACAAAGGATTCTTGGGTCGAAGTCATCAATTTGAATTTAGTACACAGCCAGATTCGTCAACAATTGTGATGAAATCATGAATTCAAACGTCAGCACATTCCTTTGACGTCAGACATAGTTGTATGAATTTGGTTGGTCAGCATGACGTCAGCAACTGTGATGAAACCATGAATTCAAACGTCAGCACATTCCTTTCCAATGACGTCAGCAATAACTATGAAATGAGCAAATACACTGTCATTCCACGAAATCATTTGAGCAAGTGCGTTTCAGGAGGAAAGATGTGTACTTCTAACGATAAAGAGTTCATCTTCGCAAGCTATTATCCAATAAATATATTTCAAACAAAACATGTGATAATTGGTATCAGTGCTAGAACATTTGAACCAGTGATTCGATTGGGCAAAGCAGAACAATTTGGTGTACAACTGACCTGTGAAGAATGGCAAATATTATGTTCACGAATCGACCAAATGAACGATTATTTTCATGATGAGCTAAATGTGACCATAGTCAAATCATTAGGCTCAAATCTTGAAGTGGTGCTGCGTACAGTCCTCGAAGAGAAGATGGTGCTGTTACGTAAAAAGAGTACATTCCATGTCCCTCGCAACATGGTGTATCTAACGCAAACGGAATGGAACAAATTCATCAGCATATTTCAGTGTGTTAAACATGCAGTGGAAGTGTGCAACAAAACAAGTATATTCCTGAAAAAGTACTGTTTTGGAAAATGTGTGATGCATATTGTACAACATGTATCTAGATATTGTGATGGTTGTCAACATCGTTCGTGGGTGCATACCTGTATTGATAAACAGTTTATTTGTGATCAAATGGTCATTGAGTTTCCACCAATTGATATTGCAATAGACCTTAAAAGACTTCAATTGGAATTAAAATTATATGCTAAAGACAAACTAGTGCAACAAGTTCAAAATACATTGTATCGACAATATCCAGAACCACTATCTGGTATGGATGTATGTGGAGTGTAATAAAATGATCCATTTCAATGAATTGTGTTTTTTTCATTTCAAGTACAACCCCATGTTCTGACGTGTACTATTGCATTACAATGTTGCCAGAGGTTTTAGTTCTAAACAGTTCCGGTTCTTTACTAATGAGTGCACAAACTTTAAAACTGTCAAACCAAACTTTGAAACAAAAATTTCAAAAAAAACTTTCGAAACAAAAAATTTTCAAACCGAATTTTCTTCTAAGCAGTTCTGGTTCTTCACTAATGAGTGCACAAACTTAAAAATTTGAAACCAAAATTTTCCAAACAAAAATTTCGAAACAAAAATGTTCAAACAAAAAAATTTAAACAGAAAAAAAATCGAACATTTTTTTAAAACTAAAATTTCAAACAAATATTTTTTTTAGTTTTGAAACGAAAAAATTTCAAAAGAAAAAATTTCAAAACAAAATTTTGAAACAAAAATGTCAAAACAAAAAAATTTAAACAAAAATTTTCTAACAAAAAATTTTGAAACAAAAATTTCAAACAAAAATTTTTTAAACAAAACTTTAGAAACAAAATTTTCAAACTAAAAATTTCAAACGAAAAAAATTCAAACCAGTCTCAAACAAAAAATTTTGAAACAAAAATTTCAAACAAAAATTTCGAAACAAAAATTTTCAAACTAAAAATATCAAACAGAAAAAATGTCAAATCAAAGTTTCAAACAAAAAAATTTTCAATCAAAAATTTCAAAAACTTTTTTAAATGTTAAACAAAACTTAAAACTGAATGCAGCAAAGATTTGGAAATCAGCAACCAATCAGATTGCACAAAAGATAATGATCAGCCAATCAGATTGCACGAAAGATAGTGATCAACCAATCAAATTGCATCAACAATAACTTTGCCAGTGTTGTAGCATGTATTTCCTTAAGACTATGAGTCATAAGATTCAATAAGCTTAGCTATGTATCACTGTACACTACCTCATCAAGGTCAATCACATGGTACATCGTATTGCTTACGTTTATATTTGGTCCATAGGCTGTAATAATCAAAACCAATGACGCATTCTCAAATTATCCTAGAAAGTTTAAATGTACCAATGTCCTGGACTCCTAATCCCATCATAGGTCAATAACTGATCACGTGATCAAACTCATATTTGACAATGATTTACCCAATGAATGAGATACTATCCAATTTTAAGAACAATTACCAATTATTAATATGACAATAAGAAATGTACCCCTCCCAAAATTTAAGATTGGTACACAAATACACCTGTGTCTTATGAAAAACTAATAAATCCTGTAGTTATTCAATAATAAAGCCGTATCAAAAGATAGGTCAATAGCCTTTAAATTTTGAATATTTGGCCATAAGAGGAACACCAATGGGTCCAAGAAAAACGTTTACCGAATTTTGTTATTTGATAATTCCCAAATTTAAAAGGGCACATAAACATATAAAGGTAATAAACCATATAACGTATTAAATAGGGGTCAATAACCTCCGAAATTTGATTTTTGGTACTTCTTTACCCATGAAAGGGAACGATGTGGACCATCCAAATTTATAGTGGTACATATTGAAGACCTGTACGAAGATACCAAATGCTTATATTAAACAATTTTCTGAGACTGAGTGAATGAGCCAAGATACCTCTCTCAAATTTTAAAGGGTGCATCAATGTACCAATGTCTTATGATAGGAAATGAACCTATATACATGAACATATAACCATATACGGTAATAAGACCGCATCAAACGGGATAAATTGGGCCAAAAACCAAACACGTGGTACAACATATTGCTTATGTTTATATTTTGGCATTTTTTTTTTTTTTACTCATGAAAGGGAACAATGTGGACCACCCAAATTTATCATGATACATATTGAAGTCATGTACTATGATAGTGAATGCTTAAATTGAAAAAATTCCAAAATTTAAGGGATTGGCTATGGTACCCCTCCCGGGGTGTATCAATCTACCTATGTCTTATGATAGGAAATGGGCCCCTATACATGACCATATAATCATATAAGGTAATAGGACCTCAACCAAGGGAATAAATTAGGTCAAAACGAACACGTGGTTGTACTAAAATTTGGCAATTTCGTACCCATAAAAGGGAACGAGATGGACCACAAAAATTTATAGTAATATATATTAGGGTCTTATACAATTATACCAAATGTTTAAATTGGGCAATTTCTAAAATTTAAGGGGTGGGCCAAGGTACCCCCCAATTTTTAAAGGGGTGCACAAACATACCTATGTCTTATGAAAGGTAATAGACCCCTATACATAACAATATAACCATATAATGTAATCGGACCTCATCCAAGAGGATAAATTGGGCCAAAAGACCAAACACGTGGTACAACGTATTGCTTACGTTTATATTTTGGCAATTTTGTACCCTAAAAGGGAACGAGGTGGACCACCCAAATTTATCATAATACATATTAGGGTCCAGTACTATAATACCAAATGTTTAAATTGGGCAATTTCTAAAATTTAAGGGGTGGGCCAAGGTACCCCTCCCAAATTTTTAAAGGGGTGCACAAATGTACCCATATCTTATGAAAGGTAATGGACCCCTATACATAACAATATAACCATATAATATAATCGGACCTCATCCAAGAGGATAAATTGGGCCAAAAGACCAAACACGTGGTACAACGTATTGCTTACGTTTATATTTTGGCAATTTTGTACCCTAAAAGGGAACGAGGTGGACCAACCAAATTTATCATAATACATATTAGGGTCCAGTACTTAGGGATGGGACTTGGGTATTTACCCACTGGGTAGGTAAATAAAAATTGGGTAAATACCCGGTAAATACCGAAATTTTTTTTACCTACCCAAAAAACGGGTATTTATTACAAACTGCAAGATTACATAATAAGAAGACATAGTGGGCTGAAAAATAGCAGAATAAAATCTTCCAGATACAAATGTGGTTAAAGAAAGATGCAAACCTGCAACACTGGAAACTCATAATTTTTATCTGGTAAAATTGCATCGAACAATTCCTTTTCTAATTAAATTCAGTACTGGTACTGATTTGAGACTTGAAGGTAGACGTGCCTCTTATCTTAGTTGTGTTTCCTAAGTTTTCTTTTATTCAGGGAGAGAAAAATTGAAAATGGGTAGAAAAAAAAGTAATGTTTGGAGCGCATATAATGTACGAAGTGATAAATCAGTAAACTGCAAGTAATGTGATAAAAACTATAAGCACGCATGTATAAATAAAATGTCAGATCATGTGTATAAATGTTTTAAGTATCCTGAAAGTCTAAAGAAAACAACTTTAAAAGGTTTACAAGGCAGAAGTTTGTCTGATTTTTGGCAAAATACTGGGGCAGAACAAGTGAATGAAAGTGCATAACCTACGTCAAGTTGTAGTAACAATTAAAGCATTGATGACTCTTTAGTGACGAGAGTGTCTTTTAAAACTTTGATGCAGTTTCATATATGAAGATTCCTCCATCAATGTAAAAAGTTCATCTAATAGCATTATCACTTTTATGGATACACTGACAGTTGATGAAAACGGAGAGAGAGAGAGAGAGAGAGAGAGAGAGAGAGAGAGCCTATATATGCATACCGTAACACATGTAACTTAATGAGTTAATGAGCTGACACACACATTACATATCAAGTTACGTTTTGGGTTGAGCGATAAGGGAATAGTATGCTGACTAGCGATGTCTATAAGTTGTCTCAAAGTTCAGATAAAAATTGCAAATGGCAAAGAATAGTTAACTACTTATGTAATAAATTGAACAATTAATATCTTATATATGACATTGCATTTACCCTAGCCCAGCGCAAGTGTTTTCTATTAATGTACACGTAATTTTATTTCCTATAATTCGAGGACTTGCCATATGATTTCGTAAAAGAGTCAAAAAGCGATGGCTGAAAAGGGGTTGGTAAAACCATTTACAAGTATTTTCAAATAGCTTATATTTTGCAAAATAATGGCCACATGGTCAAATAAGTTAAAAATTTTAGGGACAACTTGATGCCAAATTTAATGAAATGCAAACACAACAAGATTGGAAGTATCTAAATCTTCAATGTGACGGTTGGAGTAATGTTCGTAATGAGGGAGTAATCAACTTTAATATTACAAACCCCCATCCAATAGTTGTTCATTTTATCACACAGAAGGTAACCGTCACACTGCTGAGTGCATTAGAGATAAGTATTTGATGTCATGAAAAATATGTCCCCAGCAAGTTCTTTGTTCTCATTGGTGCTAATGCAGCAAATATGCAGAAGGGTTTTTCTCTTGTCCAAGAAAAGTATCTCAATTGCAACCATTGTCATGTAGAACACACGTTGAACCTTGTCTGCAGTGATATTTTGAAGTTTTCTTCAATTTCCTTATTTATGGCAAATGTGGTAGACGTTATTAAAATGGCTAAAAATACTCATGTATTGAATGCCTTTTCATGCAATTAACAATGAGAAAAACATTCACACTTCTCTTACTCCTCCATGTAAAACCCACTGGGGATGCTACTTACAATCTCTTGAAAGTCTGAAAGCTACAAAATTACTTTACATAATCTAGCTGTTCGTGAAAAAACTGCAAGATATAGAGCATATATCAAAGACCACAAAGCAAGGTTGCTTGAAGATGAGCTCTTCTAGGTGACAGTTGGAAAGCTAATATATGTTCTTAAGCCAAAAGTCTCCTGGATAAATATATTAGAATCTGATGAATGTAACATACACCGAGTTTTTCCTGCTTCAAAGAAATCGAAGAGCAACTAAGAAAGGCTGTACCCGAATTCCTATTGTCCAAAGCAGAAGAAACAAATATTCTTAATAATTTCGAAAGCAGAAAAGTTATAGCACTTCAGCCGAAGTACTATACCAGAGCCATCCATCATCACAGGGGTTTGACTTGATTCCACAACAACATGTCGATGGATTGGAGTTCATACACAAAGTTGCAGAGAACATGAAAGTAGATCTTGTAAATGTTATGAAGGATTTCGCACATTAGAAGGCAAAGAAAAGTTTGTATGGCAAGAAATTCATTTGGACAAGTTCTGGTGAAATGAACTCAGTAATTTGGTGGCAAGGTTTGTGTGGAAGTACCAATTATTAGAAGTCGCACAGTGGATATTAACAGCATCGGTATTATTAGCCGCTACAGAAAGATCCTTCAGTAATTTCTCAAAAATTCACACTAATACAAGGAATAGACTGACTAGTTTCAGAGCCGGAAAAATTACGTATAGAGCTTATAACTGAGAGTTGCATCACCGGGAAAAGAAGCCAAAAGTATCAGCACAGCGTAAAGAGACTGGGAAGACTATTGAGTCAGAGCAGCAGGAAGACTTACTGTTAGAAAATAAGTTATCGGAAGATACAAGTTCATCACACTTGGAATGCACCATGGTACCAAGAAAAATGAGATACCTTGAAGAAGACAGTGAAAGTGACATTTCTTAGATGTGTGAGATAAATGGAGACATTACCAGCGGTGATTCCATATATTCATTTCATGTATCCGATGAATATGATGAGTAATCTTGGTAGAAATGCCATCTCATAACGAGATAACGTTTTGCCCTTATGTGTATAGAATATTTCGAGAACGTTACTATGTCCTGAATATTCTATAATTCAGGACTTTTATTAGCTTGATACTGCTAATTGAGGTGTTTGAAACCAGAGAAAACTAACTGAATTTTGCCCAATTCTAAATTAAAGCATTGAAACATTTGATTTACGCGTATGAATTTGATACCACCCAATCATAAACTAATTAAAGAAACTGGCGTAACCGTCAGGTGAAGCCCATTAACCAATGGCATTTTATCTATTTTGTTCCCAAGAATGCTAGTTTCCCGCAAAACATGAAAATGCAGTTACTTCATTCTGGCTTCAGACAGCTCATTTTTTATTATATTGTGATGCCTAGCGAGCAAGTGTAGTGAAGTGTGAAAGTCTTCGTATATATTCCTACTCTTACTGTGTTCCATTTGTAGTTACTAAATCATGTATGATATAACAGAAAATATATTTCAAGTCATGTCAGTTGTAATGGCTTGTCGCCCATAGTCACTTACAGAATGTAAATTAAAAGAAAAGTATTTATCAGCGTTCCATGTACTTGCTTAGTTTCTTTATTTTTAGAAAAATAAATGTAGTCTTTATCAGAGTGATCAGTACTTAAAACTGTGCTCTCTGAAGAAATATCAAAACAGGAATGACCACACAACTCATTTCTATTAATGAAAATAATAAATTTAATGCCTTTTGAGAATTGTTCTAGCTTCTAATGGATCTAATGTTACCTTTTCATTATTTTTATGTACTTCTCAAGAAGATCTGTATCACATATATGATTGAAAAGGAAAAAAACCCTTATATTTACCCAATTTGGGTAAATACCTGGGTATTTACCCAAGGTAAATACCCAAAAAATATTTACTGGTAAAAATCCCATCACTACAGTACTATAATACCAAATGTGTAAATTGGGCAATTTCCAAAAATTAAAAGGTGGGCCAAGGTACCCCTCCCAAATTTTTAAAGGGGTGCACAAATATACCCATATCTTATGAAAGGTAATGGACCCTTATATACGACCATACAACCATATAGGATAATAACACGTCGTCAAAGGGGATAAATTAGGTCAAAAACCCCCGAAATTTGACTTTTTGGCAATTTTTTACCCACAAAAGGGAACGACATAGACCCCCAATATTGATTAAGGTACATACTATGGTCCTAGGCTACCACACCAAAATTTTCAGATTTGGCAATTTCCAAAATTGAAGGGAGATGGTCCTAGGTACCCCTGCCAAAATTTAGGGGGGTGGGTCATGGTACCCCTGCCAAAATCTAAAAGGGGTGATCCTAAGTACCCCTAGGTCATTGACCCCGGGGCACGTAACCCAAAATATGGGCGCCGGGCGACAGGGGGCGCAAAATTTTGGCGGCGGCGGGCGCCCCCTAGGTCATTGACCCCGGGCCACGTAATCCCAAAAATGGGGCGCCGGGCGCCCGGGGCGCAAAATTTGGCCTCGGCGGCGGGCGCCCCCTAGGTCATTGACCCCGGGCCACGTAACCCCAAAAATGGGGCGCCGGGCGCCCGGGGCGCAAAATTTGGCGGCGGCGGCGGGCGCCATGCTCCAGGGGGCGGCAAAAATGGCCTCAAGTCATGCGATTACTACTGTGATTCTTCCGAAACCGGCTCAAACTTATATTTCATAAATATATTTTCTCTTACTCGACGACAATCTGCAAAAAGCGAGTTTATATTATTTTGTGGATCATTTTCTCGGAAAGGACTCAATCGATTTTATTCTAGGTTCATATATAGATGTTTATTTATCAGCTCTTATATATGGCATAACTAATTTCTTTTCAAAGGACAGTTCATTCTTGGGATGAATTTATCCGACATTTTGTCCCTCAACCCTTCCCCATAAATAACGTATGACAAGATAGCCCCCCAACTTTAGAAAATTGAAACAATGTCTAGGTCATTTGTTTGTACTACATTTGTACTGTTTGTACCGAAAATATTTTCGTGTGTACCATTTTCCTTATAGGGGTACTTGGGAGGTCAACTGGGGGTGCTATCTTGGCACCAAGATAACCCCCCCCCCGTATCACAGCACAAAAAATTTAAATACAATATTCGAATGCAAATCGTTTCTACCGTTTGTACCGAAAAAAGTTTTGTTTGTACACTGATAGTTTTCGAGAAAAAGGATATGACATTTGGGGGGCGTCAACATAGCTCCCCTGTATCACAGTACAAAATATTGAAATACATATTTTGAAAGCAAATTGTTAGTACCGTTCCTACCGAAAAAAAAAGGTTTGTGTGTACACTGACAGTTTTCGAGAAAGGAGGGATGACATTTGTGGGGCTATCTCTGCGTCAAGATAGCCCCCCGTATCGCAGCTCAAAATATTGAAATACACCGTTCGAAACCAATTGTACCGAAAAAAGTTTTGTTTGTACCCTGATAGTTTTCGAGAAAGAGGGGATGACATTTGGGAGGTTATCTTGGTGCCAAGATAGCCCGATCGAATCACAACACAAAAAAAATAAAATATACTATTTGAAAGATAGGGCCCCAAATATCATCTCCTCTTAGTCGTAAACTATCAAGGAACAAACGAAAATTTCTTCTCTGCTAGCGATACAAAAGATTTTCTTTCGAATGGTGTATTTCAATTTTTTGTGCTGTGATAGGGAGGGCAATCTTGGCGCCAAGATAGCCCCCAAATGTCATCCCCTATTTTTCGAAAACTATCAGGATACAAACAAAACTTTTTCCGGTACAAACGGCACAAACGATTTGCTTTCGAATGGTGTGTTTCATTTTTTTGTGCTGTGATAGGGGGCTTATCTTGCCGCCAAGATAGCCCCCCCAGTTGACCTCTCAAGTAACCCTATAAGGAAAATGGTGCATACGAAATTTTTTCGGTACAAACCGTACAAACGTAGTAGAAACGTATGACCTAGTCATTGTTTCAATTTTCTAAAGTGAGGGCCATCTTGCCATACGTCCACAAATATTTCGTACTTTACAACTTAATTTTATTAACACAGCTACCATGTGGAGCAATACATTTCCCATTAAAAATGTCGATAAGGACTAGTTTTCTCTTTGCCGTCAACTAGGGATGGTACCGAGACCGAGACCAGACGGATTTTATATAACCGAGACGAGACCGAGAACGAGACAGACCTCTATAAATCGAGACGAGACCGAGACGAGACTTACGTTTGACTCGAAAGTCTCGGTCTCGTCTCGAATATTGATAAAAACTAAAATTGCCTTCACCCAAAATTTCTCTTGTCGCAGTGTTAGATAATATGGGAACGGTTGACTGATGTACATTCCTGTATTTAGGGGGTGTATATCAGGCTCAAGCCTCTCCCGAAATAAATTTGTGATCATTGCTTCGCACTGCACGTACAGCAAAAATGTTTCTTACCCGTTCCTCAAACCTCTCCCGAAACAAAATCCACTGCTAATGAAGCCTTCTCGGTCTCTGTCTCCCCCCCTCTCTCTCTCTCTTATATATATATATATATATATATATATATATATATATATATATATATATATATATATATATATATATATATATATATATACACGAAAAAATGGTTCATACCTCCAAAACTATGTGATCTACGGTAGTCGGGTCAAGACTTCACTTAGGAACTAATATGTCCCCTATCGAAAAATACATGTTTCAGAATCCTGCGGTACTCACGCAACAATTTTCATAGAGTGAGTTTGGCTAATGGCATATAATTTGAAGTACCCACCAACTACCTCTGTAAAAACTGCAGAAGTACCGCAGGATACTGATACATGGATATTTGGATAGGGCACATACTAGCTCTTAGGTAAAGTCTTGATCCGACTAGGGTAGATCCCATAGTATTGAAGCTATGGACCATTGAAGTTCATTTCTTCATGTTTTCGGCAGCCTGTAACTCCGAAAGGAAGCATTTGTGCAACCAGGATGGTTTATACTTTTTGTCTTATCTTGGTGTCACGAATCACCTCCCAAACCTTGTCGGTGTTGTTTTGAAACACCCCGTATATATATATATATATATATATATATATATATATATATATATATATATAATAGAGTTTGTGTTTGTCTGTCCGTCTGTCTGTGTGAGGTCTGGGGACCAGACGAGTGGACCGAGAGTAGTCAAATTTTGGGCACGGATGACTTGATCCAGGTCCCATACCAAGACGGAGTGTTCTTTTTTATTATTATTCAAACCCGAGAGTGTCAGGGGGTAACTTCCAAATTCACCCCAAATTCCTCGGCTGCGGAGGAGGTTACCGAGACATGTAAAAATATTAAAAACTGACAGGTATTAGTGTCATATCCATATTTTCGTGGTCACTGTAATCAATGGTGACACTTCCATTAACGATGACTTCAAATTCAGCTACCATTGTATATCGGCCGGGGATCACCGTGGAGGATACCGTGACATGTAAAAAAAAATCCAAAATGACGGATATTTGTGTCAAATCCATAGTTTTCGCGGTCGCTGAGATCAATAGTGACATTTCCATTTGCGACGACTTTCAAATTCAGCTACCTTTGTATGTGATCTGGGGTGCGCTTGCGGTGTGGTTACCGAAAGGTAGTAGAAAAGGACCGACATTAGTGTTGAATTCATAGTTTCTCCGTCGCTGAGATCAAAGGAGACACTTCTACTAGCGATAACATTCAAACTCAGCTAACCTTGTATGCGACCCGGGAGGCCCCTAGCAGCACAATTACATAGCAGGCATATGCCTCTCATGTTTCCTCAGGAGCATGGAAATGTGCCCAGTATGTGCCTTATGTACCTCTGAGGCAGAAATCACAAGATGACAAATGATAATCACAGCCCATGTCCGTTCCTGGCATATGCCTGACATGTACCTGCGGAACGTGCCTATGTTCTAGGTATGTTTCCCATGCCGTAAGTTTTAATGAACCACAAAATTACTCCCCTAAAATGTGTTAAATCGCCTATTGCGTGATGTGTTTACATTAAGGAGAGTCTAAAAACACTTTAAACAGATAAAAAAAATGTACCCCAGGGTGGGCGAGAACCACCTACGTTTGGATTACTAGCCGCGTGCTCTTCCGACTTGGCCACGGAAGTGATGAAGAGAACGTCAATTGTAGAGGGATAAATTGTTGAGGTCTTTTGAATTTGCCTAATCGGAGTGTTTCTTTAACAGCGTATATTGACGATAACCGTTTGGGATCAGATAAAATCTGCTCGCCATGTAATTTTATAACAAAATGACGAGTGTCTAGTTACTTTATTTCATGGTTCTTACATATTCACTTTCAAATGATCGGCGATAGTTGTCATCTAATGAAGTTGATACTTTTGTTGCTTACAAAAAGAAGTAACAAATGCATCAAATGTGGGAGATGAATTTAGAACACATAAATGGTGCATGCCTAGCACATCTTATGCTGTTAGGATATATGAAACAATATGCACCTAAAGGACGTACCTAGAACATGACATATATATGTCCCAAGTGACGACATTGAAACAAATGACTGTTAGAGTGCGAAACTGAGCCAGGTATATAAATGCTATATTTGTGGTACATAGTTGCAAATATCAATTAGATGCAAAAAGTACCTAAAACTGTAAGTAGCTGGAGTACATACTTAGCACATGAATATCATATGTGCCAAGTGTCGGGTACATAAAAAGTAGCTGGGACACCTAAATGCCACATGCCTAGCAAATCTTGTGCTGTTAGGGGCACTTGCTGGGTAGTTACCGATATATGTAAAGATACTAGAATGACCGATATTAGTGTCGAATTGATAGTTTTCGCGGTCGCTGAGATCAATAGTGATACTCCCACAAGCGTTGAGTTCCAAATACAGCCCCCTTCGGCTGGGAACCAAGGGGTCTCAGGGGGCGTTTACGGGGACATATAAAAGTAGTATTGACTGATGTTAGTGTCGAATTCAGTTTTTGCAGTCGCTGAGGTTAATCGTGAAACTCGGATCGCATTAACTTCCAAATTCATCCTATTCGGCTTTGGGCCGGGGTCACCGGGATAATACCGAGAAATGTAAAAATAATCCAAAATGACCGATATTAGTGTCAAATTCATAGTTTTCGCGGTCGCTGAGATCAATAGTGATACTCCCACAATCGTTGACTTTCAAATACAGCCCCAATGTCCTGGGAACCAGTGGGTCTCAGGGGGTGTTTACCAGGATATGTAGCAGTAGTAGAAAGGGCCGATATCTTTTTCTTCCGTTGTTCTGTTTGTTTACATAGATATTTTATCTGACCCGTGCAAAGAATGGGTATTTCAGCTAGTGCATATATAGACCCTAGTGACACTGTACTTCCGTAGTACAATTCGTTTTCCAGACACGAGTCGTTGACACATTGATATTTTGATCGGCCATATTGAGTTCAATACTTCAACGTCCGCGAAATTTCAAACCAATAGATGTGTAGTGTTCACACATATATCAATCTGCAAAACATTAAGTCAATCTGCCCATGGGAACTGGATGAGAGATTGCTTGCAAAAGTCGTCTGGCATGAACTTCGGGCGGCCATATTGGATTTATCCTTTGCTGTCGGCCCGGTATATTTTACCAGTATTCTTTCATGGCCCTCCTCTATCTAAATATATGCACAGTTTCCGGATCCCCCATTCTTGGGAGAAAACCTTCACATGTTAGGCCTGGTATACACTTTATATTAAAACCGTGCTTAATTAAAAGTTCTAATTACACCCTAATTACATTTCACTTGTTTTAGTTTGTCCATCGACCGCCTCAAACTCGATCCATACCATTTAGCTACACTGGAAAAAGCCAAGTCCAGATATAAGGAGAAAACGAGGATAAAATGCTTTCTGTTGGGAACACCATGACAAGACGGTTGTAATACTGGCTGCAACACCCTTATTTCATGTGGCTACGTACGTCAGTAAGTGAGAGCACCAATTACTTTTGTGAAAACAGTAAGCACCGCTCTCACTTACTGACTATATCGCCATAGGAAATGAGGGTGTTTCACCCAGTATTATGATTGACACCTCTGTGTTGGCATGGTGTTCCCAACAGAAAGCATATTATCCTCGTTTTCTCCTGAAATCTGGACTTGACATTTTTTCAGTGTATATGCAATTATTCAAAGACTTACAATCAGTCATTGTGTTGATTTTTGAATTGGTTTGTTTTAGTTTAACGCCCCACGGTTATGCTAGGGCGGCTAAAGGAGACGAGGAGCTACTGATCATAGTGGAACCACTTCGGTCGTTCAACTGTACCCACACCGGGAATCGAACTTTTGACCACGCGAATTGTATTCAAACGTGTTGCTTACGGCTCTGCTTTAGTCAAGCGTGCTGTAGTCTGCTTTCGTCTCTGCGTGACATCATTGAAATTCTATGGTTAGTCAGAACAAAAAATAAATAAAATAAAATAAAATAAAATAAAATAAAATAAAATAAAATAAAAATAAAAATAAACAATTTTAAAAACATTTTATACTTCACATAAACTACTGCGAAGAATAGTACAAAGAGTAAAACTAGATATTTCCAAAAGAAAATAAATTATTGTTTTGTCCTACTTAGATGAGTAACAATAACTCTGTGGGCCCCCAAAGCTGATTTCGTCACCACCGAGGGGCGACATTTTTTCTAGCGCACAAAGAGATAGATCTGCAGTATCATGACAATTTATTTAAATTATAGCACTAAATTCTTCAATTTCTTAGGTATTATTCTTTCTTTAGTTCTCAGAGTAGAAATTTTGTAAGCCTGACTGGGTTTTTCAACGCCCTTATGGGTGAGGACCCCGGGACACTGTCCCAGTTTCTCCTGGCTAGTTACGGCTCTGGATATATGATTATGTAATGCATTACGACCTTATGAACTTGTATAAGAAACAGAATGTACTTAAATTGAGACGCAAACTATGCGAAATATCGGACTTTGAATCTAACTTGTTTGTTGATCCAACCCAAGACTACACATAGCAAAGGTGAGTACTTTAGCTCCCACCACAAGGTGCATGAAGTTCGTGTTATAAAGTGTAAATTAAACACTGAGATGTAAAACGCTAATAAAGCATTTGATCAATTAGAAACATAATATATTGTAGTAATAATTTACCTTATGTGTTAAGATCATGAATGTTATTTCTGTTTTTAAAATGACAGTCAAAGCAGAATGTATTGGATAATAAATGAGATATTGTAAAATTTCAACTTTGGTCCGATTTAATACATTCGTGCTGCTATATGTTGCGTTATCCTTTAGGAGGTATTGAACAATTCTGATTCAAATGAAGGAAATAAAATACTGTATAGTACTGGAGTTAATTTAATAGAGTTTAATTGTATAGGCAGTACTGACGCTATATGAGACAAAGTCTATTGCTAAAAAGTGAAATATGGGTTGCTATTAAAGTTTTATCCCAGATATGATATACCCACTGATGATTGAACCTGGAACACACGCATGGAAAGCATTAGCGCTAGCAAATTAGCTATGAAGAGGTACAACGTACCATAATTTTCAAGAATGAAGGATAACATAAGAAGCGGAAACGACAGACTGTAGGATAATAATACCTTCACAATTTTAATTTCACACTATTTATTTCGAGATTTTCGAGATGAGACCGAGATTTGGTCCTCGAGACCGAGACCGAGATCGAGACAAGTATTTTTTGACCGAGACGAGACCGAGACCGAGACGGCAATTTTTGATTCGAGACGAGACCGAGACCGCTATTTATCAACCGAGACTAGACCGAGACTGTACAAGGTCTCGTCTCATCTCGTCTCGATACCATCCCTATCGTCAATCTATTTTATTAATGATTTCCTCAAACGCGACTAATGAGTTTCTTCTTCAAGTACGTATTCGCTTACGAATCATATTAGGTCTATATGGTGTAACTCTTTTCTACAAGAAAACGAATAAAGAAGAGGCAGTTTGTTCTTGCGGGTGAGTTTATGGGGCAGCTTTCCCGTCAACAACTAAAACGACCTGAATCATTTCTAAAATAGAACTCCAATAAGAAGCCTACAACATGGTTTCACTCATTTCTCATTCAAAAATTGTTAGGACGCAGTTCACTCTTGGGAGAAAATTTTCTTCGAAATTTTCCTAAAACATCTGTTATAATTTTGCCCATATTTCGTTAAAAATGTATCAGTAATGACTCATGAGTTGATTTAATTCAAGGTATGGTAGCAGAGAATGTTTAGTGCGTTCGTCTGTACCCTTTATTTCACCGCTATATTGAACAAAACTATAATAAATGTATTCACGCATTGTTAACTAGTCTTCTCTAGAGTGAGAGAAAAGATCTAACGTTGATTAAAAGAGGATGGGCTTTACATATAACATTGTCATAGTCTGCGCATGATTTTAGTAAGCTCCTCCCGTTGCAGCAGACAATCCACGACGATCTTTTTTCCATATTGTGGGCGTATCACGAATTCCGCCAGACTGCAACTGCGCTAGCATCCCCAACGCGCAAGAGCAGGAAATAGAGGTAGGGAGAAACGGTTCTCAACGTTTCAGAAACAAAAGGATCGTACAGTCAGCGACAAAAGTTATTTCCATTTGGTAATATTTATTTCGGGAATAACGGTGGAACGTACACAGTTTCACCGAGCCTGAAGGCTGGAACGCACAGAAGATAACATTTATTTTAATTTACAAAAAGAGAAAAAAAAACTGCCCTCAAATTGTCCTTCCATTCAGAAGTTTACGAAACTAATTTCATCAAACGGAAAGAAATTTTGTTGCTGACTATACCACTCATTGCACAAACTGTGATTTTTCACACGAAAATATTTGCATAAGCGTCAACCATAAAACTTTTTTTAACCTGAATACAATAAATTCAATTGTATTTGTTTCAATTAGACATAATACTTAACAGTGCAGTCTATATAATATCTTTGATACATTTTTATACGCCAGCCCTGCCCACAAGTCGAGTAGCTAGTGCGTACACCTTTGGAGGAAATGGTCCCGAATTTAATTCTCTGTTGGTGAACATTAACATTTGAAAGCATTGCTGTGGCTCGCATTCCATCTGAAATTATAGAGTCGTCTTATATAATCTTGATTCTGAAAAGAGAGAATTAACTCCAACAAACAAACGTTATTATACGCCTCTCATCATTGTAAGCCTTGATGGAAACTGGGTGTTCATTTATTATTATTATTATTATTATTATTATTATTATTATTATTATTATTATTATTATTATTATTATTATTATTATTATTATTATTATTATTATTATTATTATTATTATTATTTAGTGTTTTATATGTTCATTGGCAATAAAGTACAGGTTGCAAGTGCATCAGGTAATATCAATGAAGAAAAAGGTATTTTAAAAGAAAAAGGCGCATACAAGCTAAAAGCATCAAGTTTATAATCTAATACAAATAAAATAAAGACTTTGTTTGTGTGTTTGTCTGTCTGCCTGTGTGCGCCCTGGAGACCAGACAAGTGGACCAAGCGTTATCAAAATTTGGTCACGGATACCTTAGTCCAGACCCCAGACCAAGACGAAGCATTTTCTTCGAATATCGAATCCGGGGAGTCTCAGAGGGGTCGTTTACCGGGACCGGCCTGGGGACCAGAAAATTTGACCGAGAGTTACCAAATTTTGGCCACGGATACCTTGGTCCAGGACCCAGACCAATGAGAAGCGTTTTCTTTTTTGAATTAGAATCAGGGAATCTCAAGAGGGCGTTTACCGGGACATGTAAAAGTTGTAAAAAATGACCGATATTAGTGTCAAAATCATAGTTTTCGGGGTCGCTGAGATCAATAGTGATACTCCGATCGCTTTTAACTTCCAAATTCACCTCATTCGGCTGCGGGCCGCGGGTCATCTGGGGTTGGGATACCGAGACATGTAAAAGTAATCAAAAATTACCGATATTTGTGTCAAATCCATAGTTTTCGCGGTTGCTGAGATCAATGGTGACACTTCCATTAGCTATGACTTGGAGATTCAGCTACCATCGTATGCGAGCCGGGGATCAGCTGGGGGGGGGGTACAGTGACATGTAAAATAATGACCGATATTAGTGTCAAATCCATAGTATTCGGGGTCGCTGAAATGAATGGTGATACTCCCAAAGGCGTTGACTTCCAAATATAGTCACCATGCGAAAAATGAGTATATTCAGCTAGTATAAAATATATGTTGTGATACAAAATTTAATGAAAAGAATCATTATTATTTAAAAAAAAGTACATTATAAAGAAACAAACAACATGCAGTATCATTTACAAAACAATAAAAAAGAAAATGAAACATAATTCACATGCGAAGAAATGAAATACATCGTATAAAGTATAGAAAATAGATATCATCATGCACAAAATTTATTGAAAGGTTTATACGGTATTTAACGGGTTGACTGCCATGAGTACCAAAAACGGTACTCATTTCGTACAATGACAAGAAAACACTACTTTTTCAAACACAGGTTGACCATTTAATGTCAATTCAATCAGGATTTGTAAAAAATAAAGTATTTTTTGTTGAATTTCTCATAACTTTACTTTACTGACTCATTACCTTTTGAAAACTAGTGATTCAAATGTAGTCAACAAGTTGTTTGTTCCTTGTACCTGCATTTTTTTTTATTTAATATGCTGGGGTTACTTTAAAATTTCAACTTTAGAAGTGTTTTGTTTTTCTGTGTTATGTGTTGGATACATATTAGCAAAATGCATCTACTTTAATAAGTTTAGGAATGACAAAAACGCCCGTTGATACCACACTTGTGCCATTTATGACTTCCTTGAAGTGTTATTTATGAAAGCAGTTAGGGTAAATTTTCTGCTTCAGTACAAAGGAAGAAAGGTAGGGGACTATTTGGACGTGGCAAGTATACTAATTGGGTCAAGGTTTACTGTAATACATGAGCGATTCGGGTGAACATAATAGTAAGCATCACTTCCGATGAAATTAGTTATTAGGTGGTATAGGCTGTGACCGAACCACAGAAGAGTACGTAGGTAGTTTAATTTCGAAGAAAAGTTTCAAACGGCAAAGGTAAAGCAGCAAGAATGGCAAACGAAAAAGTAGACTGATTATCAAAATAGACGTTCAACATAGATTTTAAATACTGAAATATACTCGATAAATAGCATGCCATCTATCACGTAGCCATGTCAAACACACACAACAGTTTAAAGTAAGTCATATGTAGTAATAGAATCCAAATGTATAAGTAAAAAAATGCATATTGCAGAAGTACATAGGGTATATTATTATTATTATTACTATTACGCTTAATTTGCTGTAAGTACAGTATTAACAGTGTTAATTAAACATATAACAGGCGAACCTCATTCGGAGGACCAGCAGTTCGTTTTGAGGGCTTTGTCCCTATTTGTCTCACATTGCTACACTAAATAGACTTCCATGACCGATTTCATGTTCGAGAAGTCACCACTTTGGGGAATAACCACAGATTCAAGCAAATATACAAAACACACAAAAAAGGTATCTAACAAGGAAACCGATTCAAGCGTGACATGAAATGGTGGACTAGTTTATGCGAAACGAAGTGTTGTTGTGTACAATTAAACCGATTAGAGAGAAAAATCCTCGATCTCAACCGTTCCGGAGATATAGAGGAATAAGAGGAAGGCTGCTGCTTCGACATTTTGCGAATTTTTGAATGTGTAGCGGTAGTACAAGTAAAATAAACTTTTAAAAAGGAAGAATTCCTTCATCCATGAAACTACAGTAATACGTCACCTTAGGCATGAGAGTTTTAAAACCGAAGAGTCCATAACAATTCTACGGGAAGAATGTTTTGGAGGGGAAAGGCAAAAATACCGGAGTTCCATTCCTGCCTAAAATAGGCCTGTAAAGTGTCTACGTATAGGTTTCTTGGTATGCTGAATCGAATAAAAGCATCATTAGTCAAATAGGATGAAAAATGTAAAACCTGGTGGCCGTCCGAACTTTCTAAACATTTATAATTTCTACAGTTATTAACCGATTGGAACTGTATGTGATAAACAGTATATAAAGCTTACAGGTTTTCGTTTTTTTCAGTGGAATACTATTTTTTATTGATTCATACTTTGCGTTTTAATATATGTCACACAACTACACAATGTCGTACTTACGTTTACAGCAATATGTGTTTACGTTTCATATTATTTGATTTGTTTTTATAGCGCTTTTGCACAGCCTATGACCCTGTATTTTGTTCACATAAAAACGTGTCTGTTTCTTTGGCAGTAGGCTATAATTAATACATTATTGCATCACATTCTCTCATTTTCTATGGACTAAAGACATGATACCATATTAGCAAGTAATATCATACAATTCTGGTCTTTGTGCCAATTGCGTTTGTTATTCCTCATAACCCCTTCTTTTTTGGCCCCGGGTAAAAACTACACCACTCACCTCAACATTCAACACCACTTTTATTCGTTCTGGTGCATCTTTCTTAACGTTTAAATGCAATATTCAAACAAATTCACTTGCAACATAGGCGAGAATGCTCAAAATATCAGAGTACCAGTTTTCTTCTTACCCCTTTATATCTCAGGAACGGTTGATGTCTAGGGTTTTTCTCTCTAATGGGTTTAATTGTACACACACACACACAAAAATAAATAAATAAAAACACTTCGTTCGAACATAAGCTCGTCCACAATTTCGTGTCACACTTGAACCGGTTTCCTTGTAAGTATTTTAAACTCCTTCTTCCTTCCGAAAATGTATTCATACATACAAAAAATTCAAAGTAGACTTTAACTATGGAAACAAACTCATATGAGAGCATGTCATGCATCACGTAGCCATGTCGATTATACTCAATAATTTGAGAAATATTCTGAATGAATATACACAATACGTCAAACAAATATTCAAGTAGTTCAGACCCTTTTTTATTCTTTAATAAATATATTTATATACATTGCCAAATTATTTGTCACAATTAATAACAAAATATTGATGATCACGACGTACTAATTACATTGTATCACTCTATGCTGCATACAATACTATGATATACTCGTACGATATATATGTTTACACGAACACACACAATACTATTTGTCATAATTAATAACAAACTATTGATTGTCATGTCATACTCATTCAAATACCTCTCTCTATACTACATACAATTTTTTGGTATACTATATACACATATGCTTACACATACACACACAATGCTATCGCCCATACTGTAAAGAACATTAAGATTGGGTGCAACTCCACGCAGAAAGCGATCCTTTCGACCTTTAATATAGTCCACACAAAGACAACGAAGTCCACTCTGGATGTTAAAAATACACGTCGCTCTGGTTTTCTGATATACTCTCCTCTCTCAGCCTGTTTCAAAATTGTGGAAACTGATGCATTTTCTTGTTGAAGTTTTTTTTTCTTATTTTTTAAAATAATTTCCATGTTGTGGGGTGGTGATGTCCTACTAGGTTCATGAACTTATTATTCCACCCCTCACAAGCGTTGTTCGTCCTCGGGTTGTTGGCAAGAGATGCTTCGTGAGTGTTCCATGAGCATGGGGGATATCGTGGAGAAAGACGGTTCAATTTTAAAATAGCACCGTTGCCACTTCTCTTAAAGCTGCCTGAAACGTATGTACTTTCAAAGTATTCAATTAGATCAGAGAAAGTTTCCGGTGCTGTCTCTTTTAGATGCAAAAATGCTTGTTTAGCATCTTCAACAGGTAAAAATACCAACGCTGGGATTTACAAAAGACAGAATTCCCCAAGAGTTTTACATAGAGTTGAAAGTTCATATTTATGTATCTTTCTCCAAAAGCTTTGCTGCGAACGAAAAAAGAAGCAAATTTGAATTTAAATATAATTTTCAAAAACAGCACGTACTGTGTTATGAACTGTCATTTCGAAGTCACAAACAATTGTCTCCGGCGTAGGACGGATATTTAGTTCAGAACACTTATTTTGAGTTGGCTGAAAATCAAAGAAAAATATATATGCAGTATAATTAACATGTAAATGATGATGAGATGCACACGCAACCTTTCTACAATCTACATACATAAGAAAAATCTTTGTTCAATTTCCAACAAAGCAAAACAACTAAAAAATTAAAGTTACAGTTATTAACCTAATGTAATAAGCTATAATATACGATACTAGTTAAATAAGAGAAACTAACAATGATACTGCCTGAATCCAAGATATTCGGATTATGATAGCATACGTACTTGTATTACTCCCTTAAAGCTCTTCTGGCCTTTATCGGTCACACCAGGTGCAATTCTGATTAAGTACAAGTGTGTGAACAGCTAGAGAGCGATTGAAACGTTATCATCCATGTACTATATAGGTGAGTTTGCAAGACGTTGTAAGCATCCTCAGTAGAAAATACCGAAAGCTGAGACTCCAATTCTCCATAGTTTTCGTGTATGAGAAATGGCTGGGGGTCTTCTCCTCCAGTTGTTGACCACGGCGTTCCTGTAATTAATGCAAATAGACAAGAAAGTAATCTTACCTCTAAAATATGAAACTATCAATCAATAAACAATAATTAGAAGGTTAAATCATTTTATAGTCTTAAATAATAACATTATATGTATTTATTACCTGCACAATTCACCTGCAAAATTCCTAACTAATTTCGATGTTTACAGGTGACGGGAGCAATATAACAGGGTCGCTAGAGGTGCTGGCTTTCTTTTAAAGGAGCTGTTCTAATAGTACCCAATTTACGTTGCGTGCATACAATTTGGTATGGGAAGAGGTCGTGGCCTAAGACCTTCACATATAAATAATGGTGGTCATAGTTCAGCGGTAACATGGCCAAAAATGGGTCAACAATTGTAAGCACTGTCTACTCGCCCACTGTTTGCAATGGCTCCCTCTACGAGCCCTCAGCTGGTAACGGTTACGGGCGTACCTCTCTGCGTGCGAGTGCTATTACCAGACTCCCAGTATCTAAAGTTATTACCACACCCACTAGTTAACAACTATCTTTCCAAAAGAATATTCCTCTGGAGGAGGAATGATAGAACCACTAATTTCAAATAATTAACTTCACCAACGTTGTTTCCGACCAGGACGGTTTAGATCCCCCTCTCTCCCTTATTTAATTTAACTTACTCAAGGGAAGCAGAGAGGAAAGATAGTTTAAATATCTCTTAATCGTTTAAATATCCTCGCACAAGCTTTCCTGTCGACCAATTCTAAATTAACCAATTTATTCACCCTATTTGCAAGAATCCAGGGGAGTTCTTACTACAACTAGTGTACCAGACTCAAATTATAATGAAAACTCATCAAGTTTTTTCTTTTTGATATCTTTATTTCAATAAAGAGCGAATGATAGCTGAAAATAGTCTATGACCTCTAGATAAATTATTTATCTGTATCTATTTGCCCTCCCGGAGACTGAGAGGGGCTTAAGTATATCTCTATCATAATCAATAGAGAATAGAGAATTAGTTCCTACTATAATAGATGTAAGAATTTCCTACTTCAGTCATTAAGACCAAATTACATAAACTAATACTCTAACTAATCAGGGTCCTCTCAGGAAGCGTTCTCTCACAAGCTGATGAAGTGAACCAATTTACAGTACTAAAGGTGCCTTCATATACTTATCCAGCACCTGGCCTAAACCTAAGCGAGGAAAAACCCGGAAGCAGACCTTCCTCAAGAGGGATACTATCTAACAAAATTTACTAGGAATAGGTTCAGTGAGGATAGAAGAATAGACCCCAACAAGAGGTCTTTCTAGATCAGCACTCAGACCTATATGTATAGGTTAAATTTCACCCCGTTCCAGTCCTCTAGCATTCTAGAGCGGAACTAAATGTGTTATTAAAAACAAACTATCAGCCTGGCCTTATATAGCCAGACGTCGCACAGTGGTGCGAAAACGCAAAAAGCTGGCCAAGAGTAAAAAAAAAAAAAAAAAAAACGAAAGTTAATAATATAGGAATTTTTTTAATGTAGTTGGCTAGAGTGATGCTAGAAGGGCCCAAATCCATAAATAGAATAGGGTTTTTACTTTATTCCGACTACCTGAGCCACTCTTAAGTAGACCATTCAGCAGATCAAATGCGTAGAGAACAATAGAATAATTGTGACGCGTCCGTTTAAATGGTTGTAACTTTCGAGCGCGTTCACAGTTTTTAAATCTGTAAAGTTTTCCTATATCGTACTGGTAAGTAGAATAATAGTATGAAGTGAAAAATTAATAATAATGAT
Source organism: Thermobia domestica (assembly GCF_964235325.1). Lineage (NCBI taxonomy): Eukaryota > Metazoa > Arthropoda > Insecta > Zygentoma > Lepismatidae > Thermobia > Thermobia domestica. The sequence continues at coordinate 132,259,874 of NC_137470.1, read as the reverse complement.
GTAATAATTTATAATTTGAATCGCAAGTCAGGTAAAATTTTCACATTGTTTATATACTTTATTAACTTAAAGCGTTGAAAACATTATGTGCACCCTCGTGCACCACGTTCATATTTTGTAGAATGGTAGTCTGAAAATTAATTAATGCTGTCGACAAAAACGTAGCTGCCAAAACGTGCCAATTACGAAGCGTGTTGATGTTAATTACTACTCTATAATGTTACAGTGACAACCCTTTGCAGTTATCATAACCGAATCAAATACCAATAATTTGTGTCATTTAAGTGATAATACATTTCTAATAAATAAGAACGTAAGTAACAAGTAATTGTTCATCAAAATATGTGAAAAAGTGAATTTTGTTAAAGATACATTGTGAAAATTACGAAGTATGTTGACATTCTTTTTATTCCGCCATTTTGGATACGCCATTTTGTTTTTTTCAACGTTAGTTGCAGAATCGTAATCAGCAATCTCAATAACCCCTTAATGCTAAATTTAATTCAATCTGAATATAGTTATCACATTTTGGCCAGCTTTTTGCGTTTTCGCCCCACTGTGCGTCGGCAGGACTCGAACCTGGATCCCTCCAATTCAAAAGCAATACGCCTATCTACTGTACCCAAGCAAGGAGCCCAGGCAAACTCTAATGTAAACTGCAAACACTAAATATTCTAGTTAAAATGCTTAAAGAGAAATCGCGAGCTAAACATTATCCAAAAATAAATAAATATATATATATATATATATATATATATATATATATATATATATATATATATATATATATATATATATATATATATATATATATATTTATTTATTTACTCCCTAAGAGAAGTAAAACAAATAAAGATCTAACCTACCCCGTGCACTTACTTGCCCACTCGCTATACTATACATGAACTTTTCAGCTTATTTTGAAAATACCCGAACGACAGTCATCATTTAGACTGTTTTAACCAAGGAATTCCCATTCCCTGAAAATGGAACCAGAGAAAGGACAAACTGCCTCTCTCGCTAATCGAAGCATTAAAATGGTTCCTCGCCTCAAGAGAATGCCTTCTATATATATGAGAAGTTCGGAAAGATATCCAACTGTTTTTCTAGCAAAACTACCTATTAACCCATATAGATGGCATAGGCGGAATAAAAGAAAACGAAAGTAAAACCAGGTCCCCGTTCCCCTCTGTCTGTATCCTAAACGTTGCTGGCAACGGACAATGTTTCTAACTAACATTCGTTATCTACATAAAAAAAGGAAGATTTTCTTTCGTTTGGTGGCGCGGTGGCTCAATGGTAGAGCGTTCACCTCCGGTGTTTGGGGTCCCTGGTTCGATCCCAACTCGCGCCATGTGGACTTTGTGGTGGATACACACCGTGCTCGTGGGTTTTCTCGGGGTTCTCCCGTTTCCTCCCACTTTCTTTATCCCACCATTTCACTCATCTATCATTATCACCGTCCCCTTTAGCCTAACCGGCATAACCGTGGGACGTGAAACAAAGATTTCATTTCGTTTATATGCTGCAGAAAAGAACAATCAAGATTAATATATGGATTATACATGGTAAATGCAATATATCTTGCATGAAATAGTAATAATAATAATAATATATATCACATAACCTTTTAAGATTGAAACCAGCGCTGGTTTATCTTATACCTATATTCTAATCACAAATATACAAGAATATATTCCTGTTTATGTATATATATATATATATATATATATATATATATATATATATATATATATATATATATATATATATATATATATATATATATATATATATATAGTTACCTTGAAATATATGTATAATAATAATTGTAGTAATAGAAATATATAAGAAGTCCCTTGCACAATACAATGGAAATGCTCATAAGGTGATCATGTTGTTGACATATTTTTTGTATATCCTCCAAAAGAGGGCGCGCGCTCCATTGAGGTTTGATGGAAGTGAGACTACACATTGTGCTCTACAAGCACTATAAGTTTCATCTCACTCGAGCCTGCGGAACAAGGAAACAAAGGGTCAAAGTCAGTGGACGTATCATCGCCAATGCTCAGACTTGCTTGATATGAGGCGAATACCTTGCACATATCCACTCAAGACCCAGTAATCGGTTTAAGTACTGCGTTTTCGTTTTATACGATCTTGATCGGAAAAAGAGACGATTGCATTTTAAGATATTTTTGTTAATGTGTAAATCGAGCACGGACAGTTGGATGTTGTCCATATGTCATGTTCATTATTTGGTACTTAGAATAGGCAAAACAATTTCACTACGTCCGAAGATATCTGCATTCTTGGATGGCTTATTATATACACAAGGGGACGAATTTAGGCTCTTGGGCTATAATGATGAACCATTCCTGTCAGAGGATGAGGAAAACAAAAATTGAAACCTTTTGCTTACTTATGTATAACACATTGTATAGTACATAATAATCACCTCAACTGCCTGATTGGTACTGTGAGTAAGAGAAACATTATGGTTCAGCTCAGGTAACACATCAATCATTGTGTACCTTTCAATACCACATGTTACGCTAGTGCAATGTTCAGTTATTTCTGCGAAAATTTTATTTATTAAAAAAAAAAATATTGTACACAATGTGCGTAATTCTAACTACCATTCAATTCCACTTATTTCATCTATAGCAATGCCACTAAGCGGAAAAATGACACATGATTACGACATTTTCTTCCGAGTTGTTTGCCTCATATTAATCCAGTTTGCGTATCAAAGATGGTACGTCCGCTGATTTTCACCCAATTTGTTTCCATGTTCCACAGGCTCAAGTGTGATTAAATTGACAGTGCTTGCAAAGCACAATGCGTAGTCACACTTCCATCAAACTTCAACTAAGCGCGTTCCTGTTTTGGGCGAAATATACCAAATATGTCAAACAAATGCGTGCCTTAAGGGTAGAATTAATTCCATTGTAATGTTGACCCATTTTTGGTCATATTTCCGCTGAGCTATGGCCACCTTTGTTTATATGTTAATTTCTTAGACCACGACCTCTTCCCACACCACATTGCATGTGCGCAACGCAAACGAAAAAAAAAATGATCACTTTTGAAACATTTCTTTCTTTCATATAAGGTTTTTCAAGAATATGAAAAAGATATGCTGAACCGAATCCAATTTAATAAAAAAAACAATATAGTGTAATATATTAAGTCGATTTGTGCTGCATACTTAAAACAATTAACATACGATCAAACAATAAACCATGGATATGGCTACTAACTTAATTTTCCAATATTAAAATATAATTTATAAAAAATAATACGTCTACAGTCATGGTGGCGCGAGATAAAAAAAAACGTAGGAACAGCAGGAGATACATATAAGAAACAAGTCAAATTCTTTTTCCCTTCTCTTAGTTATACGGGTTTGATATACTGACAAAACTAGTACTAAGAAATAGAAAGAAGGCTAAACTAACTGCCGCTACAATCCATGAATAGCCATGGCTAGCCAGATGTACCATTTTTAACTGGGTGATGTAGCACTTTAAACTTGATGACCATCTGTTCTAGGGTGTCACGGAGTTCCCCAATTGTCCAATGGTGGAAAAAAATGAAATGAAATATTTCCGTTTTACGTCCCATAATTATGACTTGGAGGCTAAAGAAGACAATGGTGATAATGCACGAAATGGTGGAGTGAAGGAAGTCAAAGAAAACGGAAGACCATAAGAAAAAACGGTACAATGGTATCCTCTACCATAAAACCCAGTAGCCGCAATGTGGGATCGAACCAGGGGTATATGCACCAGAGACGAGTGTTCTACTACAGAGTCAGCGCAGCTCTTCATGATGGTGAGTGAACACCAGAAAATGTTAGTGATCAAAGCAGGAGTAGAAACAGGGAGTAGGGAACATGAAGTTGCGTGTCGTAACAATGTGGCTTACCAGAAGCTCAATTACTTCTTTTTAAATAGCATTCTATTTCTTTTTAAAGCTCTCTGCTCGCACTATCAGACTCTAAGCTTTGCTTCATATACTGACGAGAAAGAGTCCTTCTCTCTTAAGAATATAGGAAATGAAATCTTGAAGCTTTACGTCCCACTCTTATGCAGGCTAGGTTAAAAGAGACGGTGACGATGAGAAATGAATGAAATGGTGAAATGAAGAAAGTGTGAGGAAACGGGAGAATCTCGACAAAATCTACGCATACGGGTGTTTGTCCACCACAAAGTTCACTTGGCACAAGCTGGGATCGAACCAAGTACACCATGCGACAGAGGTGAACGTTCTATCACTGAGCCACCGCGGCCATCTTTATGAATAATAATATAGTGTGAAACCAATTTATTGAAACCTTATGTAAAGTAGAAGGAAGCTTTTGGAAAGTATTTTTTTTAAACATGATTATACTCACATAGCACACGACGTCCCTAGAATGTTTCGTTTTGATCCTAATTATCCCATACCGTTCCCGGGATTATCGGGACAATGAATAGACATCCCCTGGACGTTCTGCATGGAACGTCCTAAAAGATTTCCACGTAGGATATCCACGAGACGTCCCGGATGGGACACGAGATCCCAGTAAAATCTAACACCGGACTACCTAGGACCACATTATTCCACGATTCACCAGTAGACATTCCCTTGAGGCCCCGTTGAATATACCGTTTCCAGAGATATTAGCGGACATTTGGATACCCCACGGAGGTCCCTATGGTTGTTCCGGGAGCAAATTCGGATGATCCCGGGATGTCCCGTGGACGTCCGTGTGCTATGTGGGTAGAGTAATTGTGATGAATTATAAGACGTCATATTTTCGGAGATCACAAGTGGGATATTCTGCGTGTTAGCAGAATCCATTTTTGTTATTATTGTACTAAGAAAAAGAAAGGTAGATATGAATGCATCAGGTCCTTGTCTACGCCACTGGTCTAAAGTGTGGGTTTATACATATTCTTTAAATAGTACGGTTGAATAAAGCATTCCAATTACAATAATAGTATTCTCGCTTCTGTCTACCACATAAGCAGTTCTTTCGATTGTGTTATTAAATGCAATATGAGTTCATTTTTTATCTTTCTTTTCTACAAAGTTTCAACAGTTTGTATGTTGTTATTTTAAGATCAAAATACAGTGTTCTGTATAGTGAATTCTTTTTCGTTTCCACTTTCCACTTCAAATTATAATAATAACTTCAAAAATATTATAGCACAACAAATGGACTGTGTGTATTGACTTTTAGTGCTCTTATGTTCTGGTCATCATGTAAAGTAATGCAGAAATCCACTTATTTCTCCCCTCATTGCAACCTCTTCAACAAATAACAGCATATAAACGCAGTAACAGCTACTCCACAATACTAAAATGAAATGAAATTAAGTCTTTCTATTTAACGTCCCACGAGTATGCCTGTTGTAGGCTGAGAGAGATGATGATTACGGCAAGGCGAATGATGATGGAAGAATTGGTGAAATGATTATGTGGGAGGAAAGGGGAGTACCCCGAGAAAACTCACAAAGACGATCTTGTCTGCCACAAACTTACTTGGCCGGGGATGGAATTACGGACTCCACTCACCAGAAATAAGCGTTCTACCACTGAAGCCCCCGTTCTTCCCCTCCACAGTACAAATACAGTGACTTGTCACATAGGTTTCACTGACGAAAAGGAAGGAAAAAACTCCCAAGAAATTTAAACACAAATGTGCTCTTTTGTGGTTGTGTTTGATGATTTTATACTTTCTCTCGTTAATCAATAGTCCAACCTAATTACTTTTGTTGTAAAATTAACCAATTCCTGTAAGGAAATTATTGACATTTGATTTCGGAAAGTTTTCAACTGATACTATTTGTATAATCAAGAAATTAGCAATCATTTCAACTTTATTTATTATACCTTATTATCAATTCAAATCCTGTATGCTGTATAATTTATTTATTTATTCTAGAATCTAATACTGTTTACCATACCTAAATGGCGGGAAAACTTTGTTAAAAAGAGAGACATGTTTCATTCCTTGGTAATGCTTATTATTGGCTTTGAGTCAACAGTTTGACACTCAAGATACACGTGATTACGAAGCGTATGTATACAACTCATTTATAATTGAATAAGTATGGATGTAATGAAAGCACAAGAACTACTTTCCCATGCAAGTCCAAAGGCGTAGTGAGAAGCCTGTAGATCTCCATCCAAGACAAATGATGCGATGCAGAAAATAGAGCGAACGGCTCCTGATTGGTCTAAAGTTTCCCTCTCATTTCCCTTTCGTTGCTGATTGGAGAAGATGAGTCATGTGACTATAGAATTCGCGGGAAAAAGTCGTTATAAAGAAGTTGATAACTGACTCGATAGCGTGCAGTCTCTTCGTGGATAAAGGTGCAGTTCGTTACGGAATCTTGCGTTCGTGTTTTTTTTTTTTTTGTTTTTTATTTTTATTTTATTTTATTTATTTTTTTTTGTTCCGACGGAGTGGTAGTTTGGATAACCGGTGTAACGAAGTAGCAAGCGTAAGAGCTGGAAGAGTATGGAACATGGCAGTGTGTTGAAACCTGGAATTCATTTTTTCACTATTAGTGTAATTTATTCTCTTTTCACTAATTAGTTATGAGACTAATAACTTTCGTTGTATAGTGAACAAATTCGTATTAGTAACTTATTGAACAGATATTTTGTGTAAATTCAAACTATTGGCGTGTATTCAATTAGAAATTAACAACAACAACAACGACAAATGACTTCTATTTCGGCGAGAGACAGGGAGAGAGTTTGGGTCATCAGTGTTCTACGTGACGAAGCACAAACCGTAAGTACATTATTTCCATTAATCTTTTAATGTAAAATATGTCTCTAAATCAGTATTTACAATTATTAATGTGTTTCTTTTTAAATTTGGAACGGTAGAACCATTGCAAAATATATATAGCAAGATTTCATTGCTGGCACCTGTTCTTTTGATTTTGCGTTTCTTTGTTGTTTTTTTTTTGTCTTTTTTTTACATTTTTTAGTGATGTGAAAATATTTCTTTTTTATAATCTTCCGTTTCTTGTGATGATGTAAAAGTAATAAGTTTGATTGTAAAGAATGATTTCGTTTAGTGTAGGATTAGAATTCGGAGTTGGATTTCTGGGCTTTCGACATATATGGCCATGTTAGCCTGTCATGTATGAGAGATGACGTTCCTCGCCGATCGCACTCTTCGAGGAAAGGGAAGGAAGGAAGCGGCCTGGGACCAAGGATGCTATAACATTGAGGATCTTCCTAAACATCAAAATTGTGAAGCCATACGTCATAATGTCACCACCATCACTCATCCTGCTTCGCCCAATAGTATCGCAATGTTTTCAATCAACATTCATGGCGGAAACGAGAGTAGGCAATACGGAAATTAGAGTAGTACCGATGCTCGTTTTTTTTTTGGCTTCATTGTATTAATAGGTTTAAGATACATATGAGTAGATCCTCTATTTTATAACATCCTTGCCTGGGACCTATGTGTTAGGTACCCCCCTCCGCCCGGTATTTGCCTGGTGGGAATTTGGAAAGTTATGAAAACTTCACGGAAAAAGACTGGTCTGGAAAAGCTTTTACACTTCTTTGAACCGAGTGTCGTTTAGATTAAAAAAAGGGTATTGGTCTCACAGATAGTGTTTTGTCACGCGAAGCTTTTAGATGACAAACAATTTAGTGTCGATAAGTTGTGTAAGATTGTGAGTGGGTGTGTACAGAGCTAAACATTAACAAATATATAAAATTGTTTTTGTTTTAAACTTTAATTCTGATTTTTAACAGGTGTCGCGAATATAGGACATAATGAGTATTTCATGCAGATAATGACGTTTCTACATTACTCAGTAGAGACGTAAGATGAATCAAGTATTCATTGTTTATTTTAAACTAGATATATGTGATTAGACGTTACTGTCTGTATGCATCTTCGTCTTCTAAGTTTTCTTTTTCTTTTTTTTTTTACTGTACATTTTTGTGGTTTCGTTTACCATATTAATCGTTTTCAAGATATCACTTTCAGTTTTGAAATCTTAAAGTATTTTTAAGATAATTTTTATAGTATAAGTTTTAAATAAAGGTCTTTGTTAGGGGTAAGCGGACAATAAACATTCGTAAATTAATCCATACTTTATATAGTGGTGGACCAAAAGAAATTTCGAAAGTAGGTTGTTTTTAGAATCACAACGCAAAGCACGGTTATATGAACATGCAACATTATGTATTAAAGTAGTTTGTGGGACAACTATCTGACCTTCGAGCTCGTGGTATTTAAATGAAATATAGGAGGCCTGTGTTTGTGCTAAAACAATAAAAGTGTTATTACGAGTGGGAATAATTATATTCTTTGAAATTAATTATGCGTTAAGCTTAAGTGATTGGACTCTCATATATTATTATAGAACATGGAAACAGTAGATGAATATTCAGCCAACTGCATTCGAAGGCGCATCGTGGCTCAGCGCTTGCCTTTAGTGCGTGGTGTTCCTGCTTCCACACCCGGTAAAGTAAGTTTGTGGTGGACAACATCGCATCCGTGGGTTTTCTCGGGGTTCTCCCGTTTCCTCCTACGTTCTCGTTCCACCACTTATGCCATCATCATTCACTTGGTTTAATTATTGTCTCCCTTAGCCCCAACGGCACAATCGTGGAACGTTCAACTGAAATATTTTATTTCATTTCATTTCAACTGCACTCGATTTACAAAAGAAAAGAAGAGAAAAAAGGAAAGAAAATGATTTTTTTTAGTTTAACGTCTCACGATTATGCCCTTTACACTAAGGGAGACGGATCATCAAAGCAAGTGAAAGACGGTGAAAAAATTGGTGGAATTGGAACATGGGTAAAACCCGAGAAAATCTTAGGAAATGATTTTGTCCACCACAAACTTACTTGGTCGAAGATCGAACCAGGAACCCTCGAAGCTGAGGTAAGCGCTGTACCATTAAGCAAACGTACTCACCACTAGATTTACAAAGGTGATACTTGGCAGAAGCTAAGTTAAAGTTTAGAACTCATTTGGATAGAAATTAACATACATTTATAGTTGCAGACTAATACTTTGAGAACAGCACATTGATAAATAAATAATTAACGCTCTCTGTATTGGTGTGGGAGACCAAGTTGAATTGTTGGTAGGTGCTTGTATCGTTAAACGATATGTATGTTTCATAAAGCTTCATGTTGTAGCTCTAAAACAACCAAGTAACCAGCATTATTTTATTTTGTTTCGATACGTAAATACAAGTAACAAAATTTCATAGAAAACCAAAATCATTATTTCAACATTTATTATGATATTTTCGTTATATTTGGCCCCTTTGATAACTATTCTTATATGGTAAATGCCATTACCGTATTTAGTTATTTTGATATTCCACGAAAGTAGATCCTAACGAGGGCACAGTTGTTCAATGGTAGATTGGTTACCCTCTGGTGCGTGAGGTATCTGGTTCGATTCCCACCTAAGTAGGTTTGTGCTGGATAACATTGTCTCTGTGAGTTTCTTCGGGGTACTTCTGTTTCCTTCCACTTTCTCATTCCACCAATTCTTCTATCATTGTTCAGTTACTTTACTAATCGTCTCACTCATAGTCGCTGCCAGGATTTTGGTAATATGGGTGCAGGCTATAATGGACAACACATCTTAACACTGTTGCCAGAACGCTCTGCACTATTGAACCTTAAGATTTCAAAAATAATCCCTAAGTTTCACTGAAAAAAAAAGAAAAAAAGAAAAAGAAAAAGAAAGAAACTAAAAAAATCACTGTATTACAGCAAGTAACTTACGAGAGACTTAAGAAGCCACTCAAATATATCCAAGCATGCGAAACAAAAAAATTCAAAATAGAAAGGATTACTGTACAAAATTTGAAAATCGAAGTTAGTGTGGGTGCAGTATGCACCCACTGCACCCACTGTGACGCCGCTCATGGTCTCCTTTAACCTAAAGAGCTTAAACGTGGGAAGGTAAACTGAAGTATTTTATTTCATTATATTACAAATAGATCCTTCGCAATACTAGTCTCGAGAAATGCTAGTATGTTAGTTTGTTGATGCTTATCGCCCCTTTTTATCTTCGAGGCTGATTGATTTGTTTTGGGTATAGTATACCGTTGAGCAGTGAGACTATATGAGACGTGGACCTACAGTTTAGTGTGGAATTCGAGGCACCTGAGCTCCTGCAGGGAATCGAATCTAGGTCTCCCACCCTAAAGGTGTGTACGCTATTCAAATATTTACCAAGGAATTATGAGACGTGGTTCTACATGCAGCTCTATGATATGTATTGAAATGACATTTATAGGTTTACGTTGCTTGTTTACGACCAGCGTAAAAGACCAGGATGATTTATGAAAGTTAATGATTGTGAAATAATTGGTGGGATGCGAATGAGGGAAGATTCGCGAGAATCTCAAAAATATTTTCCGAATCTATGTTGTCCTCAGAAACTGAGATGGCATGGAAATGAAATCTTTCAGTTTAACGTCCCACTATTATGCCCTTTAGGTTAAGGGAGACAGTTAATTAAGGCAAATCAATGATGATGAAATAATTGGTGGAATGAGAAAGAGGGAAGAAACGGGAGTACCGAGAAAAAACCCGCGAACACGATGTTGTCTGCCACAAACTTACTTTGTCGGGGATCGAACCAGGGACCCCGCGCACAAGACGTAATCGCTGTACCACTGAGCTACCGTGACCCTTGCGTCTGAATTCAGAAGTGAGGGTTCTACTACTGACCGAGAGTGTCTCTTTCAGAGAATTTTTCTTTTCTTTTCTTTTCTTTTCTTTTCTTTTTTACTGTTCGGAGACAAGTATTACGATTGTTCTTGAGCTTAGTAATACGCATGATAATGTTAATCTTTTTATTCAAACTACCCATTATGCCTCTAAAAACTCATTCTAGTAATGGATACAGTAAATCACAGTGAATATATTTTATAACATATGAAAAATATTCTTACTTCTGTCTTGGAAACTGCTTAATATTAAAAAAAAAAAAACTTTTTTGTCGGAGTTTGAAGTTCAGTTTCAACACGGAGAGTGTAAGAACTATTCCTAACTAACTGTTATCATTAATAACCGTTTCTAAGAGCTGGAGAACTGCAAAAGAAGTTTAATGCTCCTTTTTTCCATCCTTAGAGTTTATCCTTTTCAAACCTCTATTTCATTTACAGTGTAACTTCAAACAGAATAGTCATACAAAACATCAAGTTTTTAGTTCAATGCTTCGACATTCGCTTAATTTTATAGCGATTAAGAAAATAAGCTATTTAATGAAATCATCCTTATTGTAGAAATTATCACTTTATTAAGAAACAATTTTTAAATTAGTTATGGCGCCATATGTTTGGACATAAATTACCCAATAATAGACAGTATTACTTGGAAATATATATTGCTTTTATAAATTCATAGAATAATTTTATCACCATTTCTCAACTTTGACAACATTTTTGAAATATTTGAAATCAGGAGTTGAAAATATTTCTATATAGCTTTAAACAGTGGTCGAAGTGGGGCAGTATGAAGTGGTATGCCATACCGCATCTGGTTTTCCTGTGATCAAGGCATACCGCCTCTGCCTTTTCAGTAATCAAAACATACCATCACTAAAGAGTAGATGATAAATACCTTTAATAAATCCGTGTTATACATTGTAACCGACGAATAACTTTGCAGGTAGAAAGACTTTATTTCTTATGTAGAAATAATTTGTAAGTTGACAACACCGATATTTTTGTTATCTTTTTCCTACGTTTTGTTTTTAAAATTAGGTGTCTTCAAAGAAGTTACTCTAGTTTACTTGTATATTTTGATTTGCCATATTGAATTGTTTCTTTCTTATGTACAATATGTATGTCTTCTTACTTTAATGCATATAAAGGCAGTGTTTTGAGCATCGGCGGATTTAGGGATTTTCTGCTGTGGGGGCGTATCTTTCTGGGGTTTGGAATATCCCTGTCAAGTGGGAGTCCGCGAGATTTCCCGCAGAAAATTGTTAATATAAAAACCTGTTTTTTGAGATATTTCGTGTATAATTATCAATAATACAACATAAGGGGATATTTTTTTCAGAGAGTTCTTGGCGTGGAAATTCTTTCCATGTCCCTCTCCCCGTAACTACAAAGAAGCTATCCAATAATTTTCAGTGATTATATAAATAGAAACGCTATCTTTCAGGTAACATACCCTCTCTGTATTTCAATATTCAGATAGCCAGTATGTCGAATCAAAATCGTAATAAAACATATTGCCTCTGCTTTTCTTCCACTTCGAACACTGACATTAAATGATTTCAAACAGTGACACAAGACAAAAGAAATTACAGTTAAAGAAAGAAAATGAGTTTCGTTAAGCTCGCTTTTTCGTACTTTTTTCAATGGAATGTAAAGGAACAGTTATCAAGAAAATATGACACGTTAGCGAGAAAATGATGTACTGTATGTTCTTTCTTATTGGTTTTCCGCAATATCCTTTCATTTTCCTTTCTTGGGTGATTTGGGCGCTGGTAAAAATCGTGTGACTTACCTTTAAATAGGAAGGATGCAATAAAGAGTTGAGACGGCAAAATGCCCACAGTCTTATTTCCTGCGTGTAAGAAGCAAGATGATTTAAATTAACTTCACAAGAAGAGGAAGGAGAGCAAGAAGAAGAAGAGGAGGAAGAAGGAAAATAAGAAGAAGAAAAAAGAGGAAGAATAAGAAGAACAGTGAGTGTCGGCAACAAGAAACTGAGAGAACCACACATGTCATTGTAAGCATTCATTTCTTGTTACATACGTTCATATTTGGGAATTTTCAGTTGAGTTTGAGTGTAACGTCCCTTACAGCAGCGAGGCTATATGAGACGGAACCTACTGATTAACGTGGAATCGGAACCACATGAGCTCCCGCCGGGAATCAAACCCGGTCTCCCACGCTAAAATCGCTTACACTAACCATTTAGCCACGAAGGAGCTCTATTTGAGAATTTTATATATTTATCGCAAGTGTAATCATAAAAATTACTTTTTGTTGTTGAATATACCGTTGTTGTTCCTTCAACTAATTATAAAGCTAACCAAGAAAGTTCTGTCGCTTTTTCACCCACCACCTCCGAACATTGATATTTCACCTACGACATACCTGGAAGATAAAAAATAGTCCCCATCAGTATCGACCATCTTCTGCCAACGTTCTGGAAGGCCATGGATTCCATCGCGGTTAAACTTGGTGGGCCGTGAAGCGAAGAAGGTGTCAACTGCACTTTGCAGATCTACTAGGGATTTGAACTGGCGTCCTCTAAGGTGATTATCCAGGAATGCAACAGGAGATAATTGGACGGTGCAATGTCCGGACAGTATGGTTGATGCAATAATGTTTCCCATCCAAGGCGTAGAATGTTTTCCCAGGACATCCTAGCACGTAGGGCTTAGCATTGTCCTGTAACAAGAGGACCCCTTTCCGATTCAGAAGTGCTGGTTTCAGAGTTTTGAGTTCTTCATTTTGTACATGTGTTGGTCTTCAGGCGCGTAGTGTATGTTCTAGTGTTTCATCACTGTCCTTAAACTTATTGTCTTGTGGCACGTGGTGCGTCTTCGAATGTTTTGTCAGCGTCCTTAAACTTGTTAAACCATCATACACTGTCCGCGTGGTCACGACCCCTCACTAAAGAACTGGCATATCTTCCGCCCCGCTGCAGCAATGTTTGACCCCAGTTTGAACTCTTACAGCATACACGCCATTATGGCACTCTGTGGAGGTCCAATGTTCACTTTGTCCTTACGCAAGTTCATGGTGTAACTGAACTACCACAACCAGGTAGTATGTTGGATATACCCAAACCAACAACTGACCTTCCCTTTATTTTCATTCCCACGGTGTGAGGGTCAATTGAAGACAGACCTCCACAAAAAGCGACAGAAATTTCATGGTTACCTTTATAATTTGTCATAAAGTTTTCAATGTTTTGGTTGATATGTGTGCATCTTTACGTAACATTATATTTGAGCTGATCTTACTTCCGATCTTCAATTCGATTTTAAAAATAGAACGAAAGAAAATAATAATTTTAAAATAAACGCACCAGTCTCCGCGATATTTTATGCTTTATATAATTCTTTAAGGGTGTTACTTCTTCGAAGATTTATAAGTTAATAATTAACTTTTACGGGTAATATTTTTCAGACTATCTCCATAGATATATGAAAAAATATAGTTTAGTAAATCACTTGTAGTTTGTTCATATTAATCATATTAATTACAGTAAAGCATAATTCCTGAAAACGTTTCTCCGATTTTTCTTCTTTAAGTAAAATCTGCAGTTATATTTGGTTGATGAATTCATTTTTTTAAATATTTTTTTTTATCGTGATAACTGCATTCATTAAGATTTGAGTTCGATTCCCTATTAAAGCGTAATAAAGTCAGTTAACTCCAAATCAAACGTTAATAATATTTTAAAATGCACATTAAAAAAAAGATACAATTCAGTGAAAGGAAGATAAATTGTCTGATTATTTGCAAATACGTAATATGAAACCGTCTCACACACTCAACTTACTTTTCCGGCATATGCGATTAGTAGTGACTCCGTGGTTTATATCGGCATTGTGCTTTAAATATCTGGCTGAGTGGTTACCAGTTATTTCTTGGGTGAACAGTTGCGGCTTCAAATCTCGATTGCTACAGGTCGTAATTATATACTGCTAAATACAAATAAACCAGCCGCAGAATTCAAAACGGTTTGAACGTTGTTAATCACAACTGACAAGAGTCTGTGTTGTTTTATTGTTATTAACTAAAACGGCAAGAAGAATGTCATTGAACCATTAATATTTTAGAAACCAACATTTTGTCTTCCGAGAGTATTTTATTGTCCTTTTTATGAACCCAAAAATATCTTTGTTTAGTACCATATGGTTTTAATGTGCACAGCACTTTAGTATCAACAAATTACTTTGACAATTTTTTACTCATGAATAATGATTAACCGCTGATTATTTTAATGACATCCGTATTAATATCAGTGTACTAACATGAAATTTAACAATAATGTTACCTTGATATGAAGATTCAATATAGCATTTGGAAGGGAATAAATGGTTTAGTTTTAAAACTTTTAATAGTTAAAATAGAGTTTTGGAACAATAGATTAAATATATTTCAGGCATATATTTTATTGTAGGTTTTATATGAGGCATATAGTTTCTAAATCCGCCATCTCCTTCATAAACGGTTTCGAGAAAAACAGGAAAAACTGATAACTCAGAGATTATGTGAGATAAAATTTTCTTTTTAGAAATACTTTACTGCTTTCTGGACATTCATTATAACTACCAAATGACAAAAATCTCTCTCATCTCATTTCTCGGTTATTGCAGAAAGCAGTTTGGAGATGGCGGATTTTGAAAACAACTTTTGGAGATGGAGGACTTTGAATCAAACGTACCTAAGTAATTTTTGGGGTTTATTTGCTTCCAAGTCATTACTATTATAATTTCTGATAACTATTTCAGAACAGAGCAGTAGATGGAGATAAACTGAATCTAAACGACGATATTAACTTGTTGGGTGACATTATAATGTGCACAAACAAGGAAAAAAGAAATGAAGCTATAATCATAGTACGTTAGCTACATTTACAGGTCAAGTTCCGAAGTTCCCAGCCCGTTTAGAAATATCGTCTCCTAACATAACATAAGCTTACTTAACCTCACCTCACTAACCTAATCTAACCCATTGGGACCTAAACTAACCTAACATAGCCTGACATAACAGGATGGGAACTTCGGAATAAATGCCACCTTTACCAACAAGAAAAGGATTGAAAGTGATCTTTACACTGTTTTCAGATATAGTTCTCATCAGAATCATGTTCGAAACACTGGCATTCAGCCTAATCCTTATCTACACTTTCTTCTGTTGAAGCAGTCAGTCTCTTTTCAGCATCAACATAAATGGCTAAGTTTGAATTAGCACGCCAATTCTCCCCGAAGTGTTTCGTTAGGAATTGAACAACATCTTGCAACTTTTTATCATTAACGTCGGTCTTCAATTCATAGCATAGAATAGAATAGAATCGAGATGATGGGGTTTACAAACACACTGCTGAGTGTAGATGGCGGCTTTTGAAGAAACCCTGAACTTTAAAGCAGTAATTGAGGGTGGAGGTGGCGACATTTCAAACAACTCTTTTCACCATCATGTAGGGCATGGAAAGGAATACCAGTAAATCTACTTACCTCATTTTTTTTTGAAAATTGGAGATGGCGGATTTAGAAACTATACGCCTCATATCTAGAGAACTACATATAGAGTAGCATAACTGAAACAATCACTTAACTCAGTATGATGGGCTTATTTCGTAGAAATACGAAAACTCAAATTAGGAGAAGTTCAAAAATTTTGTAGCCACTAATCCAAAAACTCAAGTATATTTCAATCAAAAATTTTTGGTACGCTTTATATCTGGAGTACACCAAATAGTTTAGCCAAAGCCAAACTATCAATTAACTCAGTATGATCTGCTTTTTTCGTTAAAAAAAAAAAACGGTTTATGGTCCGTTTAAACACTTTGTGCCCCCTTATCAAAAAACTGACCAAGATCGCAATCTCTTGATCCATTGTTTTGGATTATTCCTAAAATTCTTATTTAAATAGTACATGAAAGTTTGTAAATGAGCGTATAAACTCAGAAAACATACTGTATGATATTCATGCATTATGTTTGGTGAAGTGTTTTTCAGTGACGGTCATTTGAGATTTTTAGTGCAATTTTCAAAATATGAAAGAAACATGAACTAATAGATAAAAGTATTCATACAATACAATGAAAATAGATGAGGATTGATTTATATACCTTGTAAATTGCTGCGAAATTTATCCTCGATGATATTCAAGACTATATACTTTTAATCAACATTTGTAAATAGCGTTATTTCCATTGTTCTCTTTCAAATTACGGAATAGCGTATGATTCTAAATCTTACTGTTGCCATTTACTTTATTTGTATTGTAGAGTTTGTGGAAAAGATACCATAACTAGTTTCGGCCTTTACATAGTTTCTACAACTGCCCAGACCCCTCGCATACAAGTGACTCGTGCCTAAGAGTAACTTTTTCTTTAAAATATTTATGAACTACAAATTAAGTGTCATTCAATAAAATTCTGAAGCTTAGAAAATGTCGAATAATCAAATTTATTATAGTTAAATAAGTAGTCCATTTCCAGGTCACCAACATATGCGCCATGACTAAAAATATTACAAATATTCTCTCCATCTAAATATTCAATGTATTAGTGTGTCTCGTTGCTCTTCAATTCACCATGTACTATTTCTGTAGATCGGCACGCATAAGAAAATACCCTTTTCAACTATGAGAAAATTTCTAAGTTTACTCAGAGCATTCAGATGCCAGGATAATTTGATATGATATTATTTAAAAAAAGTGTGTTACCAAACGAATGGGGACTATGCCAAACTAATCAAGGCTTTATATATTAACAAATAATTTATACAGCGCACATCTTCCTGTGTTTCTTGAGTAATATCATCGGCTAAATCTTGGTGGACTACTTTCTTAATTTTCATAATCTGCTACCTACTCAGTTGAGTGTCTCAAATCTTGCTGGTTGGCGAATGGAAGACAAAATCGTGATTGCCAGTTCAACTTTCTAGGAAAACTGTAATTGTATAAAATGATGTTATATCAACTTCTATTGTAATAATCATTTCTAATTTTTGGACCAAAATACATAATATGAGGCCGCGGTGGCTCAGTGGTAGAGCGTTCATCTCTGGTGCTTGGGGTACCGGGTTCGATCCCACGCTCCGCCAAGTGAACATTGTGTTGGACAAAAACCGTGTGCGTGGGTTTGCTCAGGGTTCTCCCGTTTCCTCCCACTTTCTTCATTCCACCCTTTCATTCATTACTCATCATCACCATCTCCTTTAGCCTAACCGGCATAATCGTGGGACGTAAAACTCAAAGATTTAATTTCAATTCATTTCAAAAGATATAATATATTTCATTCAATCAAAATTTACTCTTGCAAGCTATGTCTACACTATTACATATATTTTTTTTTTGTTTCAAACATATTCTTTTTTAAAACGAAAGTTCAAACGAACTCTTATGCTATGTACTTGTAGTGGTGTATTTGTTGGTGTCTGCCCTTACTAAGGTTGCCATGTGTGCAAGTTTAAATTAAGCAACCATGCTCCTCCAAATGAAAAGTTCGGTTGCATAAGAAATAGGGTGGAATGTTGCTGCTTTTGAAATCTTTCAATATATCCAGTCAAGTGTTGAGCGTAGGAATCACATTTCTTAATTGTTGAAATTACTTGCAAGAAATCAAATTAGATAGCTGTTCCATGAAATAGGAAAACCAAAATTCTCCCTTTTGCATTTCTTGTATCGTAGATATATCGGCACAGTAAGTTAATGTTTATTTTATTAGACGGACTGCATAAAACATCGGTCTACATGTTAACGTACAATCTAAACTACATAAGATTCCATCAGAAGTAGAACATTGCACTTCTCTGGTACACCTGTCTAGCAAGTTTAATATACAGGGTGGCCACAAAGTCCCGTCACCACTGAAAATAAGTAACATAAATCACTAAACGTACGTAAATAATTACACGCAGAGAACGGAATAACATGAACAACAATGCTTTCGAGAAGTTTTATTGAGATTGGAAACATTAAGTGTCCAAAGGATCAGTCTGTCGACCGTCATTCTCATGACAAAGGATAATACGCCGCCAGGTTCTGTGCGGCATTTTGCTGAGCATTGCAGGTGTAACTTCAATGGAAGCTTGTTTCACAGCTTCTGTCAGTTCGGCAGTGGTATCGTAACGATTTTGTGCAACAATGCCCTTTATAGCCTCCATAGCGCACTATCACAGGTAATGAGGTCTCGGCTTGGTGGTGGTCAGGCGAGTGGTGCTCGCAGATCCGAACTGCCACGACCAACCAATACCAGGAAAGACTTCCGTACGATATTCGGTTACGGCTAGGACATAATGGGCAGGTGCCTCTTCATGATAAAACCAATATGTCTCTTTGATTCCTTTCTCCTCCAAGAGAGGAAGAAACCAGTTATGCAACATGTCTAGGTACACTGGCGATTCACAACACCGCCGAAAAAGAACGGCCCAAACACATGTCTGCTGTTCTCGCCTGCCCATGTCATTACATGCGGGGATTATGTTTTCTTATCTATAAAAACTCTGTAATAGCAATCTCTATAATAATTCTCAATAAAAGGGTGGATTGTTCTTGGACCTAAACACCATATGGCGTACGCGAGAACTCATGTAAATTGCAGCCTCATCGCTAAAAATCACTTTGCCGCGTTCTGGTATTGTGATTTACGTCTGAAGTAGTGGTTTTGGTATTACCATCGTTCACACAATCTAAAACAATGGGAACCTTTACATCAGCATTTATAAAGAGGTAGTGGGAAATCTTACATTACTATTTATCAAAGGGTAAAGTGAAAACTTACATTAACATTTATCAAGGGTAACGGAATTTTGTGGACACCCTGTATATGTTTCTAGATTGGTTGTAAGCATTCTTTATACTCAGTTGTGTAACTGATTGTTAAAGGCAGAATCTCGTGCTTAAATCATAAAAAAAACATATTTTAATGTATTTAAGATAAATTATGTACAGTGAAAATAGACCAAGAAATATGTTCAGTAAGATGAAATGAAATGAAACGAGACTAAATCTTTGAGTTCTACGTCCCACGGTTATGCCAGCAACGCTAAAGGGGACGATGATGATGAGAAATTAATGAAATGCTAGAATGAATAAAATGGAAGGAAACGGTAGAACCCGAGGAAACCAACGCACATGGTGTTTGTCCACCACAAAGTTCATTTGTAGGCGAGCTGGGATCGATTCAGGGTCCCCATGCACCACAGGGTAATGCTCTGCCACTGAGCCACCTCGGCTCTACAGGAAGAAGAGCCAAAGTGTATCATTTTAACACAAACATAACTATTATATATACTGTTGTATACTGGTATATCTTTATCTGACTGGGGTGTGCTTTAAAATGACAAACTTATTTGACTTGTGTGTTGAAATCTTCGAAAATTAAACGAAATAATAATAAATGTAAAATCGCTTTCTGATAGAACGTTATACACTACTAGTTAGTAGTTACATCTAGTGAAAAAAACGTTTGAAATACGATAATTGTGTATGAAACTAATGAGAAACCTCTTAATGAAATAAGAAACACTTTTTAATTCAGTGCATCATTATTTGTTGTGCACGTGATCTTGGATTCGATCCCTAGTGTGTTACTAGACCCGGATAAGACATCGAGTAGTGCTTCCATGTTAATCGTATATTTTGTCTCATTTGTTCTTGCTAATGAAAAGAAAAGATTAGCCAATCAATCATCATTATTTCATCCATTAAACAAGAATATTCATCGCAATTAGACTTTTTGTGATGGCCTTAAACAGTTGAAAATAAAAGTACGAATCGGTCGGTCAAATTCGTAGATAACATTAACGCGTACTATCTTGAGTTGTATCTAGATGTCAGGACAGAATTCTACAGATTACCGAGATGTCAGAATATAAATCTAGTTCTTAACTGAGTAGATTGAGGCAATTGAAAACTACTGTGGTTAAGTCATAGCGATCTTGCATGCTCTAAGTAGCAGTTTCCAAAGTAAGAAGTACGAGAAGAGAGTGTTTCTATATGTCCAGATAAGATTAGTGGGTTGTAGTGCAGCTAATCGAATTGTAAGTAGTCATATGTATGATGGCATTGACAAAGATTTTCATCTAAGCTAATTGAACAAATTTATACCTCTGAGGAAATGGATACGTTACTTTTCAATTAGAAAATATGGGATTCAAGTATTTCAAACATGTAATAGATTCAGTAGCCGCTGATAAGCTGATTATACATATCTGAAATTTGTACTATAAAATTGACAATGTTTGTTACTCTTACTCTCTTGAACAACCCCACCGAACTGGTTAAATTTTTTCAAATAGATGGGGTACTGATCTGGGATTGTTTTGCCTATTCATTTTAACAGTTGTACTTTTGGGTAGAGATAGATATCTATTACGCAAGGAACAACATTAGATACAAAAGTTACTTACTTTTTCCCGGAGAATTAGAATCTGCAATAAAAGCAAGGGGTTCTTATTTAAGATTTCAAAGTTGACCCCTCTTACCCTCGGAGGATGAGTCAGGCGGTCACGTGTGATGTCATTGGATGTCCCTCTTTGGGTCGAACAACTTTTATTTTATTTTTTACATTTATTTTAGAATTCGATTTGTAGTCTTCCTGATATTAAAAAAAAGTGCTTTAAATGCCTCACCCTAGGGATCGAACTGGCTTTCTTGAAGTCGGTTAAAAATGGCGAACTTTTCATTGTGTTACGCTAATATATATATATCACGTCCCTGTCTGACATGAATAGCTGTCGCTATTTGCTTGTTTGTTGTGTATAGCGGTACCTTATAATAATTGTCAGAAATAAAAGATGTGCCGACTCGGGTAGCTCGTGGGAAAGATCAAAAACAAATACATGAATAAAGATGGAAATACTCAAATGTGTTAAACGTCATTAAAAAATAGCCTCGTACTTTAACCTATCGTGCACAGCAAGCTGAGGGCTTTGGCACAACCACTTGTATTATTTAAAAATATGTATTTTTACAAAGAACACAATAAGCCAGGGTTTGATACTTCCGGTACCCAAGTCACCATTAGGAACCATTTTTTCTAGTTTCTCGATAGGTATTTGGCTTTTACTTCCTTTGTCAAGTACTAATTAATGACCCAACTCTGATCTGACTTCTAGGTAAGAACATGGATTAACCGAAAAGTGTACATTACATGTGAATCGCATTTTCATATGTGTTTTAAACTAAGTTAAGAGTACAATCATTGTTTCTAGCAAGTACGATGGCTTGTGTTTTCCTTGCACTTATGAAAGAAATAACATTTCCTGTCTTTTATCTTTACTATGATTAATCATATTATATATATCTATAATATTGGTAACCATAAATCCCTAGTTAGGATAAAACAGTAACTATCGTTTTTTTTTAAATATATAAGAATTAGATAATACAGTATCAAATACTATTTCTCACGTGTTTAAACTAAATTGCTAAATGTATGAAAATACGTAACTGTTTGATATTGTGGAGATAACTGCCACATTTCTTAGTACAGCAGTAGTGTTTTATTTATTTAGTTATTGTAGGTTTGAGGGCTACTTTTGTTTTCACAAACCACTGGTGTTCTACTAATCTGTTCAATAGCCCGCTAAAGAGAGTAATAAAACAGTAACAGCAATCGCTACATACAATATGACACATACTATGAAAGCTGCCTCTCACGGCTTGCCGACCGACTAGTAGACCGTGATTGGATACCTCTAACTTACTTAGTAAGTGAAGATGTGATCTATTTATACAAAAAAGAAAGACAAATAAAAGCGATTCTACCACGGTTTCAAATATTGTAAAACAGAACACCATGCAACCCAAATTACTCAATAGTGTAGTGGGTTGCAAAACTCCAGTAATTTTCGTAGAGGGAATTTGAAAATGTTCTCTCTCATTAGAGTGTTTTTCTTTTTTCTCTTCTTTTCTTTATTTTTTTAAACTGAACTACTAATAGCAGAAACTCCATGCTTCACATGATGGTTTTCTATTTCTCTATCCTTACCCAGTGGCTGCTGCATGTGATACGTCTCCAAAACCATAATTATTTAGCTTATACGCGAACCCTTTTAAAATTAAGTAACGTTAACATATAATACAATACGAGTATTACAGTATCTTTTACTTCGAAAAAATATCTTGAATTAAAATATATATTTAAATTATGACATAAAACCACCTCTATCTTAGCAGAAGCGCAATTTATCATGTTCATATAGATTCAAATGCTTGACATCAAATAACATGGTCCACATTAAGGAGTCCATATGAATTTTTAATATTTAGCACACTCATCCTAATTTAAAAGAAAAAAAATAATTTGGTATTCGAAGTTTCATATGCTCGGCTTTAAAAATATTTTGAAACTTAAATGTCAAGCAATGACAAGACGGTTTTCTAACCTCCTTTCGTTAATCGCAATATAATTGTCCAGAATTTATCTGGAACGAAATTCAGCATAGAAACGTAGAAAAAACAATGAAGATTAATAACTTAATATCATCTATTAGCTGGCAGAAGAGTTTGAACCGAGTCATTTGTTCGGCAACGGTTGGGTAGATGGAAAACTCGGCCAACATGTATCCCATCATTTTAAGGACACACTTTTTGGGGTAAAAAAAAAGTTTGCCCCAGGGTCCCCCGTAGGGTTCATACGGGTTCTAACTCAAAAGTTTCAAGTGGGCGCGGTGGCTCAGTGGTAGATTCTTCACCCTCCGGTGTTTGGGGTCCCTGGTTCGATCCCTGCTCGCGTCGTGTGGACTTTGTGGTGGACAAACACCGTATTCGTGGGTTTTCTCGGGATTCTCCCGTTTCTCCCACTTTCTTCATTCCACCACTTCACTCATCTCTTATCATCACCGTCTCCTTTAGCCTAACCGGCATAACTGTGGGATGTAAAACTTTCAGAAGTTTCAAATGGCAAGTGGGGTAGCATAATTTGTAAGCTGTTTTAAAACAGAAGAAGATGGAGCAAGTCTCCACTTTCTACAACACCCCTATGCAAAATGGTGTCGGATCAAAATGTAAACAAAAACTTGATTGAAAAGTTCATGATCACCCCTATAAATCGGAAATAGTGAGACAAATATGTAAACAAGAAAGCATGTATCGCATTATTTTCAAAGTTCAACGATTTAAAGTAAAAACGTCTTGTCCGACGGACCCCGCAGGGTTAGAAGTTAGATTAAAATCAAAAGTTTCGAAGGCAAGCGGTTGAGTAGCGCATTGTTTGAAAGCTGTGTGAAATGAAAGATGAGTTCCAAACGCTGGACTAATTTGTGTATGATACAAACAGGATAGATAATGGAAGTGAGAATAACAAAGTAACAAGAAATAATCTAAAGGGTAAGTAAACAAAACAATAGTAGTCTCCGTTCTATGATGCTTCCAATAATCTACTGCGACGGTTAGAGCTGCCGCCAGGTGGCAGAAGCTTCTGTACCCGGATCGGGTCACTCGTAAATCTCTTTATTTCAACGAGTCGAATGAATGAAGATGCGACATATTTCTCAACTGTGATTGTCAGATGCAAGATAATTGTCAGCATTTATGTACAAAGTAATTTTCACGATGGCAGCCATATTTGACTACAGGTGATACGTCTTTGTCTCTTTGCGGATATCTACTATTTGCAATAAGAGTTAATACAATATTTCTCCTCTCCAGCTCCAGTGGTTTGAGATGAAATGCATCTCATACATAATGCGGCATTTTGAACTCAAGAGAAGCGTTTTTGAGCATTTAGTATCTTTTCGTCTCTTACCCTTACTGATCAAAATTCATGACAAATTTGGTTTTCCTAGCTTCAGCAGTTTGGAGTGCATATCCTTTCAACATAGGCCTTAAGCAGCTATCTTCGATTCAAGATGGTCATAATCTTTTGAAATAAGTTTGTGTTTACATTTTAACCCTTTTGTCATTTTACACAGGGTTACCGTAGAGAGTTGAGACTTGTTCCATCTTCCTTCAGTTAATAACAGCTTTCAAAACATGTGCTACTTAATCCCTTTGCCATTTGATAACTTTGAGTTGGATCCACATGGAATCCTGCGGGAGCCTGGGACAAGATATTTTTAATACTTCAAATCGTTGTTCTTTGAAAATAATGCCACACGTGCTTTTTTGTTTTCACAATTGTCTCACCATTTCCGATTTATAGGGATGGACATGGAATTTTCAATTAAGTTTTAGTTTGCAATTTGACCCGCCGCCATTTTACATATTGTTGTTGTACAGAGTAAAGATATGCCCCATCTTCTTTCATTTCGTAACTGCTTTCAAATGATGTGCTACTTAACCCTCCTTGCCATTTAAAACTTTTAAGTAGGACCCCGTATGGGAACCTACGGGGGACCCAGGCTCAAATTCTTTTTACTTCAAAAAGTGTACCCTTGAAAATGATGGGGTACGTGTTCGTCGAGGTTTCCATCTACCAACCGTTTCCGAACAAATGACCCGGTTCAAACTATTCCGCCAGTTAATAGCTTTTATGTTACAAAACATTTTCTAATTCACAATATCCCACCCGGTGGCACGTATAACTTTTGGATTTGTCTAATTATAGCATACCAAATGCAAACACAACTGTCTCGTTCGAATCTCAACGGAACCAGTTCGTGACCTTCCTTTGTAATCATTTGATTTTATACGTGATAATTTCGACAGGTATATGAGCAAGAGTTCTTAACTATTGTAATTTAGTTTATATACTTCTATCTTAATGTCAGCATGTATTTTATCTCAACTAATGTAATTAGATAAACATCGATTTTTTTTTTGCCTAAAGACTCTAAGTGAGCACCACTTACCTTGTAAATTAAATATGAATAATATATTCTTCAGGAACCAGCATAATTTTAAAAAAACATGCTATGTATTTCCTTTAAAACATCAACTTTCTCTACTGTTGTAACTTAAGCCAGAGCGTCTTCCCTTTATGAAGAATCCTCTCCTACTTTGTTTTTACTACAATTGCGTTTGCAACTTAAATATCTGTCAGACAAGGTCAAAAGATAAAGAGCAACAGAAATCTGCCAAAAACTTACGGAAGGTGACCCGATTTCACAAAGTCACTAAACAGCACACGTAAATTCCACGACAAAACTGTACGAATCGAGAAGTAGTAAGGAAAATAAATAATATACTAATTGAACACTTGCAAGGCTCAGTTTGTGTATTATGAACATTTATAATATTTTTACTAATTTTATGCTTACTTATACCAAATACTTCTTTTTAGGTGGAATTTCATTTTTTTTTGTTTAGAGGAAATATGCTATTGTATGTGTTTGAATTAGTACGTCGGAATATTCAGTCCTTCCCTCTTAATAGTTCACTTCGGTGAGGGAGATTCTGAGTTTTATGTTATTATTAAAGAGAACTGGAAGAGCTCGATAATTTTAACTCCCTAGGAAGTATTTTGACGAGGGACGCTTACTGCACCAAATAAATCATGTCAAGATTTGCCATAGAGTCAATCCATTCTAAGTGATCAAGCATGTACCGCTCGACCATCTCCATGAATATTTATCCTATATCAGGGTACTACAAAACCACAATAATTTTTTACAACATCCCATGCTGACACAGGGGCTGGCGCCATTTTACTTTTTTTCCTTTTTGAGCGTTTACGTTGTTTTGAATATCTCAGCATGCATTTGTCCTACGAAATTGAAAATTGCTGGACGTTTCCAACTCTTGCATAGCTAAAACTTTGATCTCTTACCATTTTTGCCTAAAACCACTTGAAGGGGGTGAAATCAGGGAAAATGAAATGAAATCTTTGAATTTTACGTTCCGCGGTTATGACGGTTAGGCTAAAGGAGACGGTGATGATGAGTAATGAATGAAATGGTTGAATGAAGAAAGTGGGAGGAAACGGGAGAACCCCGATAAAACCCACGCACACAGTGTTTGTCCACAACAAAGTCCATTTGGCGGGGGCTGGGATCGAACCCGAGACCCCAAGCACCAGAGGTGAACGCTCTACCACTAAGCCACCGCGGCCCCCGGTGATTCCGGCGAAAGAGCTTTCAAAATGAAAGCACATTTAGGGTTCGGGTTTGATTCTCGGTGAGAAAGCATTGAATATTTTAAGACATTAAGTTAATTCGTTCCTTTCTGTCGTGAAACGAAGTGCTATATACGTGACACTCTTTTTTCTCATGCAAGGACTAGTTCAACTCTAAAATCATGAAGTACCAAATTCGATTCCAGCTCCTTACCAAAGTGGATTTTTGTGTACAGAACCTTTATATAGTAAGTTAGCGAAGCTACATTTAAGGTTAGATGTCTGCTTCACTTTCACTCCTCCAAAATAATAATAATAATAATAATAATAATAATAACAGCCATCATCATGTGAATATCCATATAACACTTTTCACATGCAACACAACCGACCCTGCTGATTTGCTTATAGAAATATTTTCATCCTACGTTTTTAAAACATTATGATATGCTATGAGAAGCTTCCGCTATTAGAACATGCTCAATCAATGGAATCCAATACGTTTTAAAACAAATATGAACTGCAATAATCGTCTTATCAACTCAATTTCCTGAGAAGGTTCCAGACGAAAATTTTCCACAAGGGTCAAAACCTACAGGCGTTTCGTGAGAATAAGACCAGGGCTAAATCCTCACGCTCTTCGCAGGAGATCTGGGGACCTTAGCATTACAAGATGGATCTGAGGGCTGAGGGGGGGAATCTAGCTATCCAGTACAAGACGACTAGAAAAACAAGACGAAAAGGTATGTTTTGTCAAGAACCTATAGCTGGTGGTAACCCTAAAAGGCTATGAGCATAACAACTAAAGGCCTGTTGAAACTTGCCTCCGAATTCTAGGAACATCAAGACGTGGGAAGTCATGTTTCAATTTGTTTATACAAGCATCTCGATTAGAATATGACCGATTTTCATCCTATGTTGTAAAAACATTACCAAATGATATAGGAAGCTTCCGTTATTAGATTATGTTCAATCAATGGAATCCAATACGTTTTAAAACAATCATATTCATCTTAGCAAACCCAGGGAACATTCCCAGGACTAAAATTTTCAAACATGAGACTCTAACACTTAACAACACGATTTTGTATGGGTATGTGTTTTGTTATGAGACTCATATATTGTTTCTTATTCCACGTTATAAAAAAAATCGTGAAATACAATATTTACCTTAGCAACTAAGACCAATTGAGTACAATCTGCTGAGAAGCTTTGATCATTTGAATATCACGTGTTCAGTTCATAACCTACAGGCACTTTGTGGGAATAGGACCAAGGGGCTAAACAACACGATTTTGTATGGGTAAGTGTTTCGTTATGAGACCCATATATTGTTTCTTAAAAAAATCATGAAATGCAATATTTACCTTAGCAACTAAGACCCGTTTCATACAATCTGATGAGAAGCCTTGATCATCAATATAATGCTTTCAGTTCATAACCTACAGGCATTTCGTGGGAATAGGACCAAAGGGGTTAAATCGCTTATGCTCTTCGGCTTTCCAGGAGGAGCAGGGGTGACGGGGGTTCAAATAACTAGACAATATAAGACGAGGAGATGAAAAAAGTCATGTTTCATCTTGTTTCTACATCTGGTAGGCGTCCAAGAGTATAATTCCTTATTCTAGCATAGCAACATACTGGTTTAGGCCGATTTAGGGCCCCCTGATAACGGTTTTATGGTCAAAATTTTCCCACGCTTCCCAAGGGAATTATTCACTACTCCTGTCTTTCTAGGCTAATAGAAAAACGACCTATGTTCAGCGAGGGAAATCCATTATCCGGTATATTGTACAAATATACGGAATCCTTATGTTTACTACAGAAATCAGTACTTAGTATATGTTATCCATATGTTACATACGTACTGTTCTCTTTCCCGTTTCGATGTTACGCCATGTCGTTCCAGGATGTCTGACACCTAACAGTTTTGCGTACATTACATAGTACACGTATGTTGCGTACGTCACCTATAAGCTACATACGTTCATCTGTATGTGAGATCCTGACCGGCTATTTACAGTTCTTGTTCGTGCGGAAACTACGTTTATTCGGAACACTTATACGGGAAGTATGTATAAAATATACTTTTTCAGTTACACGTTTAGTGTAACTTAAGTCCAAAAAGTACGGGGTTTACACATGAAAGCTACGTTTCTACGTACGCCACATACTTTTATCTCAGTGTGTGAGTAATACAAGTGAAATCAATAATAAGTTCTTAAGCAAGTTAATGAGGCACGTTCGGTGAATCAATTAACTTTTTTTTAAAGTGGGCTAGATGCGCACATAGTGCAGTAAATTTCGTGGTTGGAAACCCAGACAAGGAAAGCTAACATTTTTATTTTTTCTTTGAATTTTTTCCTTTCTTGCTGTAATTGGTATATAACATATTGAAATAAAATTGATAAGTAAAAGAATGTAGAGGGGGGGATATCTAGAATTAATGAAGTTTTTCTAGAAATGAAAAATCCAATTGTTGGACTTTTATATGAGATATGTTGCTGGCAAATATAATTAAGTTTACAAGCTATTTAAAACGTGTATATCATTGGAAGGAACATCGAAGGAATTATTAAACTGTGCAACATGCGCGTCATGTAATGAACTCCGTAATTCGCAATGTGGAAGGGTAGAGAACAACGAAGTATATTGAGACACCAGCCATGTCTAGTCATGTAGCATCGAGGATTCAGGATCAAGGGTTTTGGGACCTTCCTGATAGTCTCCATTTTTTGATAATGTAAAATGAGATGTTAACGATCTTGATTTTGTATCTCGGGTAAATGAATTAGAATTTCGTTTGGACATAACTTTCTGACATTTAATAGAAGAAATAATCCGGCTGGTATAGTGGATAGCATGTGTGCCTTTGTTGTACAGGGTCCTGGGTTCGATTCAAGGTGGGAGAGCCATGTTGCGTGTGACACATTATTATTCTTTTAAAAATGTGCAATTCTAAATTTAAATCCAACAATATGCCACAATTGAGAATCGCAATATACGATATTATGGTGAACCACAAAAAGAAGTGAAATCTGAACAAAAACCCCAGAGGTGCAAAAAGTGCAGTGAAGTTCGTCAGCCTCGAAAAGTTTTGAGATGAGGATGGATGAGCTAAATTCCTTGGCCACTGCATCTAAAACAAACACTGGAACTTGGCGCGAGGTGTCAAGGCAAATGATGTTAAGGAGCCTTGGGGATAGTGGTGGTGGGCGTGGTGGGTTTGAGACCACCACCAACCTTAGGAAATCAACTTCACTAAGGCGCTAAGGCACATGTACAGTATACTGCAGTAAGATTGGTGGTTCGAAACCTTGACAAGGATTTTTTTTAATCCTTCACGAGGTGTCAAGGAAAATAATGTTGACGAACCATAGGAATGGTGCTTATGAGCATGGTGGATTTGGGAGCCACCACCAGCCTTGTGCCTAAAATATCTCGGTCGTGAAGCTAAGTACGGAGATGTTGGTGTATTCGAATATGTTAGATACCTCGCGCCAAGTTCCAGTGTTCGTTTCAGATGCAGTGGCCAAGGAACTTCGCTCATCCATCCTCATCTCAACACTTTTTGAGGCTGACGAACTTGGCTGCATTTTTTGCAACTCTGGTGTTTTTGTTCAGACTTATCCTACCTTCCAATAAAGAAATGGGAGTTTGGTTTCAGAGTGGAGCTACAGTAGACTTCCAAACTATGCGAATTCAATACTCAAGCTTTAAGTGGAACATTTACAATTACAGGGTTTGGTAAAATTTTGCGGGTTTTGATGACATGTTCTCTCCAGACCTTGAATCGATTGCATAAAACACTTTTCACTATATATTACTATTTTTGTTCTATTGTGATAAGTGTTGAGACAGTAAATGGTTAACTTGAACGACTTCTGGTTTAAATAGAGGGTTAACAGAGGAAACGTAACATTCTTAAGACACTGACTCGACTGGAATAAAATTGCATCTTAGTATCTTCTACCGTTTTTAGACTTCCAAACTATGTTGTGTCGGAAGATTTATAGTACCGCTTGGACCCTCCGCCCTTCTGTCGACAGGTGTCAAACGAAACGTCTTAAGAGATACCGATATTGAATTTTATGTAATCGATTCAGTGTCCCAACAAGAGGTTTCATCTCCTCCGTTAACTACCTATTCAGAACGAAAGTGTTCAAATTGGTCATTTTTGATTTCAACCTTTATCGCCTTAGAATGAAAACGGCAAAAGATAGCAAGAAACTGGTTTCTGCAAACGATTCAATGTCTCAGGACAACATATCATGACTATCCACAACATTCTACCAAAAAATGGAAATGGTTCAAATTTATTATTATTTCCGGTTTCAATACCGGTTTAAACGTTTATCGCCATAGAACAAAAATAGTAACAGATAGCGAGAAGCGGTTTTCTTCAAACTATTCAGTGTCTCAAGATAACACATCAAGATAATATATAAGAAATAAGTAATTATCCATTAATAACAGATAAATTAAATTATTTTGAAATATCATCTATCTGAATATTGTCATTAGTACTTACAAGTCTATATCCACACCTCATCTTCCCATATACGATTCCTTAAGCCAATATTAAAGAATTATGAACTTCTGATACTTAGAATAAAGCGCATACTACACACTAAGTCATTCGTCTTAAAAGATTAGGACAGATCTAATAATTTTCAAGTTAAATGACTTTAAAGTTTATTTTCTGTCGTTTTTCACAGCTTACAGCTTTGAAAAGTCTCCATTTCCAACTCATGCGTACTATATATATATTGCTTCTTTCAAGGTCCCCTACATGCTGGATATCTCTGTTTTTACCATTTTAAATTTCGTTATTTACGTTTGAGTCATTTTCCTAGAAATTGTTTTGCTATTCTCATCTTGATAAATACAATGCAGTCCTATATACAGGGTGTTTCAAAACAACACTGACAACATTTGGGAGGTGATTCCTGACACCAAGACAAGAAATAAGTATAGACCAATCTGGGTATACAAATGCTTCCTTTCGGAGTTATAAGCTGCCGAAAACATGCAAAATTGAAATTTAAAGATCCATAGCTCCAAAACTATGGAACCTATCGTAGTCGGGTCAAGATTTCACTTAGGAACTAGTATGTGTCCTATAAAATATCCAAGTTTCACAATCCTGCGGTACTTTTGCAATAATTTTATGGAGGTACTTGGAGAGCACTTCGAATTATATGCCCGTAGCAAAACCGTCTATAAAAATTGCTTCGGGAGTACCTTAAGATTTTGAAACATGTATTTTTGGAAAGCCCACATGTTAGTTCCTAAGTGAAGTCTTGACCCAACTACGGTAGGTTCAATAGTTTTGAAGCTATGGACCTTTAAACTTCATTTTTTCATGTTTTCGGCAGCCTATAACTCCGAAAGAAAGCATTTGTGCACCCAGGTTAGTCTATACTTCTTGTCTTATCTTTGTGTCAGGAATCACCTCCCAAACGTTGTCGGTGTTGTTTTGAAACGCCCTGTATAAATAATTACATTAAATATGTTTATCACTCGTTTAATTTATCTGTGGATGTGGCAAAATTCCGATCCAATTTTGTTGTTTACAGACTACGAGAGCAATATGGCAGAGTCGCCAGATGTACTGTTTTTTTATGCTGATGATGTAAATCTGACAATGGATTATAGGAGAACAATAGCAAGAAATGCAACGAACTTATTAAATGCTCTCAGGGACATGAGTTTAGAAGTAAATACAGATGGACGTTCACCGGGATCGTAATACTGCACACTTTAGACTCGTCAAAATATCAAATAATACTTTCCACAAAGTAGATACCTTCAAAAATGTAGGATAAATATTAACGGATCAAAATCATATTCACGAAGAAATTAAATGTTGACTAAAAGCAGAAAATTCATGATATCCAGTTCAAATCTTTTGTCGTCACGAGTTTTGTCGAGGAATTTGACGTATAAAATATATAAAATGATAATCATGTCTTTTCTGCTATATGGTTGCGAAATATGGTCGCTTACTCTGAGGGAAGAACGCAGACTGAAGGCATTTGAGAACGAGGTCCTAAGACGAATATTCGGACTCAAGAAGAACAGGAATGGAGAATGGCGGAAACTTCATAACGAGAAACTGCTTAATTTATACCGTTTACTAACCATTGTTAGGGTCATCAAGTCTAGGAGGCTCAGGCGGGCAGGTTATGTAGCCAGAATGGAAGAAAGTAGGAACGATTTCAAAGTTTTAACTTTAAATCCAATAGGAAAATGAGAATTAGGAAGACCTAGTGGAGACGGGAGGTCTATATTAAGATGGATCTCGCAGAAATAGAAATAGAAAGCAGAAACTGCAACCAAAAAGCTAAGGACAGAAATTAATGGAGAGATTATTTGAATGTACGGCATTGAATCTTCGGGTTACGTAAGCCATAGAGTTAATTTCTTTCATGTGACGTTTTTCAAGAAAATGAAAAATACATACTGAACCAAATCCAATTAAAAATTAAAAAAACAAACAAATGTAATATGTAGCTCTATTTCGTTTTGCACTGAATATTTAAAATTATTAACATGCGATCCAAGAATAAACCATGCAGATGCCCGCTAACTTAATTTTCCCATACGAAGATAGAAATTAAAGAATGTATTAAAAAAACGTATCAGTAATTTAATATGTCTGCAGCCGTGGTGGAGTCAGAAGAAGAGCAAGTTCCGAATAGCAGGCGAGGCATATAAGAAACAAGACACATTCTTTTCTGTTTCCTTATTTATATAAGTTTGAAGTATACTGACAAAATTAGTACTAAGAGATGGATAGGAGTGCTAAACTGCCTGGTGCTTCAATCCATGAATAGCCATGGCTAGCCAGATGTACCGCATTTAACTGGGTGATGTAGCACTTTCAACTGGATGATCAGTGCATCGGCTTTTATGTTTCGTTATTTCTGACTTTCCGGACATGAGTTCGCTACCTCTCAACCTAAGTAGTTCCCCCACTGTCTCATAATGAGAAA
This sequence comes from Thermobia domestica, assembly GCF_964235325.1. Taxonomy (NCBI): domain Eukaryota; kingdom Metazoa; phylum Arthropoda; class Insecta; order Zygentoma; family Lepismatidae; genus Thermobia; species Thermobia domestica. The sequence continues at coordinate 132,226,161 of NC_137470.1, read as the reverse complement.
AAATGAAATGAAATATTTCAGTTGATCTAATCGGGAGTAGAAACAGGGATCACGAACCACGAAATCACGTGGGGTAACAATGTGGCTTATCAGAAGCTTGCATTTCAAAGATAGCGAAGAAAATGAGCAATCTCTCTTTTTTAATGCTCTCTACTTGCACCCGCAAACGTGTGAATTTTGCTATATATACTGACGAGAAAGAGGCCCCCTCCCTTAAGAATAAATAAGAGGAAATTTGTAATTTTTACGTCCTAAAATATTTGACTTTTAGGCTAAAGAAGATGGTGATGATGAGAAATGAGTGAAATGGTTGAATGAAGAAAGTGGGAGGAAACGGGAGAACACCAGAAAATTTACGCGTACGGATGTTTGTCCACAACAAATTCACTGGGCGCAAGCTGGGATCGAACCAAGTACTATATGAGACAGAGGTGAACGTTCTACCACTGAGCCACCGCGGCCCTAATTATTAAGAATAATAATATAGTGCACAACTAATCTATTGAAATCTTATGTAGAGTAGAAGGAAGCTTCTGAACAGTATTTTTTGAAACATGATTGTACAATAATTGTGATGAATTATAAGACAAGTCGTATTTTCGGGGATCACAATTGAAATATACTGTGTGTTAGCTGAATCAATTTTGGATATTGCTGTACTAAGAAAGGAGAGTAGACATAAACGCATCAGTTCCTTGCCTACGTCGCTGGTCTACAGTGTGGATTTATACATATATTTTAAATAGTATGGTTGAATAAAGCATACGAATTACAATAATTGCACTCTCACTTCTGCCTACCGCAGAAGCAGCTCTTTCTGTTGTTATTAAATGCTACATGATTTCATTTTTTATCTTTCTTTTCTATAAAGTTTTAACATGAAATGAAATGAAATCTTTCAGTTTAACGGCCCGCAATTATTCCCTTTAGGCTAAGGTAGACCATGGGTAAAGGACATGAATGAGGATGGAAGAATTGGTGGAATGAGGAAGTGGGAGGAAACGGGAGTACCCGCAGAAAACCCATGAACACGGTGTTGTCTACAACAAACTTATTTTGCGGGGATCAAACCAGGGACCCCACGCAGCAGAGGTAAACTATCACTGAACCACCGTGCCCCACATAACATAGGTCTAATTTTTTTTATGTGTTATTCTAAGAGCAAATAGACTGCTTTGTATAGTTATTTCACTTTCCGTTTCCACTTTCCACTTCAAATCACAAACATAATTTCAATATTATAACGCAACAAACGAAGAAATGGATTATGTGTATTTACCTTTCGTGTTCTTAATTTCTGGCCACCATTTAGTGCAGAAAACCAGTCATTTCTCTCCTTCCTCCAACTTCTTCAACCAATAACAACATATAAACACAGCAACAGCAAATGCAAAATACAATTGCAGTGACACGTCAAACAGACTTCACTGACAAAAAGCAGGGAAAAGCTCCCAAAAGATTTCAAAATAAATGTTTGATGGTTTTATATTTCCTCTCCTTAATCTGTAGTCAAACCTAATTTCTTTTGTTATAAAATTAACAAATCCCTGTAAGGAAATTATTCACATTTGATTTCGGAAAGTTTTCAACCGATTTTATTTGTGTATTCAAGAAATTAACGATCATTTTCATTTTTATTTATTTAATATCGTAACAATTCAAATATCGTATGTTGTATAATTTATTTATTTATTCTAGAATATAATACTGTTTAGCATACGTAAATGGCGGGAGAAGTTTTGTTATAAAAAAGGCACATTTCATTCCTTGGTAATGCTTAGTATTGAGTTTGAGTCAACAGTTTGACTCTCAAGGTACACGTAATTAACAAGCTGATGTATACAACACATTTATAATTGAAGAAGGATGGAAGTAATGAAAGCACAAGAACTACTTTTCCATGCAACCAAAAAGGTGTAGTGAGAAGTCTGTAGATCTGCATCCAAGAGAAATGATGCGATGAAGAAAATAGAGCCAACGGCTCCTGATTGGTCTAAAGTTTCCCTCTCATTTCCCTTTCGTTGCTGATTGGAGGAGCTGAGTCATGTGACTATAGAATTCGCGGGACTAAGACATTATAAAGAAGTTGATAACTGACTCGATGGCGTGCAGTCTCTTCGTAGATAAAGGTGAAGTTTGTTACGGAATCTTGTGTTCGTGTTTTTTTTTTTTTTTTTTAATTCCGACGGAGTGGCAGTTTGGTTTGCCGGTGTAACGAAGTACCAAACGTAAGGGCTGGAAGAGTATGGAACATGACAGTCTGTTGAAACCGGTAATTCATTTTTTTCACTATTGCCATACTGTATTCTCTCATATCATCGTTCGAAATTGAAAAAAAAAAGAACAGAGAGATTGTTCCACGAAGTGATTTCTGGAAACTTGTGTTACTTTTCCTAGTATGGTGTGTGTTTCCTATATTTATTTTTGCTAATTAGTAATGAGACTAAGAACTTCCGTTGTAAAGTGAACAAATTCGTATGAGTAAGTTATTCGGTCGACATTTTGTGAACATTCGAACTAGTGGCATCTATGCAACTTAGAAATGAGCAAAGATTGACTTTTTTCAGCGTGAGAGAGTTAAGGTCATCAGTGTTCCATGTAACGAAGCACAAACCGTAAGTACATTATTTCCATTAATCTTTCAATGTAAAATATAATAATTTTGAATAATTTTCTCTCTAAATAATTGTATAATTGTTAATCTGTTTATTTCTATATTGTGTAAGAAAAGATCCAATGTGAAATATACAGCAAAGTGACATTGCTGGCACCTGTTCTTCTTATTTTGAGTTTTATTTTCATTTTTTCCCTTTGTAGTGATGCAAAAAATATTGTTTTTTTTCTTTATCTTCCGTTTCTTGTGATGATGTAGAAGTAATGAATTTGATTGTAAAAAAGGATTTTGTTTAGTTTAGAATTAGGATTAGGAATTGTATTTGTGGTCTTTCGACATCTATATCCATGTTAGCTCGTCATGTATGAGAGATGACGTTCCTCACCGATCACGCCGCCTATTCGAGGAAAGGGAAGGAAGGAAACGGGCTGGGATCAAAGATGTTATAAAATAGAGGATCTGCTTAAGCAACAAAATCGTGAAGCCATACGTCATAGATTCGCCACCCCAACTCGACCTACTCCACCCAACAATATCACAATATTTTGAACCACTATTCATGACTTAAACGAGAGTAGCCAATCTGGAAATGAGAGTAGTACTGATGCTCGGTTTTTGGCTTTATTGTTTTAATAGGATGAATATACATATGGGTAGATCCTCTATTTTATAACATCCTCTCCTGGGACCTATGTGTTAGGTACACACGGAGAAGGAAGTATTGGACAGTTGACAAATTTTCTTTTGCCTTTAACTCGAGAACAAATGAATTAATTTGGATTTTTTTGTCGTTATCTTTAGAATAGATATAATTTTATAATTTGCCAAAATCGGTACTCTAATTGATTAATTTATTGTAGAGTTATTAGGAAAAGAAATTTTGCCAACTGAAGAATACTTTCTTTCGTGACTGTACCACTCAAGCATTTTCCTGATGGAAACAAGGAAATTCCATGAAAACCTCACGCAGGATGACTGAGCTGAAAAACTTTTCACACCTTCTGGACCGTGTGTCTTTTAGGTTAAAAGGAGCGTATTAGTCTTACAGATAATATTCTATCACGCAAAGGTTTTAGATAACAAATAATTTAGTGTCCATAGCTTTCGTAAGGTTGTGGGCGGGTCAGTACAGAGTTAAACATTAAAAAAGAATAATAATAAAATTGTTTTTGTTTTCAACTTTAGTTCTGTGTTCTTTTAACAATTGTTGCGAACATAACATGTAATCGGTATTAGGATTTGGTGACTCATATTACACACTCTAGATATAAGACGAAACAAGTATACATCATTCATATTAACTTAGATATATCTATTTAGACTTTATCATTCGCGCACCCAGAAATTTGTTGGGAAGGGTACCAAGGTTTAGGAGGTCCAATAATACGAGACACTGTTTTATGTAGTATCGAACTGGTGCTATTCTACATCCGAAATAAAGATAGATAATTTTCAAGTTTTGGATATATGCGTGCATCTTTACGTAACATTATATTTGTGGTGATCTTACTTCCGATCTTCAATTCGATTTTTAAAAAGAACGAAAGAAAAAGATAATTTTAAAATAAACGCACCAGTCTTCGCGATATTTTATGCTTAATGTAATTCTTTAGAAGAATTGCTTCTTTGAAGTTTCGTAACTTAAACTTTTTTTAATTAAATATACGGGTTACTTTTACGGGTAATATTTTTCAGATTATCTCCATAGATATATGAAAAGTATGGTTTAGTAAATCGATTGTACTTTGTTCATATTAATTACAGTAAAGTAAAATTCCTGAAAATGTTTCTCCGATTTTTCTTCTTTAAGTAAAATCTGCAGTTATATTTGGTTGATGATTTTATTTTTTTTAATATTTTTTTATCGTAACAACTGTATTCACTGAGCTTTTAGTTCGATTCTCTCTTCAACCGTAATAAGGTCAGTTAACTTCAAATCAAACATGTTAATAATAGTTTCCAATGCACATTTTTTCTATAAATATAAAAGATACAATTCAGTGAAAGAAAGATAAATTGTCTGATTGTTTGCAAATACGTAATGTGAAACCTTCTCAAACATTTAACTTACTTTTCGAGCTTATGTGATTAGTAGTGACAGCGTGGTTTATATCGGCATTGTGCTTTAAACATCTAGCTGAGTAGTTAACAGTTATTTCTTGGGTGAGGGGTTCCAGCTTCAAATCTTGATTGCTACAAGTTGTAATTATATAGTGCTAAATACAAATAAACCAGCCGCAGAATTAAAAGGGTTTGAACGTTGTTAATCACAACTGACAAGAGTCTGTGTTGTTTTATTGTTATTAACTAAAACGGGAAGAAGAATGTCATTGAACCAAATTAATGTTTTAGAAACCAACATTTTTCTTCCGAAAGTGTTTTATTGTCCTTCTTATTAACCCAAAAATATCTTTGTTTAGAACAATATGGTTTTAATGTGCACAGCACTTTAGTATCAACGAATTACTTTGACAATTGTTACTCATGAATAATGATTAACCGTTGATTATTTTAATGATATCCGTATTAATGGCAATTATACTAAAATGAAATGTCATAATAATGTTACCCTGATATGGAGTTTCAATATAGCATTTGGAAAGGAATAAATGGTTTAGTTTTAAATCTTTTAATAGTTAAAGTAGAGTTTTGGAACAAAAGAATCAATATATTTCAGGCATAAATTTTATTGTAGGTCTTATATCTGGAGAACTACATACAGTGTACCCAAACTCAAACAATCACTTGTGGCCGCGGTGGCTCAGTGGTAGAGCGTTCATCTCTGGTGCTTGGGGTCCCAGGTTCGATCCCAGCCCCCGCCCAGTGGACTTTGTGGTGGACAAACACCGTGTGCGTGGGTTTTCTCGGGGTTCTCCCGTTTCCTCCCACTTTCTTCATTCCACCATTTCATTCATTACTCATCATCACCGTCTCCTTTAGCCTAACCGGCATAACCGTGGGACGTAAAACTCAAAGATTTCATTTCATTTTTTCAAACAATCACTTAACTCAGTATGATGTGCTTATTTCGTAGAAAATACGGAAACTCGAATTAGGAGCCGTTCAAAACTTTTGTGGCCACTAATCCAAAAACTGAAATATATTTCAATGAAAAATGTTATTGTACGCTTTATATCCGAAGAACTCCATATAGTTTAGCCAAAGCAAAACTATCAATTAACTCACTATGATATGCTTATTCCGTAAAAAAATCGATTCAGGGGCCGTTTAAACATTTTGTGCCCCCTTATCAAAAAACTAATTATTGACCCAGATCGCAGTCTTTTGATCCATTGTTTTGCATTATTCCTAAAATTCCTATTTAAATAGTACATGAAATTTTGTAAATGAGCGTATAAACTCTGAAAACATACTGTATGGTATTCATGCATTATGTTTGATAAAGTGTTTTTCAGTGACGGTCAGTTGAGATTTCTAGTGCAATTTTGAAAATAAGAAAGAAACATGAACTAATAGATAAAAGTATTCATACAATACAATGAAAATAGATGAGGATTGATTCATATACCTTGTAAATTGCTGCGAAGTTTATCCTCGATGATAGTCCAGACTATATAGTTTTAATCAACATTTGAAAATAGCATTATTTCCATTGTTCTCTTTCAAATTACGTAGTAGCATATGATTCTAGATGTTACTGTTGTCATTTACTTTTTTCGTAGTTTTAGCCTTTACATAGTTTCCACAACTGCCCAGGACCCCGCGCATACAAGTGACTCGTGCCTAAGACTAACTTTTTCTTTAAAATATTTATGAACTACAAATTACGTGTCATTCAATAAAATTCTGAAGCTTAGAAAATGTCGAATAATCAAATTTATTATAGTTCAATAAGTAGTCCATTTGTAGGTCACCAACATAAGCGCCATGACTAAAAATATTACAAATATTCTCTCCATCTAAATATTTAATGTATTAGTGTGTCTCGTTGCTCCTCAATTAACCATATAGTACTTCTGTAGATCGGCACCCATAAGAAAAGACCCTTTTCAACTCTGAGAAAATTTCTAAGTTTACTCAGATCATTCAGCTACCAGGATAATTTGATATGATATTACTATACAAAAAAGTGTGTTACCAAACGAATGGTGACTATGTCAAAATAACCACAGATTTATATATTAGCAAACAATTCGTACAGTGCAAATCTTCCTGTGTTTCTTGCAAAACTGTAATTGTATAAAATGTTGTTATATCTACTTCTATTATAATAATCATTTCTAATCTTTGGATCAAAAGATCCAATATATTTCATTCAATCAAAATTTACCCTTGTTCGATCCAGGTCGCGCCAGGTGAATTTTGTGGTGGACAAACGTCGTGTGCGTGTTTTATCGGGATTCTCCCGTTTCTTCCCACTTGCATCATTCCACCCTTTCATTCATTTCTCATAATCACCGTCTCCTTTAGCGTAACCGGCATAAACGTGGGACATAAAATTCAAAGATTTCATTTATTTTTTTTCAATCAATTTTTTTCTTGTAAGCGTTATATCTCAAGAACTATCGTAATATTTTGATGGATTTTTTGATCATTTCTAAATTTTTTTTTCATTTATGTTACTGAACTACTTTTTGATTACAAGATCAAAGCAGGAGTTTGGATTCGATTTCAATTGGGAGCTCATGTGGTTGGGATCTCACATTAAGCTGTAGGTCTACTTTCGTACAGCCTTGATGCTGAAAGGAGTGTAAAACGAACAAAGAAACAAAAAAAGATTCAAATTCACGTAGCGCTAGAAACATGTTTTGGAGAGGCTATTTATTAGCCACAACTTAGTTTCAACCTTCATGACAATTTAGCATTCAGAAATCATCTTGGAATAAATATTCAAATCTAATTTACGAAGCTCACAACAAGCAAAACAAACGTTTTGAAAATGTTAAAAAGCAAGTGCTACTCCATTATTCTTAATTGTACACGACATATTGCTTATGTTAAGCGCTTTCTGTAATATTGCCATTGTTCAGTAGTCTGGAAAGAAACATCCCCAAACGTAAAATACCCCTGGTAACTTTTATGGTTAGAAATAATTTACACAATATTGTACTTACTAATGGTATTTATTTGTGAAACATGAAAAAAAAATCGCCCGCGTCCTGTTTTTTAGAAAATCGTTCGGAAAACGCTAATCCTCAAAAATAGACTACCGTTTATAGATGTTTCAGCACAAATAAGTTGTAGCATATTGCTAAGTCTCTAATGAAATGTTTATTTATAAAATGCAAAATAAAAATATAGCCTGAGTAGTTCTTGAGAAATTGATCGAAAAAGAAAAAGAAATTCAGCCCCACGGGTAAACTACATCTCAATTTTTTGCAGAAAAATAACTTATTCCACATCATGTGTTTGTTTTTGGAATATTAAACTGTGAACTATGAACAATATCCTTAGAGTCGTTTTTGAGAAAATCATATCTTTTATCCTTAAGTAAGCTACCATTATTTTTAGGTGTTGGAAGAAATTAAAGAGAAAAACTGGAGAATGAGAAAACAACCTTAAATTAAAATTTCGTTGAGATACATTGAATGATATGGCCTTTTGGTGAGTACAAGAGGCCGTTATGGCTCAGTGATAGAGCGTTTACCTCTTGTGCGCGGGTCCCTGATTTGATCCCGGCTTGCATGAAGTAGACTTTGTGGTGAAAAATTACCGTGTGCATGAGTTTTCTCGGGGTTCTCCCGTTTCCTAACACTTCTTTCATTCTAACATTGCATTCATTTCTCATAATCACCGTCTCCTATAGCCTAGCCGGCGGAACCATGGGATGCAAAACTGGAACATTTTCTAGGTGAGTGTACATCAGGGCAAATGGGCGAACGGGCGGAAAGAAGTCGAGAAATCACTTTTAGGTTTTTATGGACCATGAAACATGTAAATCCGTTGAAATCTCGAATTCCATTTTCTTCATGATCATCAATAAACTTTTTTCTCTCGAAAATTAGAATATGGGGTCAAATTTAAAAGAAAAAGAAAAACAACATAAAATCCTTACAAACATACAATTTTTAGTTTGAACGATCTTCGTCATTGTCCGTTAGATAATGCTATTAAAATCCTACAAGCATACCCAGTTTGAAGTGTTTATTGCAATTCATATTATATAAATGTGACATTTAATGTCCGAAACACGCTCGTTTTAAATTAACTAGCCATTTTCACCCCTTTCTCTTTACTCCTGAAAGTGTATAATGTTTTAGCTGTAAAGATTTAGTTAACCACGTGTCTCAAGATACGCCGTATTCAAAGTAAATTAAACTTTGAATTTTATAAAGCTATGTCTACGCTATTACACACACACACACACACACACACACACACACATATATATATATATATATATATATATATATATATATATATATATATATATATATATATATATATATTTGTTTCAAACATATTTTTTTAATGAAAGTTCAAACATTCTCTTATGCTATGCACTTGTAATAGTGTATTTGTTGGTGTTTGCCCTTAGTAAGGTTGCCCTTCTTGCATTCAAAGTTTAAATTAGGCAACCATGCCCCTCCAAATGAAAAGTTCAGTAACATAAGAAATAGGGTAAAATGTTGCCGCTTTAAAATCAATATATCAAGTCAAGTGTTGAGCTTAGGAATCACATTTCTTAATTTAAGAAATTACTTGCAAGGAATCAAATTAGATAGCTGTTCTATGAAATAGCAAAACCTAAATTCGCCCTTTTGCATTTTTTGTATCGTAGATATATCGGCACAGTAAGTTAATGTTTATTTTATTACACGGACCGCATAAAACATCAGTCTACGTGTTAACGTAATTCTAAACTACACAAGGTGCCATCAGGAGTAGAACATTGCACTTCCCTAGTACAACTGCCTAGCAAGTTTCATATACAGGGTGGCCACAAAGTCCCGTTACGACTGAAAATAAGTAACATAAATCACTAAAGGTACGAAAATAATTACACGCAGAGAATGGAATAACATGAACAACAACTCTTTCGAGAAGTTTTATTGAGATTGGAAACATTAAGTGTCTAAAGGAAAAGTCTGTCAACCGCCATTCTCATGACAAAAGATAATACGCCGCCAGATTCTGTGCAACATTTTACGGAGCATTGCAGGTGTAACTTGAATGAAAGCTTGTTTCACAGCTTCCGTCAGTTCGGCAGTGGTATCGAAACGATTTTGCGCAACAATGCCCTTTATAGCCCGCATAGCTCACTATCACAGGTGATGAGGTCTGGGCTTCATGGTGGTCAGGCGAGTGGTGCTCGCAGATCCGAACTACCACGACCAATCCAATACCTATAAAGACTTCCCTACGACATTCGATTACGGCGAGGACATAATGGGCAGCTGTCCCTTCATGCTGAAAGCAATATGTCTCCTTGATTCCTTGCTCCTCCAAGAAAGGAAGAAACCAGTTATGCAACATGACCAGGCATCGCTGGCGGTTCACAACACCGCCGAAAAAAAACGGCCTAAACACACGTCTGCTGTACTCGCCTGCCTATGTTATTACATGCGGGGATTATGTTCTTTTATCTATAATACCTCTGTAATAACACTCTCTATAATAATTCTTCATAAAAGTGTGGATTGTTCTTGGACCAAAGGACCATATTGCGTGCGCGAGAACTCCTCTAAATTGCAGACTAATCGGTAAAAATCACTTTACCGAGTGGTATTACCATCGTTCACACAATCTAAAACAATGGAAACCTTTACATCAGCATTTATAAAGGGGAAACGGGAAACTTTACACTACCATTTATCAAAAGGTAAAGTGAAAACTTACATTAACATTTATCAAGGGTAACGGGACTTTGTGGACATCCTGTATATGTTTCTAGAATGGTTGTAAGCATTCTTTATACTCAGTTATTTAACTGATTGTTAAAAACTGAATCATCACATTCTTAAATCATAAAAAAAAACATATTTTAATGTATTTAAGATATATTATATACAGCGAAAATAGACCAAGAAATATGTTCAGTAAGATGAAATGAAATGAAATGAGACGAAATATTTGAGTTCTACGTCCCACGTTTATGTCAGCTAGGCTAAAGGAGACGATGATGATGAGAAATTAATGAAATGCTAGAATGAATAAAATAGGAGGAAACGGTAAAACCCGAGGAAACCTACGCACATGGTGTTTGTCCACCACAAAGATCATTTGTAGGCGAGCTGGGATCGATCCAGGGGCCCCATGCACAAAAGGCTAACGCTCTGCCTCTGAGCCACCTCGGCCCCACAGGAAGAAGTGGCAAAGTGTATAATTTTAACACAAACGTAACTATATATATATATATATATATATATATATATATATATATATATATATATATGACTAGGGTGTGCTTTAAAATGACCAACACATTTGACTTGTGTGTTGAAATCTTCGAAAATTAAAGGAAATAATTATATACCTCTAAAGTCGGAAACACACTTAATTGTTTGCATACTTCCACAAAACATACAAACACCAAATTTTGCATACTTGTTCACCAAGGGATGTGAGTAATGGGAAAATTCCGATAACACGAAAAAGGCGACATTTTCCATGTAAATGAAGTGTCGAAATTTTTCGTCGTTTCGAAATGTTGGTTTGTAGAGTAGTTCCGCACACCATAGAAACGTCATATTTTGTCAGGCAGTGAAGCTAGGAACATAGTTTATGATAGAGAAAAGAGCATTAAAATTCGTTTTAGTTTGGCGGCGCAAATCGAAAAAATGTGAAATTTAAAATGGCTGTGTCTAGGACGTTGAAATTCCGAGGTGATGTTTATTCTGATGCGTAGTTTACGAACCCGCCTTTAAACTTGAAAAAAATAACCATTTTCGGTGTAAGAAAGTTCTAGGAATGTAATAATGGTGCGTCTAATTCTAGGCAACTTGTAGATATGGTGGAATCACGAAATTTCGTTTAAGTGTGTAGATTACAGCGTAAGTGAGGGGAAAAATCCGACATGTTGGAAAAGTCGCCATCTTTGATTCAAGATGGCGGCTTAAAAGTTTGTAACCATGAAAATTTTAAGTTGTTCTCACGGTAGGACAGTCATGTTTGGCTATACTCTTAAGGATGAAGTGCAGTTTCAATGAAGAAACAAATCATTGGAGAAGTCGCCATCTTGAATGTAAAGATACCATGTTGTTGAATTTGCTTGATCTGCCTTGTTATGACCTATACTAATCATAATAGAACAAACTAGAATCAACGTATGAGCTTAGCTCAGAGGTAACGTTTGGGCTTTCTAAGTAACAGGTCTGGGTTCTATTCCCGACTAAACGGTTTTGTATTTTTTTTAATCTCCATTTCTTAGTTTTAGCAAACTACTTTCTGTTCGTATTGCGGGAACGAAATATTTTCATTATTACATAAGTAGAGGGAAAAGGTATATTTATACAGCAACTTTTGAGATGGTCCCGAAACGAGGCAGTATGTTCCAGGGGCCTATCCAGGACGGACTTCTGGGGGGTGCGGTGGGTTGTAATACTGCTACTTAGAGCTACTTTTAAGAGCGTCAGAAAATTAACTATATATTTTATTTATATATGAAATAAGAAATTTTTCCTCTTTTTTGGATGGCGATCCCCCCGATCGCCTCCCCCTGGATCCGCCCCTGGTATGTTCGTTTGTAGTTTCGAGACGATACTGAAGTATTTAAATTCAAACATTTGTAGCTTTGTAATGGTGCATCACCAGTGTGTCTTTCGAAAGCAATATTCCCCGGGGGGAAGGTGAAGAATTATTAGGACGGGTGCACTGCTGGTAATATTCTATTTGTTATTGTATTATAAACGTATTATTTTGATCTCCTAAAGGGGCGCTTTGAGGTGGCAGTGTCCTTCAAAAAGTGTCTGAAAGAGACATTGGGCATCATTTTCACGATATAGTGTCCATAGAAGACAACAATACATTTTGTCTCGCGACAACAGTTTCTGCTTCAAACCGGAAATGATTGCAAAATATCTTTCTCACCTTTTTTCTCCTTCGTTAAGATACATGAGTATAGCAAGTTTGAAGTCAATGCCACAACTGGAAAGTATAAAATAATAATTTTAAGGAAACACACACACACACTCATACACACAGACACACACAAATGGGCACCTCTTGAAAATTGTCTCGTCGGCAGCGTAGATAGTTATAATATTTAAGATACGTGGAAAAGTGCCCCTTTCGATTTAACAGTTTGTGTGGCGGTTCCGGTTGTAATGAAATGCCGTGTATAATAGAGTCAAGCTTATTGGCAATCACCTATGCTATAAAAATAAATTTTCGAAAAAGAAAAATATCAGAAAAGAATTTGATAAGGATTGAACGGAGGTCTTCTGTTCAGAAGTTCCACGTTTTGTATTATAAGAGGTATTATTTTGATGTGCTCCGAGAGGCACTCTTAAAGCTCCGGCGGTCTCCCCCCCCAATGAAATAGAGGTCTGGAAGTAACACTGGGCATCACTTGTACGATATTGTGTCCCGCGATTAAAATGTGTGTTCTTCAAACCGGAAATTAGCTGATATCCCAGAAACGATGGAAGAAATCGGAAAAATGACCGCACAAAATCTCCCCGTTTATTCTCGTAGTTGAACCCCGTATAAGAAGTTTACACTGTATACCACACATCTAGCCTGCAAATCGGAAGTACGTTAGTATCGGAAAAACTGTTTGCAAAATAGTCATAATAGATCCTCAAAAAACGCCTTTTGGCTGTTGTGTGGTCGGGAACGTAATTAATTATAATATATGAGATACGTGGAAAAGTGCTTCTTTCGATCGAATAGTTTCTCTGGCGGGCAAGGTGCGAATGAAATGATGTGTATAATAGACTCAACCTTATTGACAATCAATATATGTTAACGAAATGGAAGTTTGAAGAAAGAAAAAAATAAGAAGAAATCGATGGGGATCGAACCCAGGTCTCGCCCGTAGGAGTCTGACATGTTTTCACTTTTTTTATTTGCCATTTGCAGAAGAGTTACATGAAGCTAAAACAGCTTAGGACAGATATTCAGTACATAGTATACGTAAATAATTTGAAAAATATTTGTGAGCTACATTCACAGAAAGTTGTTTACAAGCAGTTTTAAGAAACATCACATATGCATATTCATTTCCATACGGATATGTGTCCATAAGATAAAAAATCGTTTGACCAATTAACCATGTGACGCTATTGTTTTTCGTGATTGGAAAAAAACTTATAGTCTGGGAACAAAGCATAATTATGATCAAACTTATGTGCAGGTTCTCGGCAAATCACACTTAACAGGCGTTGTAATTTAGCCCAGATAAATGAAGAGTGAAGACAACGTCAATCTGTGTTCTAGCGTGTCTTCCTGATTACAGTGTTGACACATATCCGTAGGGAGTACACTAATACGTTTTAACTTAACATGAGTAGGTACGAGCTCATTTACTATCGTATACCAGACACTCACGACCGCTGATGTCAACGTGGTGTTATGAATATTGAACCAAATTCTGGACCAATTTTTTGTGGGAAATTTCATTTGGATACGCGGGACGATATTATTGCAAAGAGGTGCGTGGAAGTGTGTGGATAGAAAGCGGATATGGGACTAGTTGGTAGGATCAGAGATAGGAACATAGGACCAACCTTGCACGCAGTGCTGAATATACACCGGGGCCTGTTTGAGTGACATCATATTAGGAGGATTAGGTGCAGGGAGGGAAGAGATCCAACAAGAAATCCATTGGTGGGTGATTTGGTCAATAACTTGAAATGGTTTATAATTATTAGCTAGAAAGAATGCAGTACATTTAGCTCTGACTGATATTAGGTTCAAGTCCCCACGGTCAAGGGGTAGGGTAACAGTGTCACTCTTGACACGAAAATAATGCCCTGCCCATAGAAACCAACCAATCAGGAAATTTATTTTACGAACATACAAATCACTAATGGGATATATATGAGCGGAGTACCACAATTTAGCACATAAATAACTATTGATGTACCAAATACGTTGGATTAGGTTTAAGTTGCGCAATTTGTGATTTAGACTAAGCATTCGTAATTTTTGAATGAGAGGATCCCAAATATGTTCCTATTGTAAACTGTCTGAATTAGAAAACGTTATGCCCAGGATTTTCACTTTCGTAACCAGTTCAATGTTGGCAAATGGTAGGGGTATGCCGTCCATAGTCCAAGAATGAAAGGACAACACTTTCGTTTTTTTTGTAAATTAAGCAGTTCGCCACTAAGAGCACTAAATTGTTGTAATTGGTCAATAATATAGTGAAATTGTTGTAGAGTGGTACAGCTAAGGCTAACATCGTCTGCGAAGGCAGTAACCGATATATTTTGCAGGTCATTCAGATCAGGTTGTATATATGCAGCTAACTTATATAATAAAGGTTCTAGTGCGAGGCCAAACAAAAACATGGAAATCGGGCAACCCTGACGAACTCCTTTCTGTAATAGAATGGGAGCAGTAGAAAAAACATTTATTTGAAGCTTAGCCGTGGCTGTGCTATAAATGTGAGTGAGAAAGTTAAGGAAAACTTCCGGAAAATTATACGCTCGTAGCACAGCAAACAGAAAGGCATGAGATAATCGATCAAATGCGTTTTGAAAATCAAGGGATATCAGGCAAGCCGGTTTTCTATGAAACGTAAAATAACCTACAACATCCCGAATCTTGGTCAGCGCATAATAAACATTCTTATGTGGATTGAGAGCAGCCTGAAATGGACTAATTTTGTCTTTAAATATTGATTTGAGGCGTCGCACTAGAACTTTACTAAACAATTTGAGATCGGTGTTGAGCAAGGTGATTGGCTTATATTGTGTGACAGTGTTGGCATCAGAAGTCTTAGGAATAAAGATCACATGACCATCATTTTGAAGGAAGTGCGGAGTAGCATAGAGTTCATTATATAATGTTACCTTATCCACGCCTATGATATCCCAATACTGTTGATAGAGTGCATACGGCAAACCGTCACTCCCGGGACATGAGGTAGGATTACATTGCTTAAGCGTGTGAAGTATTTCCGCTTCTGTTAGAGGTGCAGTTAATGTCTGATTATCAGCCGCTGATAATTGTGGGAGCAACAAATTTAAATAATCGTGATACCCTTGGGGAAGGTCCGTAGTGGCAGCATATAACGTTGTATAATGGTCAAAGAAAACTTTTTGAATGACAGGGAGGGCCGTAAGTTTGGTATTATTATGATTCAGGGTGTCAATCAGCTTCCCAACACGACGTTTATGTTTCGCCATATAGTGATAAAATGTAATGTGTTCATCGGGCACAGTCTCCGTGTGGCAGGGTATGAACATATTTGCGTACATCATTAGCATGAAGTTGTTTTATCCATGCCTTAGTTTTGTGAATTACAATCATATTTTGCGGAGAGCTGGGCAGGATCCAAAGTTCATGCAGCGCTCTGTAAAGATACGCTAGGGTGTCACGCTGGTCTCATTTCTTTTCAGCTCCTTGCCATTTGAAAAAACTTCTTATTTTAGGCTTCACATATTTGACCCACCAGTCATTTAGTGTCGGGTAGTAGTGACGTTGGCGGAGCCAGTACGTCCATTTAGTTCTAAACAAACATTTCGTATCGGCGTCAGTAAGTAATTGAGTATTCAATTTCCAAGCTGTTTTTCCATAGGTTGTAGAAACACTTAGCGCAAATTTACATGTCCAGATTACTGCGGCATGATCCTGAACGGAACTAATTTCAAATGAATATCAGTGATGGAGGATACTAGATTAGTGGTTGCCAAAACTCGGTCCAACCGACTGCTCATAGTAGAATTTTTAAAAGTGAATTGGAGATCTCGCCGGTGGTGGACCCAGACGTCCTTGAAAGGTATTGATGAAACTAGCTGCTGTAGGGCAGGTGATGGAATAAACTTTCCCGTGGTATCAATTGCTCTAGAGACAGCATTAAAATCGCCTGCAAGTATTATGTTATTCGGAACATTCGGAAATAATGGTAAGATTTCAGTAGTGTAAAACTGTTCCCGTGGTATTCGATTATTAGTGCCAGAATACGAATAAATATTAATGATTGTAATATTGTCACAAGTAATGCTAATACTCCTACCAGACGGCAAATGAATAACATTTGAGACCTCTATACCTCGTTTACATAATATAGCTGTACCCCGGTGCGCTGGTCCTATATTGACATATGCAATATATTGGGGTAAAAAGTCAAATTCTGCAAACGCCACTTCTTGTAATAAAATAAAGTCAGTCGATGTTTGGTTGATAAAGCTTCGTAAAAGATTGCGATTAGCATCACTTTGAATTCCATTCAAATTTAAGGTAATATATGATCTAACATTTGGCTTACGAACTTATTGCATTGACCCGGATATAGCGCACAGGAACAGCAGAAACAAAAAGAAAGGAAATGACCTCTCTCGTACGTTTCTTAACAGACGGTACATTTGTAAACAACCGATATAACAGCATATAATAGAAGACACTGTAAATAAAGCTTTCCTATCGCAGGCACTATTACGTAAATCTTACATTAGAGCCAAAATTACGACCAGACCGTGAAACTATCAACCTTGAAAAAAAAAGAGAGAGAGAGAGAGAAGAGCTGTGCGGTGTGTTGTTGGTCTCGTGTCTGAAACGTGTAAGATCGCAGAACGATATAAATACTTGGAACATGGTTTGTTTACCAATTCACTGGCTAACATTGTTCTCACCATTTGCTGGAGTGAGGGAAGACACTGCACTAGAAGGCCACACGGATAAAGCACTTGTTACGTCATTCCGTTCAGTAGATACTTTTGTTTTCCTTTTCTTTGACACGTTTGCACTTTGCACTGGCTGTAACGGAGGCTCTACTACAACAGGGGGAGTCACATGTGCTTCTTGGTTAATAGACACTTCAGGCTGTTTACAGTCGGGCGAGGGGTCAGAGGACAGGGTCGTTGCAGTAGTGGGAATCATCTTGGAGGTAGCATGAGGGGCACTGCCCTCTTTACTCTGCGTCTCGGATACAGCTGACTGAAGAGATTCACTTTTGAGGGGCAACTGGGGAAAATTACTCTCATCCTGTAAATTAGGAGCCGAAGGGGAGGGGTTGCTCTCTAGGACCATTGGTTGGGCAGTAGAAACCGTTGGCAACTGTAAATCGGGTGAAGAAGGGCAATAACTAGGAGTTGTCGGCATCTTACCACTGAAAAGTTCAGTCATCTTAAATGCAGTGGGAGCTGAAGTAGATATCACCTGGGGTTTAACTTTCCGTGGACACGCACTTGCGACGTGGTTCGGGGCCAGACAAATAAAGCAGGTAGGCGGTTGACCTTGATACATGACACTAGCACGACACCCACGAACCACAATTTTAGAGGGAATATGTTTGCCTAAAATCATTTGAACGAGTCTATTGCCATTATAAACTGGAAATGGTAACGTACTGGACCACATTTCCTCCGTGACATGTATCACTTGTCCATAGGGGCGAAGCACTGCACTAAGTTGGTTGTGGGTGAGAAATGAAGCGTTGATGTTTTTCCATGTAGCATTCCAATTTTTGTGTGGGTGCTTTAACAAGACATTAGGTATACTAGGAACCCACAAGCGAACATAGCGCCAGTAAAGGTTGTTGACCGAACCAGTTTCAATGGGATCTTTTGCTAGCAAGGCGTATATCATATCAAGTATGACATCACGTAAATGAGGAAATTTGTAGCTCCAAGGAAACACGTGTACTGGCTCCTGAAGGTCTAAACAGTGAAAGCAGACATTAATAATAGCAGCCGTAAGCGAAGTATCGTGTTCACAGACAAGCTTACAACTTCTGTGCATAAGAAGGGCACATGCCTGTGCTTCTATGTGCAAAAAGCCTATGCCTCCTTCACGTGAGGGGAGGTAGAGTTGATTCTTAGCCACGCGTAAGATTTTGGAATGCCATAAGAAAAACAAAGCCTGACTGGTTAACTGGTTAGATATTTTAGCTGGCATTGGTAAAATCTGTGCAATGTGGCTGAAAATACTAAAAACAGATGTTTTGAGAAATAAGTTTCTACTAAAAATGTTCATGTTTCGCTGTCTATGAATAATAAGAAGATTTCGGATTTTATTTGCTGTAAGATGATATGACTGTTCTACGGTTTGGTTGATACTATTGTACCACCATACACCAAGTATTTTGACACTTTGAACCGTATCATAGTAGTTGCTATATGAAGCATTGTATTCTGGATGAATACATAATATTTTTGTTTTTCTGTGATTGAGTTACGCTCCAGAAGCCTGTTGATACAAGGTTAATAAACGTTGTAGGCAAGTCATGTCGGCCGGATTTTGTAAACAATAGTGGGAATCATCTATGTAACTTCGTACAGTTAGTTTGGTATTGTAGACAGACACACCGGGGAGTAAACGTTCAGTCGCGTACATAAGTGGTGCAAGGGACAAACTGAATAATAAACTTGACATTGGATCACCTTGCAAAATATCATTATTAATGTTTATTGGATTACTTAAGCCAACATTAACCTTGATTTTTGTCAATCTATGCGTATAAATTCCTCGTACAAGAGAAATAAAGGAGGACCCAAAACCATATTTCTCAAGGACTTTAAATAAGTATTCATGGTTAATCCTATCAAAAGCTTGAGAATAATCCGTGGCTAAAACAGCAACGGGTGAAGGAGCAGTGGATTCGTGGTAGGAAATGAAATCTCTAAGATTTGATAATGCCTTATAGATTGGGTTCTTTTGGTCTATTCCATATTGATGTGAACTTAGCAGCTTGTCACTAAACACTTTTATTCGTGCAGTAAGACAGCGTGTTAAAATTTTTAAATCTGTACACAGAAGGGAAATAGATCTTAAATCATTAACACTGTAAGTGCGAGAATGTTTAGGTACTAAAACTGTAACACCTGTGCGGAGAGATTCACCTAGAACAAGAGTCTGCCTATATTCATTGAAAAAGTTTGTAAGAAAGGGTGCTAATATATCGGTAAAGGTTATATAGAATTCTAAAGGTAGGGAATCAATCCCCGTAGATTTTCCTCGACGGCCGGAAGCAATGGCTGATTTAACCTCGGCGACTGTAAATGGACTAGATAGATATTCTTGATCCTGTTCCTGTAAGACTGTAGGAAGATAGTTGAGAATTTCAGGACTGTCACAGTAGGAAGTAGGCTTGGCATACAGCTGTTTATAATGATTTGTGACACAATGTATTACTTCCTCACCGACATACACGTGACCTGTGGCATCTTTAAGCTGAGATATAAATGTCTGCTTTCCGCGCATGAGTTCTTTGCTGATTTGTACAATTCCGGGAGTTTCTAAGTCGTCGTATTGATGTATTTTACTGCGAGTCGTGAAACCTTGGATGCGGCGTTTGTGCATGGCTAATAAGTGGGCTTTGATTTCTTGAATTTGAGGTCGAAAATTGCTACCTTGAATTTGTTCTTTCATGTAGTCTCTTAAGAGATTGGTGTAATATTGATACTGAGTACAATATGAAGCATTCCGATCCCGACAATATTGTTGGGTAACCACACGAAACTTCGGTTTGACTCTCTGTTCCCAGAAATGCATAAGGGATCCTTTGTAATATTGATGACGGTGTAAAAGGGCTGCCCATTCTTCGTGAATAAGATGGATGTAGTCAGGCTCCTGGAGGATGGATGTATTAAAATACCACAAACCACTTCGTTTTAAAAATTTTGAGACGGGTAGATCGATGGTCATTGTAACTGCCAGGTGGTCACTAAAGCAGATGGGTGTAATTTGTACATCTCGAACCCCTTGAAGAAGAGACTTACTGATATAGAATCTGTCCAATCGAGAGGAAGACGACCCAGACGTGAAGAAAGTATGTCCTGGTTCGTTAGGATGAAAATGTCGCCACACATCCACTAAGTCATAGGTTGTTATT
This sequence comes from Thermobia domestica, assembly GCF_964235325.1. Classification (NCBI taxonomy): domain Eukaryota; kingdom Metazoa; phylum Arthropoda; class Insecta; order Zygentoma; family Lepismatidae; genus Thermobia; species Thermobia domestica. The sequence goes on along the minus strand of NC_137470.1, from coordinate 132,205,645 downwards.
AGTTGACGTAGAGCAGACGAATCACTGAAATGAGGATAAGCATCGAGGGGAGAAAGGGTGCAATTATAATCCCCAGCAAGAATGCATGGGGAGCGACCATTATACAAAGCCGGTGGGAGTTCAGTAGCAAAGAAATTATTTCGTTCTCGTTTATACGAAGATCCAGATTTAGCATAGACACTGCACAAACGTATATGTTGTAAATCTCCGGTGGTAATACGTTCACTGGGATGTTGTAAAGGTGTCAAGAAATTGAGATCGCTGCGATAAAAAATGGCGGTTCCTGAAGCTGTTTCACTAACACTGGTAACATGAGAATGATTGGGTAGGTAATGGAATTCCGTGACTGCGACTTCCTGAGCGAACAAAACATCGATTTCTTCTTGATGAATAAAATCGCTCAGGGCATGTTGTTTAACTAGAGAAGTGAACTTATTTAGATTAACAGTTGCTAAACGGAACGTAAACATAAAAACGAGGAGAGACCAGAAATATAAGCAAGCGCAACACCACATGAGAAATAGGATGTAATATTACTGCAAAAAGAATAAAGAAAAATAAAACAATACAGTATTATGATGCCACTACAATTTTAGGGACCCCCTCCTTCGGAATTAACCACGGATTTCAACTTTTTTGTTAAAGCTCGCGTTTGGCGTGCATGATTGAGAGGAAGATCGTGTATGGGACGCAAGTCCTTACTACATACACTACTGATTACTTTTTGTTTACTGAGTTTGCGTTTATCACTATGAATCATTTCTGTATCTGAGTCACTTGTGGAGTCACTACCGCGAGAGCGTGATTGTAAGTTGAGAGTTAATTCTGGTGTAACAGCTAAAGGTACAGTCTGAGAGACGGGACAAGTTTCTTCGACTAAACCAGAATCACTTATCGTAGAAACTGATGTTACGACTGTTGAAACAGCTGGTGCGGTGCTGGGTGTTATGGGTGCTGGAATAATTTTAGTATCCTGAGTTTCTTCCACTTCCATGGTATTAAAAGGTGCAGCTTCTGCAGGAGCCGATTCGGAGTGAATGTCGGGATCTGTTAGCTGGTTGTCTGCTTTATTCGGTGGATTTGAAGAAGTTGATTCCAGAACATTCCTATGAAGCGCGGGAAAAACACTGTAACTACCGGTGTCAGGAGCTGATGGATTCACTGGTAAATTATGAGGTACTCGTACAATGGGGGAAATGGAATTGGTTGATGTAGAAGGCACAGTAAGACGTGAATTCCTCTTCTTGGAACACCCCTGAACAAAATGGTCAGGAGAGTTGCAGATGGCACAAGTTTGAATTTGACCAGGAAAGCTGGTAAACAAACGTAAACCACAGACCGTGATAAACGAAGGAATGTTTCGTTTAATAGTCATTTTAACAAGCTTACGACCCGTTCTGGTAGCATAGACATGTTCCTTTGAATATTGTTCGTCGACAATACTAGTGACATCGCCATATTGGGAGAGCACATGGGATAATTGCATGTCACTAAGTTCCATGGGGCATAAGGACACCTTGACTATCACCACAGAATTATCCGCCAAATCAATAGGCAACACATGGTCCCCATTATTATCTGAGTAGGTCACTACTCCATTAGTATTAGCTAGGATTTGTTCACATAACACTTTGTTAATTAATTTCAGATATAAGTTCTTACGTATAAAGTCCATTTCAATGGACAACACCTGATCAACAGTTAACTTAAATACCTTACGTATCCATTCATGAACGGCAATAGACGTGGGCTTTTGACTCACCGTGACAAAGTTGATACGCAATGTATTAGCTCGCATACAACTCATGGCATTAATTCGACGATAAACGGCACCAAACTATGAACAATAATAAATATGCACTGAAAATGCTTATAAAGTTATAACTTTAAACTGAAAGTAAGGCACACTGAAACTTTAACTTCACACAAGAAAGTAGCGATGTAAAGAAACACGCGCAATTGGAGCGACGGCAGAGACACTGTTACTTGCCTCGTTGCGAGCGCTGAACTGAATACTCAATTCCTTAGATTTGGAAGTTCCAACTTACTGCTCACATAGTACTGGTACGTAGCGGGCCTGCGCCTGTGGAATTATATACCTCTCTAATCGGAAACACACTTAATTCTTTGCATACTTCCACAAAACATACAAACACTAAATTTTGCATAATTGTTCGTCATGGGATGTGAGTAATGGGAAAATTCCGATATCACGAAATAGGCGACATTTTCCATGCAAATGAAGTGTCGAAATTTTTCGTCGTTTCGAAATGCTGTTTTTAGAGTAGTTCCGCACACCATAGCAACGTCATATTTTGTCAGGCAGTGAAGCTAGGAACATAGTTTATGATAGAAAAAAGAGCATTAAAATTCGTTTTCGTTTCGCGGCGCAAATCGAAAAAATGTGAAATTTGTAATGGCTGTATGTAGGACGTTGAAATTTCGAGGTGATGTTTATTCTGATGCGTAGTTTGCGAATCCACCCTTAAACTTGAAAAAAATAGTCATATTTGGTGTAAGAAAGTGCTAGGAATGTTATAAGGGTGCGTCTAGTTCTACACAACTTGTAGATATGGTGGAATCACGAAATTGCGTTCAAGTGTGTAGATTACAGCGCATGTGAGGGGAAAATCCGACATGTTGGAAAAGTCGTCATCTTCGATTCAAAATGGCGGCTCAAAAATTTATAACCATGAAAATTGTAAGTTGTGCTCTTGGTAGGTAAGCCAGGTTTCGCTATGTTATTAAGGACGTAGTTCAGTTTAAGTGAAGAAACAAATCATTGGAGAAGTCGCCAATTTGAATTCAAAATTGCCATATTTTTGAATTGCCTTCATTTGGCCTCTTATGTGGTATATTGAGTAGAATAGAACAAACAGAATTCAACGTAGTAAGTTAGCTCCGCGGTAAAGTGTCTGCTTTCTGAGTAGCAGGTCTGAGTTCGAATCCCCGCAGGCCATGTTTTATCTTGCATTTTTTTCCTATCACTTTGCTTCATTTTACCAAATAGTTTCTGTTGGCATTGCGTGAACAAAATATTTTCGTTATTACAGACAGACGGAAAGGACATATTTATACGCTAACTGTTGAGATGGTCTCGAAACTAGGCAGTATGTTCGTGTAAAGTTTCGAGACGATACTGAAGTATTTAAAATCAAACATATGTAGCTTTGGAAATGGAGCATCACCAGTGTCTCTATCGGAAGCAATGTTCGGGGGGGGAAGTATTACTTCGGGGGCACTGCTGGTAACATTCTATTTGTTATTGTATTATAAACGTATTATTTTGATCTCGCCAGGGGTGCTCTGAGGAGGCAGTGTCCCCCAAAAAGAGTCTGAAAGAAACATTGGGCATCATTTTCAAGATATATTGTCTATACAAGGCAACAATACATTTTGTCTCGCGACAACAGTGTCTGCTTCAAACCGGAAACGATTGCAAAATATCTCTCTCCCCTTTTATGTTCCTCGTTAAGATACATGCGTATACCAAATTTGAATTGAATACCACAAATGGAAAGTATAAAATATTAATTTTAAGGAAATACACACACACACACAGGGACGTACGCAGGGGGTGGGTCCTGGGGGTGCAGACCACCACCGAAATTCCAACTTTTGAGTAAATTTAGCCTAATTTTTTGGGACAAGTTTAGGAATTTCAATATAAAATACACTGATATTGAGTTTGGCCCTTCCCGAAATAAATTCCTGCGTACGCAACTGCGCACACACGCTCATACACGCACACACACACACACACAAATGGGCACCTTTGAAAATTGTCTCGTCGGCAGCGTACATAATTTTAATATATAAGATACGTGGAAAAGTGCCCCTTTCGATTTAATAGTTTTAGTTGCGGGTCCGGTTGGAATGAAATGCCGTATATAATAAAGTCAAGCTTATTTTCAATCACCTATGCTATAAAAATAAACTTTCAGAGAAAGAAAAAGTGAGAGAAAAACTTGCTGGGGATCGAACCTAGTTCTTTTGCACAGTAGGCTCACGTCGTTCCCCTATACTACTCAATTCCTTAGATTTTGGATTTCCTACTTACTGCTCACATAATACTGGTACGTAGCGGGCCCGCGTCCGTGGAATTATATACCTCTAAAGTCGGAAACACACTTAATTGTTTGCATACTTCCACAAAACATACAAACACCAAATTTTGCATACTTGTTCGTCATGGGATGTGAGTAATGGGAAAATTCCGATATCACGAAAAAGGCGACATTTTCCATGTAAATGAAGTGTCGAAATTTTTCGCCGTTTCGAAATGCTGGTTTTTAGAGTAGTTCCGCACACCATAGAAACGTCATATTTTGTCAGGCAGTGGAGCTAGGAACATAGTTTATGATAGAAAAAAGTGCATTAAAATTCGTTTTCGTTTCGCGGCGCAAATCGAAAAAATGTGAAATTTGTAATGGCTGTATCTAGGATGTTGAAATTTCGAGGTGATGTTTATTCTGATGCGTAGTTTGCGAATCCGCCCTTAAACTTGAAAAAAATAGTCATGTTCGGTGTCAGAAAGTGCTAGGAATGTTATAAGGGGGCGTCTAATTCTACACAACTTATAGATATGGTGGAATCGCGAAATTGCGTTCAAGTGTGTAGAGTACAGCTCATGTGAGGGGAAAAATCCGACATGTTGGAAAAGTCGTCATCTTCGATTCAAAATGGCGTCTCAAAAATTTGTAACCATGAAAATTATAAGTTGTGCTCTTGGTAGGTAAGCCAGGTTTCGCTATGTTATTAAGGACGTAGTTCAGTTTAAGTGAAGAAACAAATCATTGGAGAAGTCGCCAATTTGAATTCAAAATTGCCATATTTTTGAATTGCCTTCATTTGGCCTCTTATGTGGTATATTGAGTAGAATAGAACAAACAGAATTCAACGTAGTAAGTTAGCTCCGCGGTAAAGTGTCTGCTTTCTGAGTAGCAGGTCTGAGTTCGAATCCCCGCAGACCATGTTTTATCTTGCATTTTTTTTCTTATCATGTTGCTTCATTTTACCAAATAGTTTCTGTTGGCATTGCGTGAACAAAATATTTTCGTTATTACAGACAGACGGAAAGCATATATTTATACGCTAACTGTTGAGATGGTCTCGAAACTAGGCAGTATGTTCGTGTAAAGTTTCGAGACGATACTGAAGTATTTAAAATCAAACATATGTAGCTTTGGAAATGGAGCATCACCAGTGTCTCTATGGGAAGCAATGTTCGGGGGGGGGGAGTATTACCCCGGGGGCACTGCTGGTAGCATTCTATTTGTTATTGTATTATAAACGTATTATTTTGATCTCGCCACGGGCGCTCTGAGGAGGCAGTGTCCCCCAAAAAGAGTCTGAAAGAAACATTGGGCATCATTTTCACGATATAGTGTCCATACAAGACAACAATACATTTTGTCTCGCGACAACAGTGTCTGCTTCAAACCGGAAACGATTGCAAAATATCTCTCTCCCCTTTTATGTTCCTCGTTAAGTTACATGCGTATACCAAATTTGAAGTGATTACCACAAATGGAAAGTATAAAATATTAATTTTAAGGAAATACACACACACACACAGGGACGTACACAGGGGGTGGGTCCTGGGGGTCCGGTCCACCACCGAAATTCGAACTTTTGAGTAAATTTAGCCTAATTTTTTGGGACAAGTTTAGGAATTTCAATATAAAATACACTGATATTGAGTTTGGCCCTTCCCGAAATAAATTCCTGCGTACGCAACTGCGCACACACGCTCATACACGCACACACACACACACAAATAGGCACCTTTGAAAATTGTCTCGTCGGCAGCGTACATAATTTTCATATATAAGATACGTGGAAAAGTGCCCCTTTCGATTTAATTGTTTTAGTTGCGGGTCCGGTTGGAATGAAATGCCGTATATAATAAAGTCAAGCTTATTTTCAATCACCTATGCTATAAAAATAAACTTTCAAAGAAAGAAAAAGTGAGAGAAAAACTTATTGGGGATCGAACCCAGGTCTTTTGCACAGTAGGCTCACGTCGTTCCCCTACACCACTCAATTCCTTAGATTTTGGGTTTCCTTCTTACTGCTCTCAAAATACTGGTACGTAGCGGGCCCGCGTCCGTGGAATTATATACCTCTATAATCGGAAACACACTTAATTGTTTGCGTACTTCCACAAAACATACAAACACCAAATTTTGCATACTTGTTCGTCATGGGATGTGAGTAATGGGAAAATTCCGATATCACGAAAAAGGCGACATTTTCCATGTAAATGAAGTGTCGAAATGTTTCGTTGTTTTGAAATGCTGGTTTTTAGAGTAGTTCCGCACACCATAGAAACGTCATATTTTGTCAGGCAGTGAAGCTAGGAACATAGTTTATGATAGAAAAAAGAGCATTAAAATTCGTTTTCGTTTCGCGGCGCAAATCGAAAAAATGTGAAATTTGTAATGGCTGTATCTAGGAGGTAGAAATTTCGAGGTGATGTTTATTCTGATGCGTAGTTTGCAAATCCGCCCTTAAACTTGAAAAAAATAGTCATGTTCGGTGTAAGAAAGTGCTAGGAATATTATAAGGGGGCGTCTAATTCTACACAATTTGTAGATATGGTGGAATCACGAAATTGCGTTCAAGTGTGTAGAGTACAGCGCATGTGAGGGGAAAATTCCGACATGTTGGAAAAGCCGTCATCTTCGATTCAAAATGGCGGCTCAAAAATTTGTAACCATGAAAATTGTAAGATGTGCTCTTGGTAGGTAAGCCAGGTTTCGCTATGTTATTAAGGAAGTAGTTCAGTTTAAGTGAAGAAACAAATCATTGGAGAAGTCGCCATCTTGAATTCAAAATTGCCATATTTTTGAATTGCCTTCATTTGGCCTCTTATGTGGTATATTGAGAAGAATAGAACAAATAGAATTCAACGTAGTAAGTTAGCTCCGCGGTAAAGTGTCTGGTTTCTGAGTAGCAGGTCTGGGTTCGAATCCCCGCCGACCTGGTTTTATCTTGCGTTTTTTTTCTTATCACGTTGCTTTGTTTTATCAAAATAATTTCTGTTGGCATTGCGTGAACAAAACATTTTCGTTATTACAGACATAGACGGAAAGAATATATTTATACGCTAACTGTTGAGATGGTCTCGAAACTAGGCAGTATGTTCGTGTAAAGTTTCGAGACGATACTGAAGTATTTAAAATCAAACATATGTAGCATTGGAAATGGAGCATCACCAGTGTCTCTATCGGAAGCAATGTTCGGGGGGGGGGGGAGTATTACCCCGGGGGCACTGCTGATAACATTCTATTTGTTATTGTATTATATACGTATTATTTTGATCTCGCCAGGGGCGCTCTGAGGAGGCAGTGTCCCCCAAAAAGAGTCTGAAAGAAACATTGGGCATCATTTTCACGATATAGTGTCCATACAAGACAACAATACATTTTGTCTCGCGACAACAGTGTCTGCTTCAAACCGGAAACGATTGCAAAATATCTCTCTCCCCATTTATGTTCCTCGTTAAGATACATGCGTATACCAAATTTGAAGTGATTACCACAAATGGAAAGTATAAAATATTAATTTTAAGGAAATACACACACACACACAGGGACGTACACAGGGGGTGGGTCCTGGGGGTCCGGTCCACCACCGAAATTCGAACTTTTGAGTAAATTTAGCCTAATTTTTTGGGACAAGTTTAGGAATTTCAATATAAAATACACTGATATTGAGTTTGGCCCTTCCCGAAATAAATTCCTGCGTACGCAACTGCGCACACACGCTCATACACGCACACACACACACACAAATAGGCACCTTTGAAAATTGTCTCGTCGGCAGCGTACATAATTTTCATATATAAGATACGTGGAAAAGTGCCCCTTTCGATTTAATTGTTTTAGTTGCGGGTCCGGTTGGAATGAAATGCCGTATATAATAAAGTCAAGCTTATTTTCAATCACCTATGCTATAAAAATAAACTTTCAAAGAAAGAAAAAGTGAGAGAAAAACTTATTGGGGATCGAACCCAGGTCTTTTGCACAGTAGGCTCACGTCGTTCCCCTACACCACTCAATTCCTTAAATTTTGGGTTTCCTTCTTACTGCTCTCAAAATACTGGTACGTAGCGGGCCCGCGTCCGTGGAATTATATACCTCTATAATCGGAAACACACTTAATTGTTTGCGTACTTCCACAAAACATACAAACACCAAATTTTGCATACTTGTTCGTCATGGGATGTGAGTAATGGGAAAATTCCGATATCACGAAAAAGGCGACATTTTCCATGTAAATGAAGTGTCGAAATGTTTCGTTGTTTTGAAATGCTGGTTTTTAGAGTAGTTCCGCACACCATAGAAACGTCATATTTTGTCAGGCAGTGAAGCTAGGAACATAGTTTATGATAGAAAAAAGAGCATTAAAATTCGTTTTCGTTTCGCGGCGCAAATCGAAAAAATGTGAAATTTGTAATGGCTGTATCTAGGAGGTAGAAATTTCGAGGTGATGTTTATTCTGATGCGTAGTTTGCAAATCCGCCCTTAAACTTGAAAAAAATAGTCATGTTCGGTGTAAGAAAGTGCTAGGAATATTATAAGGGGGCGTCTAATTCTACACAATTTGTAGATATGGTGGAATCACGAAATTGCGTTCAAGTGTGTAGAGTACAGCGCATGTGAGGGGAAAATTCCGACATGTTGGAAAAGCCGTCATCTTCGATTCAAAATGGCGGCTCAAAAATTTGTAACCATGAAAATTGTAAGATGTGCTCTTGGTAGGTAAGCCAGGTTTCGCTATGTTATTAAGGACGTAGTTCAGTTTAAGTGAAGAAACAAATCATTGGAGAAGTCGCCATCTTGAATTCAAAATTGCCATATTTTTGAATTGCCTTCATTTGGCCTCTTATGTGGTATATTGAGAAGAATAGAACAAACAGAATTCAACGTAGTAAGTTAGCTTCGCGGTAAAGTGTCTTGTTTCTGAGTAGCAGGTCTGGGTTCGAATCCCCGCCGACCTGGTTTTATCTTGCGTTTTTTTTTCTTATCACGTTGCTTTGTTTTATCAAAATAATTTCTGTTGGCATTGCGTGAACAAAACATTTTCGTTATTACGGACATAGACGGAAAGAATATATTTATACGCTAACTGTTGAGATGGTCTCGAAACTAGGCAGTATGTTCGTGTAAAGTTTCGAGACGATACTGAAGTATTTAAAATCAAACATATGTAGCATTGGAAATGGAGCATCACCAGTGTCTCTATCGGAAGCAATGTTCGGGGGGGGGGGAGTATTACCCCGGGGGCACTGATGATAACATTCTATTTGTTATTGTATTATATACGTATTATTTTGATCTCGCCAGGGGCGCTCTGAGGAGGCAGTGTTCCCCAAAAAGAGTCTGAAAGAAACAATGGGCATCCTTTTCACGATGTAGTGTCCATACAAGACAACAATACATTTTGTCTCGCGAGAACAGTGTCTACTTCAAACCGGAAACGATTGCAAAATATCTCTCTCCCCTTTTATGTTCCTCGTTAAGATACCTGCGTATACCAAATTTGGAGTGAATACCACAAATGGAAAGTATAAAATATTAATTTTAAGAAAATACACACACATACAGAGACGTACACAGGGGGTGGTTCCTGGGGGTCCGGACCACCCCCGAAATTCCAACTTTTGTGTAAATGTAGCCTAATTTTTGGGACAAGTTTAGGAATTTCAATATAAAATACACAGATATTGAGTTTGGACCCCTCCCGAAATAAATTCCTGCGTACGCCACTGCACACACACGCTCATACACACACACAAATGGGCCCCTCTTGAAAATTGTCTCGTCGGCAGCGTACATATTTATAATATATAAGATACGTGGGAAAGTGCCCCTTTCGATTTAATAGTTTTAGTTGCGGGTCCGGTTGGAATGAAATGCCATATATGATAGAGTGAAGCTTATTTTCAATCACCTATGCTATAAAAATAAACTTTCAAAGAAAGAAAAAGTGACAGAAAAACTTGTTGGGATTCGAACGCAGGTCTCCCGCCTAGTAGGCTCATGTCGTTCCCCTACACTACTCAATCCCTTAGATTCTGGACTTTCTACCTACTGCTCACATAGTACTGGTACGTAGCGGGCCCGCGTCTGTGGAATTATATACCTCTATAATCGGAAACACACTTAATTGTTTGCGTACTTCCACAAAACATACAAACACCAAATTTTGCATACTTGTTCGTCATGGGATGTGGGTAATGGGAAAATTCCGATATCACGAAAAAGGCGACATTTTCCATGTAAATGAAGTGTCGAAATGTTTCGTTGTTTTGAAATGCTGGTTTTTAGAGTAGTTCCGCACACCATAGAAACGTCATATTTTGTCAGGCAGTGAAGCTAGGAACATAGTTTATGATAGAAAAAAGAGCATTAAAATTCGTTTTCGTTTCGCGGCGCAAATCGAAAAAATGTGAAATTTGTAATGGCTGTATATAGGAGGTAGAAATTTCGAGGTGATGTTTATTCTGATGCGTAGTTTGCGAATCCGCCCTTAAACTTGAAAAAAAATAGTCATGTTCGGTGTAAGAAAGTGCTAGGAATATTATAAGGGGGCGTCTAATTCTACACAATTTGTAGATATGGTGGAATCACGAAATTGCGTTCAAGTGTGTAGAGTACAGCGCATGTGAGGGGAAAATTCCGACATGTTGGAAAAGCCGTCATCTTCGATTCAAAATGGCGGCTCAAAAATTTGTAACCATGAAAATTGTAAGATGTGCTCTTGGTAGGTAAGCCAGGTTTCGCTATGTTATTAAGGAAGTAGTTCAGTTTAAGTGAAGAAACAAATCATTGGAGAAGTCGCCATCTTGAATTCAAAATTGCCATATTTTTGAATTGCCTTCATTTGGCCTCTTATGTGGTATATTGAGAAGAATAGAACAACTAGAATTCAACGTAGTAAGTTAGCTCCGCGGTAAAGTGTCTGGTTTCTGAGTAGCAGGTCTGGGTTCGAATCCCCGCCGACCTGGTTTTATCTTGCGTTTTTTTTCTTATCACGTTGCTTTGTTTTATCAAAATAATTTCTGTTGGCATTGCGTGAACAAAACATTTTCGTTATTACAGACATAGACGGAAAGAATATATTTATACGCTAACTGTTGAGATGGTCTCGAAACTAGGCAGTATGTTCGTGTAAAGTTTCGAGACGATACTGAAGTATTTAAAATCAAACATATGTAGCATTGGAAATGGAGCATCACCAGTGTCTCTATCGGAAGCAATGTTCGGGGGGGGGGGAGTATTACCCCGGGGGCACTGCTGATAACATTCTATTTGTTATTGTATTATATACGTATTATTTTGATCTCGCCAGGGGCGCTCTGAGGAGGCAGTGTCCCCCAAAAAGAGTCTGAAAGAAACATTGGGCATCATTTTCACGATATAGTGTCCATACAAGACAACAATACATTTTGTCTCGCGACAACAGTGTCTGCTTCAAACCGGAAACGATTGCAAAATATCTCTCTCCCCTTTTATGTTCCTCGTTAAGATACATGCGTATACCAAATTTGAAGTGATTACCACAAATGGAAAGTATAAAATATTAATTTTAAGGAAATACACACACACACACAGGGACGTACACAGGGGGTGGGTCCTGGGGGTCCGGTCCACCACCGAAATTCGAACTTTTGAGTAAATTTAGCCTAATTTTTTGGGACAAGTTTAGGAATTTCAATATAAAATACACTGATATTGAGTTTGGCCCTTCCCGAAATAAATTCCTGCGTACGCAACTGCGCACACACGCTCATACACGCACACACACACACACAAATAGGCACCTTTGAAAATTGTCTCGTCGGCAGCGTACATAATTTTCATATATAAGATACGTGGAAAAGTGCCCCTTTCGATTTAATTGTTTTAGTTGCGGGTCCGGTTGGAATGAAATGCCGTATATAATAAAGTCAAGCTTATTTTCAATCACCTATGCTATAAAAATAAACTTTCAAAGAAAGAAAAAGTGAGAGAAAAACTTATTGGTGATCGAACCCAGGTCTTTTGCACAGTAGGCTCACGTCGTTCCCCTACACCACTCAATTCCTTAGATTTTGGGTTTCCTTCTTACTGCTCTCAAAATACTGGTACGTAGCGGGCCCGCGTCCGTGGAATTATATACCTCTATAATCGGAAACACACTTAATTGTTTGCGTACTTCCACAAAACATACAAACACCAAATTTTGCATACTTGTTCGTCATGGGATGTGAGTAATGGGAAAATTCCGATATCACGAAAAAGGCGACATTTTCCATGTAAATGAAGTGTCGAAATGTTTCGTTGTTTTGAAATGCTGGTTTTTAGAGTAGTTCCGCACACCATAGAAACGTCATATTTTGTCAGGCAGTGAAGCTAGGAACATAGTTTATGATAGAAAAAAGAGCATTAAAATTCGTTTTCGTTTCGCGGCGCAAATCGAAAAAATGTGAAATTTGTAATGGCTGTATCTAGGAGGTAGAAATTTCGAGGTGATGTTTATTCTGATGCGTAGTTTGCAAATCCGCCCTTAAACTTGAAAAAAATAGTCATGTTCGGTGTAAGAAAGTGCTAGGAATATTATAAGGGGGCGTCTAATTCTACACAATTTGTAGATATGGTGGAATCACGAAATTGCGTTCAAGTGTGTAGAGTACAGCGCATGTGAGGGGAAAATTCCGACATGTTGGAAAAGCCGTCATCTTCGATTCAAAATGGCGGCTCAAAAATTTGTAACCATGAAAATTGTAAGATGTGCTCTTGGTAGGTAAGCCAGGTTTCGCTATGTTATTAAGGACGTAGTTCAGTTTAAGTGAAGAAACAAATCATTGGAGAAGTCGCCATCTTGAATTCAAAATTGCCATATTTTTGAATTGCCTTCATTTGGCCTCTTATGTGGTATATTGAGAAGAATAGAACAACTAGAATTCAACGTAGTAAGTTAGCTCCGCGGTAAAGTGTCTGGTTTCTGAGTAGCAGGTCTGGGTTCGAATCCCCGCCGACCTGGTTTTATCTTGCGTTTTTTTTTCTTATCACGTTGCTTTGTTTTATCAAAATAATTTCTGTTGGCATTGCGTGAACAAAACATTTTCGTTATTACGGACATAGACGGAAAGAATATATTTATACGCTAACTGTTGAGATGGTCTCGAAACTAGGCAGTATGTTCGTGTAAAGTTTCGAGACGATACTGAAGTATTTAAAATCAAACATATGTAGCATTGGAAATGGAGCATCACCAGTGTCTCTATCGGAAGCAATGTTCGGGGGGGAGGGAGTATTACCCCGGGGGCACTGCTGATAACATTCTATTTGTTATTGTATTATATACGTATTATTTTGATCTCGCCAGGGGCGCTCTGAGGAGGCAGTGTTCCCCAAAAAGGAGTCTGAAAGAAACAATGGGCATCCTTTTCACGATGTAGTGTCCATACAAGACAACAATACATTTTGTCTCGCGAGAACAGTGTCTACTTCAAACCGGAAACGATTGCAAAATATCTCTCTCCCCTTTTATGTTCCTCGTTAAGATACCTGCGTATACCAAATTTGGAGTGAATACCACAAATGGAAAGTATAAAATATTAATTTTAAGAAAATACACACACATACAGAGACGTACACAGGGGGTGGTTCCTGGGGGTCCGGACCACCCCCGAAATTCCAACTTTTGTGTAAATGTAGCCTAATTTTTGGGACAAGTTTAGGAATTTCAATATAAAATACACAGATATTGAGTTTGGACCCCTCCCGAAATAAATTCCTGCGTACGCCACTGCACACACACGCTCATACACACACACAAATGGGCCCCTCTTGAAAATTGTCTCGTCGGCAGCGTACATATTTATAATATATAAGATACGTGGGAAAGTGCCCCTTTCGATTTAATAGTTTTAGTTGCGGGTCCGGTTGGAATGAAATGCCATATATGATAGAGTGAAGCTTATTTTCAATCACCTATGCTATAAAAATAAACTTTCAAAGAAAGAAAAAGTGACAGAAAAACTTGTTGGGATTCGAACGCAGGTCTCCCGCCTAGTAGGCTCATGTCGTTCCCCTACACTACTCAATCCCTTAGATTCTGGACTTTCTACCTACTGCTCACATAGTACTGGTACGTAGCGGGCCCGCGTCTGTGGAATTATATACCTCTATAATCGGAAACACACTTAATTGTTTGCGTACTTCCACAAAACATACAAACACCAAATTTTGCATACTTGTTCGTCATGGGATGTGAGTAATGGGAAAATTCCGATATCACGAAAAAGGCGACATTTTCCATGTAAATGAAGTGTCGAAATGTTTCGTTGTTTTGAAATGCTGGTTTTTAGAGTAGTTCCGCACACCATAGAAACGTCATATTTTGTCAGGCAGTGAAGCTAGGAACATAGTTTATGATAGAAAAAAGAGCATTAAAATTCGTTTTCGTTTCGCGGCGCAAATCGAAAAAATGTGAAATTTGTAATGGCTGTATCTAGGAGGTAGAAATTTCAAGGTGATGTTTATTCTGATGCGTAGTTTGCGAATCCGCCCTTAAACTTGAAAAAAATAGTCATGTTCGGTGTAAGAAAGTGCTAGGAATATTATAAGGGGGCGTCTAATTCTACACAATTTGTAGATATGGTGGAATCACGAAATTGCGTTCAAGTGTGTAGAGTACAGCGCATGTGAGGGGAAAATTCCGACATGTTGGAAAAGCCGTCATCTTCGATTCAAAATGGCGGCTCAAAAATTTGTAACCATGAAAATTGTAAGATGTGCTCTTGGTAGGTAAGCCAGGTTTCGCTATGTTATTAAGGAAGTAGTTCAGTTTAAGTGAAGAAACAAATCATTGGAGAAGTCGCCATCTCGAATTCAAAATTGCCATATTTTTGAATTGCCTTCATTTGGCCTCTTATGTGGTATATTGAGAAGAATAGAACAAATAGAATTCAACGTAGTAAGTTAGCTCCGCGGTAAAGTGTCTGGTTTCTGAGTAGCAGGTCTGGGTTCGAATCCCCGCCGACCTGGTTTTATCTTGCGTTTTTTTTCTTATCACGTTGCTTTGTTTTATCAAAATAATTTCTGTTGGCATTGCGTGAACAAAACATTTTCGTTATTACAGACATAGACGGAAAGAATATATTTATACGCTAACTGTTGAGATGGTCTCGAAACTAGGCAGTATGTTCGTGTAAAGTTTCGAGACGATACTGAAGTATTTAAAATCAAACATATGTAGCATTGGAAATGGAGCATCACCAGTGTCTCTATGGGAAGCAATGTTCGGGGGGGGGGGAGTATTACCCCGGGGGCACTGCTGATAACATTCTATTTGTTATTGTATTATATACGTATTATTTTGATCTCGCCAGGGGCGCTCTGAGGAGGCAGTGTTCCCCAAAAAGAGTCTGAAAGAAACAATGGGCATCCTTTTCACGATGTAGTGTCCATACAAGACAACAATACATTTTGTCTCGCGAGAACAGTGTCTACTTCAAACCGGAAACGATTGCAAAATATCTCTCTCCCCTTTTATGTTCCTCGTTAAGATACCTGCGTATACCAAATTTGGAGTGAATACCACAAATGGAAAGTATAAAATATTAATTTTAAGAAAATACACACACATACAGAGACGTACACAGGGGGTGGTTCCTGGGGGTCCGGACCACCCCCGAAATTCCAACTTTTGTGTAAATGTAGCCTAATTTTTGGGACAAGTTTAGGAATTTCAATATAAAATACACAGATATTGAGTTTGGACCCCTCCCGAAATAAATTCCTGCGTACGCCACTGCACACACACGCTCATACACACACACAAATGGGCCCCTCTTGAAAATTGTCTAGTCGGCAGCGTACATATTTATAATATATAAGATACGTGGGAAAGTGCCCCTTTCGATTTAATAGTTTTAGTTGCGGGTCCGGTTGGAATGAAATGCCATATATGATAGAGTGAAGCTTATTTTCAATCACCTATGCTATAAAAATAAACTTTCAAAGAAAGAAAAAGTGACAGAAAAACTTGTTGGGATTCGAACGCAGGTCTCCCGCCTAGTAGGCTCATGTCGTTCCCCTACACTACTCAATCCCTTAGATTCTGGACTTTCTACCTACTGCTCACATAGTACTGGTACGTAGCGGGCCCGCGTCTGTGGAATTATATACCTCTATAATCGGAAACACACTTAATTGTTTGCGTACTTCCACAAAACATACAAACACCAAATTTTGCATACTTGTTCGTCATGGGATGTGAGTAATGGGAAAATTCCGATATCACGAAAAAGGCGACATTTTCCATGTAAATGAAGTGTCGAAATGTTTCGTTGTTTTGAAATGCTGGTTTTTAGAGTAGTTCCGCACACCATAGAAACGTCATATTTTGTCAGGCAGTGAAGCTAGGAACATAGTTTATGATAGAAAAAAGAGCATTAAAATTCGTTTTCGTTTCGCGGCGCAAATCGAAAAAATGTGAAATTTGTAATGGCTGTATCTAGGAGGTAGAAATTTCGAGGTGATGTTTATTCTGATGCGTAGTTTGCGAATCCGCCCTTAAACTTGAAAAAAATAGTCATGTTCGGTGTAAGAAAGTGCTAGGAATATTATAAGGGGGCGTCTAATTCTACACAATTTGTAGATATGGTGGAATCACGAAATTGCGTTCAAGTGTGTAGAGTACAGCGCATGTGAGGGGAAAATTCCGACATGTTGGAAAAGCCGTCATCTTCGATTCAAAATGGCGGCTCAAAAATTTGTAACCATGAAAATTGTAAGATGTGCTCTTGGTAGGTAAGCCAGGTTTCGCTATGTTATTAAGGACGTAGTTCAGTTTAAGTGAAGAAACAAATCATTGGAGAAGTCGCCATCTTGAATTCAAAATTGCCATATTTTTGAATTGCCTTCATTTGGCCTCTTATGTGGTATATTGAGAAGAATAGAACAACTAGAATTCAACGTAGTAAGTTAGCTCCGCGGTAAAGTGTCTGGTTTCTGAGTAGCAGGTCTGGGTTCGAATCTCCGCCGACCTGGTTTTATCTTGCGTTTTTTTTCTTATCACGTTGCTTTGTTTTATCAAAATAATTTCTGTTGGCATTGCGTGAACAAAACATTTTCGTTATTAGAGACATAGACGGAAAGAATATATTTATACGCTAACTGTTGAGATGGTCTCGAAACTAGGCAGTATGTTCGTGTGAAGCTTCGAGACGATACTCAACTATTTAGAAAGAAACATATGTTGCTTTAGAGATGGGGCAACACCAGTGTTTCTTTCAGAAACAATGTTCCTGAGGATCACAGTTAGTATTCCCAGGGGCACTGCTCATAGTATTCTATTTATTATTCTATTATACACGTATTATTTGGTCTCCTGCGCGGGCACTCTAAGAGCCCCAAGGAGGCAGTGTACCCCCCAAAATCATTTTGGAAAAAAACATTGAGCATCATTTCCACGATATAGTATACAGACGAGACAAAAATATATTTTGTCTCGCGAGGATAGTGTGTGCTTCGAACCGGAAATAATTGCAAACAATCTCCCTTGTTATACTGGTCGTTTAGATAGATGCGTATACCAAGTTTGAAGTCTATACCACAACTGAAAAAGTATAAGATTATAACTTTTAAGGAAATACACACACACACACACATATATATATATATATATATATATATATATATATATATATATATATATATATATATATATATATATACACGCACCTTTTGACAATTTTCTCGTTGGCAGCGTATATAGTTATAATATACGGGATACGTGGAAAAGTGCCTCTTTCGGTTCAGTAGTTTGTTTACAGGACCGGTTGGAGTGAAATGCGTTTTATAATAGACTCAACCTTATAGGCAAACAATATATGCTATGAAAATAAACTTTCAAAGAAAGAAAAAGTGAGAAAAAGATTGTTAGGAATCGAACCCAGGTCTCCTGTCCAGTAGGCTCACGTCACTCCCCTACACTACCGATTTCCTTAGAATTTCGACTTCGTTCTTACTGCTCACATAATACTGGTACGTTGCGGCCGGCATCTGTGGGGAATTATATACCTCTATAATCGGAAACACACTTAATTGTTTGCATACTTCCACAAAACATACAAACACCAAATTTTGCATACTTGTTCGTCATGGGATGTGAGTAATGGGAAAATTCCGATATCACGAAAAAGGCGACATTTTCCATGTAAATGAAGTGTCGAAATTTTTCGTCGTTTCGAAATGCTGGTTTTTAGAGTAGATCCGCACACCATAGAAACGTCATATTTTGTCAGGCAGTGAAGCTAGGAAGATAGTTTATGATAGAAAAAAGAGCATTAAAATTCGTTTTCGTTTCGCGGCGCAAATCGAAAAAATGTGAAATTTGTAATGGCTGTATGTAGGACGTTGAAATTTCGAGGTGATGTTTATTCTGATGCGTAGTTTGCGAATCCGCCCTTAAACTTGAAAAAATAGTCATGTTCGTTGTAAGAAAGTGGTAGGAATGTTATAAGGGGGCGTCTAATTCTACACAACTTGTAGATATGGTGGAATCACGAAATTGCGTTCAAGTGTGTAGATTACAGGGCATGTGAGGGGAAAATTCCGACATGTTGGAAAAGTCGCCATCTTCGATTCAAAATGGCGGCTCAACAATTTGTAACCATAAAAATTGTAAGTCGTGCTCTTGGTAGGTAAGCCAGGTTTCGCTATGTTATTAAGGACGTAGTTCAGTTTAAGTGAAGAAACAAATCATTGGAGAAGTCGCCATCTTGAATGCAAAATTGCCATATTTTTGAATTGCCTTCATTTGGACTCTTATGTGGTATATTAAGGAGAATAAAACAAACAGAATTTAACGAAGTAAGTTAGCTCCGCGGTAAAGTGTCTGCTTTCTGAGTGGCAGGTCTGGGTTAGATTCCCCGCCGAACCTTCTTTTTCTTACGTTTTTTTTTCTTATCACGTTGCTTCGTTTTATCAAAATAGTTTCTGTTGGCATTGCGTGAACAAAATATTTTCGTTATTACAGACACAGACGAAAAGAATATATTTATACACTAACTGTTGATATCGTCTCGAAACTAGGCAGTATGTTCGTGTGAAGCTTCGAGACGATACTCAACTATTTAGAAAGAAACATATGTTGCTTTAGAGATGGGGCAACACCAGTGTTTCTTTCAGAAACAATGTTCCTGAGGATCACAGTTAGTATTCCCAGGGGCACTGCTCATAGTATTCTATTTATTATTCTATTATACACGTATTATTTGGTCTCCTGCGCGGGCACTCTAAGAGCCCCAAGGAGGCAGTGTACCCCCCAAAAACATTTTGGAAAAAAACATTGAGCATCATTTCCACGATATAGTATACAGACGAGACAAAAATATATTTTGTCTCGCGAGGATAGTGTGTGCTTCGAACCGGAAATAATTGCAAACAATCTCCCTTTTTATACTGGTCGTTTAGATAGATGCGTATACCAAGTTTGAAGTCTATACCACAACTGAAAAAGTATAAGATTATAACTTTTAAGGAAATACACACACACACACACACACACACACACACATATATATATATATATATATATATATATATATATATATATATATACGCACCTTTTGACAATTTTCTCGTTGGCAGCGTATATAGTTATAATATACGGGATACGTGGAAAAGTGCCTCTTTCGGTTCAGTAGTTTGTTTACAGGACCGGTTGGAGTGAAATGCGTTTTATAATAGACTCAACCTTATAGGCAAACAATATATGCTATGAAAATAAACTTTCAAAGAAAGAAAAAGTGAGAAAAAGATTGTTAGGAATCGAACCCAGGTCTCCTGTCCAGTAGGCTCACGTCACTCCCCTACACTACCGATTTCCTTAGAATTTCGACTTCGTTCTTACTGCTCACATAATACTGGTACGTTGCGGCCGGCATCTGTGGGGAATTATATACCTCTATAATCGGAAACACACTTAATTGTTTGCATACTTCCACAAAACATACAAACACCAAATTTTGCATACTTGTTCGTCATGGGATGTGAGTAATGGGAAAATTCCGATATCACGAAAAAGGCGACATTTTCCATGTAAATGAAGTGTCGAAATTTTTCGTCGTTTCGAAATGCTGGTTTTTAGAGTAGATCCGCACACCATAGAAACGTCATATTTTGTCAGGCAGTGAAGCTAGGAAGATAGTTTATGATAGAAAAAAGAGCATTAAAATTCGTTTTCGTTTCGCGGCGCAAATCGAAAAAATGTGAAATTTGTAATGGCTGTATGTAGGACGTTGAAATTTCGAGGTGATGTTTATTCTGATGCGTAGTTTGCGAATCCGCCCTTAAACTTGAAAAAATAGTCATGTTCGTTGTAAGAAAGTGGTAGGAATGTTATAAGGGGGCGTCTAATTCTACACAACTTGTAGATATGGTGGAATCACGAAATTGCGTTCAAGTGTGTAGATTACAGGGCATGTGAGGGGAAAATTCCGACATGTTGGAAAAGTCGCCATCTTCGATTCAAAATGGCGGCTCAAAAATTTGTAACCATAAAAATTGTAAGTCGTGCTCTTGGTAGGTAAGCCAGGTTTCGCTATGTTATTAAGGACGTAGTTCAGTTTAAGTGAAGAAACAAATCATTGGAGAAGTCGCCATCTTGAATGCAAAATTGCCATATTTTTGAATTGCCTTCATTTGGACTCTTATGTGGTATATTAAGGAGAATAAAACAAACAGAATTTAACGAAGTAAGTTAGCTCCGCGGTAAAGTGTCTGCTTTCTGAGTGGCAGGTCTGGGTTCGATTCAACGCCGAACCTTCTTTTTCTTACGTTTTTTTTTCTTATCACGTTGCTTCGTTTTATCAAAATAGTTTCTGTTGGCATTGCGTGAACAAAATATTTTCGTTATTACAGACACAGACGAAAAGAATATATTTATACACTAACTGTTGATATCGTCTCGAAACTAGGCAGTATGTTCGTGTGAAGCTTCGAGACGATACTCAACTATTTAGAAAGAAACATATGTAGCTTTAGAGATGGGGCAACACCAGTGTTTCTTTCAGAAACAATGTTCCTGAGGATCACAGTTAGTATTCCCAGGGGCACTGCTCATAGTATTCTATTTATTATTCTATTATACACGTATTATTTGGTCTCCTGCGGGGGCACTCTAAGAGCCCCAAGGAGGCAGTGTACCCCCAAAAAACATTTTGGAAAAAAACATTGAGCATCATTTCCACGATATAGTATACAGACGAGACAAAAATATATTTTGTCTCGCGAGGATAGTGTGTGCTTCGAACCGGAAATAATTGCAAACAATCTCCCTTTTTATACTGGTCGTTTAGATAGATGCGTATACCAAGTTTGAAGTCTATACCACAACTGAAAAAGTATAAGATTATAACTTTTAAGGAAATACACACACACACACACACACACACACACACCTTTTGACAATTTTCTCGTTGGCAGCGTATATAGTTATAATATACGGGATACGTGGAAAAGTGCCTCTTTCGGTTCAGTAGTTTGTTTACAGGACCGGTTGGAGTGAAATGCGTTTTATAATAGACTCAACCTTATAGGCAAACAATATATGCTATGAAAATAAACTTTCAAAGAAAGAAAAAGTGAGAAAAAGATTGTTAGGAATCGAACCCAGGTCTCCTGTCCAGTAGGCTCACGTCACTCCCCTACACTACCAATTTCCTTAGAATTTCGACTTCGTTCTTACTGCTCACATAATACTGGTACTTTGCGGCCGGCATCTGTGGGGAGTTACACCTCTAAAATCGGAATAGTAATAGGGTTATATATGCGTTTTTTAGTATCATTAAAGAAATGATGTCTTGTTATTTAATTGTATTAAGAAATGAGAAAGACACCTATATAATACACTGTTATGCTACTATGCAAAAAGTGGTTTGTTTAAAATTCTATAAACAAATTTTCAGAAGCCTCCAATAATATTCATATTCTAAATTACTTCGTTAATAATCGTCTTCATTGAAAATATGAGAGTAAAGATACACGAAGACTCTATGTAATTGCCCAGTGTATAAACATTTCAAGAAGTCTTGCTGCCCAGTAAGTACATTTTTTACCAAAGGACACCATTATAATAAGATGTACTACGTTACACTGCAAAAACTAGTGTTGAATCAAATGTTATGAACTAATGTTTAAAAAGCCTTAACAAAATTCATTTTTTTAAATTACCTACAAATTGTAGTCTTTATTGAAAATACAAGACGAGAGATACAGGTTGACTGCAAGAAATTGTCCAGTAAATATGAAATATTTGAAAAAGTCTTGCTACAGGTAATATGTATGATCTGTCAGGAAAGTAAATGTACACCTATTTTTCGAGTCTGGCATTCCTGCGCTCCATCCGTGGAGAGTATGAGAATTAAATCAATCAAATGTTTACTGAGGGGCAAAAAGAAAAGCTTAATCTGAATAAGACATTGCAGAGAGGCACAAGCTGTGAATAACAATAGTGCATTGTGTAAATAAAGGACGACACCGAAAGAGAAAGCCAGAAACAGCTGTTAAACTTACAAAAAAAGAGTAAAAATTGTCGAAGTGGGAACATAAAACACAAATACAACAAATACGCCGACAACGAAACAGTCACAATGCCATGATCTTGGTGTAGTGGTTAAGGTGTTGGCTTACAAATGCAAAGGACGCAAGTTCGAATCCTCGGCAAGGACATTTTTAAAAATTTTTGTTAATAATACATACAACTCATGAGAGATGGTAAAAGAGGTCGTATTTAGTTTGTCGTAGCAATTATTATTGGTAATGTTTAGTACTGATAATACTTTTTGTCTTTGCGTATTGCTTTTATTCTTTTCTTCATTTCCAAAGGGAAGAATATCCGAACAAATGCCACCAAAGTTCCTCATATTTTGAATGTAAACGCCATTTGCAATTAGTGAAGAATAAAAATTGAACGTTCCGATGTAGCTGCAAAAAGTAAAAAGATAAACATGGAAGTGGACCATACTCATGGTTATTAAAAATACAATTTCTACATGCCTTACACCTCCCGACCACGTTTCTACGTTAGCAAGTAAGAGGTCTGTGTTTAGGTTAGGCTCGTCAATACGTTTTGCAAAGGGGCCCGGTTTAGCTCTGACGCACCACAGGTGCGAGAAGGGAGAAAAACACTTTTTCTCTCTCCCTCTGTGTGTCTACTTATCTATCTATTTGTATATATATAACGCTATTTGTGAATGCCATAACCACCCTAATTTTCAGCGGATTGAGACGAAACTTGGCACAAACATTAATTGTTGAAATATCTTGATGAGTTCGTTAACCAGAATAATCAGATGAAAATGTTCAAAATGGTGGCAGTTCAAACTCTTAAAAAGTTCCAAGGGAACCAAATTTCGCCCATAAATAGGTATTCAGAAAGTTTGAATAAATTTTCCTCTTTTACTGAAATATTTGTGTGCAGAAACTTATTGGAATATTGGACCCGATTAATCGCCTAAAGAAGATTCACGCCCTTTTGCTACGGTCAGGTTTTTTTTTTTTTTTTTTGGAGGAAGGGGTTATTTTCCTATCGGAACAAGATGATTGTTAGTGATGATATGAAATTACACATTGAAAGTGAAGAAACTTGTGTAACGTGTTATTTGAAAGAATAATATAATAAATGTGCATTCCTCTAACACAGAGAACTCATGTATTTCGAGTTCGGGAGCCTGAATGGCGAGGAGTGTTATTTGATTTGCTTTTTAGTAACACATTGCATTGCAAATAAAGGTAGGCAACATTAGTGGTAAGTAAAATAATAATTATAATTATAATAATAATAATAATAATAATAATAATAGTAATAATAATGATAATAATAATAATAATAATAATAATAATAATAATAATAATAATAATAATAATAATAATAATAATAATAATAATAATAATAAAAGGTGTTGTTTGTGGCAAGGTAATATCTTAATCAATTCTTCTTCAAACGTAATGATTGTAACGCCATATCTCCCTTACAAACAAAATATTAGCAATTTATATCGAGAGAACGAGAAACTGTAGAGCGATGGGAGCAACGTTGGACAGTATGCACTCATAGTACTCAGAAAAGTAAGCGATTTCAATGCAAAAGGAACGAAGAGTCATTGTCATGGGTAGTCATGGGGCCACGGCAGAGCCCTCTTTAGGCAAAGTGTCAATAACTTATATCGAGAGGTGATACTGGGATGGGACCAACTTTGGACACCGTGGACCCATAAAGTGCATCGAAAAAAATAGGGGGGGGGGGCGCCAGCCAGCCTGACTTATTTCCACATAATAATATAAAATTATATTGTCGAAATACACACACGAGTTAGCTACTAATATTTCATATTATTATTGTTATTATTATCGACAGCGTCTTTTCATTACGTGTGCGTGTTTGACATGAAGCCAAAGAGAAGATCCATCATTCGTAGAAAGAATAATAGTCAGTTACTTTAACTGTGAACGACAGCGAAAAATACGAAAAGAGTGGACTACCTGTAACGTAAAGAAGCAATAGTTTCTCTCAAATGGATAAAAAATCAAGCCGAGATTAATTCGAACTCGCATGGACGGCGCGAAAAGCCAGTGCTTTGTCCACTATTTTTTTAACTGACTCACCGAACGTGTTTCAGTAACTTACTTATTGCTAATTTTACTTGCTTCACTCGTTTAACTTGCTTTTTCTAATAACTTATAACGACAGGGACACGAACACAGAAACATCGAGAACAGTTAAAAATCATAGATCTCTCCCGCCGGGAATCGAACGCGGAAGTCCATACACCAAAGGCGCACGTGCTAGCGACTAGACCAGCGGGAAGGGCACCACTCTCTCCCTGTGTCGTTAGGGATTACGACCACTGTCTTGCCAGCTATCACTTCTGTGGGTTGTATACTATGATCACATGTTTCTTCTCTGCTGCAAGAGTAAAACCTGCATTATATGTAATACATGAGGTATTTAGACCTACATACTCTTCATATAATGTAATAAAAGGGACATGCTGGGAATAAGAAAAAGAACATTCCTTGGACTATTGGCATCAGAAATATTTATCTACGAGGCATGCGCAGTAGTATATTTCAGAATAGTTACTGTTTCGTTCAGTAAACGAAGAAAGGGGTATAAAAAAGCAAATATATCGCGTCAACGAGATCGACCAGATTTGACAGGGGCGGAAGCAGATGTATAGTAATACAACAACTTCGCTCAGTTGATACGAGCCGAGCCGGTTGATATCACTACCCGAGTTGGTCTTCTGCTTGGGCTCAAGAATTCGACCGTGCAGGTCTCAGCCTTAATTTTAAGAACTACATTATAATTTTAAGTACTACAAGAAAAATACCTTTGACTCGACTCGGATTGAACTCGAGTCGAGTCGAATTTTGGCTCGACTCCTGCTCATCCCTATTCGTATTTGTATTTTGTTTCCACTTCAACAATTTCTACTCTTTTTTTTTTCTTCGTTTACCTATTGTTTCTGGATTTCTCTGTCGGTGTCGTCCTTTATTAACACCATGCACTTTTCTTATTCCCAGCTTGTGACCCGCTTCAATGTCTTATTCAGTTTAGGCTTTTCTCCTTACATTGACTTGACATGTGATTGATTTAATTCTCACTTTCCGCGCATGACCGATGAAAATGTTTTATTATTATTATTATTATTATTATTATTATTATTATTATTATTATTATTATTATTATTATTATACTATTGAACTTGCACGGCGAAATTACTGTATAATACGATATCATTTCAGTAATTTTATTCCATTGTATGTTATTTAATTTATTAATGGGCACTAAATTGTCTCAGATCAACGAATAAATTAACTACGACATGCACTTTGGTGGAAATATCATTACATGAACATGTTTGGAACGAACCAATAATCTTATTGCAATGATATTTCCACCAAAGTGCATGCCGTAGTTAATTTATTCGTTGATCTGGAGACAATTTAGTGCCCATTAATAAACTAAATAACATACAATGGAGTAAAATTACAGAAATGATATCGTATTATACAGTAATTTCGCCGTGCAAGTTCAATAGTATAATAATAATAATAATAATAATAATAATAATAATAATAATAATAATAATAATAATAATAATAATAAAACATTTTCATCGGTCGTGCGCGGAAAGTGAGAATTAAATCAAACACATGTGAAGTCAATGTAAGAAGAAAAGCCTAAACTGAATAAGACATTGAAGCGGGTCACAAGCTGGGAATAAGAATAGTGCACGGTGTAAATAAAGGACGACACCGAAAGAGAAATCCAGAAACAGCAGGTAAAAGGAGAAAAAAGAGTAGACATTGTTGAAGTGGAAACATAAAATACAAACACGAATAGGGATGAGCACAAGTCGAGCCAAAATTCAATTCAACTCGAGTACAATTTGAGTCGAGTCAAAGGTAATTTTCTTGAATTGAGTTCCGAGCCAAGTCGCTGTTTTCGAGGTCTAGTTTCGAGTTGAGTTGAGTTTGATAATGGCTCTCTCGCTCGTTCAGCTCGTTTTAACTCGTTTTGAAATATTGGCCTGATCAGACTGGAAAGCAAAAGCCATGAGAAATGTAAGCAGTAATGTGGAATACTTTTAGTGTTGCTCACGACAGAGGTGCGTTTCATCTCGTAATTTTAGTGCATCTCGTGGGGCAATTTTAGTGTATCTCGTCTCGTCTAGATAACGAGAAGACAAGAGTTTATTATTATTATTATTATTATTATTATTATTATTATTATTATTATTATTATTATTATTATTATTATTATTATTATTATTATTATTACGAGACAGCCTCAAATGTCGTAATCACCAATATAAGTATATACTGTAGTTCTTAAAATTAAGGCTGAGATCTGCAAGGTCGAATTCTTGAGCCCAAGCAGAAGACCAACTCGGGTAGTGATATCAACCGGCTCGGCTCGTATCAAATGAGCGAACACCTCGAGTCGGCTCGGTTGGGATGAGCCGATGACCCGAGCCGGCTTAGTTGGAACAAGCCATCGACTCAGCTCAATTGAGCCGATGGCTCGAGCTTTCTCGGTTGGGATGGGTCACCTACTCGGCTCATGTGAACCGGTTCGAGCCAGCTAAGTTGAAACTAGTTCATCAGCACGTTTCGACTCAGCTCAACTAAGCCGATGGCTCAAATCGGCTCGGTGTGGTGAGCTGTTGGCTCGGCTCACTTCTCGATTCGGTTCGATATTGAATGAGCTGTAAGCCGAGCCGCTCGAGCCGTTGAGAAGCCCAAACCCGGTCCCAGCTGTTTTGAATATGTTTGGATGAAGCCTATAACTTTTAACAATTTTTTGCTCGAGCCCGAATACTTGCCCCTTCGGAACTCAAACCCAGAACGTGACCGATGTCCTTGCCTCCTGAATACTTCCAGACGACCGAGATCGACAGTCAATTAGCTTTTACTATTCAGATACAAACCGTATATCTTTTAAAGATTATACATGGAGTTGATATAATAATAATAATAATAATAATAATAATAATAATAATAATAATAATAATAATAATAATAATAATAATAATAATAATAATAATAATAATAGTTTTAAACTTGCCCTGAAATTTGGCAAAACTTACTTAAAAGTAGAGATTTCGGGGAAAGGGTTCCGTACCTTCAAGACACACCTCTGCAACTACCAACATTTTAAACTAGAACCTTTTATTGAAGTTTCATGTAGAAAGTATGTTTTGAGGAAAATAACTGTAATAAATATAACTGAATATCACGCGACAGTAAGGCATATAATAAACTAATTTTTAGAATATGCAGAGGTAAATATAAAAGCTTTGCTACAAAAATACCTACACAGAGCATAATTCAATGAGCTCTGAAATACAATGTAACGAAATAGCCTATAAGATTCAGTCTACAGAGCAATTGTTACTTAAAGAATGGACATACACTATTTCGAGAATCGAGACAAGACGGGAAATGTTTACGATACTTTTCGTCTCGTCTCGATTCTCGTCTCCAAAGACAGACGAAAATTTTGATTTAGCCCTGACCCGTCTCGAATGTAAAATGTTAATTCTCATGTTATTTTATTTGTTTTAGAAACGAGATGAGAAATTCCTCCTCTCGTGAGCAACATTAAACCAAACCGAAATATTCTTTCCAAATATCACGTTTCTCCTTGTAATGGTATGACCTGAGCAATAATTTAGCTTCTAGCTTTTAATCTTCTACGAGATAATAATAATTATTATTATTACTATTACTATTCCTGAAGATTTGATAGTTCAAGTATTGAAACATCCGAGTATTCAAATATCTGAATATAATAAAACGTATGTTATCGCTGATCAATCGCCATCAAAAATTCTAAAGTAAGAAAAAAAAATGCAACGTGCATTTGCAGAAGCACCTTGGCCACTGAACCGCGATCGCTACGCGGTAAACGATCCGTCTTTAGTCTGGTTACGTTAGGTTTCTTTGTCTCCGCTTGCAAACTTGTATGTTATATTTTTCGATTCAAAATGTCTTTCGTATTTCTTTTATGAAGTCGGCAAAGTTTATATTAATAACTTGAGTTTTTCTTACACCACTGGTTCACAAGTTCGTTCTTTCTCCACAGGAAACTACAAATATGACAGATTGGATTCTCATACTCCCCATTTCTTTCAAAGCAGTCGCCATTACCTGATCAAAGACTTATTTCCGCCACGATTCATACTAACCAAAATAAATTCATTTTTCGGAAGCGGAACTTTCACTTTCCGGATTTCGCAAAATTATGGAATTCAGTTATACTCCGGAATTCAGAAGAATTTCGGAACTCGGAAAGAACCCGGAATTTAGAAAATTCCGGAATTGAGAAAAACTCCGACTTTCGAAAAAATCCGGATTTTCCGAATTCCGGAATGTTAACGAAATCAGAAATTTCTAAATTCCGGATTTTTCCGAATTCCGAAATTATTACAAAATTGGAATTTTCCGAATTCCGGAATTTGTCCGGCTTTACTTTCGGGAGTCCGAAAACTAATAATTCCGGAACGGGCTATCCCTAGTTTATACACAACCTTTCAGAACACTAAGCTAGTAGCTGTCTACAAACAAACAAGTAATGCAAAGCATGTTGTATACTGCAATACGTCATGTATTAAAATCCGACACCATGACCCTTTTATTACATTATATGAAGAGCATGTAGGTCTAAATACCTCATGTATTACATATAATGTAGGTTTTACTCTTCCAGCAAAGAAGAAACATGTGATCATAGTATACAACCCACAGAAGTGATAGCTGGCAAGACAGTGGTCGTAATCCCTAACGACACAGGAAGTGAGCGTTGCTATCGCCGGTGGTCTAGAGGCTAGCACGTGAGCCTTGGGTGTATGGAGTCTCGGGTTCGATTCTCGGCGGGAGAGCATCTATCATTTTTAACTGTTCTCGATGTTTCTGTGTTCGTGTCCCTGTCGTTATAAGTTATTAGAAAAAGCAAGTTAAACGAGTGAAGCAAGTAAAATTAGCAATAAGTAAGTTACTGAAACGCGTTCGGTGAGTCAGTTAAAAAAATAGTGGACAAAGCACTGGCTTTTCGCGCCGTCCATGCGAGTTCGAATCAATCTCGGCTTGATATTTTATCCATTTGAGAGAAAGTATTGTTTCTTTTCGCTACAGGATGGATTTTCTCTTTGGTTTCATGTCAAACATGCTCACGTAATGAAAAGACGCTGTAGATAATAATAATAATAATAATAATAATAATAATAATAATAATAATAATAATAATAATAATATGAAATATTAGTAGCTAACTCGTGTGTGTATTTCGACAATATAATTTTATATTATTATGTGGAAATAAGTAAGGCTGGCTGGCGCCCGCCTCCCTAATTTTTTCGATGCGCCTTATGGGTCCACGGTGTCCAACGTTGGTCCCATCCCAGTATCTCCTCCTGTTTTCTCGATATAAGCTATCGACATTTTGCCTAAAGAGGGCTCTGCCGTGGCCCCATGACTACCAATGACAATGACTCTTCGTTCATTTTGCATTGAAATCGCTTACTTTTCTGAGTACTATGAGTGCATACTGTCCAACGTTGGTCCCATCGCTCTACAGTTTCCCGTTCTCTCGATATAAATTGCTAATATTTTGTTTGTAAGGGAGATATGGCGTTACAATCATTACGTTTGAAGAAGAACTGAGGAAGATATTGCCTTGCCACAAACAACACCTATTATTATAATTATTATTATTATTATTATTATTATTATTATTATTATTATTATTATTATTATTATTATTATTATTATTATTATCATTATTATTATTATTATTATTATTATTATTGTTATTATTATTGTTTTACTTACCACTAATGTTGCCTACCTTTAATTGTAATGCAATGTGTTACTAAAAAGCAAATCAAATAACACTCCTCGCCATTCAGGCTCCCGAACTCGAAATACATGAGTTCTCTGTGTTAGAGGAATGCACATTTATTATATTATTCTTTCAAATAACACGTTACACAAGTTTCTTCACTTTCAATGTGTAATTTCATATCATCAGTAACAATCATCTTGTTCCAATAAGAAGATAACCCCCTCCTGCAAAAAAAAAAAAAAAAAAAAAACCTGACCGTAGCAAAAGGGCCTGAACCTTCTTTAGGCGATTAATCGGGTCCAATATTCCAATAAGTTTCTGCACACAAATATTTCAGTAAAAGAGGAAAATTTATTCAAACTTTCTGAATACCTATTTATGGGCGAAATTTGGTTCCCTTGGAACTTTTTAAGAGTTTGAACTGCCACCATTTTGAACATTTTCATCTGATTATTCTGGTTAACGAACTCATCAAGATATTTCAACAATTAATGTTTGTGCCAAGTTTCGTCTCAATCCGCTGAAAATTAGGGTGGTTATGGCATTCACAAATAGCGTTATATATATACAAATAGATAGATAAATAGGCACACAGAGGGAGAGAGAAAAAGTGTTTTTCTCCCTTCTCGCACCTGTGGTGCGTCAGAGCTAAACCGGGCCCCTTTGCAAAACGTATTGACGAGCCTAACCTAAACACAAACCTCTTACTTGCTAACGTAGAAACGTGGTCGGGAGGTGTAAGGCATGTAGAAATTGTATTTTTAGTAACCATGAGTATGGTCGACTTCCATGTTTTTCCTTTTACTTTTTGCAGCTACTTCGGAAAGTTCAATTTTTCTTCTTTACTAATTGCAAATGGCGTTTACATTCAAAATATGAGGAATTTTGGTGGCATTTGTTCGGATATTATTCTCTTTCGAAATGAAGACAAGAACAAAAGCAATACGCAAAGACAAAAAGTATTATCAGTACTAAACATTACCAATAATAATTGCTATGAAAAACTAAATACGACCTCTTTTACCATCTCTCATGAGTTGTATGTATTATTAACAAAAATTTTTAAAAATGTCCTTGCCGAGGATTCGAACTTGCGTCCTTTGCATTTGTAAGCCAGCACCTTAACCACTACACCAAGATCATGGCATGGTGACCGTTTCGTTGTCGGCGTATTTGTTGTATTTGTGTTTTATGTTCCCACTTCGACAATTTTTACTCTTTTTTTGTAAGTTTAACAGCTGTTTCTGGCTTTCTCTTTCGGTGTCGTCCTTTATTTACACAATGCACTATTGTTATTCACAGCTTGTGCCTCTCTGCAATGTCTTATTCAGATTAAGCTTTTCTTTTTGCCCCTCAGTAAACATTTGATTGATTTAATTCTCATACTCTCCACGGATGGAGCGCAGGAATGCCAGACTCGAAAAATAGGTGTACATTTACTTTCCTGACAGATCATACAACTACGCCCAAGGTTTCCATTATAATCCACTGTACTACATTACAGTACAAAAGTAGTGTTCACTCAAATGCTATGAAAAAAATTTAAATAATTTCCAACAATATTCATATTTGTAAATTACCTAGTAAATTGTAGTCTTCATTGTAAATACAAGAATAAATATGCAGGGAGCCTGAAATATTTTAGCACTCTATCACAGATGTGAATTACTTTTAGTGCAGGTAATATGTACAATTAACAACAGGGACACTATTATAATACATTGTACGTACTAAATTACACTGCAAAACATAATATTTAAAAGGGTGGAAAAATTCACATTTGTAAACAGTGAGTGTTTTCGGAAAATGAAAGGTTTAATTGGTAGGCTATTGCAAGACAGCTTCCGTTGTTTATGTTTCAGAAAATACATTCTGTTATTGTCTCTAACATGTATAGATGTGCGCAAAGTGTATATAATTAGCCATGTTCATGATTGCCAGAATAGAAGTAGTAATAGAGTTCTTCTTATAAATTGTGTGTTTGCTGTCCAAAGTTAAATGGAAGAAATAATACCGGTTCAATTGAAGTATGTGTTGGTAACAGGTGTGTGCTGTAAAGGGAAGTGAATTCCTCAAGGAATAGTTTTCTAGAACTTGACACCTCATGGTAAAGACATGACCGGGGGTCTGGGGGCGGAGCCCCCAGCGAGCATTAGCGAGTTACACCTATAAAATCGGAATAGTAATCGTGTTATATATGTGTTTTTTAGGATGATTAAGGAAATGATCTCTTGTTATTTGATTGTAATAAGAAATTTGAAAGGCACGATTCTAGTACAATGTTTTACTACACTGTAGAAAGTGGTGTTGTTTAAGTTGCTATAATTAATTTTTTTAAAAGCCTGCAGTCTTCATTGAAAATATAAGAGTAAAGATACAGGAAGACTGTATGTAATTGTCCAGTATAAATAATCATTTCAACAAGTCCTGCTGCCCAATAATTACTTTTGTACCGAAGGACAGCATTGTAATACAGTGTACTACGTTAATTTGCAAAAACTGGTGTTCAATCAAATGTTATGAACTAATGTTTAAAAAGCCTTTAAAAAATTCATATTTGTAAATTACGAACAGATTTAGTCTTCATAAAAATACAAGACGAGAGATACAGGTAGACTGCAAGAAATTGTCCAGTAAATTTGAAATATTTCAAAAAGTCTTGCTGCAGGTAATATGTACTACTATGCCGAAGGGTTCTTTTATAAGGGACTTTTCTATATTACAGTGCAAAATAGTGTTTTCTCAAATGATACCAACAAATGTTTAAAAAGCCTCCAACAATAATCATACTTGTAAATCACCTACAAATTGTAGTCTTCATTGAAAATACATTAATAAATATACAGGGAGACTGCAAGAATTTGTGCAGTATATATGAAACTTTTCAAGAAATCTTCCTGAGGTAATATGTACAACTATGCCCAAGGTTTCCATTACAATCCACTGTACTACATTATAGTTCAAAAGTAGTGTTCACTCAAATGCTATGAAAAAAATTTAAACAATCTCCAACAATATTCATATTTGTAAATTATCTAGTAAATTGTAGTCTTCATTGTAAATACAAGAATAAATGTGCAGGAAGACTGAAATATTTTCCCACCTTTATATCACAGATATGAATTACTTTTCCTGCAGGTAATATGTACAATTAACTACAAGGACACTATTATATTACATTGTACTAAATTACACTGCAAAACATAATATTAAAAAATGCTACGAATAAATATTTGAAAGGTTGCAAAAATCACATTTGTAAACAGTGAGTGTTTTCGCAAAATGCAAGGTTTAATAGGTAGGCTATTGGAAGACAGTGTCCGCTGTTTATGTTTCAGAAAATAAATTCTGTTATTGTCTCTAACATGTATAGGTGTGCGCAAAGTGTACATAATAAGCCATGCACATGATTGCCAGAGTAAAAGTAGTAATAGAGTTCTTTCTAATAAATTTTGTGTTTGCTTTTCAAAGTTACATGGAAGGAATAATACCGGTTGAATTGAAGTATGTGTTGGTAACAGGTGTCTGCTGTAAAGGGAAGTGAATTCCTGAAGGAATAGTTTTCTAGAACATGACACCTCATGGCAAAGGCCTGACCGGGGGCCTGGGGGCGGAGCCCCCAGCGAGCTTTAGCGAGTTACACCTCTAAAATCGGAATAGTAATCGTGTTATATATGTGTTTCTTAGGACGATTAAGGAAATGATGTCTTGTTATTTGATTGTAATAAGAAATGAGAAAGTCAAGATGCTAATACACTGTTCTACTATAATCCAGAAAGTGGTGTTGTTTAAGATGCTATAAACAAATTTTTGAAAGCCTCCAATAATATTCATATTCTAAATTACCTAGTAAATAATCGTCTACATTGAAAGTATAAGAGTAAAGATACAGGAAGACTGTATGTAATTGTCCAGAATTATTAAACATTTCAACAAGTCTTGCTGCCCAATAATTACTTTAGTACCAAAGGACATCATTATAATACAGTGTACTACGTTACTGTGCAAAAACTGGTGTTAAATCAAATGTTATGAACTAATGTTTAAAAAGCCTGAACAAAATTCATATTTGTAAATTACCAACAAATTTAGTCTTCATTAAAAATACAAGACGAGAGATACAAATAAACTGCATGAAATTGTCCAGTAAATATGAAATATTTCACAAAGTCTTGCTGGGGGTAATATGTACTACTATGCTGAAGGATTCCATTATAAGGGACTTTTCTATATTACAGTGGAAAAGTAGAGTTCTCTCAAATGTTTAAAAATCCTCCAACAATATTCATATTTGTAAATCACCTACAAATTGTAGTCTTCATTGAAAATACAAGAATAAATATACAGGGAGGCTGCAAGAATTTGTGCAGTTTATATGAAACTTTTCAAGAAGTCTTGCTGTGGTAATATGTACAACTACGGCCAAGGTTTCCATTATGATCCACTGTACTACATTATAGTACAGAAGTAGTGTTCACTCAAATGCTATGAAAAAAAATTAAACAATCTCCAACAATATTCATATTTTAAATTATCTAGTAAGTTGTAGTCTTCATTGTAAATACAAGAATAAATGTGCAGGAAGCCGTGGGGAAATGTGGGATATATTTTCCCACCCTTATATCACAGATATGAATTACTTTTCCTGCAGGTAATATGTACAATTAACTACAACGACACTATTATAATTCATTGTACTAAATTACACTGCAAAACATAATATTAAAAAAATGCTACGAATAAATATTTAAAAGGCTGCAAAAATCACATTTGTAAACAGTGAGTGTTTTCGCAAAATGCAAGGTTTAATAGGTAGGCTATTGGAAGACAGTGTCCACTGTTTATGTTTCAGAAAATAAATTTTGTTATTGTCTCTAACATGTATAGATGTGCGCAAAGTGTACATAATAAGCCATGTACATGATTGCCAGAGTAGAAGTAGTAATAGAGTTCTTTCTAATAAATTGTTTGCTTGTTTTCATACCGGTTACAATAATACCGGTTGAATTGAAGTATGTGTTGGTAAGAGGTGTCTGCTGTAAAGGGAAGTGAATTCCAGAAGGAATAGTTTTCTAGAACATGACACCTCATGGCAAAGGCATGACCAGGGGTCTGGGGGCGGAGCCCCCAGCGAGCTTTAGCGAGTAATAAATCTAAAATCGTTTTCTGGTAGGACGTTATACACTACTAGTTAGTAGTTACATCTAGTGAAAAACGTTGGAAATACGATAATTTTGTATGAAACTAATGAGAAACCTCTTAATGAAATAAGAAACACTTTTTAATTCAGTGCATCATTATTTTTTTGTGCACGTGATCTTGGATTCGATTCTTAGTGTGTTACTAGACAAGGATAAGACTTCGAGTAGTGCTTCCATGTTAATCGTATATTTTGGCTCATTTCTTCTTCCTGATGAAAAGAAAAGATTACCAATCAATCATCATTATTTCATCCATTAAACAAGAATATTAATCGTAATTAGACTTTTTTCTGATGGCCTTAAACATTTGAAAATAAAAGTACGAATCAATCCATCAAATTCTTAGATAGCATTGACGCGTACTATCTTGAGTTGTATCTAGATGTCAGGACAGAATTCTACGGATTGCCGAGATGCCAGAATATAAATGTAGTTCTTAACAGAGTAGATATATATATCACGTCCCTGTCTGACATGAATAGCTGTCGATATTTGCTTGTTTGTTGTGTATAACGGTACCTTATAATAATTGTCAGAAAAGAAAAGATGTGCCGATTCGGGTAACTCGTGATAAAGACCAAAAACAAATAAATGAATAAATATGGAAATACGTAAATGTGTTAAACGTCAGAAATAAAATAGCCTCGTACTTTAACCTATCGTGCACAGCAATCCGAGAGCTTTGGCACAACCACTTGTATTATTTAAAAATACGTATTTTGACAAAGAACACAATAAGCCAGGGTTTGATACTTCCGGTTTCCAAGTCACCATTAGCAACCATTTTTTTTTCTCGATAGGTTTTTCGCTTTTACTTCCTTTGTCAAATACTAATTAATGACCCAACTCTGATCTGACTTCTAGTTAAGAACATAGATTAACCTAAAAGTGTACATTATTTGTGAACTGAATTTTCATATGTGTTTTAAACTGGGTTAAGTGTACAATCATTGTTTCTAGCAAGTACGATGGCTTGCGTTTTCCTTGCTCTGATGTAAGATGTAGTATTTCCTGTCTTTTATCTTTACTATGATTAATCATATTATACATATCTATAATATTGGTATCCATAAATCCCTATTTAGTATAAAATAGTAACTATCGATTTTTTTATTAAAAAACTATAAGAATTTGTTAATACATATCAAATACTTTTTCTCAGGTATTTATACTAAATTACTAAATGTATGAAAATACGTAACTGTTTGATATTGTGGAAATAACTGCCACATTTCTTAGTACAGCAGTAGTATTTTATTTATTTATTTATTGTAGGTTTGAGGGGTACTTTTGTTTTCACAAACCACTGGTGGTCTACTAATCTGTTCAATAGCCGGCTAAAGGGGGTAATAAAACAGTAACAGTAATCGCTACATACAATGTGACACATACTACTGAAAGGTGCCTCTCACGGCTTGCCGATCGACTAGCAGACCGTGATTGGATAACTCTAACTTACTTAAGCTTTTATTTGGCCGTATTGCGTTTTCTGCACAAATTCTAACTTCAATGATTATTTAATTGGCATTAATGCTTTCATACACACGATTTGCGGTTCGCTTGTTTAGATATTTCTAATATTCGTCAACAGGGGACAGCTGAATTTAGTATTGCAGAAACTTTATCTGCTACGTTACGCGAAAGTTCTCTTCTTTTTTTATTTATGGTTTTTTGCTCTGTAGAAAGATATTTCAACGAAACTGCTGCTAATTACTGAAAATACTCCTATGATATTTGAACGTTATAGGGCAATGCTGTTCAGCAGCAACACATAAGATATAGTTTATGGGAATGTTGGTTTGAAATAAACATCCTATATTTTGTAAACAAAGTATAAAAGATTACTACGAAATTATGATCAGGAAGATATGGTTCAACCCTAAAAAAATAAATATTTTAATGGTAAGGCTATCAATGCTTGTCAATTAAAGGGTTATTAAGTAAAGATGTGATCTATTTATACAAGAAAGAAAGACATATAAAAAACGATTCTACCGCGGTTTCAAATATTGTAGAACAGAACACAATGCAACCCAAATTACTCAATTGTGTAGTGGGTTGCATACATTTCAGTAATTTTCGTACAGGGAATTCCAACATACAGTATATCTGAAAATGTTCACTCTCATACTAATGGATGCTTTTCTTTTTCCGTGTCTTTTCTTTCTTTGGTTTTTAAACTGAACTACCAATAGTAGGAACTCCATGTCTCACATGCAGATTCCTATGATTTTCGATTTTCCTATCCTTACCCAGTGGCTGCTGCATGTGATATGTCTCCAAAACCAAAATTATTTATCTTATAGACGAACACTTTTAAAACCAAGTAACGTGAACATAGAATACAATACGAGTATTACAGTAAGTAAGTATCTTTTACTTCGAAAAAAATCTTGAATTAAAATATATTTTAAATTATCACATAGAACTATCTCTATCTTGGCAGAAAGCCTGTAATTTATCATGTTCATATAGATTCAAATGCTTGAAATCACATAACATGGTCCAAATTAAGGAGTCCATATGCATTTTTAATATTTGGCACACACATCCTAATTTATAAGTAAACATTAATTTGGTATTCGAAGTTTCATATACTCGGCTTTTAAATTATTTTGAAAATTAAATGTCAAGAAATGACCAAACGATTTTCTAATCTCCTTTGGTATATCGCAATATAATTGTACAGAATTTATCTGGGACGAAATTCAGCATAGAAAAAAGCAATAAAATAAAGATTAATAACCTCATATCATCTATTAGCTGGCAAAATAGTTTGAACCGGGTCATTTGTTCGGAAACGGTGGGGTAGCTGGAAAACTCGACGAACACGGATCCCATCATTTTAACGACACACTTTTTGGAGTAAAAAAAATGCCCCAGCGTTCCCCGTAGGGTCCCATACGGGGTCCAACTCAAAAGTTTCAAGGGGGAGCGGTGGCTCAGTGGTAGCGCGTTCACCTCCGATGGTTGGGGTCCTAGCTCGCGCCGTTTGGACTTTGTGGTGGACAAACACCGAGCTAGTAGGTTTTCTCAGGATTCTCCCGTTTGCTCCCACTTTCTTCATTCTACCATTTCAACCATCTCTCATTATCACCGTCTCGTTTAGCCTAACCGGCATAACCATGGGCCTTTGATTTTTAAAAATATTTCATTTGATTTTTTAAAAGTTTCAATTGGCAAGTGGGGTTAAGTAGCACATAATTTGAAAGATTTTTTAAAACAAAAGAAGGTGGAGCAAGTCTCCACTCTCTACAACAACCCTATGCAAAATGGCGTCGAATCAAAATGTAAACAAAAACTTGATTGAAAAGTTTATGACCACCCCTATAAATCGGAAATAGTGAGACAAATATGTAAACAGGAAAGCATGTATCGCATTATTTTCAAAGTACTACGATTTAAAGTAAAAACGTCTTGTCCTGGGGCCCCCGCAGGGTCAGAAGTTAGATTCAAATCAAAAGTTGCGAAGGCAAGGGGTTAAGTAGCACTTTGTCTGAAAGCTGTGCGAAATGAAAGATGAGTTCCCAATGATGGACTGAGTTGTGTATGATACAAACCGGATAGGTAATAGAAGTGAGAATAACAAAGTAACAAGAAATAATCTAAACGGTAAGTAAAGAAAACAATAGTAGTCTCCGTTCTATGATGCTTCCAATAATCTGCTGGCGGTTAGAGCTGCTGCCTGGTGGCACAAGCTTCTGTACTCAGGTCGGGTCACTCGTAAATCTCTTTATTTCAACGAGTTGAATGAATGAAGATGCTACATATTTCTCAGCTGGGATTGTCAGATGCAAGATAATTTTCAGCATTTGTATACAAAGTAATTTTCACGATGGTAGCCATATTTGACTACAGGTGATACGTGTTTGACTTTTTGCGGATATCTACTATTTGCAATAAGAGTTAATACAATATTTCTCCTCTCCAGCTCTAGTGGTTTGAGATGAAATGCGTGTGATACATAATGCGGCATTTTGAACTCAAGAGTAGCGTTTTTGAACATTTCGTTTCTTTTCGTCACTTACTCTTACTGATCAACATTCATGACAAATTTGGTTTCCCTAGCTTCAGCAGTTTGGAGTCCATATCCTTTCAACATAGGTTTTAAGCAGATATCTTCGATTCAAGGTGGTCATAAACTTTTCAATTAAGTTTGTGTTTACATTTTGACAATCTGTCATTTTACACAGGGTTACCGTAGAGAGTTGAGACTTGTTCCATATTCTTTCATTTAACAACAGCTTTCAAACCATGTGTTTCGTAATCCCTTTGCCATTTGAAAACTG
This sequence comes from Thermobia domestica, assembly GCF_964235325.1. Classification (NCBI taxonomy): domain Eukaryota; kingdom Metazoa; phylum Arthropoda; class Insecta; order Zygentoma; family Lepismatidae; genus Thermobia; species Thermobia domestica. The sequence continues at coordinate 132,165,738 of NC_137470.1, read as the reverse complement.
AGTTAGACCCCACATGCAATTCTGCGGGAGCCTGGGACAAGACATTTTATACTTTAAATCGTTGTACTTTGAAAATAATGCCACACGTGCTTTTCTGTTTACACAATTGTCTTACCATTTCCGATTTATAGGGGTGCCAATGGAATTTTTAATTAAGCTTTAGTTTACAATTAGACCCGCCGCCATTTTGCATATTGTTGTCGTGTAGAATAGAGATATGCCCATTCTTCTTTCATTTCGTAACTGCTTTCAAGTGATGTGCTACTTAACCCCCATTGATATTTAAAACTTTTGAGTTGGACTTTACGCTACGGGACGCTACGGGGGACCCAGGGGTAAACTCTTTTTACTCCAAAAACTGTACCCTTGAAAATGATGGAATTCGTATTCGTCGAGTTTTCCATCTACCGAAACCGTTTTCGAACAAATGACCCGATTCAAACTATTCTGTCAGTTAATAGATTTTATATTACAAAATATGTTCTAATTCACAATATCCCTCCCGGTGGCACGTATGACTTTGGAATTCGTCTAGTTATAACATACCAAATGCAAACACAACTGTCTTGTTCGGATCTCAACGAAGCCAGTTCGTGATCTTCCCTTGTAAGCATTTGATTCTATACGTGATAATTTCTACAGGTATATTAGCAAGACCTCCTAACTATTGTAATTTAATATATATACTTCTATCTTAATGTCAGTATGTATTTTGTCTCACCTAATGTAATTAGATAAACATAATTTTTTGCCTAAAGATTCTAAGTGAGCACCACTTACCTTGTAAAAGAAATATGAATAATATATTCTTCAGGAACCAGCATAATTTAAAAACATGCTATGCATTTCCTTTAAAACATCAACTTTCTCTGCTGTTGTAACTTAAGCCAGAGCGTCCCCCTTTATGAAGAATCCTCTCCTACTTTGTTTTTACTGCAAAAGTGTTTGCAACTTAAATATCTGTGAGACAAGGTGAAAAGATAAAGGTCAACAGAAATCTGCCAAAAACGAACGGAAGACGGCCCGATTTCACCAAGTCACTGAATAGCACACATAAGTTCCACGACAAAACTGTACGAATAGAGAAGTAGTAAGGAAAATAAGTAACATACTAATTGAATACTTGCAAGGCTCAGTTTGTGTATTATGAACATTTATAATTTTTTTATTAATTTTATGCTTACTTACACCAAATACTTGTTTTTATGTGAAATTTCAATTTTTTTCTGTTTAAAGGAAATATGCTATTGTGTGTTTGAATTAGTACGTCAGATTATTCAGCCCTTGCCTCTTAATAGTTTATTTTGGAGAGGGACATTCTGAGTGTTATGTTATTATTAAAGAGAACTGGAAGAGGTATATAATATTAACTTCCTAGGAAGTATTTTGACGAGGGACGCTTACTGCACCAAAGAAATCATGTCAAGATTTGCCATAGAGTCAATCCATTCTAAGTGATCAAGCATGTGCCGCTCGACCATCTACAAAAAATCTAATTTTTTCATGAATATTTATTCTATATCAGGGTACTACAAAACCACAATTATTTTTTACAACATCCCATGGCGACACAGGGGCTGGTGCCATTTTTCGTTTTTTTTTCGTTTTTGAGCGTTTACGTTGTTTTGAATATCTCAGCATGCATTTGTCCTAGGAAATTGAAAACTGTTGGACGTCTCCAACACTTGCAGAGCTAAAACTTTGATCTCTTAACATTTTTGCCTAAAACCACTTTGAAGGTTGTGAAATCAGGGTCTGTAGTAGCAACATTTATGGACATTGAGAGAATGTTTGGAAAGAGGAAACAACTGACGTAGAGGTCTGAATTTGTGTGTGCATGTAGTCCGGAGACATAAGTTATTACGCTAAAATTTAGAGACTTGTAGCTGCTCCCAAAGGCCTGAAAAACATCGTTAATACTTAATACTTTGACTCCCTTCTGCTCAAAAACACAAAACGCTCTTTGTTGTGTGTTATCGTATACTAAAGAACTAGCTAATTCCCAAATATCAGATTTTTTTATCCAGACTCATTGGAGATATTGGACAGTGAAATATGCTCAATTGGCTTAATTCCACAACTTTACATTTTTTTTCAGACCTTTGGGAGCAGCTACAGGTCTGTTAATTTTTGTATATTAACTTATGACCCATGACTACATGCACACACAAATTTAAACCTCTACGTCAGTTTTTCCTCTTCCCAAACATTTTTTCAATGTCGAAAAATGATGCCACTGTAGGCCCTGATTTTACCCCCTTCAAGTGGTTTTAGGCAAAAATGCTAAGAGCTTAAAGTTTTAGCTCTGCATGATTTGGAGACGTCCAGCAATTTTCAATTTGTTAAGACAAATATATGCTGAGATATTGAAAACAACGTAAACACATAAAATAAAAAACGCAAGATGGCGGCAGCTGTTGCGTCGCCATGGGATGTTGCAGAAAAATAATTAATTGTGATTTTGAAGTACTTTGATATAGGAAAAACATTCATGAAAAAAAAATAGATTTTTTTTGAAAAGGTCAAGCGGCAATTTTTCTTTTTTCTCGATCACTTTACATGGGTTGACCCCATAGCTAAAGAAGAATTTAACAAGAACAGATCACTCTTAACTAGCAGGCTCAAGAAGCCGTTCGTCAAGTGCTAAGAAACTTGGCTATTACGGAAGTTAGAGAAGAAATATTTAGAGCTTCAAATGTGATGTTGGAGAAAAATTGAGAAGAAAGAATGGACAGAGAGAACAACAAACGAAGTTGTTTTAAAATGGATAGGAGAGAAGAGGACACTTCTAGCCACCATCCTTCCTGGAAAGGCCAATTGGATTGGACACATCTTGCGGAGAAATTGTCTTATTCACACCGCCAAATAAGGAAAGATGGAAGGGAAGTGTGGAATAGGAAGAAGTAGAACACAGCTAATCGATGATTTGAAAAATAGAAGAAAATATTGGGAGTTAAAATTCGAAGCTGAAAATCGAATCGAGTACCGTGGAAGAAACATTTCCAGATCCAAATGTAAAATTGAAAAAAAATCGTCATTAGTCCCAGGGCCTGACAAAAGGCAGGATACTACTACTACTACTACTACTACTACTACTACTACTACTACTACTACTAATAATAATAATAATAATAATAATAATAATAATAATAATAATAAAAATTATTATTATTATTATTAGTAGTAGTAGTAGTAGTATTTTTATTTTTATTATTATGTCGTTTTGTCCATTAATTCTTCCCCTTGAATAAGGAAATTTCTAGTTTTCGGTTTTTCCTCTTTACTTGTATATAGGGATGATATCGAGACGAGACGAGACGAGACTTTATACAGTCTCGGTCTCGTCTCGGTTTATAAATAGCGGTCTCGGTCTCGATCTCGTCTCGAGTCAAAAATCGCCGTCTCGGTCTCGTCTCGGTCAACAGATGCTCGTCTCGATCTCGGTCTCGGTCTCGAAGGCCAAGTCTCGGTTTCGTCTCGGGTCTCGTCTCGAAAGTCTCGAAATAGTATGAAATTAAAATTGTGAAAGTATTGTTATCGTACACTTTGTCGTTTCTGGTTCTTACTTTTTGCCTTCATTCTTGACAGAATTATGGTATGATGTACTTCTTCGTAGCTAATTTGCTAGCGCTAATGCTTTCCATGCGTGTGTTCCGGGTTCAATCATCAGTGGGTATAACATAGCTGGGATAAAACCCTAATAGTAACCCATATTTCACTTTCAGCAATAGACTATGTCTCAAATAGCCTCATTACTGCCTATCCAATTAAACTCTATTAAATTAACTCCAGTACTATACAGTAGTTTATTTCCTTCCTTTCAATCAGAATTGTTCAATACCTCCTAACGGAGAACGCAACACATAGCAGCACTAATGTATTTAATCACGCCGAAATTGAAAAGTTTTACAATTTCTCAGTTATTATCCAAAACACTCTGCTTTTATTGTCATTTTAGAAACAGAATATAATGTTCATTATCTTAACAAATAGAGTAAATGATCACTACCATATATTTTGTTTCAAATTTATCAAATGCTTTATTACCGCTTCACATCTCAGTTTTTAATTGACACTTTAAAACAGGCACTTCCTTAACCTTATGGTGGGAGCTACGGCACTCATCTTTGCTACCTGTGGTCTCGGGTAGGATCACCAAACAAGTTAGATTCAAAGTCTAAGGTTTCGTATAGTTCGCGTCTAAATTTAAGTACATTCTGTTTCTTATACAAGTTTATAAGGTCGTAATATATTATATAAGCATATATCCAGTGCCGTAACATAGATTAAGCTTATTTCTGAGTTCTCAGCGGTGCATGGGGCCACGGTGGCTCAGTGGTAGAGCGTTCACTTCTGGTGCTTGGGGTCCCGGGTTCGATCCCAATCCCCGCCAAGTGAACTTTGTGATGGACAAACATCGTGTGCGTGGGTTTCCTCGGGGTTCTCCTGTTTCCTCCCACTTTCTTCATCCACCATTTCATTAATTACTCATCATCACCGTCTCGTTTAGCCTAACCGGCCGTGGGACGGTGGGACGTAAAATCCAAAGATTTCATTACATTTTTCTCAGCGGTGCATGTGATCTTTATTTGAGAAAACTAATCATGCGTTCATTACGGTGAAATTTTATATTGCTTGATGGACATACATATTATGTAAGTATATAGGTAATTCGAGCTATATGTATTGATTTTCTCTGTCCCGGCAAAACAAGTGGTTGTTAACTTTCTAGTTTTCTTTTGTATTAATTTTCGTAGTTTTGCTGCAATATGAAGGATCAAATTTGTTTTTCGCTGTATGAATTTCGTTAAATTTTGCATCTGTTTTTACCCTGCCTTACCTAGTAAAAGTTATATATAAACTTTTCCTGTATATATGAACTTTAGAGGTAGACTATGCTAAGTCATTTTTGGTCGAAATTGAGTAAAGAATACTTTTTAATAGACTATGTTCTTTCTAGTGGTGTAACAATGTAAGTCTAGAAGCATCCTATTACTTTGTAACTAGTTAGTATAGTTTAAAAACAGTACTATTGGTCTTACTTAAGGAACTGGTTTTTCGCTTCTCTTGTAAAATTACGAAATTATGACTTGGTTTAGCTTACCTCTGAGGTCCAGATATAATAAAATCATAGCAATAATCATAATCAACCATTGCCAATCAACTGCTGGATGAAGGTATTTCCAAGTCTTCTCCACAACTATCTATCTTGAAAAATTCTTTTTCAGGTTACTCTCCAGTTGTTTTTGATTTTGTCAAACCTTCTTGTATAAGGACGTTTCATAGGCTGTTTTTATCTCGTGGTATCTTGTCTAGAATTGTTTTTGTTCGTCGATCGTAATTTGTTGCAATATGTCCAGCATATTTTCCAGCCATGTTAAAAATTATTCAATTAGTACCAGTCATTTATTGCCAAATAATTCATTTCTACTGTATATATTTGGCCTACAAATAGTTCAAATCCGCTACTTTTGGAGCAAAGACATGCTACTTTTTGATCTTCGAATCTGGCAACACCGACTCAATGATTTAAATCAACACAATGTGAGAACCTTCACTTTTTCTAGCGGCTGGCACGCTTGACTTCAGTTCGCATAGTCCCGAATTCGATTTCCGGTGGTTTACAGTTGAACGACCGAAGTGGTTCGGATTCCATTATAATAATAAGTTCCACGTCTCCTTTAGCCGCCCTAGCATAATCATGGGACGTTAAACTAAAACAAACCAAACCAAAAATCAACACAATGTGTATTACTAACTGTAAGTCTTTGAATAATTGTTATATGGTATGGTTATATGGTATGGATCGAGTTTGAGGTGGTCGGTGGTCAAACTAAAATAAGTGAAATGTAACTAAGGTGTATTTAGAACTTTTAATTAAGCATGGTTTGTGTACATCAGGCCTAAGACTTAGGGGAACAACTAGTGTTACTGAGAAGTTATCAGTTACAATTTGCATTTACATGTATTGCTGGAACGAAAACTTTTTTGGACATTCACATTATAAGTAGCCCAAAAACTATGAGAAACGTCGTCTTTTGAAACCATTCTTGCACCATAAACCAAATTAAGAGTTATTAAAATATTTTACAGCTTAGTTACGTTGTTTACACTATATTTAGAATAATATTTAGCAATTTATTTAAGTTGGCAACACTGCTTAAAATATTGGAACTGCAAACACAAATGCGTTATTTTAAGCAATAAAACAATCACTATCATGTGTTAGGTATCTCTGAAACGGTTTCAAATAATTCGTGTAAATGACATTATGATCACTTAAGTCTTTTGGAAGCATCTACGTGATGAGACATGATATACAGGGTATATCAGCACATTTTCGAAGTAAAGTCTAGAAAAAGTTTTTTTTTTTCATTTCTCGTAACTTTGTTCCTTCCTTCATTCGAAATACATTATACCATGATCATAGTATTTGACGTTAAGATACAAATGATGCGCATTGCACCGTCTATGCTAGAGGTCTCCAAAATGTTGATGTTAGTGATACTGTATTGTCCTTTATTACACTGAATAATGTATGTAGTATTGTGGTTTTATTTAATATCTAAATTAGAAATAGGTAACACCTTAAATAGTGCAATTTTAGAAAATACAACTTTATTTTGCGTTGGTAGCACTGCTTGTTTATATATCCTCCTCAGACCTGAAGGCGAATTTTGGTAGCTAGAGCTACCGTTGGCTTTGAATTCATTGTTCAATTCGTATGCTAAGAAACCTCCCCAGGTCCGAATGGCATCTCACCTAACCTTGAACGAATCGTAGGCAACTTGAAAAATTTCAACAAAATGTTTGTAGGTGGCAGCACGTTATCGAGATGGCAGAACACCAGCGTGAAAAACGTGCTCGTGCAAGTCGAGGTAAGTTGTCAATTATAGATGTGTTTGTTAATTTCTTTTGAAAGACAAAGTATTACTAACCTTTATTAGATGGTTGCTAGAAGTAAGTGACATATTTTATAGAAATTCATATCGTGTGTTGTAGCTGCAATAGAGAAATATTTAATTACGGCATCTGGAGCTACCATTTGTAGAGAGAGGAATTAATTTTACGTTTGTAGATGTAAATTTCGTATTTCTGTTAGAAAAATGCTACGCTTAGAATTGCAGCTAAAAGGCACTGGAATTAATTGGGTAACTACTTAGGAATTGGGGAATATAATTTTGTAAGAATAATACTTTATTTAGAATGGGCGCTAAAAGTACTGCAATCAGTGGCGTAGATACTTTGGAAACAGAGGTACAGTGATTCTGTCGGAATAGTATGATGTTTAGAAAAGCAGCTAAATGGTAATGCAATCAGTGGTGTAGCTACTTAGAAGCAGGGAAACTATAATTATTTCAGAATAATACTTTATTTAGAATAGCAGCGATAAGTACTGCAATCAGTGGCGTAGCTACTTAGGGTACAGAAGTACAATGATTCTGTCAGAGTAATTACGATGCTTAGAAAGCAACTAAATGGTACTACAATCAGTGGTGTAGCTACTTAGAGAACAGGAGGATTTTCCTTTGGTTAGCATAATAGTATGCTCTGATAAAATGGGATTAGCTGTATTAGCGGTAACAGCACTATAGACTATGCTTAGAATAGCAGATAAAATGTTCTGTAATCAGTGGCGTTGCTACTCAGGCGACCATAATTTTGCCATAATATTTGTTTGCTTAGAACAACCGCTAAAATGTCTGTACGTAGTGATAAGCATGATAAAGTAGAGATACTACAGAGAAATTACAAACAAAAGCGACACACGTGCATTTATAGATATTATTTTTTTTCTTGAAGAACAAATCAATTTTGAAGTTTTCATATTTTTCAAGAATTCATATTTTTGAAGTTTTTAAATTATATTTTCAATATCTAATTAGAAATATTATTTTAATTCTAGGAGCTAAACCCTTACTTGCGGACGAAATTCTAGATGCATTGGATGAATCTGATTTGGACCTTAGTGATCAAGAAGATTTTCAAGATGGATCAAGCTCAACAGAATCTCTGCCTGAAGAAGAAGAGTCAAGAGATGATTCCAAGGCTAAACAGCGCAGATTTTTCTGGAAGAAAACTGAGGATTTTCGACCAGTGCTATTGGACCCACCTGTAGTTGATTATAACCCTAACACTCACATGACTTGGCAACCTCATCATTATTTTACCCAGTATCTCAGTGATGACTTCTATAAGTTAGTAGCAACTCAAACTAATAGAACACATGTAAATGAAAATGGAAAAACACTTGATGTGTCCCCTGAAGAAATACAACACTTTGTTGGTGTATCTATTCTAGCAGGAACAATAAAATTTCCCCAGCTTCATATGTATTGGACAGGAAAATATGGGATTGATATTATTAAGAATACAATGCAAAGAGACAGATTTTTTCAGTTACGAACCCGACTTAAAGTTGTCTATGATGATGATATACCTGAAGAAGACAAGAAGGCAGATAGAGTTTGGAAAATGAGGCCAATGCTCTCCATTATCAGAGAGAAGTGCTTACAGCTACCACGTCCTGAACATTTATGTGTAGATGAACAGATGGTTCCTTTCACTGGACAAACCCGTCTGAAACAGAGAGTACCAAGCAAACCTCACCCTGAAGGATTGAAAATATTTGTGTTGGCAGCTCCAAGTGGTTTGATTCTCAATTTCGAAGTTTACCAAGGCAAAAGCAGCACTTCAGAAACGTTGCAAAACTTACCGATAGGTACAGTAGTGGTTCTCAACCTGGTAAATGTGCTTGATAAGGGTCACAAGTTATATTTCGATCGTTATTTTACTTCCATTCAATTGATGGAGGAACTAAACCAAAGAGGATTAACCGCAACTGGCACAATCATGAAAAGTCGTGTTCCAGCCTCTGCACATTTGGCAAGTGACCTTGAGTTAAAGAAGAAAGGGCGGGGCGCATGTGATATGAGTGTCCGAAGTGATAACCAAATAGCAGTAGTGAAGTGGTTCGATAATAAGGGAGTTTTGTTAATGAGTACTATGCAAGGGATTGAGCCAATGTCACTCTGTAAAAGATGGAGCAAGAAAGACAACAAGTTTATTCAGATTAGTCGTCCTGAGTGTATTTCAAAGTACAATGACAATATGGGGGGAGTTGATTTACATGATCGAATGCTCTCATTCTATCCAATGCTGCATCGTACAAAGAAATGGACTATTAGACTTTTCCACCATCTGATAGATCTAGCACTTACAAATGCTTGGATCCAATATCGTGAGGACAGAAAGGCCTTAGGTTGTCCCAAGAAGGATATTTTAGAATATATTGATTTTCGATTTGAAGTGGGGGAGTTTCTGTGTTGCACTGCCTCATCTTCAGAGGTTCAGGAAAGCAGTGATGAATATGAAGAAAGGGATGATGATTTTGTTCCAAGTAAACAAGTAAAGAAAAGAAAAGTTTACCCCATACCATCTATCCATTTCCGCAAATCTGGTGTTCATTTGCCATGGTTTGTGAATATGAGCAACTCCAATACACGCTGTCGAATGCCAGGTTGCAAAGGAAGAAGTAGATATCGCTGCTGCAAGTGCAAGGTATATTTGTGTGTTGGTCCAAGGAACTGCTTCTTCCATTTTCACACTCAAGACTAGGCACAAAAAGTGAATGCTATGAATCACGTTTTCCTGCTTTGTGATAAGGAAAAACTGTAAAATTCCATGAACTCTTTCTCATGGACATTTTTCAATTCTGTTTCAAAAAATTTTCACGTTCTGGCCTTCATATAAGTTTAGTTAAAGTTATAAGAACATTTATTCATCATTAGATATTAGTTTTCTTAAGATTAGATATTAGCCATAGCAATATTGTTTTGTTTTCTAAAATCATAAATAATGTAGTTCAACAAATATATTTTTTTCAATTTAAAACGGGTGGCATCTACAGCGACCAACCAGTTCTCAGCCAATCAGAATTAAATTATGGAAAATTTTATTGTTTTCTTAATATTTGCACCGAACTGAACATAGCAAACCAACTGTATCATGTATTCAAACACTTTGGTCATACTCAGGTCTGAGGAGGATATAGGCGCGGATCCAAGGGAAGGGCTATAGGGGCTATATCCCCCTTAACACTCAGATATACACTGAATAAAATGAGCTTCAATCCTGCTTTACACTGGATAAATAGGCAAAGTATGGTTTAGCCCCTCCCTTGGTCATATCCTGGATCCGCGCCTGTATATATATATATATATATATATATATATATATATATATATATATATATATATATACAGGATGGCCCATTTTAATCTTTCCACGGAAATATCTCGAAAACGGTTGAACATAAATGAACTGAACAAAAACTCAAATAGGAAAGCCATAGGAGCACATCGAATGGCGATGTCATGGTGTCCCCCAGGACCGCACTTCAAGGAGGTCCGTGGCCCAACTTTAAAATTTTAAATAGAAACACGGGGCGAGTGACACCTAGTTCGACAGATCTTTAAGAACTGAAAAGGAATGTGGCAAAATATTTTTTTATATCGTTCACCGTTTTCAAAATGGCAGCCAAGCTAATTACTTTACCTGTATCAGTTAATTGTCCAGTAGCACTAATATGAAAACGGTTGAACATAAATGAACCAAACAAAAGCTCAAATAGGAAAGCCATGGGAGCACATCGAATGGTGTTGTCGCGGTGTCCCCAAGGGCCGCCCTTCATGGGGGCCGAGGTCCCAACTTTAAAATTTTAAATGGAAACATGGGGCAAGTGATAGCTCGTTTGATAGACCTTCAAACAGTAAACAGAGTTATGATAATAAACAGAACAAAAAGTGAAACAAGAAAATTACATAAAGCACGTCGGATGATGTCGTGGTGACCCCCAGGGCCGCCTTTCATGGTTCTCGTTCGATAGATCTTTAAAAACTAAAAGGTGTTGTGGTAAAAGAATTATCATATCGGTTACCATATTCAAAATGGGCGCCAAGAAATGGTGGCTGTATTAGATAAAACGTCCAGTACCACTAATATGAAAACGGTTGGAGATAAATGAACAAGATAAAACTCGTATAGGAAATCGCAGAAGGTATTTATCATTCCACGCCTGAGAATAGTCCAACGGAGAAAAAGATTATTAAAGTATAAGTGAGATAATGCTAAAAAGGAAATCTAATTCTTAGAAAATTATCTTTCCGATCTCCCTCCATAAGTGGGTGAAGCGGAAATGAATGGTAAAATCTCAAATGAGAACCCCACTTTTACTTGCAATAGGTATGGTTTGTCTGAAACGCTTGGGTGTACAAGTGACTGGTACTGTAATGAAGTAATGAACCAATATTGAGCAGACGACTTTTGAGCACAACCAACATTTGCACACGTTGTTCTAAAATTGCATTGTTCGATAAATTGGTTTCGCATTTCAGTTGATTCAATTTTGCACAAATCATTGCCTGCAATAAAAATGGAAAGTAATATTTAACAAGAATAATACCTACTTTTTTCTATTACAGATAAATATCTGTTATAAAATCACATTTCACATAATTTTGTTGTGTAGATACAATTTGCAAAAACTAAGGTTCTCATTTGCAATTTCACCGTTTCTTCCCGTCCCGCTTCACCCACTTACGGAGGACGTTGGAACGATGATTTTCTAGGAACTAGATTTCCTCCTGTGCATAATGGCACTTTTACTCTAAGCATCTTCTCCTCTGTTGCAACATTTTAGAGTTCTGGAATGATAAATACCCTCTGTGATTCCCTATAGGAGATTTATTCTGTTTATCCGTTATTATCTTCAACCATTTTCATATTAGTGGTACTGGACGTTTTATCTGATACACGAACCATGTCTTGGCGGTCATTTTGAAAACGGTGACCCATATGAACATTTTTTTTTGCCACAACGCTGTTTCGTGTATGAAGATCTATCGAACGAGGTATCACTTGGCCCATATTTTCGTTTAAAATTTCTAAGTTGGACCTGGGCCCCCATGAAAGCCGGCCGTGGGGCGCACCGTGATAGCACCATTCGATTTATCCTGTGGATCTAATATTTGAATTTTTGTTTCGTTCATTTATGTTCAACCCTTTTCATATTAGTGTTACTGGACGTTCATCTGATGCAGGTAACATGTCTTGCAAGCTATTTTGAATACGATGACCGATATGAAAAATCTTTTGCCAAATCGCTTTTTAGTTTTTAAAGACCTATCGAACGAGGTGTCACTCGACCCATGTTTCCATTTAAGATTTTAAATTTGGGCCCCTTGAAAAGCGGCCCTGGGGGGCACCATGACATCACCATTCGATCTGCTCCATGGTATTTCTTATTTTAGTTTTTGTTCAGTTCATTTATATTCAACCGTTTTCCAGATATTTCCGTGGAAAGATTAAAATGGGCTACCCTGTATCTACTGTACTATATATATATATATATATATATATATAGATATATAGATAGATAGATAGATAGATAGATAGATAAATAGATAGATAGATAGATAGATAGATAGATAGATAGATAGATAGATAGATAGATAGATAGATATATAGATAGATAGATAGATAGATTAGTATAAAAAAGAGTAGAGAGAGAGCACTGCCGTGTCGTGAAAAAACGCTGTAACTTTGGCGAAGAAGTTTTGCGAAAATGAGCCTTAAAGTTTTCATCCGAAAATGTGATCTGTATCGTGTAGAACCAGTGTATCTTGACTTTGGAAACACGTGGTTACATGTAATGTTACGTAAATGCATGTTGTGTGATTAAATTTGGTGAAAATTGATTGGTTGACCATTATTGCCTAGTTACACTGGTTCTACACGAAACAGATCACATTTTCGGATGAAAACTTTAAGGCTCATTTTCGCAAAACTTCTTCGCCAAAGTTACAGCGTTTTGTCACGACACGGCAGAGCTGCTGCAGCAGTAATTACGTTTGTGGTGCGAAATAGTGTTTCTTCCAGACATGTTTTTATGGTGGCACTGTCTCCCAGATCTCTGAGAGATTCCCTCGGAGGAGACCAAAATAATACGTCTATAATGTAATAAATATAATAGTACTGTGTAAAAATAATGTGCCTCTCCGAATACTAAGTGTCCCTTTCTCCCCCCCCCCCCGGATTTTTTTCTGAAAAGAACACTAGTGTGAAGTAGAAAACACGTGTTAGCACAGCGCGTGCTGTGTCGGTGAAGTGAAATAGAAATGCCTAACACCTGCTGTGTTTTCGGTTGTAATTCTTGTGCAATTGAAGCTGAGGACGTAAAGTATCTTTTCTTACGTTTCTAAGTCGTGAGAAATTACCAGATCGATATAAATTATGGCTCAAGGAAATCAATGGGAAAAATGTACCAAATAAAATCACTCGTGTTCCAAACATCTTGAAGAGCCTGCCTTCGAGAAGTCAAGTGTACTAAAAGAAAATTTAATGCCAGTGGCGGAGCTAGACTGGGGCCGGGGCCTAGGCCCCCCAGTTTTTGAGTGACAAAATTGATTTAAGCTATTATTTAGATATTATTGAAAGTTTTTAGGAAACATGATATACATATCATAGTCTGGGTTCTGACTCCTCCCCCCCTGAGATTTTACCGTCTAGATCCACTTCTGGCTAATGACAGGAGAATTATTTACACGCAAACTGAGAAAGAATGCTGTTCCATGTATATTATTGAAAGGTTTAAAATCCGAGCCACTGAACAAGCACCGATCTATGTCCAGTTACCAACGTACAAATATCGTACAAGACGCAATTGACGGTTGTAGTCAAGACGAGGCATTAGAGGGTAATACAGACGATGTCACTCATGATTCTGAAGATACAGCTTTAGAAATAAGCTATACAATGTGAATTAGGGAGTGAAATATACCGGCTTGTAGAAGGAATCAGTGACGATGACTGTTACTCAAGACATTGATTCATCGTTTAATTTCTCTGTATCATGTAACAATGATGATGCAACGGGTGATGAGAGTTGTTCCGCGGACAGCTATGAGAATAAAATAAATTTAACCGGTGAAGTGTTTTTCGTATTCTGACAAACTTTACAGGTGTTATTTCATTTTTGCCTCATATGTTGCGCTCCTGCACATACCTTGAAGCACAAAATTATAGGGTCAGCGTTAAAAATTGCGACAAAACGTGAAAATGAACATACTTATGCTTGGGAATCGGAAGAATGATTAAAGAAAAGGTACTTAGGGGTTGCAGCAATCTCGTCCGCCATCTATTTACATATTGGTTTCGATTTTTTTTAAACGCTGAACTCATGCTTTATAGGATACGTTTTATAATATTATAAAAATGTTTGTACAGCCTACCATCAGACATCATTTTCTACATGCAGATGATATTTGTAAGTCTTTGCAACCAGTTCTGGAAAAGGAAACCGCACTTAGAACGTGCCACCGCACCTCTCACAAACGAAATGCTTGGCACTGTGTAGTATGTATTGTAAACCTGCTCTCGCTCTTTGCCCACCTATGACGTCATCACAAAATCTTTCCTCCTCTGTTACTCGCTAACGACTGAACGTATCGCGATCAAACAAACACCATTCCTTTTAGAATTTTCAACTCTACAAATGGAAATAAATTGTAAAAAATGCATTTCTAAGTCGAACTGCTCCTTTAATAATCAATTTAAGCACATATAAACGAAAAAGGGATATCGGAACCCACCACCATAATATTTGTGGAAGTGTTGGCAACATAATATTCTGAAGGAATATATTTCCCGCCAATTCTGGGGCCTCAGTGTTTGGCCCAATTCTGGCCTTACAACAGTGGCGGATCCAGAGGATCGAAATTCCCAGCCCCTGTTTACAATCAGTACAATATGTTTCTGTCGCCTTATAATGAAAACAACGCTGTCCAGCGAACCTAACGGTCTTCTCTCTCTGTTTATTGTTTACAACACAAACTGCAATCTTACAATATTACCAGACGTACAAGGTTTCGCACACTTTCGAACAAGGACACTTGTACAAAATTGAGTGTGCATTATATGTAAGATTGTAATACATAATAACTAACGCGATTTATCATAACGTTAATATCTCAGTCATCTCAAAAGCAGCAATTTATGTAGTAATAGTAATTGGTCCACGATTGTGCAGAAGTAGGTACATTTGGTTCGGCGATTCATGTGCCTGGCAACCATGAATTAACCATTTAGGGGTGAGAAACAAGGTTTTGACGCTCGCACTACAATTGTTGTTTGTAAACAATTTTCCATCCTAGAGTGAACGGACAATAGCAGCTTACGATACAAAATAAATATAAATATGGCGTAAGTATTCTTAAACAGGAATTTAGGAGAACAAATGACATTGGTACTAATTCCTGAAGAAAAATAACGTAACATACAAAGAACTGTAGTAACGTGGCTGATATAAATTTTCAAGATATGCGAGGTTTAAAAAGTTTCTCTGTTTAAGATATGATGCAAAGTCGCTACTAAATGACGCTCCTGAGATGAAGATTATAGATTTGGTTTCGTATTTACTAATTGGCACTTTGCACAATGATACTTTATTGTAAATTTGCGAATTGATGTATTACGACTTTTCTCACATCCGATTTCTGATCATCAATCTGTAATTTGAAAATATCGAAAGTAAGTTTCTTAGCATGGAAAAAATATTATTATATATTAATAAAATCTTAATAGACATAACTGGACATTACGTAAAATACACATGGATATGAAAATATATATTTGTATCTTCTGTACTTGTCCCTGCAAATTTCTATACGAACGAATGTACATAATTAATGATGATTTGATTTTCTAAACCAAATCCTTAGGAATACGGTATAATACCGCACAACATAATTGATGATATTGTTGTAGTTTCAAAGCTTTATCTTTAAATGTTATTCAATTATTTATTTGATGAATTGTCATTAATAATAATAATCGATATTGTGCTATAATAAAAACTGTGAAAAATACACATTAGAACCATAATGAGTAGGTGAATATAATACAAATACGATTATTTCTCCTAAAACAGGGGCAAAAATCCATAATTTATAAATATCTTGATTCTAATTAAGGTAGCCTCTTTAAAGCTATTTCCCAAAATCTATGAGCATATTTCATACTATCAAAATTAGTAATATACTCACGATAGACTGTTCCTTCAATCATATGATTATACATGATGGATCGGATACAACACAACATCAAATAAGTTAATGTTTCATTCCGTTTAAACTAATTGCATTATACTGACTTGTATGATGATAGAAGTGTCTGATATATTTCATAATGTGACATTCACATGTGCACAACTTCTCCGTTGTTGAGACTCTTTTATGATAATTTGCCACAATCAAGGAAAATAATGCTCTCATTCATATAACTGAAGCTATTATGCCGTGGTTTGTGGAACATCTGAATGATTATATCCCCAGTATCAGAATGTAGTTGGACACCAGTGGTACGATATGGAGACCCTAACAGTACCCGGATCTAAGTATTCATCCCATCGCACGTACCTAGGGAGCGCGAGCGCGAGCGCAGTCGAAACACACAGACCGGTATAATACTCTCGCTTATTATCATCCATGACATTTATGGTTCCATTCCACGTTATATCAAAGCGGATCAAACGTGTATACTTATACCCAGATTAGGAAAAATCGATGACCATTGAAAGTATTGAACATGATCAGAATGTTCTCCAAAGGAAGCAGCAACAGTTATAGCTGGATGCATTAGCGTAATGCTGTGGGCATTATTACTAGTGGAAAATATTTGGTTCATAGTGTAGGCCTACTCATGGTTCACTAAAACAGTAGCATGACAACAAGTGTCCCGACTGGTGAGCATTGGAACTACTACACAAAACATATACAGGTATCAGCAACCACTCATTCATTTCCGCGGCACCACACGGATCGTATTAAACTACTGAAGATTATAACAGAAGATTCGCAAGTACAACTCGACATCGTATGTTCACATCACCTAATTTGCAGCTGACTGTGATTGTGGACATAGGCAGTTGAAGGTGCTCCATGATATATACCAGTTTGCACCGAAGCCGCACGACAGTTCTAAAAATCCTTTTTAATGCTCGGCTTCCTCTATCACTGAGAAATTTTCTCGATCAGTGTTTCTGTCCGCCTATGTGTTTTGTCGTGAATTTCGTAGACCGTCCGCACTTGACATTTTCTTACAACGATTATAATATCCAAGCCAAAATATATTACAGTTCTTTTTCCTACATTCACTGAATAAAAATGTGCATTTGATTCCCGAGACCTGATTCAAATCCTTGTAGTTCAAGTCACTATTATCAGCTCTGACTGTAGAACAATTATTAACATGCCATCCAGAATATAGTTCTCCAAGATAATAGTCAGACTGTAATAATATATATATATATATATATATATATATATATATATATATATATATATATATATATATATATATAATTTTATCTTTATATTTTCTTCACGCTATTTTAGAATAGCACTAATAAATAAGGCTTTGAATGTAGATGTTATATGAACAGAAATAAAATATCTCACTTGAAATTAAGTCCGAGATTTGCAAGACAAAAATATACTATAATCAATTGTGAAAGATATTATTACTGTTGAATACTGTGATAATTATGCAAGATTTCTTATTTTATGTATTTATAGAATAGCTTACAGAATAACATTTTTGCATTCAGAGATATATATTTAATAGTTGTGGTACTTGAAGATGTTTATTTTGTTAATTTGAACGTAATTTCATATTCTCTTTTCGCCCAGGAAAAGAAAATCAAGACTTTCTCTTACTAAAAAGAAATTAATACAAAATAGATAAATAAAACATTTTTAATCCATAGTTGTTGTCCATTAATATTTATACATAATAATTGATATTATTGACTTATTATAGACGTTTTCAAGTGTTTGATTGTTTGAAAATTAACATCATTACTTCTTCTTGTGAGACCGGGGAGATCTTCCAATGAGTGTTGTGTTCGTTTACTCACTGGAAGAATGCTCTTCGGTCTTAAGAGTAGTTCAACTCAACAAAGTATGAAGTTATGGTAGCGGAACATGTGATTCAACTGTATCTGCTGCATCTAGATGACGAAATGCAAAGGCCGCATATGTGAAAACTGAAGCAAAAAGGCAAAACCGTTTTCAACATTTTACGGCATATTGAATACTAACGGTATCATGTTTTCCAACACACTACGTTAATCGAATGTACTTAATTTTGGGGGAGTGCCTTTTCGGATTTGTCATAATTATCATTGTAGACACTGGTTAGCAAGCAATTTCACCTATTGGATATCGAAATGCGATACGGACTTAAAATTTGCAAGAAAACGTTGGCACTACATTCACTTGTAGTTGAAAATATGATAGTTTCCAACAGTGTGCCGTCGTTTTCTAATTCATGATATAGGTGTTTATTTAACTTACTCTTTTTTCAAAAGGCACTGAAAATATTTGAGTCGCCTTGCCAGAATTTCAAAATTAAGGAAAGTGTGGTCATTGGTAGAGAAATATTATATAAAAATAACAAATACATCTACACAGCACAACTAACAGCTTACGGTACAAAATTAATATCAATAAGATTGAAGTATTTTTAAATAGGAATTTAGGAGACGAAATTACATTGGTACTAGTTTCTGAAGGATAATAAAGTAAAATCGTAGTACAGAGAATTGTAGTAAAGTGGCTGATATAAATTCTCAAGAGATGCGAGCTTTGAAAAGTTTATGCGTTTAAGATATGATGTAAAGCCGGTACTAAATGATGCTAATGGGTCAAGATTACATGTTTTGGTTCGTATTTGGTAATTGCCACATTGCATTATGACGCTTTATTTTAGATAACAAATTGATTAATTATGCCTTTTTTCTCATTCGAATCTTAATCAGCAATCTCTCATTTAAAAAGATCGAAAGTTAAAGTTTTCTAGCATGGAAAACTATTATTATATAAAACTTTAGTAAATATAACTGGATATTACGAGGAATCCACATTGACACGAAAAGCTATATATGTGATACTTGTACTCGTTTCTGTAGATTTCCCTTTGAATGAATGCATATAATTTATGATCATTTGATTTTCTAAACTGAATTCTTAGGAATGCGGTATAGTATTTCACAACACTTTTATTATGAATCACAACATTTTATGATGCATTACTTCACACCAGCATGTATATCCATTTTTCCCAATTATACTGTTCGTTTTCTTTTCTCGAAATAAAATTACAATGTGTGTCCTTATTCTATGACTAAGAGCTTACCTTGATATGAAGTCGTTTTGATATCAATATCAAAATCTTTAATTATGCGTCATATATTATGATCAGTTAAGTTAAAATATGAATGCTAATTTATTTTTGCACTTGAATTAGAAATACTAAATGTTCACGTTAAATTTCGATTATTCAACTTATCAAATAAAGCGTAATAAAAATACACACTTACGATTATATGAAGATTGGTGCCTTAAGAGATTAGAAATATCATGATAATGGTAAATACATTCTCAAGAGAACTGTTGTTTCTAATTTACTTCGAAAGGAAATGATGATATAAACACGTTCATAATGGTATATATTCCTGGAGAAAGTGATATACTGTTCGTGGCAACGCATTATTATTTTTTGACTCGGGCATGATATGTATTACCGTTTGAGTAGTAGTAGAGTCACTTATAAACTGTTTTATGTTTGCTTTATCTTAGAAGCTTTTAGAAAAACGTAAGTATACTTATTTCTAAATATTTCAAAGTATATACATCTCTGTAATTTTTTAAAACTAAAATTGTCTTTATATACAAGTGAAAATTTAGCTTATAACAAGTTCATTCTTAATACCATACTACTCCCAAATCAATTATATATACTATTTCTTTCCTTTAGAATTGGTAATGTCCACACTGCAAGTTTGGCTTTTGCTATGTGCAATTGCTGCGATACAATGAAATACTATTTTTAAAAATAATAATCACTTATTCAAAGAACTTGTAACGCTTCTCTCATTTCCATGATTCATTGTTTACAACGTCATTACTCACCAGAAGACTCATTCATTCAAAAACTTATACATAACAAGTTCTAGAGAACCTGCTTTAAGCAGACAATTTTTTTTTACAAAAAATCTTTTTTGGGTTACGGCAATCTTTCCGAATATTTTCTTTTATTTTGAACTACTTGGGGGTTGTTAGTTAATGTGCATTTATGTTATACGTTTATGTTACCTTTAGAATAGCTTGCCGCAGACTTTCTTAAATTTATAATGTCTCTAATAAAATAAGATACACCGAATTGTTAATTATTTTTTCTTCATTTTAGATTTTAAGTTCTTCGATACAAATGCCAGCTTTTTATTTTTATATAGTATATACTCGTAAAATATATATAATGATATCCATCTATTCTTGCTACTAACTGTAAAACAAACGCAAGTGATCAGTAAACTATAAAAGAATAATGTAAGTTCCAAGTTGTTGATTGGATTTTCGAAAATGAAACTTCGTAATACATTTTCTTTTAGTAACTTTCTGATACATTAATTAATTTTAAGCAATGCAATATTTAGATATACAACAAACCTGTATTTATTACAGTACATTAAAAGAAGGTTAAAATTCAAAGTATGTCCTTCGTGCTGGGTGGTTTGGAGTACTTTTCTACCTGTTCCTCGAATCCCGTGAGTTTTTCAAGCATAGAATATTTATTTTGTTGCAGCAATGAGATTCTCTGCTCACCTATGCAGGATATATGTTTGTTGTTGTGCTGCATTCATCCGTTAAAACTGATCGTAAAAAAAACCGACCTT
The DNA here is from genome assembly GCF_964235325.1 of Thermobia domestica. Taxonomy (NCBI): domain Eukaryota; kingdom Metazoa; phylum Arthropoda; class Insecta; order Zygentoma; family Lepismatidae; genus Thermobia; species Thermobia domestica. The sequence continues at coordinate 132,144,944 of NC_137470.1, read as the reverse complement.
AATTGTAGTACCTTTGGGTTAAAATTCAAAGTGCACTATATCCTCGTAGTAACACCGCGCACATAGTATATCTTTTGCTAGAAACTGCATTTTTAATGAGCAGTTGTGGTACTTGAGTCTTGCTCGTTCATTGTTTTTGCGCATTCTAGAACACTTCTCATCGCATAAGACAACCCGTTTCAGGAAATATATACTACACAGATTTTGAAAAAGTTGCTTGCACATTTTACTTTGAACTAGATCTCAGTTGGGATTAAATCAAGTGGCTCAATGTTGCAGGTCTTGATGGTTTTCCCGAATTAATAAGGTGGCACTATGTGAACTGATACATGGTGAGTTTCTTAACATTCGCGGTGTTTTGGTGCATTAACTTTCTCGAGTGGAGCGTGAGTATGACCACATATTGTGTAATCTTAGGCAGCTAGGCCTTGGAAGATCAACATATCTTCAACCTTTATAATATTTTGGAACTTATGAGGTGCTGCTCTGACGGTTGCCTGTGCATAGCTTCTCCGTTGTTGAGACACTTTTATGATAATTTGCCACAATCAAGGAAAATAATGCTCTCATTCATACAAAACTGGAGCTATTATGAGTTGTTTGAGGAACATCTGGATCAGCACATCCCCAGTATCAGAATGTAGTAGGACGCCAGTGGTACGATATGAAGACCATAATAGTGCGCGGATCTAAGTATTCATCGTGACCCCCGTAGCTAGGGAACGCAGTCGAGACACGCCAACCGGTATAATACTCCCGCTTATTATAATACCCCCAGGACCTTTATGGTTCCACTTCACGTTGTGGTGTAGCTTTTCTAAGGTAAACATTTCCAATGCCATACTGATCTTGTACTTTGCAATTTTTTTACAAGACTTTTTAGGGATATGCAAACGAATCATAGAAGTCAATAATAGTAGTAAGTTCTCGATATTTCAACATTCCGCATGTAGTATGCCACTCACTTCTATGCGACAAAATTTATTCTGACGAAATTAAGGATTCCTATCTAAAGAAAGGGTATCAAACGTGTTTAGTTATGCACAGATTAGGAACATCGATGACCAGTTAAGGGATTAGGAACATGATCGCAATATTCTGCAAATGAAGCAGCAGCAGTTCCAGCTCGATGCATCATCGTAATGCAGCGGGCATTATTATTAGTAGAAAACATTTGGCTTATAGTATACTCATGGTTCACCAAAAAGGTAGCATAGCAACAATAGTGACGCGACTGGTAAACATCGGAACTACTATACAAAACATTACAGGTATCACCGACCCATCTTGCATTTCCGCGGCACCATAGGGATCGTGTTAAACTACTGAAGTTTATAACTTATGTTTGGTCCGTGCAACTCGACAGCGTATATTCGTATCACCTAATTCGAAGCTGACTGTGATTGTGGACATATGCAGTTAAAGTGCTATATTATATCATCCAGTTTGCACCGAAGTCGCACGACAGTTCTGAAAATCGCTTTCAAGCTCAGCTAGATCTATCACAGACCAACTTTTTCGATCAGTTTTTATGTTCGCCTATGGGTTTTGTAGTGAGTTTAGTAGGCCTCACACATTTGGTATTTTGTTACAATGAATATAATCTCCACGCCAAAATATATTACAGTTCTGTTAACTACACTCACTAAATAAATATGTGCATTTCATTCCCGCAACCTGATTCAAATCTTTTTAATTGAAGTCAGTGTTATCAGCTCTGGCTGCAGAAGAATTATTAACATGCTATCCAGAATATAGTTCTTCAGAATAACTGTCTGACTAATAATTTACGTAATGGTTCTTAAGTTTTCCCATGTCAATATGGTTGGTGCTATTTTAGACTAGCAGTAATAAATAAGGCTTGAGTTTAAATGTTATAGGAACAGACACAAGATGTCTAACTTGAACGAAGACCGAACTTTCCGAGACAAAAAAATAATATAACCAATTCTGAATGATAATACCACTTTTTAATACTGTGATAATTATCCAGGTTTTCTTATTTGATGTATTTATATAATATCTTACAAAATAACATTTTTGCATTCAGAGATATGTATTCAAGAGTTGTTGTACTTGGAGATGTTTAGTTTGTTAATTTGAGAGTAGTTTTATATTTCAGTTTCACGCCAAAAAAAAACTTTAAAAAATAGTACACAATAGATAAATATAACATTTGTAATGAATAGTTGATGTCCATTGATATTTGTTACTGAATAAATGATTTTACTGATTTCTTATTAATGATGGACGCTTTTAAGTTTCTGATTGTTTTAAAATTAATATCATTACTTCTACTTTTGTAACCGAGGAGGTCTTCCAGTGAGTGTTGTGTTCGTTCACTCGCTGGAGGAATCCTTTTCGGTCTTAAGAGTAGATCACCTCAACACAATATGAAGTTACGGTTGCAGAACATGTGATTCATCTGTATCTGCTGCACCTAGGTGAGGAAATGCAAAGGCTGGATATGTGTAAACTGAAGGAAATTAAGGAAGCCGTATTCAACTTTTGACAGCACAGAGAATACTTCGATTACTGGTTTTACAGCTTATTACTTGTAAATTGTATTAGGACATAGTTACTATTTAGATTTGTCATAATTACCTAAAGAGACCGATTAGCAAGCAATTTTCCCCATTGGATATCAAAATGCGATACGGATTTACATGATTAATCGTTCAAGACCTCCTTACTCACAAGTACGGTTTTTCATTAAAAAAACTTCTACACAACGAGTTCTAGAGTACCTGCTTTAATCAGACCAAACTTTTTTGGTTACTGTAATGTTTTCGTATTTTTTATTTTGAACTATTTGGAGTTATGAGTTAATTTACATTTCTGTTACCTTTGGAATTGCTTGCCGCTGTGTTTTAAATTTATAATCGCTCTAATGGAATAAGTTGCACCAATCTGTATGAAATAAAACGATGATCAATTTTGGAACATCCTGTATAATATTGGTGTTGCATAATGTCGGTGACAATAGGTAATTCATAGAGAAAATAAAAGAAATATCGATGAATTCAAGAATTATAGGTTACTTGTCCTTGTATAGATTATTTGCCTTTTCAATGCGGAAACGCAATCCCAGCATTCTTTTATTCAGTGAAGAATAATGAATCAGCTTTTTGTAAAAAAAAAAAAAAAAAAAAAAAAGGAAAAATTGTATCTGCATGAAAAGTGCTTTTGACTGTCTGAATGCTTGTCTTCCTGTTTCCTCTTCCGAGTGGTGAGTACTTTTACTTTTATTATTTTTTAATATCTTCGCTCGTATAGAAAAAAGTAGCTATTTGTTCTCTTGCTGATTATCATCTAAATCTTTTTAATACGGTTTAATTCTGTCTTCAGAAATTTCCAGTATGGGTTGACGATGTGAAACAAGAAACTTGACCCTGAAAAGGTTTGGATTGATTCTTCCGAGTATTTCTACTGGACCAGCAAATTTAAAGGAGAAAATTTCTGGTACTCCAATCTGACGTTCGGATAGAACAAAAGTACTTTCTGTCCGTTCTCAAAGCTAATCTGTTTATGCTTTGCGTTATAATATTTCTTCCGCTTCTTCTAGCTTGCAGCTAGATTGAAGTGATTTGGTTTTGTCCAGCCTATCCTGAATTTTCTGTTCAGATCTATAAAATGTTTCATCATTTTGTTCGCCTATTGGGTGATCACCCTGTATATCTACTTTTTGCAACTTCTCTACAACATATGAGATCGGTGTATTTTGTGGTAATGTTACTGGTGTGTTCGTTGGATTAGACATGAGAAGCGTGAATTTGTTTTTAGGTAGTTTAGTAGGTAAATTCTTCAATCCGTATTTATCCAATACATTTTCTAGTAGTGGGCGCGATGCCTCAGTGGCAGAGCTTTCAGCTGCGGTACTTCGGGTTCCTGATAATATCCCAGCTTATACCGTGTGGACGGTGTGGTAGACAAACACCCTGCTCGTGGGTTTTCTCTGTATTACCCTGTTTCCTCCTACTTTCTTTATTCCGCCATTTCACTCATTTCTCATCTTCACCGTCTTCTTTAGCATAACCCGCAAAGCGTGGGACGTAAAACTTAAATATTAAATTTTCTAGTGGAGAGACAATGAAATACGCAATCTCCATTTTCGATTCATGATAAGAATGGGTAGAAAGAAGTGTGTCCTAGGTTTTATGGTAACTGCGAGTGGTGAATACATCAGCCGACTTATGCTGTTTAGTTGAATGAATCGCACTGGCCGTTAATTCTTCCTGACCATTAACTTCAATTGGATATCGCTTTGGCAATGGTTTCTTGTATACAGATAATGTATTACTTTGCAGGTCAATTTTGGCTTGTAAACGACTTAGAATATCTTCTCCAAATAAAGGCAAGAATTCTCCGTGGTCTAAAATTCTGAACTAGTGGGAAAATATTGTTGAGCAAATTTTGAATTTAATTAGAGCTATGTAACGCAAATTTACGGTAGGATTCTCAATTCCGAATAGATTGGTGTTGAAAGGAATCAATTTTGTTTGTATTGGAATCCACGACTTGTGCCACAGGCTCAACGTGCTTCCTGTATCAAATATTAGATTATATTTATCTTTCTTAATTACTACATTAATTAACAACTTATGTTCCTGATTTAATAATTTAATATTCTCTCTCCTGTCTGTCTCTGGAGCCGCAGTATAGAGTGATGTCGTTGATTGTTTGTTAAACTCAGAAGCAGTAATTTCTAATTGTTTATTCTGTTTCCGTCTTTCGGCTCTCAGAACATCTTCTTGAGAATAAGTGTCCTGGTGCCCCATATGCGTTTCTCTGTTTACTATTCCTGTAACATATGCTAGAAGAATATCCTTGTTTTTAACACGTACTAGAAAGTGTGACTGTCTCTGGCTTATGTGTACTATTATTTCCATTTCCTTTTTATTTCTGTGCTGGTTATTACGGCCCTTCCGTCTAAAGTTTGAATTTTTAATATCATTTTGGGCTACTAAAAGAGATAATTCGACCATTTGATTAGCTAATTTACTAAAGCCTAATGAACTATCGGTGTGTGTTGTATTAGATGTGCTAGGCGCAGAGAGATTGCGCGGGGCTTGCGTATTACCAACTTGGGAGGAAGGATATGAAGTAATTGAGGTTGTGAGGCACCTTGTAGTTGTGGTGCCGAAGGTAAAGAAAATACTGAAGCAGGTTGTTGGTAGTGACACCAATTGGGTGTTTGATTACGTAAGGGATAAGTTGGTTGTTGATAATACATAGGAAAGGAAACCCTAATAACTGGCGACGAATTTAAATTATTGGCTGGCGGATATTGATCACAAATCGAATAGGTTGCTTGCTGTAATTCTATAAAATCACGTTTTTCATGAGATCGTGAGCCTATTCCAAATTATGCAAGTGCGACTGTGAAGCTTGAACTGTTGTAAATGTTTCTAATGCGATTTTTTATTTTTTTTATTTAATCCTAATGATAAATAATTTACTTTCTGTTCCTCTCTGCCCTGAGGTAGAACTTGACGGATAACTCTTAATTTTCTTTAAAAATATGCATCAATTGGTGCGTTTTCTCTTTGTTGAACCTGAAAAATTTCAAATTCAACCCTATATGTACGTAATTTTGGCCTACTCAAGTCGACTAATTTAGATTTTAATTGTTCATAATTGAGTGAATTCATTTGGTTCTGTTCTTTTAACTGCAGCATTAATTTAAGAGCCCCGTCCTGGAGGTACATAGGTAACAGTTCTTTCCTTTTTCTGCATTCCAAGAATGCAATATCGCAAGATGCTCAAATAGCATAAAAAACTATCAGGTCCTCAGTAGCGTGTGTATGCGTGCAACAGTATGGTGTGGGATTTTGAAAGAAGGGCGAGATTTCTATTCCATACTTGCACCGTCCTCCGATTTTTTTCCTTACCTAGTATGAAGCATACACTAAAATAAAGTCAAGTCCGAGTCTCTAATTTCACATATAAGAAAATCACATACCTATGAGAAAATAATTCACTCCCTGTTAAAAAATACCGTCCGGTACGGGAGTATTCAGATCAAATTTGAGCCGGTCAAAGCCTCGACTATGTAAAACTTTGTCTCTTATAGGGTGTAGATAGAAAGTGTGTCTGGAATGGACTTTTACTACCGGCTTTTATTACAATACACTTTTTTTTACAAAAATACTAGACAGACAATTTCTCCAAGTTAGGATTAGTTACAGATAGTCTTCGATAGTAAGGTCGCCGACAGGATCCCTACAGAGCCCCGTAGCAGGCTAAGCAGAGCAGAATTAGGAACCCAACGCTCCGTGACAAGCAGAGGGATGGTTATTTGAATACAGAGTCCCGTAGCAGGCCTAGCGGCTGAGGTTAGGATTCTCAGACAGAGCCCCGTATCGAGCTAAGCCAGGAGAAAGGATGGACTAAGAGTCCCGTAGATGACTAGAGGCCTGGGGTTACTCCTAATGTTCCGTGTAGGGACCCTAGAAAACTGGTAACTATTTGCTGTCGTCCACCAAATTTATAGGGATACTCGGATGACGGTGGTGCTGCTGCTCCGTTGTCATCGTCTGCTCCGTGGGGGGAGCCAGTAGTCCGTCGTTTGTAGGTGATAGTGGATCCATCTGGTATATAGAATCCTCTTGCTAAAGTATGTGGTGGTGTATGTAAACATTAGCGTGAAGAGTTGTTTATACACAACACCACGTGGGACATTACAATATTGAATTACATACATTATTCCAAGTTGATGAATAGAACTTTAAAAAATGTAACTGTCTTCTACATTTTATTTTAAGAACTTTGGGATACATTAATTCACCATAAGCGTTGCAATATTTAGATACACAGTATACCATTATTTATTGCAATACATTAAAGAAGTTTAACATTAAAAGTATATCCTTTGTGCTGGGTTGTTTGGAGTTAATTTCCTACTAGTTCCAAGATACTCCTGCGTTTCTCCAGCATAGATTATTTATCTTGTTGCAGGATTTCTGTTTTAGGTTCACCTACGCAGGATATTCGTTTGGTGTTGTGCTACATCTATCCGTTAAAACTGATCGGAAGAGGAACCGACTTTAATGGTGGGACCATTGGGTTAAAATTCAAAGTGTATTATCTGCTCGTAGTTACACCACGCACATATTATATCTTTTCCTCGAAACTGCATTTATCGATGAGCAGTTCTGTTACTTTATTCTTGCTTAGGCATTGTTTGTGCGCATTCTAGAACAATTCTCATCGCATGAGACAATATGTTTCAGGAAACATATATTACACGGGTTTAATGGAGTTTTGTGCACATTTTCACTCTGAACTAAATCTCAGTTGGGGTTAAATCATGTTGAACAAAGCGGCAGGTCTTGATAGTTTTCTCGAGTTAATAAGGCTACACTAAGTGAACTGAAAGATGGTGAGTTACTTAATAATCGTTCTGTGGTGGAGAATGAATTTTCTTGAGTAGAATGTGAGCATGACCACATAATATGTAACCTTAGGCAGCAGAATTTTCACTGATCAACTACATATCTTGAAATTTTATAAGCTTCAGTAACTTATTAGTTTGCTTTGCTGTCTAAGCTTCCGTAAATTATTAGTTGTTGTCTTTACTAGTAGAACAACTTTACGTGATTATAAAGCCCTTTTATACTATCATATGTGCTCTCCGTTCTTGAGAAATATTCATGATTAGTATGCCATATTCAACGAAAATATTGCTCTTGTTCATACAACTGGAGCTTTTATGACGTGGTTTATGGAACATCAGGATGAACACATCCCCAGGATCAAAACGTAGTTGTCGCCAGTGTTAAGATATGAAAAACGTAATAGTGCGAAGATCTAAGTCTTCATCGGGTCCCACGTACCTAGGGAACACTATCGAGGCACAGAGACTCGTAAAATACTCCGCTTATCATTCATGACCTTTTTAGTTGCATTCTATGTTGTGGTGTACATTTCTACGTTAAAAGTTTCCTAGTCATTACAAGAACGTCGTATTGAATCATAGAAGTCATGAATAGTAGTAGTGCAATATTTCAAGGTACCACATGTAGTATATCACTCAGTTCTTTGGGACAAAATTGAATCGTACACATATAGAGGATTCGTATCTAGAGAAAGGAGACAAAACGTGATAATTCATGCAGAGATTAGAAAAATCGATGAACAGGGAAGGTATTTAACATGATCGCAATGTTCTCCAAACGAAGCAGCAAGAGTTGGAGCTGGATGTATTATCGTGATGCAGTAGGCATTATTACTAGTGGAAAACATTTTGCTCAATGTATACTTACGGTTCACTTAAATAGTAACATAGCGACAATAGTAACCCGATTAGTAAGCATCGGAACTTCCATACAAATCACATAAGGATATCAACGACCCATCTTGCATTTCCGCGGCAAAATTGGGATCGGATTAAATTACTCAAAATTATGACAGAACATTCGCAAGTGCAACTCGACAGAAGTTGATAATATCACCTAATTTGAAGCTGACTGAATTGTGGCTATAGGTATTTGAAGGTGCTCCATGATATCGTTCAGTTTGCACCTAAGTCGGACTACAGTTCTGAAAAATCGCTTTTAATGCTCGGCTTGCCTATCATTGAGAAATTTGCTCGGTTAGTGTTTCTGTTCCCCTATGTGTTTTGTCGTGAGTTTCGTAGGCCGTTTCTACTTGGCATTTTCTTAATATGATAATAATCTCCACGAAAAAAATATTACAGTTCTATTTCCTAAACTCACAGAATAAAAATGTGCATTTAATTTCCGCGACCTGATTCAAATATTTTAAATTCAAGTCACTATTATCAGCTCTGACTGTAGAACAATTATTAATATGCCATTTAGATATAGTTATCGATTATAATTATCTGACTGTAATAATTATGTAATTGTTGTTAATTTTTCCCATGTCTATTTGCTTTTCGTTACTTTACAGTAGCACTAATGAATAATGCTTAAACGTAGATGTTACATGAACAGAAATAAAATGTCTCACTAGAAATAAAGACCGAGATTTCCAAGACAAAATGATACTATAACCAATTGTGAAAGATATTATCACTGTTGAATACTGTGATAATTATGCAGGTTTTCTTATTTGATATACTTAAAGAATAGCTTACAAAATGCCATTTTTGCATTCAGAGATATGTATTCAATACTTTTGGTACTTGAAGATGTTTAGTTTGTTAATTTGAGTGTAATTTCATATTTCCGTTTCCGGTCATTTAAAAGTAAAACAAAACATCATTACACTTACAAAACTTTTATAAAATAAATATACGGTAGATAAATACAACATTATTAATGTACAGTTGTTGTCCATTGATATTTATTACTTAATTGATATTATCGATGTAATATTAACTATAGGCGATTTTTGAGTTTCTTGTTGTTTGAAAATTAATAGCATTATTTCTACTTTTGAGACCGAGGAAGTCTTCCCAAGAATGTTGTTTTCGTTCACTCGCTGTATGAGTCGTCTTCGGTCCTAAGAATAGTTCACCTCAACGCAATAAGATGTTATGTATGGGGAACATGTGATTCATCTCTGTCTCCTGCATCTAGATGTCGAAATGCCAAGGCTGCATATGTGGAAACTGAAGTAAATAGCAAAACCGTTTTCAAAGTTTGACGGCACATAGAATACTAATGATATCATGTTTTCCAAATTGTTACACACGAGAAACTGTATTTAATTTTAGAGTGAACCGCCTCTTTTTATTTGTCATAATTTTCATTACAGAAACTGATTGGAAAGCAATTTCACCCACAGGATATGACAATGCTATAAGGTCGTAAACTTCAGAAAAGAGCGATGACAATTCATTAGCTTGTAGATAGAAATTTGAGAATTTCAAGCAGTGTACCGTCCTTTACTATACCTACGATTTATATGTATTTATTTAAACAACTCTTTCACACAGTGCACTGTAACTGTTTGAGCCGCCTAGACACAAATTTAAAATTAAGGAAAGTGTGATCATTGTTGGAGAAATATTACATAACAATAACAAATAAAGCTATCGACCACATCTAAAAGCTTATGATACAAAATAATTATAAATATGTTTTAAGTATTTTAAAAGATGAATTTCGGAAAAGAAATTACATTGTTCGTCCTAGTAAAGCCTGCAGAAAATAATGTAAAATCGTTAGAAATGGAACTGCAGTAACGTGGCGGTTATAAATTTTTAAATATATGCGAGCTTTGAGAACTTTCTAAGTTTAAGAGATGACTTAAAACAGCTACTAAATGATTTTCCTGGTATCAAAATTATAGATTTGGGTAACTATTTACTAATATTCACTTTGTACAATGACGCCTTATTGTAGTTTATAAAATTGATGTATTATGACCTTTTTCACATTGGAATTCTAATTAACAACCTGTAATTTAATACTATAACTAACTAACTAACTCTATGGTCTGTTGAACCCGAATGTTCAATGCCGCGTTCACAAAAGCTCTCCACTGATTTCTATCCTTAGCTAATCGTATCCAGTTTAGCTATCCAGTTTACTTTGTATTCCTATCTCTGCGAGATCCATCATAATATTGTCCTCCCATCTGCGCCTAGGTCTTCCTAATGGTCGTTTTCCGATGGGTCTTCTAGTCAAGACTTTGAAAGCGTTTCTACTTTCTTCCATTCTAGCTACATGACCTGCCCACCTAAGCCTTATAGACCTGACGACCTTAACAATGTTGGGTAAACCATATAAATTATGTAGTTCCTCGTTATGAAGTTTTCGCCATTCCCCCATTCCCGTTCCTCTTGGGTCCGAATATTCGTCTCAGGATCTTGTTCTCAAATAATTTCAGTCTATGTTCTTCTCTCAGAGTAAGTGACCATTTTCGCAGCTGTACAAAACAACAGGTATGATTATCGTTTTGTACATTTTAAGCTTCAAATTCCTCGACAGAATTAACGACGACAAGAGATTTTGAACCGAATAATAACACAAATTCCCTGTTTTAGTCGACATTTAATTTCTCCGCGAATATGATTTTCCTCTGTTAATATTGATCCTAGATATTTGAAACTATCCATTTTATCAAAAGTATTATTTAATATTTTAACACATCCATAATTTTCTGTATTCCGGTCCCGACGCACTTCCATGTATTTTGTTTTATCTGAATTCAATTCTAAACCAATGTCCCTGCAAGCGTTTAATAAGATTTCTGCATTTCTTTCTAATGTTCTCCTTTCATCACCTATTAAATTTACATCATCACCATACGCCATAACCTGGTGAGTACCGTTCAACTGTAGGCCCTGGTTGCTATATTTGATTTTCCTTATAGCGTATTCCAGAACGAAGTTAAATAATAATGGCGACAACGCGTCTCCTTGTTTCAGGCCATTTTCGACGTGAAAGCTCGTGGACAAAAATTTTCCTGCCCGGACTTTGCTTGGGGATTCATTTAAACATATCTTAATTAATCTAATTAGCTTTCTCGGTATTCCAAGTTCTGCAAGAACGATGTATAATGTTTCTCTCCTAACCGAGTCATACGCCTTTCTAAAATCAATAAATAGTTGATGTACAGGGGTATTGTATTCCCACTTCTTTTCGAGTATTTGGCGAATGGTAAATATTTGGTCGATACTTGATCGATTTCGACTAAATCCGCACTGATAATCTCCAATAATTTCATCTGCGTATGGGGTCAATCTTGCTAATAGAATATTTGAAAGGATTTTATAGTATGTTGACAGAAGATAAATGCCTCGATAATTAATACAGTCAGTTTTGTCGCCTTTCTTGTGAATTGGAACAATGTGAATTGGAACTCTTGTGGCAATTCTTCCTTGTTCCAGATAAGAAGAATGAGTTTGTGTATCTTGTTCCACTATTTAATTTTACCAAAAAATAAAAGTATAGAAAGTTAAAATCTCTTAGCATGGAAAATATTATTAAATAAACTCTTAATAGATAATAGATAACTAGACATTACGTAAAATACACATGGATATGAAAAGGGACATATGTATCTCTTGTACTTGTTTCTGTACATTTCTGCACAAAATAATGTATATAATTCATAATCATTTGATTTCTAAACCGAATCCTTAGGAATACGGTAAAGTATCGCACAACATAATTAATGATCTTCTTATAGCTTCCAATCTTTATGTTTAAATTTATTCAATTATTTATTTAATGAAGTGTCATTAATAATAATAATCGGTATTGTATTATAATCAAAGCTGTTGAAAATACACATTAGATGTTTAATGAATAAATGAATGTAATTAAAACATGTGTATTTCTCCTAAAATCACAGGTAAAATCCATAATTTATCAATATCTTGGTTTCATTTTAGTCTCTTTTAAGTTGTTTGTCAAAAACTTTGAGCATATTCCATACTATAAAAATTCGTAATACGATAAATTGTACCTACAATCATATAAATTAATATATGGGTAGAATACAACATCTTATCAAGGAAGTTAGTGTTTCATCCCGTTTAAGCTAATTTGCACTATACTAACAAGAAATATATGAATCACTTGTACTCGTTTCTGCACATTTCTTCACGAGCGAATGTATATAATTTATGATAATTTGATTTCTAAACCGAATTCTTAGGAATGCAATATAGTGTTTCAGAACATAATTAATGATATTGTTTTAGTTTTAAACCTTTATCTTTAAATTGTAATCAATGATTGATATGTTGTCGTTTATAATAATAATAATCGGAATTTTACAATAATAACAATTGTTGAAATAAGATATTTGATGTTTAATTAGTAGGTAGATATAATGCAAACAAGTTTATTTCTCGTAAAACCGGAGGTAAAGTCCATAATTTATAAATCTTGGTTTTGTTTAAGGTAGTCTCTTTTAGGCCATTGGCAAATCTATGAGCGTATTTTATACCATCAAGGTTGTAATATTTGTGATAGATTGTACCTACAAACAGTTAATTATAAATGGATATAGGGGTCCGAAACAACATAATTTCAAGTAAGTTAATGTTTCATCTCGTTTAATCTAATTGCATTATACTGACTTGTGTGACGATGAAAGAGTCTGATATATTTCATGATGGGACATTCATGAGACTGACTAGTGAAGTATATGTGTGAGAAATCGTTGCAAATCTTCCACGTTCTCTAGTTCCGATGAATTACTTCACACCAGCATGTATATACATATTTCCCAATTATAGGACGCGTTTCTTTTTTCTAAAAAAAAAATAAAATTACACTTTGTGTCCTTATTTTATGACTAAGTGTTTAACTTGATATCAAGTAATGTTGATATCAAAATCAAAATCTATAATTCAGGTACATATGGAAAGATCAGTTCTGTTGAAATGTAAATGTTAATTTATTTTTACACCTGACTAAATGTGGACGTTAAATTTCGATTATTGAATTGATTAAATAAAACGTAATAAATATTAACTAATATTTGTGTTCAGACGTTTGAGTACGCGTATCTCATTCCTAAAGTTCCTTTGGGTTATATATATATATATATATATATATATATATATATATATATATATATATATATATATATATATATATATATATATATATATATCCGAATCTTAAAGGCAGAGGAGAATAAGTCATTTTTATTAAATTTTGTGGAGAGACAGAAAACAGTGACTTATTATTTTTCCCATCAACTGCCTTCGGACTTCTATCGAATTTTATTCTTGCTATTTGATAAAGTATTCATGATACAACTACAAGCTTTCTAAGAATAAGATATATCTGAACAAACGTTTCAAATCTGGCATTAATTCATTTCCAGAAAAAAATGACTTACTCCGCTCTGCTTTTAACGTCCGAATATATATATATATATATATATATATATATATATATATATATATATATATGTGTGTGTGTGTGTGTGTGTGTGTGTTCCTGGAGAAAGTGATATACTGTTCGCGGCAACACGTTAATACTTTTAACTGTGGCATGATATGTATTACCGTTTGTGTAGTAGTTGAGTATCTTATAAACTGTTGTATGTTTCCTTTGCATTATAAGTTTTAGAAAAACGAAAGTATACTTGTTCTTAAATTTTTCCAAGTATATACATTTTTATAATTCTTTAAAACGGAAAATGTCTTTATATACCGGCAATATTTAGTATTTGACATGTTCATTCACCCATACCATATTACTCCCAAATCAGTTAAACATTTTATTTCTCTTAAGAATTTTAATGTCTACACTTCCCAATTATTTTCCATGTTTCCCAAGCATTCGAATCGGTTCTTTATCTTGACATAAAGCCACGATTTGTGCCCTTATTCTATTACTAAGTGTAAAACTTGACATCAAGCAATTTTCAAATGAAAATCGTTAAGTAAGACATATTAGGTAAAATCAGTTATGTTGACATGTGAATGCTAATTTATTTTTGCACTTCACTTTGAATTACTAAATGTAGACGTTAAATGTGGATTATTCAATTTGTCAAATGAAACGTAAGAAAAATGCTCACTTACGGATATATGAAAAATGATCTTATAGAAGATTTGAAATATGATGATAATCGTCAAATATATTCTCAAAAGAACTGTTGTTCCTAACTTACATTGAAAAAGAAATCATAATATAAACACGCTTATAAATACGAGGGCAAGTCAAGAAAGACTTGGACTGATTTTTTTCCGGCAGTTCTGTTAACGCTGGAGCTTCATAGTTTGGCATACAAGTAGGGTGGGTCTTGCTGTGCATATATATAAAATGTTGTTAAGGAATCATTGCATGTTTGGTAACCACGACTTTTTATTGCAGGTGATGTTCTGCGCCGCCTCTAGAAGTCGCCTGTAGAAGAAATGGAGTCATTACGAGATGAACAATTTGCAGCTATACGGTTCTGCTATCGCCTGGGGAAAAGTGCAACAGAAACTCTAGGAATGTTGAGATCTTCTCTAACAATGATTGCTGCCGTGTTAATGTTCACCTCAGTAACAGCTGACGCTGATACACCTGGTCCACCAGCTTTCGTGATTGTCATTCGGCCCTCTTTAAACTCTTTGAACCACCAGAACAAAGTACTTCGTGGCAGAGCGTCATCTTTGTAGGCTGCTCTCAACATTCCTAGAGTTTCTGTTGCACTTTTCCCCAGGCGATAGCAGAACCGTATAGCTGCAAATTGTTCATCTCGTAATGACTCCATTTCTTCTACAGGCGACTTCTAGAGGCGGCGCAGAACATCACCTGCAATAAAAAGTCGTGGTTACCAAACATGCAATGATTCCTTAACAACATTTTATATATATGCACAGCAAGACCCACCCTACTTGTATGCCAAACTATGAAGCTCCAGCGTTAACAGAACTGCCGGGAAAAAAATCAGTCCAAGTCTTTCTTGACTTGCCCTCGTATTAAGTAATATTTTTTCAAACATTTTGAGTACGCGTATCACGTTCCTGAAATGTTTTTTATATTGCTATACATACATACTGATCGTGGCAACACACTACAACACACTATTGTTTTTAACGTGGCATGATACACATTACCGTTTGTGTAGTAGGAGAGTCAGGTAAAAACGTATAAACTTATACGTCGACTTTACGTTATAAATTTTAGTATAATATAAATATATTTCTTCCTAAATATTTTAAAGTATATACGTATTTCAGATATTTTAAAACTGAAATTGTCTTTATGTCGCGATAAAAATTTAGTGTATAGCTTGTTCATGTTGAATACTATATTACTCTCAAATCAGATATTTATTCTAATTCTTTTCTTGACAATTGGTAATGTCTACACTGCGTGTTTTTAATATGTGTAAGGACTGCGAAAACATGGAATAATCAGAATAATAATAATTTATTCAAGGTAATGCTTTTCCCATTTTGATTTTCAATGTCTACAGCCTCAAATGTTACAAAATGATTTATTAATTGCAGAACTTAACGCATGATATTGTGGCTCGTACCTCCTTCAAACAGACTATTTTTGTTTACTTTTTGAGCTGTTTGAGGATATGAGTTATTGTGCAACTCTGCTATAAGCTTTTGCTACCAGTGGAATTGCTTGACGCAGTTTTTTTTTAATTTATAATAGCTTCAATAAAATAAGATGCCGGAAATGGTAACATATTTTCAAGTCCCTTTCAGATTTTAAATACTTCGAAACAAAAGTCAGCTTTTTGAATTTTGTATAGTATATACTTTTAAAATACTTATAAGGGTATCAATTTATTTTTTGTTATTAACTGAAGAACAAACAAAAGTAATCAGTGAACTATATGGGTATTATGTATATTGCAATACATACTTTTATATTCGGAACTTTGAGATATTTTAATTAATCGAAAGCGGTGCAATTCTTATACACACAACATACCAGTATTTATTACAGTACATTAAAAGAACGTTAACATACAAAGAATGTTCTTCGTGCTGAGGTGTTTGGAGTTATTTTGCTACCAGTTCCAATGATTATCCTGAGTTTTACAACCATAGAATAATTACCTTGGTGCAGCAGTGCTGCCTTCGGTTCACCTATGCAAGATATTTTTTATGTTGTGCAGCATTCATCTGTTAAAAGTAATCGGAAGAAAAACCGACATTAACGGTAGACCATAGGGTTAAAATTCAAAGTGCATTACATTCTCGTAGCAACACAACGCACATAGCATATCTTTAGCTCGAAACTGCATTTTCAATGACCAGTTTTGGAACTTGACCCTTGCTCAGCCATTGTTTTTGCACATTCTAGAACTCTTCTCATCGCATGAGACAATCCGTTTCAAGATACATAAATTACACGGATTTTGAAGCACTTATTTGTATATTTTTACTCTCAACTAGAACTCAATTGTTGTAAAATCATGTGGCACAATGCGTCATGTCTTGATGGTTTTCCCGAGTTCATAATGTGACGCCACGTGAACAGATTCATCGTATTTTTTTGGCAATCGTTGTGTGGTGGTACATTAACTTTCTTCAGTGGAGTGTGAGCATGAGTACATAATCTGTGACCTTAGGCCGCTGGACCTTGGCTGATCAACAACATATCTTGAACCTTTATAAGCATCTGGAACATAAGAGTTGCTGTGCTGACGTCTAGTTGTAGCACAATTTGCCGTGGTTATGACGCCATTTTAGGGGATCATATGTATTCTCCGTTCCCGTGAAATTTTCATGTTAATTATGCCATATTCAATTAAAATAATGCTGTCGTTCATAAAACTGGATCTGTCTTGACGAGGTATGAAGACGTCTGGATGAGCTCATTTCTAGAATCAGAACATAGTTGGATACCAGTGGTAAGATATGGAGATCCTAATAATCTGCAGATCTATATCCTCGTCGCGTTAACGAAAATAGGGAACGCAGTAGCAACGCATACACTGGTATAATACTCCCATTTATCAATATCATTGAAGTTATGGTTGCATTCTACGTTGTGATATACTTTTTCTAAGGTAATATTTTCCAATGTCATATTAATCTTGTACCTTGCAAATTTTTACAAGTCTTCTTAAGAATTTGAAAGTGAATAATAGGAATAATGAATAGTTGTAAGTTCAATATTTCAACGTTCCGCATGTAGTGTATCACTCAGTTCTATGTGACAAAATTCAAGCGGACACATATAGAGGATTCTTATCTAGAGAAAGCGGGTTAGTTATGTTCAGATTCGAAAAACCGATGACCAGGGAAAGTAATAAACATCATAGCAATGTTCCCCAAATTAAACAGCAACACTTCCAGCTAGGTGTATTATCGTCCTGAATTTGGCGTCATTACTCTTAGAAAAGATGAGGGTCATAATATTCTCATGGTCCACTAAAATAGCAACATGACTACAGTAGTGACCTGAATGCTCAGCATCGAAACTACCATACCAAACATATAGAGGTATCCGCGACACATCTTGCATTTCCAAGGCACCATTACGATCGTATAAAACTACTGAAAATTAAAACATAAATGTGATCCATGCAACTCGACAACGTATGTTCATATCACCTAATGTGCAGCTGAGTGTCATTGTACTTATAAATAGCTTACAAAATATTATAATTGCATTCAGAGATACAGTATGTATTTAATATTGAAGTATTTGTAGATGTTTAGTTTGTTAATGTTAATCTAATTTCATATTTCTGTTTCAGGCCGGTTAAAAAAGAAACATTATTGTACTTAAATAAAGTTAATGCACAAAATATAATAAAACATTTTTAATGTATAGTTCTCATCCATTGCTATTTATAACTTAATTGATATTTTTATTTTTTATTAATGATAGACGCTTTTTAAGTTTCTGATTGTTTGAAAATGAATAACTTGACTTCTACTTTTGAGTCCGAGGAGGTCTTCCAATGAGTGTTGTATTCGTTCACTTGTTGGAAGAATCCTATTCGGTCTTAAGAGTAGTTCACCTCAACACAACATGAAGCGTAGGTTGCGGAACTGTGATTCATCTGTATTTCCTTCAACTAGATGACGAAATGCAACGGCTGGATATGTGAAAACTGTAGCCATGTAGCCCAATACGGCTGGTCTTGATGGTTTTCCCGTGTTCATAAGGCTACACTATGTAAACTGAAACATAGTGAGTTTCTAGAGAGTCGTTGTGTTGAGTAGTATGTATTTTCTTGAGTGGAGTGTGAGCATGACCACATAATATGTAAGCTTAGGCAGCTGAACCTTGGCTGATCAAACACATATCTTGAAACATTATAAGCTTTTGTAACTCGATAGTTGCTGTTCTGGCTAAGCTTATTAATTGCTGTCTTGACTCGTAGAACAACTTGAAGTGATTATGAGGCCATTTTATCGAATCTCCGTTCTTGAAAATCTGCTATATTCAAGCAACATAATTCTCTTGTTCATACAACTGGAGCTCTTATGACGTGCTTTGTTGAACATCTGGAGGAGCACATCGCAGTATCAGAACATAGTTTGACAATAGTGATAAAATATTTAGACCCTAATAGTGCGCCGATCTATGTTCATCGCCTCTCACGTAACTAGGGAACGCAGTCGCAGCACGCAGACAGGTATAATACTCCCGCTTATTACCATCCATGATATTTATGGTAGCATTCCACGGTGTGATGTACCTGTTCAAAGGTAAACGTTTCCAACCTCATATTAATCTTGTACTTTGCAAATTTTTCCAAGTCTTCTCAAGAACTTGGAAGATAATAATAGAAGCCATGAATAATAGTAAGTGCAATATTTTTTTTCTTTCAGCATGTCCTATATCACTCAGTAGTTTGCGAGAAAATTGAATCGAACACTCATAGAGGATTCGTATCTAGAAGGAACGGACAAAACGAATTAATTATAACGAGGTTCAAAACATGGATGCCCAGGAGAGGTATTCAACATACCGCAATGTTACCCAATTGAAGCAGCAACAGTTCCAGCTGGGTGCATTATCGTCCTACATTCGGCATTCGGCGTCCTATTTTTTCTACATATGGAAATCTTTAAAAGAACACGGTTTACGGATATGGAAAAGACGAAGTTGAATAATCTGTTTTCTTACTTCCTGACTATTGGAATGGAAAAACTGCATTCTTAACAAGCTAATGAAAACTAAACTGTAGCTGGTTAACTAAAGTTGGGGGTTGGTAGGTGGCACAAATAGATAGTTTTGGGTTATTGACCACAAAGAATGTGATCATGTGAATAACTAAAAATGTATTAGAAGGCGTAAAAGGGTTTTAAACAGGTTTTTATCTATTATTTTCATGTAGTCTAAACTTGCTAAGTTTTATTGTTTAAGTGTGCTTCCTAAAACTCGGGAGTGAATTGACGCTTTCAATACTTACAATGCCGTACAATGGACTGATCAATAGAAATAAATGATCAATGGACTGCAACCAACTGAAACAAAACTTTTTGAATATGAGTGAGAAATGTTAATTAAAAATCCCATGGATATTAAAAAATGTCAAGGTTTAATTAAATAAGTTTGAGAAAACGTAAGATTTAAGGCCACTTTTTGTGATTTTTACGGTCATTTTACAAAACTTTTAGTGTCATTTTATAGGTCACTTTTTAAAATTTTTCAGGTCAACAAGATCCGGGCCCTGCTTATCATTAAAAAAACTTGTGTAGAAGAGTACGTGCTTTAATCAGACTATTTGGAAAAAAAAATTTTTTGGTTACTGTAAGGTTTTCGTATATTTTTTTATTTTGAAATAGTTGAGGATATTTGTTAATGTGCATTTCCGTTGTAAGTTTAATTTACCTTTGGATCTGATTGCCGCAACTTTTTTTTTTTTAATTTATAACAACTCTAATAAAATAAAATGCACCAAATTTTAAGACAGTTTTGTGTTCAATTTAGATTTTAAATTCTTTGATAAAAATGCTAGGTTTTTAATTTTTATATAGTACATGCTTCTGAACTATATATAATAAAATGAAACTATTTCTTTTATTAACTGAAAACCAAACACAATTTTCAATGACCTATGAAATATATGTATATATCATTACCTAATTTGGTAAACGTTGTATGTTAGTACTTTAAGAAATGTAACTGCGTAGTACATCTTATTTAATGATCTTTGGGTCCCATTAATTAATCGTAAGCGATGCAATATACCAGTATTTATTACCAAAGATACACAACATACCAGTATTTATTAGAGTACATTAAAATAAATTTAACATTCAGAGTGTGTCATTCGTGCAGGGTTGTTTTTATTCATTTCCCTACCAGTTCGACGATTCTCCCGTGTTTCTCAAGCTTAGGATATATATCTATTTCCAGTAGTATCGTGTACCGTTCACCTATGCAGTATATTAGTTTGGTTTTGTGTTGTATTTATCCGTTAGACCTGATCTTAAGAAAAGCCGACATTAATGTTAGGACCATTGTTTTGAAATTCCAACTGCATTACCTCCTCGGACTTACACCACACACATAGTATATCTTTCGCTCGAAACTGCACTTTTCGATCACCAGTGCTGTAACTTGAACATTTGCTGAGCCATTGTTTTGTCACATTCTAGAACATTTCTCATCGCATGAGACACTTCTTTTCATAAAACAAATATGACATTAATTTAGAAGCGGTTGATTGCACTTTTGACTCTAAACTAGATCTCAGTTGATGTTTAATCACGTGGCACAGTGAGGCAGGTCTTGATGGTTCTCCCGAGTTCATAAAGTGACACTTTGTGAACTGAAACATCGTGAGTTTTTCCCAATCTTTTTCTTGTAGTGCATGAATTTTCTTCAGTGGAGTGTGAGCATGACCACATAATCTGCAACCTTACGAAGGTTGACCTTGGGTAATCAACAACATATTTTAAACATTTATATACATCTGGAACTAATAAGTTGCTGTGCAGGGGCTTGGTTCTCTAGAATTTTTCGTGATAATATGTCATATTCAACGAAATATTACTCTTGTTCATACACACTCTGACTGGAGCTTTTATGGCGTGGTTTGTGGAACATGTGGATGAGCATATCCCAGTATCAGAACATAGCTTGACCCAGTGATAGCATATTTAGACCCTAATAGTGCGCAGATCTATCTCTTCATCATCCCTCACATAAGTAGGGAACGCAGTCGCAGCACGCAGACAGGTATAATACTCCCGCTTATTACCATTCGTGACATTTATGGTTGCATTCCAACCTCATATTAATCTTGTACTTTGCAAATTTTTCCAAGTCTTCTCAAGAACTTGGAAGATAATTATAGAAGTCATGAATAATAATAAGTACAATATTTTTTACTTTCAGCATGTGCTATATCGCTCAGTTGTTTGCGGGAAAATTGAATCGAACACTCATAGAGGATTCGTATCTAGAAGGAACGGACAAAACGAATTAATTATAACCAGGTTCGAAACATCGATGTCCAGGGAGGTATTCAACATACTGCAATGTCACCCTATTGAAGCAGTAACAGTTCCAGCTGGGTGCATTATCGTCCTACATTTGGTATCGTTATTACTAAAAAAACATTTGGGTGATTATATACTCATACTTCACTAAAATAGTAGCATGGCGAAAATAGTGACCTGACTGGTAAGCATCTGAAGTACTAAACAAAACATATGCAAGTATAAGCGATCCGTCTTGCATTTACGCGGCACCTCTGGAATCGAATTAAACTACTGAAGTTTGTAACATAAGTTTGACCCGTACAACTCAACAACGTATGTTCATATCACCTATCTTGCAGCTGTCATTATGGACTAGAAAGTTGAAGTTGCTAAATGATATCGTCCAGTTTTCACCTACGTCGCACGGAAGTTATGATCAATCCCTTTTAATGCTCGTCTTGATTTATCATTGAGAAATTTTCTCGATCAGTGTATCTCTGTGCCTACGTGTTTTGTCGTGAGATTCTAAGGCCGTCCGCAGTTGGCATTTTCTTACTATGAGTATTATAAACACGTTAAAATATATTTCAATTCTCTTTCTTACAGTAATGTGTAGACTGTAATTTGAAGAAAGTCAGCTACTTTGTAAGCTGTTCAGACCAGTATTACAGTAGCGCCACTTGTATTAATTATAAGAAGTAGTTAACTTTCTGTATGGTCAATGAAATGGGCACCTTCACTTTTACTCAAGGTATCTGTCCGGCAATGTCTAAATCTCATTATATCGAATTAGGAAAATTGTCCATGGTGTTGAGCGAAAGTCAGCTACATTGTCTATTATGTGTTTATGCTTATGTAAAGTTAGTGAGATACTATCTATTTCGGTTATCTCGTTATAGAAGAAAACATTATTGGAAGTCTGTTAGTTGTAGTCGAAAGTGGTATATGGAATTTCATCTGTGACTGGTAAGCTGAATTTATGTATTTATTCTCTGACTCTAATATTCATATTTCTGGTTTAGTGTTGATTTTAATATTCAGTTGTTTTCTTGTGATATCAGTTTATGTTTATATAAATTGTGGAGATATATATAAAGGCAATACATGAGTTTAGAAAGAATTCAAGGGAATGTTGTAATTTTTCTCATTTGATGGTTCAAAGAAATAGTCGGATTGAGTTGTATTGCTGCAATATTGTCAGTATTAGTATTTCTTAGCAAGTAATTTCCACCGGGGTTATTTTTGCTGTTAGAAGGATAATAATTATGCAGAGTCGATCAATATTAAAAATTGATTATAAGTATGAAATTGACCTCAATATGCGTATTAAATTTGGGGGGTGCTGTCTAGTTACGCCCTGCCGGAAAACAACATGTTAGGTACAAAGAATTTTGCTTAAATACCATAACATGCGTTACACTACACCCACCGAATTAAAATGCGCACTTAATTTCTGAGACCTGTTTCAAACAACTTTAGTCACGTCACCATTATTAGCTCTTTCTATAGAACAGTTATTAACATTCCATCCAGATAATAGTTGTCCAGGATAATTATCTGACTGTAATAACTATGTAATTGAGGTTAGGTTTAACCATCTGTATTTGTCTTGCGTCATTTAAGAGTAGTACTAATAAATAAGGCTTAAATGTAAATTCACATAAACGCAAATGAAATGTCTGACTTGAAATAAAGACCGAGAATTCGAAGACATAAATGATACTATAACCAATTTTGAAAGATATTTTCAATGTGCGATACTGTGATAATGTTGCAGGATTTTTATTTCATCTACTTAAAGAATAGCTTACAAAATATATATTTTTGCATTCAGAGATATGTACTCAATATCAGACGTACTTCAAAATAGTTCGTTTGTTAATTTTAGTGTAATTTCATATTTCTGCTTCCGGCTAGTTAAAATGACATTATGGTACTTAAATAAAATTAATGCACAATATATAAAAACATTTTTTAATATATAGTTGTTTTCCATTGTTATAACTTAATTGGTAATACTGACTTTTTATTAATATTAGGCGCTTTTTAGTTTCTGTTGTTTTTGAAAATTAGTAAAATTATTTCTACTTTTGAGACCGAGGAGGTCTACCAATGAGTCTTGTGTTCGTTCACTCGTTGGAAGATCCTCTTCGGTCTTAGGAGTAGTACACCTCAACGCAGCATTAAGGGATGGTTGCGGAACTGTGATTCATCTGTATTTCCTGCAACTAGATGACGAAATGCAAAGGCTGGATATGTGAAATTTAAAATTAAGGAAAGTGTGATCATCGTTCGAGAAATATTACATAACAATAACAAATAAAGATATAGAGCACATCTAACAGCTTACGGTACAAATTACATATAAATATGTTTTAAGTATTCTTTAATAGAAATTTATGAAAGGAAATACCATTGGTTCTATTTCCTTAAGAAAGATAACGTAAAATCGTAGTACAAAGAAGTGTAGTAAGGTGGGTAACATAAATTTTCAAGATATGCGAGCTTTGAAAACTTTCTGTTTTTAAGCTATGATGGAAAGCTCCTACTAAATGATGCTCCGAGAATCAAGATTATAGATTTGTGTTTGTATTTACTAATTGGCA
This sequence comes from Thermobia domestica, assembly GCF_964235325.1. Lineage (NCBI taxonomy): Eukaryota > Metazoa > Arthropoda > Insecta > Zygentoma > Lepismatidae > Thermobia > Thermobia domestica. The sequence continues at coordinate 132,120,551 of NC_137470.1, read as the reverse complement.
CTACGACGCTTATTGTAATTTTTAAATTAATGTATCGTGACATTTTTCATGTTCACATTTTAATCAGCAACCTTTAATTAAAAATATCAAAAATTAAAGGTTGTTAGTAAAAATATTGTTATAAAAACCCTTAATAGATATAACTGTACGTTACGTAAAATCCACATGGATACGAAAAGAAATATATGTAACACTTGTACTTGTTTCTGCACATTTCTCTACGAACGAATGCATATAATTTATGATTAATTGGTCTTCTATACCGAATCCTAAGGAATGCGGTATGGTGTCGCACAATAATGATATTGTTCTAGTTTCAAACTTTCTCTTTATGTTTTATTCAACGATTTATTTCATGAATTTTCATTAGTAATAATAGTCGGTATTGTACTATTACTGAATGCCCATTCTATGTTTAATAGATAGGTGGATATAATACAAAAACTTTTATTTTTCCTAAAACCAAAGCAAAAATTCCCAATTATAAATATCTTGATTGCACTTAAGGCATTCTCCTTTAAGCTATTTACCAAAATCTATCAGCATATTTCACATTTTCAAAATTAGATATATATTGATGATATATTATACATTCAATCATATTATTATGTCATATGATTATAAATTAATATATGCGTCGGGTGTAACATAATAACAAATACGTTAATGTGCCATCCCGTTTAAACTAATTGGAATCTACTGACTGGAATGATAATAGAAGTGTCTGATATATTTCATGATGTGACAATCATGACACTGACCAGTCAAGTATATCGTAAATCATTGCGAAATTTTCACGTGCCTTTGTTGTGATGAGTTACCTCACTCCAGGATATATATATATCCATATTTCTGAATAATAAGGATCCTTTCCTTTTCTTAACTTAACATTACAATTGGTGTCCGTATTCTATTACTAAGTGTTTAACTTAATATCAAAATAAAATTGTCAACTAAGACCTATATAGTAAAATCAGTTATGTTGAAATGTGAATGCCGATTTATTTTTCACTTAGAAGCACTAAATGTAAACGGTAAATGCCGATTATTCAGATTATAGAATAAGACGGAAAAAATACAGACGAATATAAGAAAACTGGTATCTTAAAAGATTTGAAATATGCTGATTATCGTTAAATATATTCTAAAGGGATCTGTTGTTTCTAACTTACTTCGCAAGAAATGATATCAGCCCGTTTATAAATATCAACTAATATTTTTTTCAAAATTTTGAGTACGCGTATCTCGGTCCTAAAATTAATTTAAGTAGTACACACACACACACGCACACACACACACAAATATATATATATATAGCCTAGCCTGTATCCTAGCCAAGTTTAAACTGTTGTATGTTTTCTTTATGTTATAAGTTTTAAAATAATGTAATTGTATTTGTTACTAAATGTTTCAAATTATATATGGCTTTGAGAATTTTTTAAAACGAAATTTGTCTTTATATATCAGTAAAAGCTTAGTGTATAACAAGCAAATATTAAACCCATATTACTCTCAAATTAATTAAATATTATATATCTTTTCTTAAGATGGTAATGTGTACACTGGGGTTTGGTATTTGCTATGTTCAAGGTTTGTGTTTATATGAAATAATAATAATAATAATAATAATAATAATAATAATAATAATAATAATAATAATAATAATAATAATAATTATTCAATTAAATTGTAATGCTTCTCTCATTTGGCTAATTGTCTACAACCTTATTACTCACAAGAACGCTTATTTCTTTTTACAGAAATATGGATAACAATTCCTAAAGTAACTGCTTTAAGGTGACTTTTTGGACAAAAATTTTTTTTGTTTTACGACAATCTTTTCGTATATTTTTTTTATTTTGAACTATTTGAGGTTATTAGTTAATGTGCATTTCCATTATATGTTTATGATACCTTTTAAATTGCTTGCCGCAATTTTGTTTTTACAATCGCTCTAACAAAATTAGATGCAGCAAATTGTAATTTACGTTTGTGTTTATTTCAGATTTTAAATTTTTCGGTAAAAATGCCATGTTTTTTTTATTTTTGCATAGTAGATACTTGTAAACAATGTATAATGACATCAATCTATTTCTCTTATTAACCGTAGAATAAACTCAAATGATCAGTGAACTGTAATAGTATGCTTATTGCACTACATACTATGTTTAACATTATTTATTAGAACTGTCAAAACCGTCTTCATTAGCCTAACCGGCGTAAACGTTCAACGTAAAACTCAGAGATTTCATTTCACTTTTACAAGTTCCGTAAATGAATCTTCGTACCACTTTATTTTAGGATCTTTGGGATACATATATTAATCGTAAGTGATGCAATATTTAGGTACACAACATAAAAGTATTTATTACAGCACATTAAAATAAGGTTAACATTCATATTTTTTCCCTCGTGCTGGGTTGTTTGGAGTCATTTTCCTACCAGTTCCACGATTCTCCTGCCATTTCATGCATAGAATATTTATATTGTTGCAACAGTGTGTTTGGGTTCAGCTATGCAGGATATTTGTTTGTTATTGTGCTGCATTCATCAGTTAAAATTGTTCAGAGGAAAAGCCTACATTAATGGTAGAATCACTGGGACAAAATTCAAAGTGGATTTCCTCCTCGTAGTAACACCAGGCACATAGTATTATCTTTTGCTCGAAACTGCACTTTTCTCGACAGGTTCTGGAGCTTGACCCTTGCTCAGTCATTGTTTCTGGCCATTCTCGAACACTTCTCATCGCACTAGACATTCCATTTCAGTAAATATATATAACACGGGTTTTGAAGCAGTTGTTTGCAGATTTTCATTCTCCACTGGATTTCAGCTGAGGATGAATCATATGGAAAATGCGGCAGGTCTTGATTTCCTTCTCGTGTTCATCACTTGTCACTACGTAAACTGAAACAGGCTGAGGTTTTTTGACAATCCTTGTGTTGTGGTGCATGAATTTACTTCAGTTGTGTGTGAGGGTGACCACATAATCTGTAAGCTTAGGCAGGTGGACCGAGGCTGATCAACAACTATTTTGAATCTCTATAAGCTTCTGGAACTTATGAGTTGATGTGCTGAGGCTTACTTGTAGCAAGACTGTTTGTGATTATATCGCCACTTTACAGGATCATATGCATTCTCCGTTGTCGATAAGGTTTCATTATAGTTATGCCATATTCAAGGAAAATAATGCTCTCATTCATACAACTGAACCTGGCCATTGTTTATGGAACATCTGGATGCGCACAACCTCAGGATCTAAACATAGTTGCATATATAAACAGTAATACTGCGCAGACATAAATCTTCACCGTGTCAATCGAAACTATGGAACACAGTCGAAACACGAAGAGTGGTATAATATTCACGCTTATTATCATCCATGACCTTTATGGTTCCATTCCGCGTTCTGCTGGACCTTTTCCAAGGTAAATGTTTCCAATGCCATATTAATCTTGCACTTCGCAATTTTTCAATTGAATTCAAGAATGTGGATGGGAATCGTAGGAGTTCATCAAGTAGTATCAAGTAGAATATTTCAACGTTACGAATGTAGTATATTACTCTGTTCTATGTGAGAAAATTGAATCGGACAAATAAATATATGAAATTCGTTGCTAGCAAAAACAGCATTTGGGCTATAGTATACTCATGTTTCTCTAAAATAATAGCATGATAACAGTGGTGGTTCGACTGGTAAGAATCGGAACAAGCACACAACTCGTATCCAGGTATCAGCGATATCCATTTTCCATTTCCGCGGCACCATTGGGATTGTGTTAAACTACTGAAGTTTACAACAGCAGTTTTACATCTGCAATGCGACAGCGTAGGTTCATATAATCTAATTTGCAGCTGACTGTCATCGTGGACATAGGCTGTGGAAGGCGCTTACATAATTTCGTCAAGTTTCCAAAACAGTCGCACGACAGTTCTGATAAATCTCTTTTAATCCTCGGCTTGATCTATGACTGATTGTTTTTCTGAAGGTTCGGGTCTCTTGCCAACACGTCGTGAATTAAAAAGTGTATTTAGTTTCTGGGACCTGATTCAAATTATTTTTGGTCGCGTTACCATTATCATTCTGAGTGTGTTATATTCATTAACATCCCATTCACTAAATAGTACTCCAGGATAATTGCCTGACAGGAATAATAATGTAATTTTCGTTAATGTTTATCGTGTTTATTTCTTTTGCGTTATTTTAGAATAACACGAATAAATAAGGCTTGCTGAAGCATAATACAGCGGAGTCTCGTTAATTCGAACTTGGATAATTCGAAATATTGGATAATTCGAACAGAAGTCCATTCCCCTTGAAAACTGTATTGAAAACAATAGTAAAAATTCGTGGATAAATCGAACTTTTGAACCTATGTTTTGGATAATTCGAAGTAAATACAGTTGAAAATTTTTAATGTTGGACAGATGTAAACAGAGAAATACAGCTTTAACGTGTTTTCAGTTATCCAGATGCAGCCATAGGGAAGAGTAATACAGAAGATAAATAGAAAATCTATGTAATGATACAGATGAAAGTGGGGAAGAAGTAAAGATAGAGAACGTGTGCCAATCTAATCTTGTTTCAGAATTGGTTGAAAATTTAAGATGAATTATTGATAAACTCAACCAAATGTTATTAGTATTGCATTTCACGCAATATATGAAATTCAAGATTTATTGAACGTACAAAAACAATCAAATTCAAGCAAATGAGGTTTACGACTTCTTAAAAGTGAGAAAAGAATATTCAAATTGTTACTGGTGTTTAATTGGGCTATTCAATGTATGTTGTAGTGTTGTACGTAAATATATTTTCCATTGTGCACGTAGTTTGTATTATGTGGAGTCAATGTCGTTTGTTAGTTTGCGGTATTTGATCACGCAAATAATAAGCTGCTTTAAAGGTAAAGTCTACACCATATGAATATGTTTTTGATGCACAGTACTTTGGTTTCTTTGTTGTTATATATGTGAAAATGAATGTTGTTGGATAATTCGAATTTTGGATAATTCGAAGTTTTTTCGTGTCCCCTTGGACTTCGAATTAAAAAGAGTCCACTGTATATATAATGTTACCTAAGTAAACTTAATACACAGTAAGTAAATAAAACATTTTTAAGGTATCGTTGTTGTCCATTCATATTTATTATTTAATTTTTGAGTTTCACATTTCTTGAACATTAATAACATAATTTCTACTTTCGAGTCCGAGGAGGGTTCCAATCAGTTTTGTGTTCGTTCACTCGTTGGAGGACCTCTCTTCTGTCTTAAGAGTTGTACAGCTCAACGCAATATGAAGTTACGCATGCAGATGACGTGAGTCCTCTGCATCTCCTGCAACTGGATTGCGAAATGCAAACGCTAGATATGTTAGAACTTAAGGAAATATACGGAACAAGATTCTAGGTTCCTATATTCATGCATGGTGATGGATAAACTCCTAAAATAACGTTAATTTACTCTGAATTGGGTTTCCAACTATTTAAATGGAATTTTCTTGCTTTTAATATAATCTATAATTCGAAATATATTTCGGATCTCATCCCAACACACAAAAATTATAACTTGTATGTAGTTCCCGAGATCGGAATACTTTTGGTAACGATAACCATTACTAGATGTGGATGTAAAGTAATTATTAACATGTCATTCGGATTATAATTCTCCAGAATAACTGTATGAAAGGAAAAAAAGTTTCATCATGTTTGTTTGTTTTGAGTCAGTATATAGTAGTACGATTAAATAACACTTATATTTAGATGTTATAAGGACAAGTAAAATATATTACTTGAAATGTAGACGGAGATTTCCAAGACCAAAACGAAATTCTAACCAATCGTGAAGAAAACTATTTTTCTTGTATACAGTGACAGTTATGCAGGCTTTCTTATTTCATTTACTTGCTTACAAAATATCATTTTTGTATTCAGGAATATGTTATCAGTACTAAAAATGCTTGAAGCTTTCGATTGTTAATATGATTACTGTTTCCTATTTCCGTTCCAGGCTAGTCAATACGAAGATTGTAATGCTACTTAAATAAACTAACTACACAATACATTAATAAAACAGTTTTAACGTATTGCTTTTGTGCAGTGATATCCATTATTTAGTTCGTCATTCTTATTGGTTTGTAATTAATGATAGAGGATTTTTGAGTTTCAGATTGTTTGAAAACTAATAATATGACTTTGTACTTTTGGGTCCTTGGAAGGGTGACAAATAGTGTGATATTCGTTCACTATTTGCCATCCTTCCAGGGACTTAAGAGTTGAACACCTCGAAAACATTATGAAGTAACGCTTTGCAAGACATGTGATTCCTCTGTTTCTTCTTCATCTTGATGATAAAATGCAAAATAAATATATTTAAAAACTGAAACATCTAACTAAAAACATATTTAAGGTTTGATGGCACACAGAATACTTAAAAAGGAAATGTTGTAGAAGAGAGAAACCATGCCTAAGTGACAAGGGCCAAAGAACGTTGAGAATGATTGTTTCCAAGATACATAGTACAAAAGGGTAAAATTGACTGCAGTATTCAAAACTTATCTGATACGACCTACTTCTGTGAATCACATGAAATGAAAGGAAAGGATATTAAAACAAATAGTGGTTTGGGAGTGTAAGAGAAGATTGGAGAGTGTTGACAAAACCCATAAATTAGATAGTTTCCATCATGAAGTGGAGGACCTAAAGGGTCCATTTATATCAGTGTAGCAACAAGTGTAGAATGATTCAATTCAACATAAATATACAAATATTATAAATTATCATCTTATAATTCATGCAAAACTAATATCACTCTTATTATGTAATCACAACAATAGTAATGAACAATTACCGATTTTCACATACTTATGAACAAAAGTAGCATCTTAGAGGATAAGCTATTATTTGTAGGTTTCAAGAATAATGAGTTTCTGTAGCGTTTAATACATTTTTTTTATTGTCAACTTGAATTAATTTGTAGTTCTTATTCGACTCCAAGAGTTGATTTATCTATTTACTTTTGTGCTATACATGAAATTATGCAATTTTATGTATCAGAGTGTATCTATTGTATTTTTTTCTGTTAACAATGGAATTATACTCCAACTCGTGACACACATAATTGTGATTTTCACACATTCACTCGTTATAGTATTACCCCAGCGTATGCTAATCTGTATGAACAATATCAATTCTACGAGGCCTGCTAACCCTGAAACACATGTTGTATCATTGTATCATGAGGGATGTTATTTTCGCTCAAGAAGAAATCTAAATGTCAGTAGGAGAGTCAGTGGAGGGATATCGAGGACTATATTGGATGATGAAAGACATGTACTATAAATATAAAACTGGAAGTTACAGCTATAATAAATTGATAATAAAGAAGAATAGTGTGAGCATTAGCAACACAAATGATACATTGTAATAAATATACTATTTAATAAATATTTAAAATAGAACCACATTCTACCTGAGCAAAAGCACATGATATTTTTTTTTATTTTCTGTGACGGAAATTGACACGTCTTGCAAGTGACCGATATAGGTTACTTCCCAAATTATCGATGATTCCATAAGTTCTGGTGTATTCTGCAGTTCCATTCTTTTCACTTTTTTACGTATCAGAGAGATTGCTACATTGTTACAATCCCACTCTGAGCAGCAGATTTAGGAAATGAGGAAAAAATGAAACTCAATATTTAGGCTCTAGCTACGGCACACTACTTTTCTTCACGGCGTTTTTGCCTCCTCTTCAACTATTTCTTAGTTGCGAAATGACTATGATGTTTTTCCACTAACCTCTGATTGAGAGGGAAGAAGCGAAGCAGACAAGTTATCGTTTTTTGCTATCCTTTAACAGTGTTAAAATACAACATTATGGGGGATTCAACACTTATTACTGTGTATTACAATATAATTATAATTCACTTATAATGTAAAGGTTTGGTTTTAGGGTAGAGGTTAAAATAGTACACTTCGACTTCTTCAATCAACTTTTATTATAAAATGTCCCCGCATGAACATAAAAATAATTTGTGTTCAGCTCTTCCGTGCAATGGATCTGTTTACGAGACCAAGAGTCCTATAGAGGAGGATAACATAAAAAAAAGGCGTCCTAGACACTGGTAGTATTTTCCAAAGAGAGACTTCCTAGCAAAGAAGCTCTCAAGTGACCAGGTGTGCTACAGACTTGAGATCAGCATCAATCGGCAAAGATTGAAGCCTTCTGTGATATTGTATCTCCTTTCATCCAGAAATGACCGCCTTCGTTAAACTTCGTTAGTTGTTAATCTTTGACGATGGTTGACACCGTCTTTTCGCGGTTGTCCTCTGAAGTTGTATACAGCCAGCACATTTTATTCATATCATTGGAGAACCTTATGCTGCTGTGAAGTAAATGAAGAAATAAACCAATGTATTATTTTTTGTTTGAAATTTGCACACTGGTTTTAGTACACACTAGACGAAAAACACTAGAACGTTGAGTACATAAAGTAGGAAAGCACTTTTCTTTTAAGTAACACTTGATATAACACTTTTACCAAGATAGATGAAAATAAATTTGAGACTAGAAGTGATAAACAGATTGTCCTCCTTTGAAAGTAGAATCAATATAATATACTACATCACTTCCCTCAGAGGAGAAACTGTCGAAGGTTTAGCGTTGTAAATTAATACTTACACACTTTGTCGCTGATAGTAATGAGTAACGAAAGTTTAATCTACAAGATAAAAGCTTGAAAAACATGTTTGCGTTTATCTTTTATATATAGTACTGGCGTTGATTACTGCTTCAGTAGATTGGAATAAAGACTTTAAATATACAGCTCCTTAATATATTTCGCCATTCATCTCCCCCAATTTACTGGCCTGAATTTGGATTTAAACTGCATCATATGTGTCACTGTTCATCTCAGCGACCCCGAAAACTATGGATTCGACGTTAATATAGGTCATTTTTGATAATATTAAAATATTTCTCTCACTTACCTCTTTAAATTACATCATAGTCGAATAATAAAAACTATCCTAGGCATGAACCCATTCTATGCTGGAAATTTTACCGTGGTGGGTCGGATGGTTCAAGAGGTACGAATAAATAACGGTACATCTAGATGATGTATAAACACAAATAAAAATGTCTCACTTGAAATGTGACTTAGACTCCAAAGACAAAACAAAACGATAACCTAACGCGAAACATATTATTAATGTTGCATACTGTGGTAATTATTCAGGCTTTTTCTTATTTCATACACTTTAAGAATAGCTTACAAACTATCATTGTTTTTTATTCAGAGATATGTAGTCAATATTAGAAGTACTTGAAGATTTTCAGTGTTAATTTGGTATTATATTATACTTGTGTTTCCGACCAGTAAACAACAAAACATGTGTTTTTTTTTTAAAAAAAATAACATATTATATCCAAAAATAGATTAATAAACATTTTAAATGTATGTTTGTTGTGCATCGGTATTTATTGCTTAGTTCATTGATGATATTAATTTGTAATTAATGATAGACGATTTTCGAGTTTCAGATTATATGAAAACTAATAACATAATTTCTACTTTTGTGTCCAAGGAACACTGCTAAGAAGTGTTGTATTTTTTCACTCATTAGCAGGATTGTTCAGTCTTAAGATTTGTATAGCTCAACACAGTAGAGCTTGTGCTTGCAGAACTTGCGATTCCTCTGTCAGTCCTTCATGTAGATGAAGAAATAGAAAAGCTAGGTATAAAATAACTTAAGCAACTAAGCAGAACGGTATTCAAGGTTTGACGGCACATAAGATACTCACGATTTCATCTTTCTCAACTTATTACTTTCGGGCAACTGTATTTAATTATAGAACAGAGTGCCTTTTGCGATTTGTCATAATTACCATTATAGAAACTGTCCGTGAGAGCAATTTTACATATACGATGCCATAATGCGATGCACACTTAAAATTTGGGAAGCGCAATATCATTACATTAGCTTGTAAATTGAAGTTTGAGACTTTCAAACAGTGTAACTTCATTTTCTAATTCACAATTTATAAGCATTTATTTAACTAACTCTTTTGCACTAAGCACTTAAAGAATTTCATTAACCTTACCAAAAATTTTGAAGTTAAGGAAAGTGTAATCATGTTCGGAGAAATGTATTACATAATAATAACAAATAAATCTATAGAACATATCTAGCAGCTTACAGTAGAAAAATGGTTTACAATTTCTAAATAGGATTTTAGCAAGATATTATATTGATATCATGTTCTGAAGAAATACTAGGGTAAATCGTACTACAGAGAACAAGCAATTTCGCTAATAAACATTTTCAAGAGATGCGAGCTTTGAGAAGTCTCTGCACCTCAGATATGATGCCACATTTCTACTATGTGATGGTCCAGGGATCCTGATTGTAGATTTGTGTTGGTATTTGATAATTCGCTTCTTTACACTATGACGCGTTATTACTGTTTACTAATCGATGTTTGTTATTTGTCAAAATCTATGTGTATATTTCATACTATCAAAATTCGTAATGCACTTAAGTCTTCGTCCATATGATTATTAATGAAAATATATAGATATAATTAATATAGAGAAATGCGTAATGCGTCTTTGTAAACCTTATGAAACTCACATTCGAACGATGTAACGTTTTTCCCACTTTGCCCACCGACTACAAGAAGAAGAAGAAGGAAAAAAGAAGAAATTAAAACTCACAGAAACTCAATATTTTTCCGAAAATATTTCTCTGGCAACACTGTGTGTACAGCTGCGTAAGAAAGAAAAATCATTATTGCATACCTTACACATTTGCGTGTAAGATGTACAAAAGTCACTGAGATCTAGGCCGAGGAAAGTGTCCTAATATAGAATAAAATTTATAGGTTGTATTACCGATTTCAATAGAGGAAATGCCAGTAGACCGTTATATTAGAATAGCTTGCGACTTCCTAATCACCACAGTCTCGTTACGAATACATCATTGTAAAGCTTATATAATACAAATTTCAACTATATAGCATTGATCCCTATCTGACCCACCGGGCAGAAGAAGAAGAAGAAATTTGCAAAATTAAAAAGCAGTTATTTATTTATTTATTATTGAAAATTTATATTTTTTGTTTACGCATGCTGTGTCACGGTTTTTACTGGAGGAAGTATACCATTGTATGGGAATAACATGCAATGTAATAGTCATCCTTATTTGATCCAACTGGAAAATTGACCAATATAAATAGAATACGGGCCAACACACATGTAACAGCCCAACAAATTTAGGTAGAAAAAAACACTGAACCTCGATTTTATTATAATGTATAATTTAGTGTTGACATTTTTTTAAAGAAAATACTTGAGAGAAACGCTACTGAAAGATGTATCACTCTCCGACAGTGCATAGGTCTGCTGTGGTGAATTTTCCAATATTGCCGTACGTTTCCTAATACTTGATATCGTTATATGTTGAAGATTGTCCAATATTTGAAACCTTATTCTTTCGTTCTATTTTAAAGCAAACTCTTAAACAAGTTTTTTGAAATATTTTTATTATAATAATATTTTTTTCGTGCTACACTACTGTTTTACATCCACTAAGCGTTCAATAGTTTTTATGGTTAGAGCTTACATTAAAATGAATATATGCTACAGAACTTAACCTATATAGATTACGCTGGAAAAGAGAGTTACATGTACGAGTATAATGTGTATACAACTATGTTGAGTTCTTCTACATGGAACTGTAAATGAACTAAGCAATGTTTAACAACTTCTACAGAATTACAACTTGTACCTCTATAATGAGTCTCCTGCGTACGCAGTGTAGGGTAGCACATTGGGTTAAGCTGTGTCCGCATTTTACAAATTTTAATAAATATAAGTCAGCCAAGAAAGTTCTGTCACTTGTTGTGAATGTCTGTGTTCAGTTAGCCCCTACCTTTGCCAGGCCTTTGGTGATAGAGTCGTGACTACGCGGACAGTGCAGCGGTGGTTTAAGAAGTGAAAGGACGGTAGTGGAACAGTCGAAGACATACACGTGTCGGAAGACCAACACATGTACGAAATGAAGATCTTTATTCAACAATTGAGACTAACAGTGGCAAGACATTTGGGAAGCTTTGACTAAAATCAACCTCCATCAACATGGAAAGCACTACAAGTTTGGTGAATGAGCCCCACATGATTTGACTTCCTCCCAGAAGATCATAAGAGCAGACACCTGTGTTTCTTTGTTGTCTCCTTTGAGGATAGATCCATTTTTGGACAGGGTGTTGAATGTAATGAGAAGTGCGTCCTGTAAGAATCTCCACGGCGCCGTTATCATTGGTTAGCACCCCAGTAAACGGTTCCGAAACAGTCAAAACCAGCACTGCACCACAAGAAGATCCTCCTGTATGTTTGGTAGACTGCTTGCGGTATCGTGCATCGGGAACTGCTACCAGCTGGTCAGACCATCAATGCAATTGTGTGCTGTCAGCAGTTGAGTCGTGTTGAGGAGAAACTCAAAACTCTAAAACCAGCACTTATGAATTGCAAAGGGATCCTCCTGTCACAGAACAACTCTGAGCCCCAAGTGGCCGGAATGTCCCGTTACACCATTCTACATTTTGGATGTGAAACACTATTGCATCTCTCGTATTCTCCGGACATTGCACCGTTCGATTATCACCTATTCCATTCCTTGGATAATCACCTTAGAGGACGTCGGTTCAATTCAATAGTAGAGGTGCAAAATGCACTTGATATCTTATTCCCTTCACATCCCAGCAACTTCTTTCACGGTAGAATCCATGGCCTTCCAGAATGTTGGCAGAGAGTCATCGATGCTGATGGGGACTATTTTTATCTTTCAGGTACGACTTAGATGTTATATCGATGTTCGAAGGTGGGGGCGAAAAAGCGAAAAAAATATTGGTTACCTTTATAATTGGGTGCTGGTGACTGAGACATTTTCACTAGCGTCAAATGTTCGTGACGCAATTTCCATCCACATTTACATGGATCAATTTTATTGCCCATCTACTGTTGTACCGGATGATACATTCGTTGATAATGAAATTTATACGCATTTACTGAGGAAGGGTTCTTCCGGTTTCACGTGAGCTTTTGATTTTGTCGAAATTAATGTGAACATTCGAAACCGCATTTGGTTTAGTGTACTGTATCTCCTGAATTTCCATCAAAAAGGTAGACCATGGTTTTGTGACCAGCAAAGTGAACTTCTTCTTTCAATTTTCAAGCTGTCCTGAAAACAGCAGCATCTTTCTTCCATATCTCATTTCTCATTAACATTTTGATAGAGTGACATTTTCCTAACCCGTACATCTTTGATATTTTGTCAGACCCTAACAGAGCATTTGAGAAAAGAATATGAGAGCGAAGTTCTTCATCAAGTTCTTTTTTTTAATTTTCCTAATGCCATAGACAATCTTTGTTTTTACAGTTCGCTTTGGCTCCGGGTAGAGAAAAATATAATGAAACCAATTATTGAAGAGATGTATTAACAGGACCCGAAGATCAATATCATCATCTGTAATGGCTGTAGGATACTTACCCGCTTATGGAACACTTTCCATGACGATCGTGACGTCAGCATTGCCAGAAGCTTGTTTGGTGCCACAGCAAGCTGATTGAAAGCTTTGTGAAATACATGTCATAAACGCTTAATTATTTTGTTTGTTAGAATGAAAAATTCTTTTCTTGACAGCAACACTCATTGAAGAGCTAAATATACTGTTGGTCCTTCAAACCCTTTTGTTCGCTTTTGATGAATTTCCTACTTCGTTCTTAACATATTTTCATAGCCATCGAAGACAACTGTCGGCGTCTCGTACTATGTCAGAATATAGTTTTGATAATCATGAATTACTTATTCAAATCTTCGTTTTCGATTCCAAGTTAAAAGATGAAACAAGAACCCACCATCAGTGACATACTGCAAACCTTTAGGGAGACTTAATTTGATTTGTTTTGCTTACGTATGAATTTGGCAATTTGAACATTTCCAGAATATCTCATATGACTGCTTCTATCAAATAATGAAGGAGGGTACGTGCAGGGCTCGTAAGAAAATATTTATTTCAAATCAAGGCTAGTTGTTTGAGTACAGAGTATCGGATGTTGAAATAGGAGTTCAGGCTCAATGACAAAAGTTACATCTTTACATATAACTTCATGTACGAAGCTCATAGACATTATAACTACCTTTTTTTGGAAATATACTCAATAACTGATCGATGAGCCATCATATCGAATTGAAGTGTAACATGAAAAAAATATTGTAATAAAAACATTCAAAAAAGCTTGTTTAAGAAATTGGTTTCAACTGATGCAAAAACTAAGGTTACAAAATTTGACCAATCTTCAGCATATAACGATATCAAGTACTAGAAAACGTGCGTCAATATTGGAAAATTCACCACAGCAGACCTATGAACTCTCGAAGAGCGGTAGACTTTTCAATATAATTTCTATAAGGTGTTTTTTTATAATAAAATGTCAACACTAAATTATGCCTTATAATAAGATCATGGTTCAGTGTTCTTTCTACGTAAATTTCTCAGGCTGTGAAGGTCCATATTCTACTTCTATTAGTCAATTTTCCAGTTGGAGCAACTAAGGACAACTATTACATTTTATGGTGTTCTCATAAAATGGTACACTTCCTCCAGTAAAATCCGTGATACAGCATGCGTTTACAGCACATAGTTTCTCAATAATAAATAAATAAATAAATAAATACTTTGTAATTTTTCAACTTTCTTCTGCTTCTTCTATCCGGTGGCTCAAATAGGGGCAATGCCATATAGTTGAAATTTGAGTTTTATAAGCTTTACAACAATGTATGTCATGAGACTGTGGTGATTAGGATGGTTCCAATGTATTCTCATATAACGGTCTACTGATATTTCCTTCATTGAAATCGGCGATACAGCCCATATAGGGTATCCCATATTGGGTCACCTTCGTCGGAACATTATATCTCAATGGCTGTTGTACATCTTACACAGAAATATGCACAATATGTAATAACGAGCTTCTGTTACGCTGTTATACACACACTGTTGCCAGAGATTAAATATTTAAAAAAAAGTTTTCTGTGATTTGTAAAACTTCTTCTCCTCCTTCGTCTTCTTCTATACGATGGGTAAAATAGGAACCAGCGTTACATCGTTGGAATCTGCGATCAATAAACTTTACACAGATGTATTACTTGTTGCTCTATGTTAATAAGGAGGGGCACAGGAAGCGCGTAAGTGAGACTTTGCAAACAATAGTAACGCTAGGGTGGCAATGTTGGAAAATTCCCCCACCTAGGAGAGTGGTACACTTTTCGCCGTCGTTTTCCTTAGGTATTTTTCTAGTATATGAATTTGTTAGCACAAATTGTATTGCAAATTGTTGGCGAGTCAGCCACTGTTTGACCTAACTTTCCTAGTCTATATTGAATTTGAACATATTTGGACTTCAGTGGTACGATATGAAGACACAAATACCTCGCAGATCTTCGTCTTCATCGCATCTCACGAAACTAGAGAACGCAGTGCAACACTACGACTGGTATAATATTCACGCTAATTATCATCCGTGACCTTATGGTTACATTCCACGTTGTGTTGGAGCTTTTCTAATTGTAAAAGATTCAGGTGCTATTATAATTTTGTACTTTTCAGATTTTCCAAGTATTTTCAGGAACGTTGAAGCAAATCATAGAAGTCTAAATAGTAGCAAGTAGAATATTTCAACATTCAGTACGTAGTATATCACTTAGTGCTTTTGAGAAAAATGAATCGGACACCTGTATAGGATTACTATCTAAATAACGGACCAAACATGCTAAATTATGCCCCGATTTGAAAAACTGATAGCCATGGAAGGTATTCAATACCATCGCAATGTTTCCCAAATAAAGCAGTAACATTTCCAGCTCAGCACATTATCATACTGCAGTTGACATCATTACTGGTAAGCAACATTTGGGTCATAGTATACTCACGGGTCTCTAAAATAGCAGCACGATCAGGGCAGTTATCCGACCGGTAAGCAAGGAAACAGCCATACAACACGTATAAAGGTATCAGCGATACATCTTGCATTTCTGCAGCACTATTGGGATTGTGCTAAACTAATGAAGTTTATAACAGAGGTTTGGAAACTGCAAATCGACAGCGTATTTAATTTACTCTAATTTGTTGTTGACTGTCATAGTAGACATAGGCTGTAGAAGGTGCTACATGGTTTCGTTAAGTTTCTACCGCAGTCACACGAAAGTTCTGATAAATAACTGTAAATGTTCGGCCTGATCTATCACTGAAGGCTCTTCTCAATCGGTGTTTCTCTTCGCCCATGTGTTTTCTTCGTAAGTTTCGAATTGTGTCCTCTTTTGCCATTTTCATACTATGAATATAATCTAACTAACTAACTAACTCTATGGCCTATGGAATTCGGAGGTTCAATGCCGCGTTCACAAAAGCTCACCACTGACTGCTATCCTTAGCTAACTGCATCCAGTTTCTACTTTGTATTCCAATCTCTGCGAGATCCATCTTAATATCTTAATATTGACGTCCCATCTGCGCCTAGGTCTTCCTAGTGGTCGTTTTCCGTTTGATCTTGCAGTCAAGACTTTTAAAGCGTTTCTACTTTCTTATATTCTAGCTACATGACCCGCAAACCTAAGCCTCCTAGACTTGACGACCCTAACAATGTTTGGTAATCCGTATAAATTGAGAAAATATATTTCGATTATCTTGCTACACTCACTGAATTAAAATGTGCATTTAGCTTCTGCGAGCCGTTGGAAACTAGTTTTGGTCGCGTTACCGTTATAAACAATGAGCGTAGAACACTTATTAACATGCCATCCAGAAAATAGTTCTCCAAGAAAATTGTCTGACTGTAATAATTATGTAATTGCGGTTAAATGTTACCCTGTTTATTTGTTTTGCGTCATTTTAGAATGCACAAATCAAATAAGCTTGCATCTGGATGTTATATAAATACAAATAGAATGTCTCTCTTGAAATTTAGTCGGAGATTCCCAAGACACAAACGAAACTCTAACAAATCGTGAAAGATATTATCGCTGTTGAATACTGTGATAATTATTCAGGTTTTCTTACTGCATGTACTTAAAAAATATTTTACAAAATCTCATTTTTGTATTCTGAGATATGTACCCAATATAAGATGTATTTGAAGATTTTTAATTTGTTAATTTGAGTCTAATTTTATATTGGTGTTTTCGGCCAGTTAACAACATAAATTTAATAATACTTAAATTAAACTGATACACAAAATATAAATCACACATTTTTTAATGTATTGTTATTTTCCATCGATATTTATAATTTAATTCATTAAAATTATTGATTATTTGTAATATAGACAATTATTGAATTTCAGATTGTTTGAACATTAATATAACTTTTACTTTTGGGTCCGAGAAGGCTTCCAATATGTGGTTTGTTTTTTTACTTGTTGGATAATTACTTGTTCTTAACAGTTGTACTACTCAACAGAATATAAAGTTATGCAAGCTGTGCATGTGGTTCGTCTGTATCTCGTTCATCTAGATAATGAAATGGAAATTCTGGATATTGTGAAAAGTGAAGAAAACAAATGGAACAGTATTCAAAGTTTTATAGCACAGGGAATACGTACGATTTCATGTTTGTCCAACTTATCACTTTCGGGCAAACGTATTTAATTTTAGAGCATAGACATTATTTTGATTTGTCATAATTATCATTATAGACACCAATTAGCAAGCAATTTCATGCATTGAGTATAATGTGATGTAACTTAAAATTTGGAATGGAGCGATGGCATTATATGAACTTGTAGACGAAAATCTGGGACTTTCAAACAATGTAACTTCATTTTGTAACTAACGACTTACAATAATTTATGTATCTAACTCTTTTGCACAAAGCACTGAAACTATTTAACCACCCAGCTAGAAATTTAAAATTTAGGAAAGTGTGATTATTGTTTAAGAAATGTATTACATACCAATAACAAATTAATATGTATGCCACATCTACCATCTTACTTTACACAATACATATAAATGTGCTTTAAGAAATTTAATGAGAAATTTTGCAAGAAAATGGAAACGTACATTAGTTCCCTTTTCTTAACAAAAAATAGGGTAAAATTGTAATACAAAGAATTGTTGTAAGGTTGCTGATATAATTGTTCAAGAGATGACAGATTTGAAAAGTTTCTGCATGTAAGCTATAATTCAAAGCTGTTACTAAATGATCTTCCTGGTATCAAGATTTTAGATTTTGGTTCATATTTACTAATTGGCTACTTTGCACTAAGACGCTTTACTCTAATTTACTAATCGATGTATTATGACATTTTTCACATTCGAATTTTAATCAAGAATCGGTAAGTTAAAACATCGTAAGTGATAGATGTTTTATTTAATATACTAAAATGTTTTTATGTAAGCTCTTCGTAGATATATCTACATATTACGTAAAATACGCATGGATATAAAAACATATATGTATTTCTAGTACCTGTTTATGTAAATTTCTCAACGAGCAAATGTATACTATTTAATATAATTTGATTTTTCAAGTCGAGTTCTCAGGTTTGCGGTATAATATTGCACAACATAAATAATGATATTGATTAATTTTTGAAAGCTTTATCTTCAAATTTTATTCAATTATGTGTTTGATGAACTGGTCACTAATAATCATTGCTATTATATTCTAATATGAACTATTAAGAAAATAGTACCCATTTGCTATTTAATGAGTAGGTAGATATAACGCACGTAAATTAATTTCTTCTAAACCCGGAGCTAATATCCATAATTTGGTAATATCTTTATATCTTTTGGTTTAGTCTTTTTTAAGCTATTTGCCAAAATCTATGAGCATATTTCATACCACCAAAGTTCATAATGTACTTATAATAGATTGTAAATTCACTCATTTGATTATAAATGAATATATGGCTCAGAAACAACGTAGTATGAAGTAGCTTAATGTTTCATTCCGTTTAAGCCAATTGTATTATACTGACTGTTATGATGATGGAAGTGTCTGATATATTTCATGATGAGACGTTCAAGAATCTGACCAGTCAAGTATATCGTGTGAACTCATTGCGAAAGTTAGATGTTTGCTAGTATCGATGAATTACTTCACGCCAGCATGTACCGATATCTATTTTTCCAATTACGCTTTCATTTCCTTTCATTGATAAAAAAATGTGTTCTTATTTCGTTACTAAATATCTTCTCTTTATTCATATTTAACTTAAATTCAAGTAATCTTAATGACCAACATCGCAATCGTTAAATAGAACACATATGATAAAATAAATTATGTAAGAAATATGGATGCTAATTTAATTTTGCTTTTCACTTAGAAGTTTGCAAAAGTAGAAGATAAATAGTGCTAATTCAATTTATCAATAAAATGTAATAAAAATAGACACTTATACACACACTCATATATGAAGCCTGTTGTCAAAAGACACTTTAAATACAATGACAAAAATCAAATATGACCTCAAAATAGTTATTGTTTTAAAATTTACTTAGTCGAGAAGTCATACTTTACCCATGCCCATACTATACCCATGAGAATTAATTGATTTCTCCTTGGCTAAGGACAGTTTTACGCCCATAAAATTTCCCATAGCACATTCCACACATTTCGGATTTTTTCCATGGTCAAGTCATTATAAGGTACCTTTATGTAGAGTTTAACGTCTCTACCTCATTGGGAAGTACCGAAGGTCCAGAAGGTATAACTTTGTTACCCTCCCGCTTTGGTACCTGTTCGTTACTGGGGGTGTGGTAAGAGGGCCACCAATCACCACCCTTCAGGTTTGCCAAACTTACTCATGGCAAGGTCATTCAGTTTCTTTTTTCGCGCATAGTGTCAACAAACTCTCGAGTGTCACTGTCCGCTTCTTTTCAGTTGTGCGCATAAGAGTGATTGATATAATGTGTGTGTGTTTTATTTTTCCCCCTTTTCGTTTGCTACATTTGTAGTAAGTGATTTAATAGTTCTTGCCCCTCGGAATGGAAGGTATCACTATCCCTCTTACAGGAGCGTTGTGCATCGTATTTAGGTTGGTTTTGCGGGTTATGGCGTGGAAGAACTCTCCGCTTCGATGCAGGAGAAATTGTGGTAAAAATTTATAACTCCTTTCAATCTGTGTTTGATGTTGCTCGGAACAAGAGACCATTTCTTTCCGTAAGCTCGGTGATGCACAGATTATAAAGGGCAACAGGTTTTTCAGCCACTTGTATTAGGACAATTCTTGAACAAAAAGAAAAAAAAGCAGATGCGCGTTCCGATCCTAGGCAAATAAGGAAAGAAATGTCTTATTTTGAGAATGTACAATGAAAAATAAAATCAATCATGAAGGAAATCCATGTGAGGGCAAAAGCTTAACTAAATTGTAGTGGGTCGCTTTGGTCTCACCGTTAAATTGTCAAATACATTGGTTTTCAGTCCAAAAAAGCAGATAAGGGCAGAAAGTGTTTCATCGAAATGGAAGACATCATATTCAAGAGATTTCAATATATTCGCAAATACCTCGATGAAACGTTGGTGAACGCACACTACACGAAGAGAAAAATGAGATAACGGTTTGAGACAACGATAAACCTTCCCTAAAAGTACCAAGAAGGAAATGTCAACGACGTATTGTTGTGCACGCTGAGGCTTCCACCGATTTTATTGAAAATGGACTCTTGATTTTCCTTTCCAAATCTACGAAAGACTACCATGAGGAAATGGATGGTGATAGGTTCAGACATTGGCTTGAATATGTCTGAGTCTTATAAGCTTTGACAATGAGTCTTAGAATAATATGTTACGGACAGTTCTGTATAATATGTTTAAAGAAAACAGAGAGAAAATTGTAAAATATGAAATAGATACTCGAGCAAGTGAGCACGGGCACAAGATTCTAAGACTCCCTCCCTACCACAGTGACTTAAATCCAATTGGACTTATATGGACTCAGATTATAGGGTACGTGGCAAAACACAATAGTGTGTTTACAAAATCAGGGGTACAACATTTATTTCATGAAACAGTTAAAACTATTACACACGAGAGGTGGGAAAGCGTGTGTGCATGTGTAATAAAAATTGAATAATTCTACTGACAACAAGATGCATTGATAGACCGCATTTTAGAAGAACTCATCACTCGCCTTTCGTCAGATTCAGAGTTGGGACCGGAAGATGTGACGAACGACGGTAGCGAAGACAGTAGGGATTTGGACAGTATTCAGAGTCTGTCATAGCAGGTAATTACTATTTTTTATTTTGTCACAGGAAAAGGCTCAGTTTACTGCACACATTTTCTGTGAAAAATATCCTAGGTTCGACCCCAACTCATCCCTTTTGGATCCCGGGTGAATCAGCACAGTGCACGAGGAAATATTTTTTTCCTGATATTTCAGCATGATTCCATTGTGTGCATGTATCATGTCCAATGCCTTCCTTACTCCACACCTACAGAGCACAACTCGGTAAGTTAATGAAATAAATCAAATTCACATCACAAGGGACAAGGTCAGAAAGTACTAAGAAAAGAGAAAACATACACTCATTCATTAAAACTTCACATGGCTTTGCCGGTATATGTAGTTATTACATTATAATTAGTATTATTATTGTTACTATTATTTTATTCTGCTTTGAACTGATAATTGGAGATCAAGTACTCACTTAAACGTAATATTGCCAAACTACGCAGTCGGATCTATAATGTAGCTTTTTCAAAATACCGTATATAAGATGGGAAGGAAAAGAGAAAAGTCGAAACCGTCTACTGCGCTCAGCGAGCCACGAGTAACCAAGCTGGCAACTCCGCGTGAACGCCAATACAACTTTTCGCCTGAAGCCAACGATATTATACCTTCGTACTTTAATCAATTTGATGAGTGAGAGAGTGAAACGATTTCTTGCTTTGCTAAAGATAGTTTTTTTGGCGATAAAAGTTTGCCATTTTACATTCTTCACATTTCGGACTTTTCCATACTCAAATCATTATAGGGTACCTTTATGCAAAGTTTCACGTCTCTATCTCATTGGGAAGTACCTAACCAATTTCATGAGTGACTGAGTGGAACGATTTATTGTTTGGCTAAGGACAGTTTTTTGGCCATAAACATTTCCATTTCACATTCCTCACATTTTGGACTTTTCTATTCTCAAGTCATTATAGGATACCTTTTTGCAAAGTTTCACGTGTCTATCTCACTGGGAAGTACCTTATCAATTTGATGAATTAGTCAGTGAGTCAGTGACCCGAAAACTGCATATTTTAGGGGTCCAGTACTCAAACATGGTTGAAGGTAGGAATATGAAACTTCGTATATGAGCACATGTATAGGATATCTCTTTAAATTCTAAATCTCATGTTTCTACACTTAACAGAATAGTTTTCACACACCTTGGAAATCGGCGATTTTACCCAAAACTCTTGTTCGTGTATAACATGCTTACGGTAGTGCAGGCCAGTTTTCATTTTCTTCGCGGAACTTGGCTGCTATGCACTACCATGCATGTTGATAATGATATCAATCCAATTACACTGTTACTAACAGTAAATTACACACAATTATACGCAATTGATGAACAAAGTATAAAGGGATTATGTTTATTGTATTACTTACTTTGTTTCAAGTTGTTGATTAGAACTTAAAATAATGTATCTTCGTTTTGCTTTTTCTTTGGAGCAACTTAGGGATACAGTAATCAATCGTAAGTGATGTAATATGTAGATAAATAACATAATAGTAGTTATTACAGTACATTAAAAGAAAGTTAACATTCAAAGAATTCACTAGTGCTTTTTTGGTTTTTTAGTTATTTTCCTACCAGTTCGACGATTCTTCTGCGTTTTGCAAGCATAAAATATTTAGCTTGTTGCAGCAGTGCGATTTTCGGTTCACCAACGCAGGGTATTTGTTTGGTGTTGTGCTGCATTCAGCCGTTAAAACTGATTGGAAGAAGAACCGACTTTAATGGTGGGACCATTGGGTTAAAATTCAAGGTTAATTATTTCCTCGTAGTACCACCACACACATATAGTATTACATTTGCTCGAAACATAACTTCGTGATCACCACTCCTGGAACTTCACCCCTCCTAAGTCATCCCATCGCATGAAACGCTCCGTTTCAGAAAACGTATACGAGTATTACGCAACTTTTGAAGCAGTTGTTTGCTAATTTTTACTCCCCACTAGATCTCAACTGGGAACATCTTATATAGGTCTTGATGATTTTCCCGAGTTCATAAGGTGACACTACATGAACAGAAACATGCTGTATATATTTTACAATCGTTGGGTGGTGATGCATGAATTTTCTTCAGTGGTTTGTGAGCATGAAAGCATAATCAGTAATCTTAGGCAGCATGACCTTGGCTAATGAACAGCAGCTGTTTAAGCTTCTTAGAAGTAAATGCAGATAAAACTAAATACATGAAAGTTCGTCGGGACCGTAATACTGCAAATTATGGATGCATTAAAATATTTAATAATACTTTTAATAAAGGGGATACTTTCAAATATCTAGGATCAATATTAAGAGACAAAATTCATATTCACGAAGAAATTAAGTGTCGACTAAAAGCAAGGAATTCGTATTATTATTCAGTTCAAAAACTGTTGTTGTCGCAAATTCTGTCGAGGAATTAGAAGTTTAAAACATATAAAACGATAATCCTGTCTGCCGTTCTATATGGTTGCGAAACACAATCTCTTACTCGAAAGGAAGAATACTGATAGAAAATATTTGAGAACAAGATCCTGAGAGAAATGTTCGGACCGAAGAGAAAAGGAAATGGGGAAACTTCATAACGAGGAACTATATAAAATATACTGTTTACCGAACATTGTTAGGATCATGAAGTGTATGAGACTCAGGTGGGCAGGTCATGTAGCCAGGATGGAAGAAAGTAGGAAGGCAATCAACATCTTTACTGGAAGAATAACTGAAAAACGACCATTAGAAAGACCTGGGCGCAGATGAGAGGACAATATAAAGATGTTTCTCGCAGAAATAGGAATACCTAGTAGAAACTGGTTCCAGTTGGCTAAGGATAAAAGTCAGTGAAGATTTTTTTGTGAACCTGGCAATTAAGCTCCGGGTTCCATAGGCCATAGAGTTAGTTAGATTAGTTACTTAAGCAAAATTAATACACAATAGTTAAATAAAAAATAATGTATCGTGTTGTCTATTGATATTTATTATTTAATTAATTGTTCTAATTCATTTTTGTTAATGGTATTTGGATTCCAAATTCCTTGAAAATAAATAACATAATTTCTACTTTTGGGTCCGAGGAGCTGTTCTGTTCTTCCACTCGTTCTGTTCTGTTCTGCAGGACCTCTATTCGGTCTTAAGAGTTGTACAGCTCAACACAATATGATGTTATGCATGTCCAGCACGTGATTCCTCTGTATCTCCTGCATCTATATGACGAAATGCAAACGTTAAAAATGTGAAAACTGAAGGAAATATGCGGAACAAGATTCAGGATTATTATATTCACGCACGGTGATGGATAAACTCCTTGAATAAAGTTAATTTATTGTGAGTTTGGAAGCGAATATTTTAAATGGAACTTTCTTTTAATATAACATATACTTCGAAATATATTTCGGTCCGCTAATAAAATATCTCCGTAATAAAATATTTTAATCTATTGCAGTTGTGCATTGATATTTATTATCTAGTTTGTTGATCTTGTTGTTCTTTTTTCATTAATGACTGACAATTTGTGAGTATCAGATTGTTTGAAAACTAACAACATCACTTTGTACTTTTGTGTTCGTGGAAGTATGACAAACAGTGGTATTCGTTTTGCTATTTACGAATAGAACAAAACTGGCTGCAGTACTCAAAACTTATCTCATACGAACTACTTCTGTGAAACAAATAAAATGAAATCTGCAATTTAACATCCAACATTATTATTTTATTACGAAGAAGAAAGATTAATGAAAGCAAAGATATTAAAATAATAGTGGTATTGGAGTGTCGGAGATGATTGGATAGTGTTGGCAAAATCCATAAATGTGATGGTTTCCATCGTGAAGTGGGCAGGCCTGGAGGGACCATTTATACCAATGTAGCAACAAGTGCAGAATGAGGCAATTCAACTTAAATATACAAATATTAAAAATTATAATCTTATAATTCATGCAAAACTAATATCACTGTCATTATGTAATCACAGCAATACTAATGATCAATCGCTAATTTTCACACACTTATGAGCAAAGAAACGTCCTTATAAAAAAAAGCAGCATCTTAGATGATAAGCTACTACTTGCAGGATAATGAATAATGAGTTTCTGCGGCGTTTAATACGATGTTTTTGTTGTCAACCTGAAACAATTTATAGTTCTTATTCCACTTCAAGAGTTTATTTATCTATTTATATTTGTACAATGTATATATATATATATATATATATATATATATATATATATATATATATATATATATATATATATATATAAGTATGACATTTTCTCTATCAAAGTGTATATAATGTATTTTTTCTGTTAGCCGTGGAATTATACCCATTCCCGAGACACACATAATTGTAATAGTCACATATATACTCGCTATAGTACTACAGCACCGTACCTTAATCAGTATCAACAATAGCAATTCTACAAGACCTGCTCACCTTCAAACACATATTGTACAGCTCTATCGGCAAGGAAGGTATTACCTCCCAAGAAGTAATATAGATGTCTGTAAAAGTAGCAGTTAGTGGAGAGATATCGGGGAATATAGTTGACGATGAAAGACTTGTACTATAAATATAAAACTAGAAGTTACTGCTGTAATAAGTTGAAAATATAGAAGAATAGTAGGACCATTAGTAACACAATTGGTACGTTGCAATAAATATATTATTTTAGAAAATTATTTCAAAGTAGCGCCACATTTTATATGCGTGTCTTAAATGAAATCGCATGAATGACCAGCAAAAAAAAAATATATATGCAACTATTTTTGATCTTTTTTATTCCTTGTGACGGAAATTCCCACGTCTCTCGAATGACCGATATACGTTACTTTTCAAATTGTCGATGATACCATAAATTCTCAAGAACTCCGCGGTGCCATTCTTTTCATTGTTTTATGTCACGGATATAAAACGTGTGTTTCACTGTATTACTTTGTGTAATTCCATCAACGACTGTCTAAGAGGAGAAGAAGAGAGTCAGACAAGCTATCGTTCTTTGCTACGCTTAAAGAGAGGCTAAACACAACCTCATTGGAGATTCAACACTTATTATTGTGCATTGCAATATAATCATAATTCACGTATATTGTAAAAGTTTGGCCTTAGGGGAAAGGTTAAAAATAGTGCATGAGTATCTTCAACTTTCCCAATCCATTTTTATTATAAAATATCCCCCTATGAACATAAAAATAATTACAGATCAAATACTAAGTTATTCTTACAAGCAACGTAGGGAACAAGGCAGGATCAGATCCAACTCAAACTTCAACCAGAGGACACACAATAGAAAAGAAGAAAAAATGCCAAATTGGATCTGCCACCCACCCAGAAACACGCACACGCGAGATATACTCCTCAACATAACACAGTACGCGACAATGTGATATAAGGTAAACATCGCTAGATACCCATTTACGTCGAAAACGGAAAGGATGGGCAGCACCAAGATGATATCAAGATATTTGATATGCTATAACACTGACTTGGCGGCCATCTTGAAAGCCACGATCTTGGATATAGCGTAAGGTATTGAAATGAGAAGCGGAGTGTGTGATATATCAATGTAAGGCAAAATGCAAAAGTAAAACCAATGATGTAACCACGAAAAGCGTATGTGCAATTTTATGGACGGGACGAAGCGTGGAAGACTCAGGCAAAACAGACATGTATTTGAAGGACAGAACAATAGGGCAAGACCCCTACGACAATGGTACGCGACATGTAACTGCAACAGTGTCTGTGCATGAAAGTGCATCTGCCTTGACAGATAATGCCTTTCGAGGATATTAGGATTCCGTTTGGAACAGTGAAAACCACAGTTACAACCCGCGATATGAGCGCTCGTTTCGAGACTAAATAGACTACAAAGAACTATCTCTTATGGAACAGCAATTCGGCAGATCGCTCCGGAGTGTAGAAGATATCATCTTGGATTTTTGATCAAAAGCACGACCTACCTCGGATTTAAGCCCACTCCTGGACAACGTTTTGTACATTTCTTGTTCAAATTTCTTGCTGTTTCGTGTGAACAAGGGACAATTCGTGCCCTGAAACAAAGTGTGTATGGATGAGAAAGCCCAGCCATATTGTAGCTTACATTTCGTTACGAATGTTTCTTTTCCTTTGCGCGGTTTGCTGCACGGTTTTGCGACCGTCCCAAACAGTCACGATACCAGGGAAAGGCAGCGTTTTGCATTGACTCGATGAATTCCATGAGTTGTTGCAGTCTCCCGCTGGATGGGTCGTTTACCACACAATGAGACGATTCGAGTTATGTCTACTGGTTTCGAGAGTCTCATGCACGTTCAATTTTGTTACATCGTGGTTGTTCAAAATTTCCAGCATGTGTTCAGTGTCTTGTCTTTCGTCCACTGTCGGTTCTGTCGATTGGACGTACACTTGTTTTGTAAGTACACTTTGCACCAGTAACACCACATTGAGAGGGTTCGCCATTGCAGCTCTAGGTTGGTGTTTGTAGATGAACGATACTGCAGACACATTCACTACACAGAATATTGCGCGTTTTGGCTTGCGTATGCCACAAACACACTATGACTTCTCACTGGCCGGCCCTGCTGTCACGTTCACTTTGTTGCGTATGTGCCTGTGAAAGCAATAGACACAATTCGAATGTTCTCGTTGTGTGGTAAACGAGACTGCAACAACTCATGGAATTCATCGAGTCAATGCAGAATGCTGCCTTTCCCTGATATTGTGACTCTTTGAGACCGTCGCAAAACAGTGTAGCAAACCGCGCAAAGGAAAAGAAACATTCGTAAAGAAATGTAAGCTAGAAAATGGCTGGGCTTTCTCATCCGTACACACTGTTTCAGATAGTGTTGCTTAAACAAACGGGGGCGAAATGTCCATTGTTTACACGAAACAACAAGAAACGAGAACAATAAATGTACAAAACGTTGTCCAGGAGTGGGCTTCAATCCCAGGTAGGTTGTGCTTTTGATCACCAATCCAAGATGATATCTCCCACACTCCGGAGTGATTTGCCGAATTGTTGTTCCATAAAAGATAGCACTTTGTAGTTTATGTATTCTCCAAACAACCGCTCGTATCGCGGGTTGCAACTGTGGTTTTTACTGTTCCAAACGGAATTCTAATATCTTCGAAAGGCATTATCTGTCAAGGCGGGTGCACTTCCATGCACAGACACTGTTGCAGTTACTTGTGGGGTCTTACCCTATTATTCCCTATTATTCTGTCCTTCGAATTCACGTTTGTTTTGACCAAGTCTTCCACACTTGCTCCCATCCACGCCATTACACATATGTATTTTTACGGTTACATCATTGGTTTTCTTTTTGCGTTTTACTTTACATTGATATATCATACACCCCGCTTCTCATTTCAATACCTTACGCTATATCCAAGATCGTGGCTTTCAAGATGGCCGCCAAGTCAGTGTTATAGCATATCAAATATCTTGATATCATCTTGGTGCTGCCCATCCTTTCCGTTTTCGACATAAATGGGTATCTAGCGACGTTTACCTTACCTCATATTGTCGCGTGGTGCGTTATGTTGCGGAGTATATCTCCGGTGTTTCTGGATGGGGCCAGATAGGCACTTTCTCTTCTTTTCTGTTATGTGTCCCCTGGGCGGAGTTTGAGTTGGATCTGATCCTGCCTTGTTCTGTACGTTGCTTCTTAGATATTTGGTGGTTTGTTGGTTAGTTCATAGCAAGTAAGAGACAGAGTGACCTATGGTGAAATAATCCAAAGCTCTTATGTGCAATGCGTCTTTTATGTACCTTTAAGAGACTCAGTGTCCTAGGGAGGAAGACAAACCACAAAAACAAGGAGTCCTAGAGACTGGTAAGGTGTTTGTAAAGAGAGAATTCCTAGCAAAGAAGCTCTCAGGAACCAGGTCTCCTAGAGAGTGAAGGTGAGCACTCTGGGTAAAGATTGAAGCCTTCTGCGGAGTTGTGGTTCCTTTTAACCAGGAATGACTTCCTTAATTAGTCTTCGTTAGTTGACGATCGTTGGCGCTGGTTGGCAATATCTTTTTCGTTGTTGTTGTCTGAAGTTTTATAGAAGTAGCACATTTTATTAATATCATTGGTGAACCTCACACGGGTGTGGAGTAAATGAAGAAATAAGCCAACGTATTTTTTTCTTTGTTTGAAATTTGCACACTGGTTATAGTATACATTAGAAGAAAAGCGCTATATATTATTGAGCGAAAAAATAAGAAAGCACTGTTTATTTAAGTAACACTGGATATAATACTTTTACCAAAATATATGAAAGTAAATTTGACACTAGAAGCGATCAACATATTGTCCTCTTTCTCAAGTAGGATCAATATAATATGCTACATTCTGACTGTTGATATTTGTATGACGCGTTATTATAGTTTACTAATCGATGTACGTTTTTTTTCTTTTACACGTTAGAATTTCAATCAAATATCTGTAACTTAAAAACATCGAATGTTAAAGAAAAGTTTTTAATCTGGTAAAATATTATATAATCTCTTTACAGATATAACTGGTTGCTAGGTACGTCTTTACAACACTTGGGTGGCTATTCTAGCATACGGGGAGATCTCATATTGTTGTGTTATATGTATTATCGGTATCTTATTATGAAAAAGTATTAACATGACATGTTGACAATCAACAATGTACCAAGCTACCCCAACCGACAAATAAAGAATCAAGAATACAAATAGCACGGCGATATCTGATCTCCATACATACATCATCATAATCATACTACTGCTACTACTACTACTAGTTATACTTACGTTGAGAACAGAACCCAACCAACCCCTGCGGGGCTTCTAATTCGTTCCTACTACCACTGCTACTGCTACTATTACTAATTATACTTATGTCGAGAACAGAACACAACCAACTCCAGCGGAGCTTCTAACCCGTTCCTACATCTATTACTACTACTACTACTACTATTACTACTGCTGCTGCTGCTGCTGCTGCTGCTGCTACCACTTCTACTACTGCTACTACTACTACTACTACTAGTATTACTACTATCACTACTACTACTAGTACTACTACTACTTATATTGAGAACATAACTCAACCAACCCCTAGGGGGCTTCTAACTCGTTGTTACTACTATTACTACCACTGCTGCTACTACTACTATTACTACTACTGCTACTGCTACTACTGCTGCGGCTGCTGCTACTACTACCACTACTACTACTAATGTTACTACTACTACTATTACTACTACTAGGGTAACTGTCCCAATAATTGACAGTATAAGAACAGCGTTTGACAAATTGCAAGTTTCTTCACATTTTAAATGAACCTGACTTACTGATCTCTCGTAGAGGTACGAAGGCATCCTTCCTTCATCTATATAGACCATCATAAAAAAATAGATTAATAATAATTATTTTTTACAATATGTATACGAAAAGTTGATCATTGTACCAGTAATTGACACCAAGATTTGTGAGATTCACCAGTAATTGACACCTTGTGACCCAGTAATTGACATCTCCTAATATCTGATTCTAATTAACCATATAATTTTTTACCAACTTATCAAGCTGATTTATAACAGTTTCCACCTGGATAAACATGTTTATTTCTTTCGCTAATATAGCTATTATAGTACTATTTTTGCATGCAACGGAAGTTAGTACTAAAATTATACAAATATTCATAGCATAGCCCTAATCTTGTTTCCAGTTGACATATGACAAGAAAATGAAATACTAATAATTATATAATTGAAACGTGAAATATTTTCTAATACTATCAGTGAAATATTATCTTATTTGAAATGTCCTAATGTAACAGCATCGCATAGCACAATAACGAAAATGGCCTAGTGATGCCGTAAGACATTTATGGTAGTTTCATCTGTCGGTATGAGGTTTCGATCTTTTACATAACGACATTATCCACAATGAAGGAACTATTGCCAATTTGTGTAATCGGTCCGTAAAATATGAATTTTATCTCCACATTATCAATATCTGTAACTTTTGGCTACACAAATGTGTTTTCCGTTATCTCTCTAAGAAATCTGACATGAACCCTATCCTTATCATTAGCAATAATGCGACCAATATAAAATCGTTCATTATAATAAACAACTAGTATTTCCCTTTTTCAATATTACACGTTCATAATTCATGTGATGTGGCTGGAATGTCACTGTCCATTAACAGACTCTCGTCAGAAGATGCTTGGAACTGAATGTTTGATTCTTCAGACGACGTAATGTTGTTCACTTTTAGATTTACTGACTGATTTCTTTCTCTTTTGAAAATTTTGTGGCTTGTTCTATTGTCGGTTTGAAGTCTCTGTTTTTTCTTCTGCTCCCGGAATAATTTCCTTCCTTCTATAACTCTGATTTGGAAGTTTTTGTTCCTATTTCTTTTAATAATAACTATTCCAAATGTCGGATGTCACAACCGACAGTATTGCTCGGTTTACTTCTGCTTTCGTACTATAAGTTATCTTTCAGATCAGAACAACGTGTGATTCCACAGGGCGATTCCACAGCGATTTCAAGGAGGTCGATTCCACAGAAGAGTTAATATTTTCATCACCTTACTGAATCTAAAGGGACGAAGTTGATGGCACGGATGGTATTTCTAACACTTGTGTCACACCTATTTTTTCGTTTTCCTCTGAGTTATCACCAACACGTAAGGAAGACTGTACCCTCTTGCTTGTAGGTGTGCTCACTTTACAGCTGTGTTCTATCCAAATGATCACTAACTAGCTAAAGATTCACTCTAAGTTGACATATATCTATTATATGTGATTTCACTTTGCTCTATAGATGTGATTCCACTTGTAAAGAAACAAAGTAAAAATTTTCCTTAGTTTCATGAAAGATTTCACAGTATGCATAAACATATGAATTTCTTTTTTTTAAACCGATCTGCTACTGTAGGCTGCTCTGCCCGTGGTAACATGCCAAGTAGGAATACTGTAGATTAAGGGAGAACACTTGCTTAATAGTCACACTTAACGCTCAAAAAGTCAAAGAAGAGTAAGGAAAAGGCCTAGACTTACGTAATCCTGTACCAAGAAGGTATTTGCCACTTCAAGATTTTTTTCTTTCTTCGAGAAAGCAAGGTAAGTTCTCTGTTAATCGCAAAGGTGTGCCTTGGTAAATCGTTTGTACAATTCTTCTACAGCAGTCTAGTAATTGACACCCCTGTCAACTACTGGGATTATAAATAGAAATGTTTTTAACTTTACCAGTCAACTTAAGTTCA